>NC_041404.2:154201101-154881726 GCF_900747795.2 Erpetoichthys calabaricus
TTTTCGCGCAACAGTTTAGGTCGTTCCGCGGCTCCCTAATCGCGCGTGCGTGACACAGGTTTATGATGAAAGTCTTTGCGACATTTTACCTCTCAGAGTAACTATCCATCCTTCCATTTTCCAACCCGCTGAATCCGAACACAGGGTTACGGGGGTCTGCTGGAGCCAATCCCAGCCAACACAGGGCACAAGGCAGGAACCAATCCCGGGCAGGGTGCCAACCCACCGCAGGACACACACAAATACACCCACAAACCAAGCACACACTAGGGCCAATTTAGAATCGCCAATCCACCTAATCCGCATGTCTTTGGACTGTGGGAGGAAACCGGAGCGCCCGGAGGAAACCCACGCAGACACGGGGAGAACATGCAAACTCCACGCAGGGAGGACCTGGGAAGCGAACCCAGGTCCCCAGGTCTCCCAACTGCGAGGCAGCAGCGCTACCCACTGCGCCACCGCACCGCCCTCAGAGTAACTAGAGTTTTTTAATTTAGCTAATGACCTATTGATGGTGTCTGTCCTACCAAGAATATTATACCTTATTTGCTCAAGTGGAAGACTCCAAACTGCTTGGCCTTGTATTTTTCTGTTTACTGTGCTCGAACAGGCTGACTAGGCCTCTTGACTTTTAAATTTAGACAACACCTTTATTTAATGTGCTCAAGCAGACTGAGTAGGCCTCTTGATTTTCAGTGCTCCTTTGGTGTGTTAAAGCAGACTGACCAGGCCTCTTGACCTACTGTATAAGTGTACTTTTATTTACTGGTGCTCAAGCAGACTAACCAGGCCTCTTGGCTTTTAAGTTTAGGCCGTGCCCGTTGGCTGGGTGACAGTTTTAGAAAAGACGTGCCTGGGACTGAGCTTTTAAGGATTTCCTCCTGCCATTGGATTTTTAACCTTGTTTTTTATGGATATTTATCTGGATTGTTTTAACCTCCACAGTTTCACCATTTTTATGGACTATTTATTTAATAGATTTGATGCACTGTACTATTTATTTGGACACTGTTTGTTTTTGGATTGTTTTAATAAAAGACACTTGAACACTTTTCACCTATCTCTTGCTGCATGTGTGTGATCCTCATTTGCCCGGCTCATCTCGGTTATGACTATTGATTGACGGTTCGGGTGCACGGGGCTCGCAAATGGAACAGGGACCACGGAGATAACCTGGACCATCACATGCAATATCCTTAAGATTAGGCACTGTTTCCTGTGATGTTAACATTATAGCTTATATATGCTAGGCCTGCCTTTTTTTTGTGCTAGGCCTTAATTGCTGTTGTCATTCAAATATAAGTTGGAGGTTTGATTTAGAGCATCCACAAGTTACTCCAAGTTATGCTGAGGCTCTGACTGATTAGGATTATTTAGCTTTGGGAAAAAGGAAAAACTATCTGGGTTCTGTACCCGGTCCCCCACCGCCTGCCTGAAGGTGAGTTGATTGCACTCTCCACTGACATGTTAGTTTCTCTTGTGTCTCTCAGAATGAGTTGTACATTGGACTGCTATCTGTATATTTGGACAGGCCTCAGCCTGGGATGTTTGCTTCTTTAATGTTGTCACTTAACAACATTCCTTTAGTTATTTAGTACTTAACATCCAGCCCGTACCACGAGAAGGTGAAATGCTTAATGGATCTCCTATCCAAGGACCCTGCTTTATGGGACGTGTAGCTACTATCATTATTAAACCAAGTGGCAACCCTCTTTAGGAGACTTTACTGTTACAGGTTTATAGGGTAAGTGTTTACAACATTTAACTTCTCAGAGTAGCTAAAGTTATTTAATTTGGCCCTAACTAATGAACTATTGTTTCTGATGGTGTATATCCTTCCATTCATCCATCCATTATCCAACCCGCTATATCGTAACTACAGGGGCACGGGGGTCTGCTGGAGCTAATCCCAGCCAACACAGGGTGCAAGGCAGGAAACAAACCCCAGGCAGAGTGCCAGCCCACCGCAGGGCACACACACACACACACACACACACACACCAAGCACACACTAGGGACAATTTAGAATCGCCAATGCACCTAACTTGCATGTCGTTGGACTGTGGGAAGAAACCAGAGTACCCAGAGGAAACCCACGCAGACACGGGGAGAACATGCAAACTTCACGTAGGGTGGACCCAGGAAGCAAACCCGGGTCTCCTAACTGCGAGGCCCGTATATCCTTCCACTTAACTCATTTCTCAGTGATGGAATTTTTATGAAATGTGCTCCTTTCTAAGAATATTATACCTTATGTGCTCAAGTGGATGACCCCAAACCACTTGGTTTTGTGTTTTTCTGTTAACTGTGCTCAAGCAGGCTGACTAGGCCTCTTGGCTTTTAAATTTAGGCAACACTTTAATTTAATGTGCTTAAGCAGGCTAAGCAGGCCCGGTTTAGTGTTCTTTTGGAGTGTTCAAGCAGGCTGACCAGGCATAAGGTTATGGTTCTGGTTACTTGTCAAAGCTGATATTATACAGGATATGAAGGCACATGTACTGTTGGTTTTATCTCCAATTACAGCTCTTGTTGACACCAACATTCCCAAACCAAATTTAAGTTTATTTGTATACAGCAGCATTTATTTCTATAGCACATTTTCATCCAAAGACTGTAAGTGCTTTACATGATGTCAAAGAAAAAGTTACAAAAAATCAAAATAAATAAGAGGAAGGTCTAATAAATGGCATAGCAAAAATAGCAAGTAAGAATAAATCAATCCAAACTTACATAATACACGATGGCACAGTGGTAGAGCTGCTGGACGGAGAGACAAGGGTTCACATGAAGTTTGCAGATTCTCCCCTTGCCTGTTCAGGTTTCCTCCGACTGTCCAAAGACATGCAGGTGAGGTGAGTTAGTGACATTAAACTGGCCCACTTGCGTATGGTTGCACTTTGATGGATGTGGACGCTGAAAGTCGGAAACAACGGAAGAGAAAACACCAATTTAAAGTAAAAAGCAATTTCTTTATTCTTGATGAATCAAAGAGGCTGCAGCAGCTAACAGTTCTTGCTGTGCCCCAAAAAACCCAGCCTGCCTGTCTACCTGCCAAAAAGAAAAAAATTCCTTTCTAGCTTATTCATTAACCAAAGAGAATAAAACATGGCAGTTCATTTTGAGGTCATACATACAATAGATTGCTGTAAGTTACAGTTACATCCTGGTTTATTAAATGCAGGAGTGTACAGAGTTTCTTATCAAAATAAAGAGTTATCAGGGCACTCACATTCCTAAGAAATACGCCCTTATCAGCACACACACACACACAAGACCAGTTTAAAGCAGTTTCTTATAGTTCAGTACATTAGTTATAAAGAAATTACATTCTCATAGCTTTAATATCTTCATTAGATTTTGTTTGGTTAGATTAATAAATCCTTATTTATTAATGCATAAGGGATATGTTTCTTATAGTTTTAAGCAAGAATTCAGAAACTATCACATTGATTTATAATATCACAGGGTGTTCTGTTAATAAGAAGAGGTCAGCATTTTCTCATAAAAGAATGCAAGTTACTCTCATAATTCTGTGCACAAGCTTAATTCTTTTTCTACCTAAATGAAGAACAAATGGCGGCACGGTGGCGCAGTGGGTAGCGCTGCTGCCTCGCAGTTGGGAGATCTGGGGACCTGGGTTCGCTTCCCAGGTCCGCCCTGCGTGGAGTTTGCATGTTCTCCCCGTGTCTGCGTGGGTTTCCTCCGGGCGCTCCGGTTTCCTCCCACAGTCCAAAGACATGCAGGTTAGGTGGATTGGCGATTCTCAATTGGCCCTAGTGTGTGCTTGGTGTGTGGGTGTGTTTGTGTGTGTCCTGCGGTGGGTTGGCACCCTGCCCGGGATTGGTTCCCTGCCTTGTGCCCTGTGTTGGCTGGGATTGGCTCCAGCAGACCCCCGTGACCCTGTGTTCGGATTCAGCGGGTTGGAAAATGGATGGATGGATGGATGAAGAACAAATCATATAGAAGTAAAAATCATATAGCTCTCTGCAGGATGATTAATACAAAATACAGTCCTTGGTATTTGTGAGTTAAATACTTATAATCATTACAGTTAATAATGTTTTTTTCTTTCTCATGGACCAATGCCACCTGGGATGGGCTCCAGCACCCTCACGACTCTAGTCTGGATGAAGCGTGTTGGAAAATGACGTGACATGACAGAGATATACAAGTAATAGATAAAGTAGAGTGCTTTCTTCTTTACAGATTTGTTTTTATGTCTATAATGATAATTCTGATGCTGCGGTCAGATGGTCAGACAGAATAAAAACTGCAGTTGATGAGATGCTGAAAGAAAAATTAAAAAACAAGATCTGCAATGGTTCTAAGGCCAAAACACCACTCAGTCCCACACTGGCCATTCTACCCAACATAAAAGTGCTTAAGTAGTCCCAACAGGGCTTTCCCCAGGGTACAGACTTTGTGTATTGCACAGGCTGCTTTGAGACACCAAGTTTGGTTTACTGTTCATGTAGAGTTTCCATGGATTTTTCCTCCATGAACTCTGGTTACATGTTCAGTTTAATAATGAATCCAAATAGTTCAGTAGAAGTGAATTCATGTGTGTACTGTCATAGCCTGGCAACTCATCCCAAGGTGGCTTCTGCTCTCCAGAGTGTTGAAATGAGAAAGCGGCTAGATTCTTAATTGGGTCTAGAAAAAAAGGTTCACATCTCTGCCATTTTAGCCTCTCTCTCCACTGGCTATTGGTCAGGTGTCGCATTGATTTTAAAATCTTGTTTGTTTTCATAGCTTTGCATGATCTTGCTCCATCTGTGACCTCCTTCACCCCTACGTGGCACTGAGAGCATTGAGGTTATCTGGACGACTACTCCTTGTAGTGCCAAGACCTCGGCTGAAGTCAAGGGATACAGTTGTTGATCCTAGGCGTTGGAATGACTTGCCTTTCCACATCAGGTCTTCATCCTCTTATCGAGGTTTTTAAAAGTCGGCTTAAGACCTACTTGTTTTCTTTCGCTTTTCACGGCGTATAATGGGATTGTGGTGGATGTTATTATTGGTTGTTTTTATTAATCTTCTTCTTCATGATTGCTTGCATTGTGTTTATTTTAATGCTTCTTTGTACAGCACTTTGGCGCAACCTCTGTTGTTTTAAATGTTTTATAAATAAACTAGTCGCCCCCCCCCCCCGGCTTCGCCTGCGCAGCAGTGAAACAGGACAGCGAGGAGGGCCCTGCCCGGCTCCCCACTCCTGATGTCACGTTTCCCCCTCCCCTCGGCCCACAGCCTTTGTCTCAGATTAGCACGAATATATCGCTCCTGCAAGCGAACTATGATTCTTAGCTTGATGAGAGAAGTTGCTAAATCAACCGGAATGTTCAAGCAAATTCTAGAAAAAAACCAACCTAAATCCGTTAAGTAGTTCTCTTGTTTGTTAGCTAAGTAGAGGAAAGTAACATGTCCTGAGGATGAAGCATGAGTGAGGATGGCCTCTCGGCCCGCTTCGTGTCTCTCGGATTCATGCAAATATATCGTTACCGCAAGCGAACTATGACACTTGGCATGATGAGAGAAGTCACAAAATCAACCAGAATGTTCAAGCAAATCCTAGTAGAAAACTCGATCTAAATCTGTTAAGTAGTTCTTTCATTTGCTAGCTAAGCGGAAGTAAGGTATAAGCCCCGAGGCTGGCGTGTGAGTGAGGAGGACCCCTCGGCCCGCTGTGTGTCTCTCTCGGATTCGTGCAAATAAATGACTCCTGCAAGCAAACTATGATTCTTAGTGCGATGAGAGAAGTTGCTAAATCAACTGGAATGTTCAAGCAAATTCTAGAAAAAAACAAACTAAATCCGTTAAGTAGTTCTCTCGTTTGTTAGCTAAGTGGAGGTAAGGAATGCCCCAAGACTGGAGCGTAAGTGTGGAGGGCCCCTCGGACCGGTGCATGTCTCTCGGATTCACGCAAATAAATCGGGACTGCAAGTGAACTATGACACTTAGCGTGATGAGAGAAGTCGCAAAATCAACCAGAATGTTCAAGCAAATTCTAGAAGAAAACCCGATCTAAATCTGTTAAGTAGTTCTCTCATTCGCTAGCTAAGCGGAGGTAACGTATAAGCCCTGAGGCTGGCACATGAGTGAGGATGGGCCCCTCGGCCCGCTGCGTGTCTCTTGTATTCGTGCAAATAAATCGGTACTGCAAGCGAACTATGACACTTAGCGCGATGAGAGAAGTTGCAAAATCAAAAGAATGTTCAAGCAAATTATAGAAAAAAACCCGATCTAAATCCATTAAGTCAGTGGTTCCCAAACTTGGTCCTGAGGACCCACTGTGGCTGCAGGTTTTTATTCCAGCCAAGTTCACAATTAGTCACAATAATTGATCTCATTTATTTAGATGTGTTTTTTTCCCCTTCTCTTATTCTGCCTTTAGAAAAGCACAGCAGTATGATTCTTTACATTTGTAAGACATTTTGAAATACCTCTACTTTTGCTTTAAACGCTTACCTCTCTTTTGTTGTTGTCCTATTGTTTTGTTATTTTTTCGTGCAGTTTGCACCCTTCATTGTATCCTAATAATGATAATTAAAACAAACAGAACTGACAGCCAGGTAAGCAACACGGAATGATGAAAGGCTGCAATAACTTTAGTGTCAGACCCACTAATTAGTAGGTAATAAATTAAACTATCAGAACATAGCAGAATGAAAATCAGGCTGAAAATTGTTAAAAAGATAAAACAAAAAAAAAAACTCTATCCCCTTATAAGTGCTAAGTACATTTTAATAAAAATTTACCAAACGTAGTTATGTTATTTCTCCACTGACTCCAAAACACAGAAACTGGGAAATAACAGCTCACTTAATTGAGCTAGGAGTCCAATTAAAAAGAGAAGTTGGTTGGAACAAAAACCTGCAGCCACAGGGGGTCCCCAGGGCCGAGTTTGGGAAACACTGCGTTAAGTAGGCAGACAGACAGATATTGGATTTTATATATATAAAGAGATAATCTAATAATCTAATCTAAGCAAGTTCAGAAAATGAAATGAAGGGGTTTTGAAATGCCTCCCCAGATAGCTGCAGTGTGGGTGAGTGAGGGTGGGCACGTGATAGATCCCTGCAGTCAAACAAAAATGGGAGGAAGGATTAGTACTGTAAGAGACTTATGTTATAGTACAGTTTATTGTACTGCTTCTATAGTTTTAGTTTTGCTACGACTTAATTTTCTGGAGGAACTGTAGTTACGTATTACAAGTTGGCAGTGGTGCAGTGGTTGAGGCTTTGAATTTCAAACAATGAGGTTGTGGGATCAAATCCCACCAGTGACAGGGCCATCTTAACATATGGGCACGTTGGGCAGTTGCCCGGGGACCCCATGATAATCTTTGTATGTGGTGACTTGCTGAGTGATTGTGTAGGCAGGGGCTCCAGTGCACTGCTTTGCCCGGGGGGCCTATAATGCTGTTAAGACGGCCCTGACCAGGGCAGCAAGTCACTTGACCTACATGTGCTCCAATTGGAAAAACAAAAGAAATGTAACCAACTGTATCAGAAATGTTGTCATTTGTCTTGGATAGAGGTGTCAGCCAAACATTAATTTTTGTAAAGTAAATTTGAGAGCTGTTTTTACACTAAACGCAAAAAAAAAGGACGACTAGTTTGATTAGATGCTTTACTTCTCGCAGACTACACCTTTATTGGCCATTGGTCGTATCGTGGGTAGTAACGACTCCCTGATCATTCTGTCTCTTCCTAGATTTTGTGCGTCTTTGTCAACACTGATGAACCCAGGAACGGACGCATCTTTGAACACTTCCGGGTGAGGGATGTCGACTGTCCGGCTGTCCGTATCATCGACCTCACAACCAGCGTGCAGTACCAAATGCAAGCCGATGAAGTCAGCATTGACAACGTGAAGAAATTTGCTGAAGATTTTCTAGGAGGCAAAGCAAAGGTGGTTTTGAATTTCTAATGGACAATTCTCACACTACATGAAACGTTACCAGATCTCACCTAGAAGATGGGGGTCCTGTGGCCTTTTTGTTTGTTGGGATGTTTTGTTTCTTGTCTAAACTCGAAAGCAGTCGGGTTCTCTCTTTTTTTTCCATTTACTCTATCTTGGCCTTCTCTTTAGTTTGAGTACAGTATCCAGTCTGATATTCTGTTACCGTCTAGCACTTCAAGTTACCCCTTTGCATCGCAGAAAATTATTTCTGCCCTGCACTCAACCCACCCTTTGATGAAATTACCAACACGCTTGTCTCATAGTGCTTCTCCTCCTTCGTCTGTCTAATTAACATTTAGTTGACATCTTTATGTTCATTCAGCTCCATACCATTGTATTTTGTTAACACGCCACTACAAAATTGTCAAAACCAAGAAGGATTAGTTTCCTGTTAATTTAATTGCACATCTTAATGCTTTTTGTTACCCTTGTTTTGGTGTCAACATATTCCCCTCCATTTCTAACTAATGCACTTTCTTTGGCTCTGTTTCACACAGACATATAGCATAACATTCTCAAATCCCCATAATCCATCCATCCATCCATTTTCCAACCCGCTGGGTCACGGGGGTCTGCTGGAGCCAATCCCAGCCAACACAGGGCACAAGGCAGGAAACAATCCCGGGCAGGGTGCCAACCCACTGCAGGACACACACAAACACACCCACACACCAAGCACACACTAGGGCCAATTTAGAATCGCCAATCCACCTAACCTGCATGTCTTTGGACTGTGGGAGGAAACCCACGCAGACACGGGGAGAACATGCAAACTTCACATAGGGAGGACCCGGAAAGCGAACCCGGGTCTCCTAACTGCGAGGCAGCAGTGCTACCACTGCGGCACCGTACCGTCCCCCCCCCCTTAATCCAGTTTAGAATTTTAAGGGGCTGGCTTTGGGGGAGAATAAATAAATAAACCCATTCAGACACAGAGGGGCACACAGACCCCATTTGGCCAATTAACGGGTGTGGGATTCTAACTTGGGACGCTGGATCCATGGCATGGCAGTGCCTCCGTCCTCCCATCCCTCACATATATTCTGTATTTCTCCATTTTTTTCCTAACTATTTCCAATCCCTCTGGGTTGTCCATTGTACGCTAACACTTGTGCTGTTTTGTATTCCTCCCTGAGCCCTTTTCTTGAGTTCAAAGCTCATTTTCTTTTACAGTCTGCTGGCTAAACTTCAAAGGCATAATCACTAAACGAGTATTTGAATGGTTTAAACACCTTACCTACCACCCGACCCCCTGACTATTTCAAATAATTTGTGCTGTTAACAGGGATGTATCAATTATGTGTGTCCTGTAGGGGGCACCACTGAGCCCCCAAACCCTCCAACACAAGTCCTAGGTTCAAATAATAATTTATTTTAATAAACACCTTCATATGTTAACCACAAACATGGAACCCAGGAATTAGTATTCTTTCTTTCTTTCTTTCTTTCTTTCTTTCTTTCTTTCTTTCTTTCTTTCTTTCTTTCTTTCTTTCTTTCTTTCTTTCTTTCTTTCTTTCTTTCTTTCCCCTCCAAGTGAGAGTTGTCCAGCTCCTCTCCCAACTCTGACTTGTCCAGATGAGGTAGAGTGGTTTCCTTTATGCCTGACCTGGGACCACTTCTGGTGTTACTGCACAACTGACTGGAAGCACTTCCAGGTCAGGAGGAAGTTCCTTAAAGTAGGGATGGTCTGTCCCTGCAGCTCACCTTGGCAGCATCTATGGCAGGGGTGTTGAACTCCAGGCCTGGAGGGCCGCAGTGGCTACAGGTTTTCATTCTGACCCTTTTGCTAATCAGTGAGCAGTTTTCACTGCTAATTAAGTCCTTTTGCCTTCATATCAATAGCCCTGTTTTTAAGGATTCAGTCCTCTGAATTGATTTGTTTCTTCATTAAATGGCGGCCAAACAGAAATGAGATGTGAAACGAGCCAACTGATGACCAGCTAAACTGGGATTTCAAACTCCAACCAATTTCACTCCAAACAGTCTCTTAATGAGAAGCTGATTCTTGATGTTAATTAAACCCGTTATTTAATTCAATGGCTTGTTGCTGCTCTCGTTCTGCCACAGCAGACATTTCCAAAACTATTGATTTTCTGTTTTTTCTAAGAACACCGTCAAATGTTTTGGTGACCTGAGAGACCAACTTTACTGAGACCTTCACCTTTCTTTATTTTCAGATATTGTGTGATGGGCACAGGTGAGCTGGTCATATGGTGGCTTGTTTGTCTCATTATTGTTTGGCTACGAATTAAGGAAAAAGAGACAACTAAGGGGCTTGAGTCAAGTTAATTAAAACTAAAGCAAAAGAAGTTAATTAGCAGTAAAAACGGCTCACTAATGAAGAAGATGGTTAGAATGAAAACATGCAGCCACTGTGGCCCACCAGGACTGGAGTTCGACACCCGTGATCTATGGAACACTGCAGGGTTGTCTAACAGGACTTCAACTCCCAGCCTGCCCTGTGGGTATCCATGCAGGCACCACAGCCCAGGAAGACTGCCACCAATTGTATTGGGGGAGCAAATAGCTCCATGTGATTGGTCTGTTAAACTGGCCTCCTGGCCGGATCGGGGGGCATTGAACCATACTGGCCGGAATGCCAGCCCATGCCTGGTGTGTCCATGACATATGAAACTAATGAAGCTTAAGTGTCAGGGCCTCTAATCTCGGAGGGCCCCCGAAGCAACTTTACTCCACATTGCTTAAAAAGTTTGAGTGTCTACTGTATGAGAAGAGTTTAAAAAGACTAATATTAATACTGTAATGTAATTCAATACAAAATAATAGTTAAAAAAATTTAAAGGTTATTAAGGTATCATGTAAGGTAGCTGTAAATGAAAAAAACACTCAAATAAAGGATGTTTAATTCTAAATATATTTAATTTACAATAAACACGGGTAACATTTATGACGTAAATTCAAATTGTTTATGCCTATCACAAGCTATAAACCAGAAAGGGATTTTTCAAAGCTAACCTTTATAAAGAACAAATTTCTACTTACCATGACTGAAGAGCCCTTCAATTCTTTTGCATATTGTCTCTAGAAAATGACATTGCAAGGAAGCTCTCCTAAGGCAAAACTGTGAAAATGTTGCTAGAAAAATTAGAAAAAAAGAGTTTTTTATTTATAAAATGTGTTTCATGTAGTATGTGCAGTATTCTCATAGGTGTCTAAAATAGAAGATTATATTGACTGTGGTCTTTTCTTTTTTCCTCGAAAACGAGCAGGTACTGAATTGGCAGCACGAGTCAAACGCGTAACAAAATAAATTCTACAGTCCAATAAAGTTCGTTTTTAAAAAGTATTGTGAAAATGTAGAAAAAGAAATAAATGTAGAAATTCAGTCACAGAATACACACACAGAATAAAAGGCTTTCTTCTTTCTTTAATTAATAATTTTAGCTTTCCAACATTAAAGTTCAGCACATTCAATACAGTTTGAAACTGCTTGCCTTCCATGGCTTACCAGCTGCCAGGCAGATCACAGACTGAACTCATCTGAAGTCAGAATGACAAGAAATTATTAGAATATAAACCATTTAGAAGTTAGGTTGTGGGCGGCACTGTGGCGCAGTGGTAGTGTTGCTGCCTCGCAGTAAGGAGACGTGGGTTCGCTTCCCGGTACCCTCCCTGCGTGGAGTTTGCATGTTCTCCCCGTGTCTGCGTGGGTTTCCTCCAACAGTCCAAAGACATGCAGGTTAGGTGCATTGGCAATTCTAAATTGTCCCTGGTGTGTGCTTGGTGTGTGTGTGTGTGTGCCCTGTGGTGGGCTGGTACCCTGCCCGGGATTTGTTCCTGCCTTGCGCCCTGTGCTAGCTGGGATTGGCTCCAGCAGACCTCCATGACCCTATGTTCAGATTCAGTGGGTTGGAAAATGGATGGATGAAGCTAGCTTGTAGGGATTGTTAACGAACCTTCCATTAACTATGCACTAATCTATAGGCAAATATTTTAACATAACCAGGAAAATACTTACATCAATTGAACATAACCTAACTAGCTAACTAATGGCTCTTACACTATGTTGTATTTCATCATGCATGTGTTTAACATTTCCCTAATTTTCAATCAAAAACAATAAAGCATAGGACATTTTATTCACACCAGTGACTTTCACATGCATGATAATCTAGTACTGTGATTTTAATCACATTCTGAGATGTAATGGTTCAATTTTTTTTTTAATTTGAGGGGATCTGTCGTGGAGCAACCCCACTGAAGAAGATAAGAGGGGTTACCCAGACCTCATTGCTGGTTGCAAAGGGGCCCTCATAACAGTTCAATCTTCTGGGCCTCAAAAATGTAGGTCTGCTATGGGCTGTTAGAAATCCATACAACAGTCAGTCAATCAGTCAGTCATTGTCCGTCCCACCATATCCTAACTACAGGGTCATGGGGGTCTGCTGGAGCCAATCCCAGCCAACACAGGGCGCGAGGCAGGAACAAATCCCAGGCAGGGCGCCAGCCCACCACAGCCCATACAACATCTTCTGTAAAATGATGTAGTCCATTCTTCTTTGTCCATGTTTCTCATTCATGCCTTATTAATCGTGCCGTTCAATGCTTTTTACAACCTTTCTTTAATGTTCCTGCACTCGCCATATATAACATTTCAGTTCTCCTCAGGGCGGTGTCTTGTCTTACACTCCCAAGTATGCTGCTCTGACTGTGAGCTACTGGAACACTGTTTCCCTATTTTTCCAACATTTTTCTTCTTTTCATTATTCCATTTCTTACTTTTTCAAGCTTAAACCACAAAAAAAAATAAATAAAAACTGCTCTGATCATTCGATTATATTTATTGGAAAGAACTAAAACATTAAGAATATGCAATACCTTTGGCTCTGTTCTACTTATAAATGTCAGCATTAAAGATGACAATAACTATGGAATAAATACAGGTGAAAATTAAAACAAAAAACAAATTAAAAGGGCAATCCTAAACAACTTCAACACAGGCTGAGTAAACATTAAAGTTTAAACTTTAACAGAAAGCAGCAGCATGAGGCAGAAGATTCCAGAACAAAAACACAAAAAAACATAAATTAAACAAAATCTGTAATTTACACAACTTTGTTAATAGAAAATGTTGGTTAACTGGGCCCTGATTCAGGTTGTTATGATACACCTTTTAATTTTTTATTACTTGTGGTTGTGGCTTATTCATCTTCCTGCATAATGTATGAGGAGACATTTTCTTCCATCTTTAACGGTTGGTTGATAACTTGATAGCTTTTCACAACCAAAAACATATTTAGTTCAATTATTTAATTTTCTACTTGTAAAAAATTCCATTCTTTTGTATTGTCTACTACAAATCTCCCAATTTTCTTTCACTGCTCCATCATTTCCATATTGGATTCCTAGAAAGTGTCGTATTCTTTATTTTTATTTCCCAATGCAACTTCTTTATCCACTCTACCATAACACACAATTATATCTTCGTGTTGATTTTTTTTTAGTAAGAATGTGTTTCACAGTTTAAAAAAGGAAAAGGAATTTTTAACTTGCTCACTCAGGGACAGTCAATTTAAATGTAGGAATTGATTGGATTTGAAGTTAGTTAATTAATGATCAGTTTTGTCTTTGGCAATACCGGTAATCACTCAAATAATTTGGTAAGACTCCTACTTGTTTTCCTTACCTTTCTCAGTTATAGGAGGGGGTCTCCAGCCTTTAGACTTCTCTCAAGGTACCTGAGTTACACTCGTTTTAAGCAACAGAACAATAAAGTGTATTAATATACACAAGGATTATAGAACTAGGATAACTGCATATCTATATACATACTAGGGGAGCAAGCCCCCCTGGTGCCTTCGGCACCCAACCCACAGTTGCAGCCAGAATATTAGTAAAATCTGTAAATGTACAAAAGAAAAATGATTATTTATTGGAGTCAAAATCACAAAATTCTAGAAATTTGTAAAAGAAAAATTAATTATTATTTAACGGAGTAAAAATCATGAAATGAGAATAAAATATTTACTTACCAATTGGAGTTTTCCCATTAAACTGAGGTCCACTATGCTCGATGAGTATTTATAAGAAACTAAATAAATGATCCATTTGTTTAAACTGACATTCTTATAAAGTATATTTTAGATTTAAAAACGGAATAAGAATCTGAAAATCTAACAACATCACATTCAAGATTTGATAAACTCTGAAAACAATGATACCAAACATATATATGCACGTAGGTTTTAAAATAAGCCCAATTTAAAACGTCACATAAAATCGGCTTAGGATTTCATATATATATATATATTCACGGCATTCGCAGTCTGTGTCACAATCTGATTGTATGGGTGGTTACCTACCAGGTAACGCTTGTGGTTGGCCAGCAATCTGCTAACATCCGCCACGGTGCCCTCAGTTTGTGAGGAGCAGATCATAGAATGGTTGAAATAGTTTTACTGTCAAATAAATGCAAAGAGTACGCGACACGTGTTTCGCCCTCATTCTGGGCTCATCAGGTGTACACACTCCACTGCACTCCCTCTTGGGAATCGAACCTCGGACGTCCGCGCCAGAGGCGATGCCCCTAACGTTGCGCCACGGTGTGTGGTTCGTTTATTTGACAGCATGTAGATCGGGGTAATTACATTCACGGCATTCGTAGTCTGTGTCACAATCTGATAGTGTGGGTGGTTACCTACCAGGTAACGCTTTGTGGTTGGCCAGCAATCTGCTAACATCCGCCACGGTGCCCTCATATATATATATATATATCATAAAAGAAAATCTTGAGATGAGATGAGACTTTTGCCAAGAGATTATTTCAAGTCCTGCCTTCCTCTCAAACATTTCCAGTTAACGGCCCACGCCCACGGTCCTTTCACCTCTCATTCGTGTGAATGGTTTTCTCAGACACAGTTCCTGCACTCTCGGCTCTTATAAATTTTTATGTTTTCCTCACTTTAAGTTCCCAATAAAAGAAGACTTATGTCCAAAGCTTATCAACAGAAGAAATGAGCACACAGGCAATCCTAGCACCGAGAAATGATCAAGTCAAACGAATTAACGCGTAAATTGTCAATCGGTCACACAGCAGATTGGTTAAATGCATATCAATAGACTATGCTGAAATAGTTGGTGCTGATGGTGCGAAAGATGAAAACATCAACTTAGTATATTCAAGGGTTATTTTCCACCAGCCGAATTACTGTTGAAAGAAGGATGTATCGTAATGATATTGTGTAATTTATGTCTGAGTGATGGGCTATGCAATAGGACAAGATTAGTTGGTTTCAAAATTGGTCGAACAATTCTGACATGTAAAATTTTAACAGACGACAAGAAAGGTAATGTAGTACATTTTCCATTGAAAACATTAGACACCAAAGGAGATCTTGATATGCCATTTGTATTAAAACGTTTACAGTTTCCTGTTAGAATAGCTTTTGCTATGACAATTAACAAATCACAGGGATCAACATTCGAAAAAGTTGGTTTATTTATTAGAGTGAAAGAAACGATATGCACTCACAGGTAGTTATACGTTGAATACATTGTCACAATGTAAGTCCAAACACGGAATCAAAATTCAGTGTGATATTGAAGAAAAGTTAATTCCAAATATTGTTTTTATTAACAGACAAACAACATAGAGAGGCTGGCTGTTTACTGGCTATTTACAGTTCTAAATGATCTTGGCATAGATAATTAGTTTTACAATACCAAGTCTTTATGGATCACGGCTGATGTTGTGTGGAGGTTTTGATTTGTTGTCGATCCAGGATCAAGTGGATGATTCTTCATGCATTGGACTTCACTCTTTCTCCTTGCTGCATGATCCTTTGTTTGTAGTGTTCTGTGCTGCTGCTTTCTCAGCTTGGTTTCTACCATTAGGCACTTTGCTGTGTCGTTTTCAAAGGGAAAAGCATTACTCTTTCTGGCACAAGGGTTTAGATCAGGGGGGTCAAACTCCAGTCCTGGAGGGCGGCAGGTTTTCATTCAAACCCTTTTCCGAATCAGTGACCAGGTTTCACTGCTAAATAACTATTTTTCCCTTTCTTTTAATAGCCCTTGATTTTAAGGATTCGGTCCTCTGATTTGATTCTTCATTAAATGACAGCCAAATAGAAATGAGACGTGAAACGAGTTGACAGATGAGCAGCTAAACTGGGGCTTCAAACTCCAACCAATTTCACTCCAACCAGTTTCTTAATGAGAAGCCAATTCTTGCTGTTAATTAAACCCGTTATTTAATTCCATGGCTTGTTGCTGTTCTTATTCTGCCACAGCAGACATTTCCAGAACTGTTGATTTTTTGTTTTTTTATAAGAAGACCTTCAAAATGTTTCAGTGACCTGAGAGACTGACTTTTCTGAGGATGTCACTTTTCTTTATTTTCAGATATTGTGTGATAGGCACAGGTGAACTGGTCATGTCATGGCTTGTTTCGTGTCTCATTATTGTTTGGCTGAGTCAAGTTAATTAAAACTAAGGCAAAAGAAGTGAATTAGCAGGAAAAATTGGTCAAAAATTAAGGAGATGATTACAATGAAAACCTGCAGTGAGACTGGAGTCTGACACCCCTGGTTTAGATACTAAAGTTCCCTTCCCTAAAGTGATGGCTGCCTCTCAGCCTTCAGGCTGGCTCACTGTTTAGCTTGGCCAACTGGATCTCAGGTTCACAAAGAGAGCAGTTTGTTGGATTCAGCTCTCCAAGGAAGAGCGGCTCATAACGTTTTCCTCCGGGAGAATTCCTGAACTTTTCTTAACTTGCTATTCTCTGCCTCTCTTTTCTTCTTCCATTTGAGAGATGGGGTGCATGTGATTTTTTAAGGAATAGTGAACCTTCTCCTGATTGGATGAAAAGTCACTTCAAGTTACAAAATCAGAGGCTTCTAATAGGCGAGTGCTTCTGTCCATCCTAGTTGTCATCCAATGAATTAACGGTCTTTGTTCTTGCTTGAGTCCATGACACGCCTTCTGGCTCAAGAAGTCTGTTTGGATAGGGGCCTCTGGAGACATCTCAGGTCACCTGTATCTTACACTTTTGTTATCAGATGAAGTTCCTGGTACAAGCTGGAGTTCAGTCACTTATTTTGGAATGTAAGTCGGGGTATGTACAGCTGGATGCCTGCATCCCTATTGAATCTGCTTGTGCCACTAAAGCCTAACAGAATGGGCAATGCCCACATTGTCCTACACAGCATTGTTATGTTTTCCATTTAAATACAGACTGTTGCCTGCTGTTCAGCAGCCATTTTCTTCACGTATCTGACTGACAACTGCTCTAAACAATATGCAAAAAATGGAACACATGCTCATCCTCATTCATCCATTCAAATGGTTACGTTTAAAGTTAAAATTTCAAACAAAAGGGCACTACATTTTTCATTTATTTAAAAATTGTCAATACAGAAAACTGTTTTCTAAAATAAAGCGACATAATATGGTTAGTAAGACAAAGTAGTAAAGCAAACAGAAATAATAAAACGGGTCATTAATCTGCTTTATCAAAATAGTTGATGTGTGACGATGAGCAAATAAATCACTTTTAGATGCATGTATGTCCACAATGAAAATTGCATGAAAATAGTTGCACTACTGCGGTGGGTCGGCACCCTGCCCGGGATTGGTTCCTGCCTTGTGCCCTGTGTTGGCTGGGATTGGCTCCAGCAGACCCCCGTGACCCTGTGTTCGGATTCAGCGGGTTGGAAAATGGATGGATGGATGGATAGTTGCACTAAGTAAGTAATTTTGTATAACGGTGACAGCAAAATACACAATACTAATATTTATATATAATATGCTACTGTGGCTGTGCATTTGTCTGTCCAGGATTTTAAATCACCTGTAGCTCACAAACCGTTTCAACTATTGACCTGAAATTTGGTACACATATACTACGTGACGTTTACTATCCACTTTCAGGGTGATGATTTTTATTCTTCTTTTTCTTTTTATTTTATTTTAATGTAGAATCAACTCTCGGCAGCAGGCAGGCATTGTGGCACATGCATATGGTCGCCATTCTCATCCCTACCGCCGTCGCCATCACTTCCCCTACCTCTTCATATCTTAAATCATCCTTGAGGTGGATTGAACACTTAAATGCCAGCTTAACTGAAAAATTTAGAAAAACATACTAAGTAATTGCAACTCAAAAACTGACTTAATCATTTTTAACGCGAAAAGATGCCGACAAAAGAAGAGAAGAAACAAGCACATCAACCTCTGAGCAAACAAATGCTAAATATACAGAGAAAGAGTAAGAAAACTCGGAAGGCCCAAGTCAAGTATATTCACTGCACGTTATCGTGCCATCCGCTGTTACTGGTATTAATTGTATACTGCTGAGTGCTGATGCCCCACAGTTTAAAAGTCACAGATTAATCCATCGATACTTTCTTCATGCCAGTGTGGGTGTCCCCCAGTGGTCCTACCTCGGCCTAGACAATATAAATAAAATGTATTATTATTAAACATGCAGGTTAAGTTCATTTGCTGCTCTAAACTGAGCTGAAGTGTGTGAATGGAAATGTCTGTCAAAGTTATCCTTACAATAGATTGGTGTGTCTTCCAGTGTTGGTTTCTAGTTTAAACCCCAGGGACTGCTGGGATAGACACTGTTGCCCCAACACTGACCTAGATAAACAGATTTAGATGTCTGGATGTAAAAAAAACTGACAGAAGACAGCTGAATCCATTCAAACTACTGTATTTGATGAGCTAATCACCAAGTTGTCCGAAGAAGCACAACTGCTCTTAAAGTCAAGATACCGGAGTTTCATAAAATATCTAACTATTAGTCCGAGAATTATTCCCAATTTTTTTTTCTCTTCTTCACTTTTTAGCCCAAGCTTGAGAGTGAGCCAATTCCAGAAGACTGGGATAAACATCCTGTCAAGGAGCTAGTCGGAAGAAACTTTGAAAGAGTTGCTTTTAATGATGAAAGAAACGTCTTTGTAATGTTCTGTGAGTAGAATTTCCAAATGTACTTCCTACGTAATATGCAAGACTGCTTTTATCTTTACAGGACATACAGTATGCCTAATCCCAGCAGATTTCTTTTCTGAGCGATGGACAACTTGGAGTTCGCTTTCATGACAGCAGAATTTTATTTTGTGAAACAATCCAGGAACATATAGTACACAATTTGGGTGCTGAACATTCACACTTAAAATACAACAGCGTTTCAAAAACTTAGAACGGGTGTGGGTTTGTTAGATTGAGGACGCTGGCACACGTTTCACATAGACAAACACGAAAATAACACAAATATCAAACAACGTCAGATATTTGACCAATACAATAAAATATGGCTCATACTGACTGCTACTTTTGGGTTAATGATGGCTAATTTATTTGGCTCTTTGAGATATCAACATGGGTTTGAATGCTTAAACACCCACATGTGCACAGATCAAATATTTTTGGAAATGTAAGCAATTTCAAGTGCGACATTAGCAAGTTTCTACGATAAATGAATGACTTTCCAGTAAAACCAGTGAAAAGACTATCATTAACACAGCAGTGGGTGATTCTGTTCACCAGTGGCTGAAATCAAGCAAAATGAATCTCCAGGACCATATAATATTCACCCTCGAGTTCAAAAGGATGTTAGTGAGTGTGACAGGTGGGGGCGCTGTCGCAACTCCAAACCCGCAGACAATATGCCAAAACACCAGATAAAAGTCCAATAATTAATTTATTATTACAAAAGTGTGCACCAAGCACCTCCACCTCCACTATACTCAATAATAAACCAATAACAATAATACAATCCTCCACTCCACCCAGCAGCTCTGTCGCACTCCCTCCCAACTCCAGCTCGACTTGCTGGGGTTTCCTTTTATAGTACTTGACCCGGAAGTATTCCATCTCCGGGTCACATGCCTTCTTCAGGTGTCCCGGAAGTACTGCGGGTTTCCGACCTCGTGACTCCTAAGTACTTCTGGGTTAGTGTCACCATAATAGTCCCTGGGTTCTTTGTGAGCTCCCCCTGGCGGCACCTACGGCACTCAACAGGGCTGAAGAACCGGACTCCATGTCTCATGCTGCCCTGCGGGAATCCTGGGAACCATTTCTGTCCAGGGGAGCTGCCATCTAGCGTCCCGGGGGATGTAGAGTCCTAAAAAGGCTCTTTCTCTTAGTTGAAGGACGTCCTGGCCAGACTGAACCGCCGGCTGTCCCTCACATTAGTATAGATGTAAATCCTTGATGCATATTTTTAGGAAGTCACTGCGCACTGGGAAATTCCGAAGGACTAGAAAATGGCAAATATTATCCCATTATATAAAGACAGTGATTGGGCAGATCCAAGAAACTATTGGCCAGTAAGCTTAATGTGCATCACAGGAAAATTAATGGAAGGAATTACTAAGGGAAAGACGGAACAACACGTGGCTAGAACAGGAGTTTTATTGAATAGTCAACATGGGCTCAGAAGAGGGATGCTTTGTTTTCCTAATATCTTGGAATTCTATGATGAAGCAACAAAAGGATATGATCAAAGTAGAGCATGTGATATTATTTATCTTGACTTTCAGAAAGCACTTAATAAGGAGCCACATGAGAGGTTGGGCATCAAACTAAAATAAGTGGGAGCTCAGGGTGTTGTTTGTAGGTGGGTGCAAAATTGACTCACACACAGGAAGCAGAGGGTTAGGTTAGGTTAGGAAATCCTCAGGCTGATACTCTCACGTCCCCTTTCCTGTCACCATCCCAGAGATGACAGAGGTGAGTCACAAACCCAAAAGGCTGGAAGTAGGGTGGCCAGATCTACCATTTAGCTAAGGTTGATCTCCATTACCCAGCAGCAGACTTGGCCACTCGGCTTGTGACGTGGCCTTCCTACACAGCAGGTCTCTCTCTTACTTTGGCAATAACAGTAAATTAGCGAACCATGCAACATTTACATCCATAAGCACACATGCCACTATTAACAAGGTAAATAACAGTAAAAAATAAATAAATTTCATTGATTACCAGAAATAAACCATGCCATGCCTTTTGATAACCATATTACCAAGGACTTCAGATAACAGAATTGCAGGAGAAAAGAAACTACTGGGAGTCTGTTGTTGATTATCAGAATCAAAGACTCAGTCCTGATGATACAGGCCATTAGGCCACCACCCCCATCCTGGGTATACTTCAATTTTTTTAATTTGTATTTATTTAACCCTAGCATTGGTCAGGGTATACAGATAGTCACCTCATCATACTGATAAAATGTGTTGAAACATTTTCTTTGGTCGCGGGATTGACAGGAGTCAAGAAGAAATGTTGGGGTGCCAGCTGGGCCACCCTGTTTACCTGAAAAATAAAGAAGGTGAAAATAGCAACAAAGCAAATCTCTAGCCGTTGGCTGCGAACTTACAGGCTCTGAAGAGTGGTCCAGTCGCAGAGTAGGAGCTCCATAATGCGGGTGAGTCTCCTCCTGAATGAGACGCCACCTCCTGGGAGCGCCTTGCTTTTATAGCTGTTGGACTGGAAGGGGTGGGGTCAGTGGGCGTCTCCTCTGAGCTGTGGGTGATAAATGAGATCAGAAAGTCAGGAACTGCACCCCCTGCTGTCCTGGGGTGGTGATGCTTACCTCAGATGAGCATGGAAGGAGACCCTCGGACGTGCATATGTGACAACATATTCAAGAAAGTTATGTTTAATCATCACAGCTCTAAAATGTTTTTCTCTGGCATATTAAACTAGTAGGGCATGCAAATATTTCTGTACAGTTTACAGCATATATTTCCATTTCTGCCTTTATCGATGTTTAAATGTTATGCCTCTTTATTAACTGGACAATATATACTTTTCACTTAAAGATGCACCATGGTCAGAAGAATGTCAGAAACTGTTCCCAATCTTGGAAAAACTTGGAAAAGTCTATGAGCATCACGAGAGCGTAGTCATTGCCAAAATTGACAGCACTGCCAATGATGTGCACACTGTCCTCTTGGAGCGTTACCCTATGTTCAAATTCTTTCCAGCCACATATGTGGAAAAGGTGGGTTAATCCTTTTCAGAACTATTCTTAAATTTCATCTTGTGCTTTGGTGAAAGTCAAAAGGGATATTACTGCTAGGCGAATTTTACAGAGGGACAATTTAGGCCTGTATGTAAAAAGCACATTAGAACTTTTTTAATGGCTACATTTTCATTCTACATGCAGAAAAAGCAAATGAAATCCAAGCTAAAAATCATCCACAATTGGGCATACTTGGGCAAAAGCAGCAACAACAGCCCAAATTCACACAAGGAAGGCATCAATGGGCTTTAACATGTCCTGTTTTTTGAGAATTGGAGAGGGTAAATAACAGTTTATAAAGAATGTATTACTTGTATTTTAGTGCTAATGACTAACCACAGTGATGCAGCATACACAGCAGCTCTAGTCAGGGTATGCTAAATTGAAGTACATTACATTACATTTACTTATTTTGGCTGATGTCTTTACAACATATATGATACAACTGGTTACAATTCGTTTTTAGGTTTCTAATTGGAGCACAGGCAGGTCAAGTAGTGAGTCTTCAGCCTGGAGACTGAAGGGGCACCTCATACAGTAGCAGGCACATCATTCCACAGCTTCGGGGCCCTGTAACTAAAAGCTTGACTTCCAACTGTTATTTTATTAATCCTAAGTAGACCAGCACCTTGAGATCTTAATGTTTACACCGGTTTGAAAATAATGATAAGTAAGCAAGTCCTAGCCTAGAGTTTGTGAGCCAAACAGGAAAACAAATTTCTTTCTTAATGAAGTCATGCTCCCTTGGAATTTGCAGCTGACTCACTTTTGCTTTTACAGTGGAAAACTATATATAGCTAGCAACTTATAGTATGTTTCAGATATGCAGTACCTGTAACTTGTCATTATCTCATCTATAAGCACTTCGAAGCCATTCAGAATTTTAAGCGTGAGTGTGGATACATGGCAAGCATGCCCTGTGATGGACTGGCACCACATCCAGCGTTCAGTCCTGCCTTGTACTTGATTTGATTGATTTTGCTGGGGTAGGTCCCAGTACCAAAGAGCCTGAAACTGTTTGAAATGATTTGGAAATTCAGTTTAATTTATTATAGAATAGGATCCTTAATATTGGACAAATTACAAATAAGGGCAGTTAAAACAAAGTCATGCAAATATACTGTATATGTAGACATGTATGCACACTTTATTTAATGAAAGCATTACTAAGCCTTTGAAGTTCGGGTTGCCTTTCAACTTATTAAACCTCCCAATGCTGTTAACGTAACCCAAAATGAAGCAATCTAAAGGCAGACCACCTCACAACAAAGGAAAACAAGATCAAAGATTGACAGTAAACCTATACGAGAGTGAATTAGCTGTTAGCAGACACCCACGAGAATGCCATTGTGTTTATTTTTAGTAGAGTGCTTTTTTCATTACTTATTTAATTCTTTGGCAGACTATAGCAATCAGAACTTCTTTGTAAAATCAAGTAAAACAGCTAAGCACTCATTTTGATCATCTCAATCCCATATCCTCTTGAATAATGAACAAGAATATACAGTGATTTCATTCTTATCAAAATAACTTTTTAAAGTGAACCGTCCACATTCATTATACCATAAGTCAGGCACATATACCTACCTTAGGTTATGTTTAGGGCAACTATTACCCCAGAGAGAATCTGATTTTCAGCAAAAAACGTACAAACGTACAGCAGGGTTCCAGAGAAACAAGACATAAACAAGAAATTACGTCCATTGTTATAACCTGATGAGAAAATTGAAGTCTAACTTGGCACTACAGCACAGCTCAGGGTCCATGTGGGCTGCTGTCTGACCGGATTGTGACGTGGTTTAGTGATAGAGGAATTTTATTGGTAATTTAAGATGATTGGTTGTTGAGATACAGTGCCGTCCGTAATGTTTGTGACAAAGACACAGTTCTCCTTTATTTATCCCTCTCTGTTCCACAGTTTCAGATTAGAAATCAAACCATTCAGACATTGTGATTAAAGTGCACATTGCAGACTTTAAGGGGATTTGCATACATTTTGGTCACACCAGGTAGAAATGACAACACTACACAGTCCCCCCAATTTCAGGGCACCATAATGTTTAGGACAATTGGAGTCACAGGTGTTTGAGATTCCTCAGGTGGGTTTCATGGCTTCATAAGATACTTTGGCGTGCTTCTACCCTTTAGAGTCTGTAGTCGCCGTTGTTCAACATGAGGACAAGAGCTGTGCCAATGAACGTCAAAGAAGGCAAAATGAGGCTGCAAAACAAGAAGAAAATCATTAGAGACACCGGCTAAACCTTATGGTTACTTAAATCAACTGTCTGGAATATCATGAAGAAGAAAAAAATGCACTGGTGAGCTCAGTAATCGCAAAGAGTCTGGTAGGCCAAGGAAGACCTCCACTGCTGATGACAGAAGAATCCTCACTATGGAAAGAAAAAGCCCCAAACGCCTGTCAGACAGATCAGAAACAGTCTTCAGGGGGCAGATGTGGATGTGTCAGAGGCAACGATCAGCAGAAGACTTCATGAACAGAAATACAGAGGCCACACTGCAAGGTGCAAACCACTAGTTAGCCAACAGAACGGCCAGATTACAGTTTGGGAAAAAGGACTTAAAAGAGCCTGCAGAATTCTGGGAAAAGGTCTTGTGGACAGATGAGACAAAAATGAACCTGCTTTAGAGTGACGGCAAGAACAAAATGTGGAGACGAAAAGGAACTGCCCGAGATCCAAAGCACACTACCTCAGTTTTACAGCTTGGGCATGTATGGCTGCCACAGGTCCTGACACACTTCTCTTATTGGATAATGGAATTGCTGACGGCAGTCGCACAATGAATTCTGAGGTGGAGAGAAACATCTGATCTTCTCAAGTTTCACCAAATGCCTCCAAACTCGTTGGACAGCACTTCATCCTACAACAAGATAATGAGCCAAACACACTGCTGAGGCAACACAGGAGTTTTTCAAAGCTGAAGAGTGGAAAATTCTAGAATGGCCAACCCAGACACCCGATTTAAATCCAAATGAGCAGCCCTTCAATATGCTGAAGAGAAAACTTAAATGGACAAACCCCCAAAACAAGCAGAAGCTGAAGATGGCTGCATTAGAGGCTTGGCACAGCATCACCAGAGGAGACCCTCAGCACCCGGTGATGTCTATGACTCGCTGACTTCAAGCAGTCACTGCACGCAAAGGGATATGCGACAAAGGACTAAACATGACAACTGATTTAATAGACCTGCCATTGCTGTCTCCCAAACATTATGGTGTCCGGAAGCGCTGTGTGACCAAAATGTATGCAAATCTCTTAAATGTGCACTTTAATCACATCTGTAATGTTTGATTTGTAATTTTAAACTGTGGAACAGAGGAGTAAATCAAGGAAAAATGGGTCTTTGTCCCAAACATTATGGAGTGCACTGTAGGAGCTCCTGACACCAAGATTTTCAAAACACCATAAAAAGCAAAACTAATCGATTCAATGTAAAAGAATGTTGTTTAATGCACTAGAAAGTAGTCTACTTTTCAAAGAAAACGGCAATTTCTGCTGCTTCTTAATAATTTGTTCTGTATTCACGTTAAAATTGATACTCTGCACTCCTGGCCTCATCTGGTGATTACACTTTTACGCAGCATCAACACTCATCTGTAGCCCCTGCCTGGTGGAATGAGCTAAGCACCTCCACTCGAAATTCTGACGCCCTTCACCGTGTTTAAGAAGTGTTTGAAAACCCTTTTGTACCCTTATCCTGTAACATTTGGTCACAAACAATATCCCAGAATGATGTTTGTTTGATGATGTTGATGTATTTTGTATGTCACTTTAGATAACAGCGTCTGCTAAACAACGAAATGTAAATGTAGCCTATTATAAATAACTGTTTCTAAATATCTGCAGAGAAAAGCCAAGCAAAATGACACCTTTTATTGGCTAATTAAAAAGATTACAATATGCAAGCTTTCGAGGCAACTCAGGCCCCTTCTTTAGGCAAGATGTAATCTGCAAGTATTCTCTGTCCCCACTATGTGCCCTTTTATTACTGCAGAGAGAGGAGAGGGGGGAACATGATAGATAGATAGATAGATAGATAGATAGATAGATAGATAGATAGATAGATAGATAGATAGATAGATAGATAGATAGATAGATAGATAGATAGGAAAGGCACTATATGAAAAATAGATAGACAGATAGAAAAGAAAGGCACTATGTAAAAGATAGATAGATAGATAGATAGATAGATATGAAAGGCACTATATGAAAAATAGATAGACAGATAGAAAAGAAAGGCACTATATAATAGATAGATAGATATGAAAGGCACTATATGAAAAACAGATAGATAGAAAAGAAAGGCACTATATAATAGATAGATAGATATGAAAGGCACTATATAATAGATAGATAGATAGATAGATAGATAGATAGATAGATAGATAGATAGATAGATAGATAGATGGCATAATTGGCAGGATTAGACAGATAGATAGATATATAGATAGATAGATAGATAGATAGGAAAGGCACTATATGAAAAATAGATAGACAGATAGAAAAGAAAGGCACTATATAATAGATAGATAGATATGAAAGGCACTATATAATAGATAGATAGATAGATAGATGGCATAATTGGCAGGATTAGACAGATAGATAAATAGATAGATAGGAAAGGCACTATATGAAAAATAGATAGACAGATAGAAAAGAAAGGCACTATGTAAAAGATAGATAGATAGATATGAAAGGCACTATATAATAGATAGATAGAAAAGAAAGGCACTATATAATAGATAGATAGATATGAAATGCACTATATGATAGATAGGTAAGAAAGGCACTATATGATAGATAGATGTGAAAGGCACTATATAATAGATAGATAGATAGATAGATAGATAGATAGATAGATAGATAGATAGATAGATAGATAGATAGATAGATAGATAGATAGATAGATAGATGGCATAATTGGCAGGATTAGACAGATAGATAAATAGATAGATAGGAAAGGCACTATATGAAAAATAGATAGACAGATAGAAAAGAAAGGCACTATGTAAAAGATAGATCGATAGATATGAAAGGCACTATATGAAAAATAGATAGACAGATAGAAAAGAAAGGCACTATATAATAGATAGATAGATATGAAATGCACTATATGATAGATAGGTAAGAAAGGCACTATATGATAGATAGATGTGAAAGGCACTATATAATAGATAGATAGATAGATAGATAGATGGCATAATTGGCAGGATTAGACAGATAGATAAATAGATAGATAGGAAAGGCACTATATGAAAAATAGATAGACAGATAGAAAAGAAAGGCACTATGTAAAAGATAGATCGATAGATATGAAAGGCACTATATGAAAAATAGATAGACAGATAGAAAAGAAAGGCACTATATAATAGATAGATAGATATGAAATGCACTATATGATAGATAGGTAAGAAAGGCACTATATGATAGATAGATGTGAAAGGCACTATATAATAGATAGATAGATAGATAGATAGATGGCATAATTGGCAGGATTAGACAGATAGCTAAATAGATAGATAGGAAAGGCACTATATGAAAAATAGATAGACAGATAGAAAAGAAAGGCACTATGTAAAAGATAGATAGATAGATATGAAAGGCACTATATGAAAAATAGATAGACAGATAGAAAAGAAAGGCACTATATAATAGATAGATAGATATGAAATGCACTATATGATAGATAGGTAAGAAAGGCACTATATGATAGATAGATGTGAAAGGCACTATATAATAGATAGATAGATAGATAGATAGATAGATAGATAGATAGATAGATAGATAGATAGATAGATAGATAGATGGCATAATTGGCAGGATTAGACAGATAGATAAATAGATAGATAGGAAAGGCACTATATGAAAAATAGATAGACAGATAGAAAAGAAAGGCACTATGTAAAAGATAGATAGATAGATAGATATGAAAGGCACTATATGAAAAATAGATAGACAGATAGAAAAGAAAGGCACTATATAATAGATAGATAGATATGAAATGCACTATATGATAGATAGGTAAGAAAGGCACTATATGATAGATAGATGTGAAAGGCACTATATAATAGATAGATAGATAGATAGATAGATAGATAGATAGATAGATAGATAGATAGATAGATAGATAGATAGATAGATAGATAGATAGATAGATCCAAGATTTTGCAGACATTTACCGGGACAAAGGAACATCCCCACTTCTTTCCAAAAACATCCACATTAGGTCTATGACTGACCTTCCTTAGCTTGTAAAATACTGAGATGGCCGAGTCTAATTATATTTTGTAAAGTAGGACAGAGTCTTGTGAAGTAAATACAGTACTGTCCCTTATTGCTAATGTTATCAAAATGAATCCACTTGACTCACAAATGACCTTTAATACAACCTGAGTCCGTTTTGATGTACGTTGTCTGATTGTTGATAATATGAATCTTTAATTTTCCATTGTCTACATAAAAAGTATGCTCATTGTAAAAAACCCACCCAAAATGTTTCACGCGATGTGCTTTTATCACTTGACAGATTGTTCCCTACCAAGAAGAAAAAACTTTAGAGGCCTTTGTTCATTTTATTGAAAAACAACTTAAAGAGCTTCAGGAAGAAAAAGAAAAGGTAAGCTTTCACAGTAAGAACATCAGTAAAAGAAACTAAACCACAACACTTATTTTACTTCCTCCTTGTCGTCTGGTCAAGTTGATGTCAAATAATGAATGCTGAAGTTCGTGGGCCTCTGTGCTACAGTACTTTGGAGTGCTGAATAAAGACAGAACATGAAACACAGGCTTTCCAAGTGAAAGAAAAGTTCTTTCATAAGAATGTGGGAAACATTTTGAACAAGAACAGCATACAGTAACTTGTCAAACCCTATTTATCCATTTCAAAATAAGACCTTGACATTTGAAAGCCAGTAAAGCACTGCTACCGTGAGGCTTGTTGGTTACTTATTTTAGGTCTTTATGGTTCTCCATGGGATAAAGTACTCTAAAATTAGTAATACATTTACCCTTAACCAGCTGTCGCCTGTGGTCATGTTATGGGTGAAGAACTCTTTGTTAAATGAAAGATGGAACTATGCTAGTACTCTTCAGAATCTTAAGCCCTTGTGTCAAGTCACTGCTTACACTTTTATATACTGTGTATATTAAATAGTGTGGCCACTAGGGCCTGTAGCAGCACCCCAAACCTCAGACACAATTACACCATGACAGTCCTTCATTCAAACAAAGATTCCTTTTATTGGCAAACAGTACTTCAGTAGTACACAGCTCAATCCCCAACCCATCCTTTTCTTTACTCCTCCAGCTCCTCTCCTGACTCTGACTTGCCATGTCTCTCTTTTAAAGCCCAACCTGAGAGTGTTAGCGGGGCACAATCTCCTGTCCCCAGGAAGCACTTCCAGATAAAGACAGGACCACAATAGTGCTTGTGCTATCAATATCCGACAGCTCCCATTAGCAGCACCATGGGACCACAACTCCAGTGCTACTCTGTAGGCGCTGATACTGGGGCTCGCCACATGGGATGCTGCCATCCAGAGTTGAAGATTCTACACATAGCAGATAGTCTGTCACCCACTGTCCTGCCCTTCTGGGCTCCCAAACCCATCCAGTGTGTCCTCCTGTAACCACATCTCAGCACAGCAGAGGAAGGGAGGATGGATGGATGGATGGATAGATAGACAGATGTGAAATTAATTATATAATAGATAGATGGAGGGCGTCACGGTGGCGCAGTGGGTAGCGCTGCTGCCTCGCAGTTGGGTGATCTGGGGACCCGGGTTCGCTTCCTGGGTCCTCCCTGCGTGGAGTTTGCATGTTCTCCCCGTGTCTGCGTGGGTTTCCTCCCACGGTCCAAAGACATGCAGGTTAGGTGGATTGGTGATTCTAAATTGGCCCTAGTGTGTGCTTGGTGTGTGGGTGTGTTTGTGTGTGTCCTGCGGTGGGTTGGCACCCTGCCCAGGATTGTTTCCTGCCTTGTGCCCTGTGTTGGCTGGGATTGGCTCCAGCAGACCCCCGTGACCCTGTGTTAGGATTCAGCGGGTTGGAAAATGGATGGATGGATGGATAGATAGATGGATAGATGGATGACACGCAGTATATACAGTAATAGATTGTTTTGACAGACAGGTGGATTGATGTGAAAAGCACTATGTGATAGATAGATAGATAGATATGAAAGGCACTACATAAGATAGATAGATAGATAGATAGATACATAGAGTAGTTTTCCAGTATATTTGATACTATCTATCTAAGTGTATGGATAATCCAACTGATGATGGTAGTCATTAAAAAAACAATATATTTTCTTTTTTTATCATTCAAAGGAAAAAGAAACCAAAGAATCCAAACATTCAGATGAAAAATTGAAGGAGGAACTTTAAAAATAAATCAGGAACTTCAACGAAGCTGAAGAGGAACCTATACTGCTTACCACTGACATGATCTAAACATTCTGAGGCCTGCTTAATTCACTTCAGTTCCCCAATTAAGTCTGGATGGGGAGAAAGTCCATTACGCCAACAATTCTATATATGGAATAACAGCAATGATAATTGTATTTGTGTTTTAAATTCTAAGAACCAATACATGTTTAAAATCGGACATTAAAACTTCCTTGTGTGCGAATGACCACATTATTTCAATTATGAAAAGGAACACTACATCTGTACATTTAGTTATTTTAATATTATTTTTTAACTATTTTAAATACAATGTCTACCATAAAAACAATTCAGACGTGATTAAAGTGTACATTGCAGACTTTCACTTAAGGGCCTTTGCATACACTTCAGGGCACTATAATGAACTTCCTCCTCATTTTGTTTTTTTTTTTTTTTTAATTTTATTGATTTTACTATAATCAAATAACATTCCATACAAATAAGTCAAGTTTTACAAAAAAAAAATCAACTCCCACCCCTGAGAAAGGCAGCTAGGCCACCACAGTAAAACTTTAAGCTAGAAAAAATAAGTAAATAGATAAATTAATAAAGATAAATGGAGTAAAAGATGGGAGAGAACCTGCTTCCTCAATTTAAATGCTTATTCTAAAATGTTATTGATTAGATCCTTTCAGGTTTTGAAAAAGTTTTGTGCAGATCCTCTAAGTGCGAATTTGATTTTTTCCAATTTCAAATAGTATATAACATCAGTTACCTACTGACTTAAAAGAGGAGAATTAGGATTCTTCCAGTTGAGCAAGACAAGTCTACATGCCAATAGTGAAGTAAAGGCAATTACAGTTTGTTTGTCATCCTCCACTTTAAGCCCACCTGGAATATATATATATACATATATATTTTTTCACACCACAAGGCACACTCAATGCCTTGTCTTTTCTTCTCCACTTCTCTCCAGCAAGCTTCACCACCACCACCCACCCCCCCCCCCCCCCCCCACCCCCCCAACCTCCTCCTCCTCCTCCCCAACTCTGGCTGCAGGAATACTGCTTGCTGGCCCCTTATATAGATCACCCAGAAGTGTTCCAGGTGCTCGTTAACCTACTTCTGGCAGCACTTCCAGGTGTGGTGCAAGAGCTGCTCTCCAGGGCTTAGCACCGGCTCTTTCAGCTGCAGCACTCCCTGGCGGCGCCCACAGATCCTAACAGGGCAGTTCCAAACTCCCACTCCCATGAAGCCCTGCGGGAATCCAAGGCACCGCTGCAACCCAGGGGGGCTGCCATCTAGCATTCCGGGGGAGGTAGTAACGTTCTGGCCACACTTTCTCCCCTGGTCCTTCCAATGTGGAGGCGTTCTGACACACACAATAGCTACCAAAGTACTATTGACCAGTTCTGGGAATTTTGGGTCCCCTCTCGTGTGTGTGCACTTTATTATATTATATTATATTATATATATATATATATATATATATATATATATATATATATATATATATGTATATATATATATATATATGTATATATATATATATATATGTATATATATATATATATATATATATGTATATATATGTATGTGTGTGTGTGTATATGTGTGAGAGAGAGAGACAGAGAGACACACACATACATGCATACATACTTACATATATAAACACATAAACATACTCAAGCACACACACACACACACAATAGGGTCCCCACAATAGCACAGGAGTAAGGTGAAGTTATCAATTATTCCCCTGGGTATCATTTTTAATAAATACAAGGAAAATGAAGAGTAACGTCCTCATAGAGTTTAGAGGTTTTAGCTAAGACATTAATCAGCAAAAAGTCTTCAAGGAAGCAGTTCAGAAAATGAGTGACAAATATGAGGAACAGGTCACATATCCTATTGTAGTTTGTAGTAAACACATCTAGCTATTTATTCTTTCCGTGTCAGTTGTCCCCTCTCACAAAAGTAAACATTTGAACACTATAGCAAACAGTTTAAATTTCAATTTCTTTCCTGAAGTGAACAACGGGAATGTTAGGCCTGGAATCTTCAGTTCAATGCATGGAGTTGATGTCCCTGTCATTACATCTTTGTTTTTTGTAAAAAAAAAAAAAAAAATTATTGCCATGTTCGCCTGAATTTGGTGTGTTTAGGAAAAGCCTTGGGATATACATCATGTGTGCATGTGTGGAACACTGCTAAGATCTGACTATATATATATATATATATATTCACAGCATTCATAGTCTGTGTCACAATCTGATTGTATGGGTGGTTACCTACCAGGTAACGCTTGTGGTTGGCCAGTAATATCCGCCACGGTGCCCTCAGTTTGTGAGGAGCAGATCATAGAATGGTTGAAATAGTTTTACTGTCAAATAAATGCAAAGAGTATGCGACACGTGTTTCGCCCTCATTCTGGGCTCATCAGGCGTACACACTCCACTGCACTCCCTCTTGGGAATCGAACCTCGGACGTCAGCGCCAGAGTATATATATATATATATATATATATATATATATATATATATACGTTACCTCCACACTCAAAACTGACATGTTCTGCAATGCATCTACTTATACTATGGTTAAGATTAGGGTTGAGGAAGGGTTATCTGGCTCAAAAATGACCTAAAGGAGCTCAACTGGAAGGTCAAGTGTTTCCTCTCTAGTGCAGAGCTCCATAGCTTACAGTGTCTGTCTCTCATTTTTTTTGAGAAAATCTCAAATCCTGGGAAAAATTCCTTTTCACAGGAAATGATGGAATTTTATTGACATGTTGACACATACAAGACTGGTTTAACCTGTGGTTATTTTTACGGACTTCTTAGAGAAAGTAAATCCTTACCGAGATGAACATGTGGTTCGAAAAAGTCACCGACGTGAGCGATTTGGATGGGATTAAAATCAAAGTGATCCTCCAGTAAGAATTAGTTGACTCCAAGTCATGGTGTAAACAAACCCCATCCAAAGAGGGCTTAAGTTTCAGATGTTTTACCTTTGGGACAATAAAACATTTTTGCATTGCTGATCTGTGATTTATTTGCTTGCACCGAGCTAAATGCTTTGTATGAAATGTGCTACAGGAACTAATGCAGTTGATGAAAATGTTGTCACTGCTTTACAATGATTAATAGAGAAAATAATTGGAAGTAGAATACTAAAGTGTAGCACAACAGTTGTGCTGCCTTCACATGCTCTCAGACTATGCAAAGCTCCAACATGTGATGTTTCACCTTCCCACTTCAGTGTATTCTCATGGAATTCTTGTCGGACTATTTGGAAAAACATGAGGTTGCTGTTGATTTGTTATATGCTCTGGAAAAAAAAGCAACTAAAGATAAGCAGCATTTTTGTGGTAATAAAGAGCAAAATAAGCATATTAAATGTGTATCAATGCAATTTGACCAAAAAGTGGCATTTCTGGTTAACCAAGATATAGTTTATCATTTTCTATAATTGACTAAGGTGAAAGGTCAGTGTTACATCACAAATCGGGTAGCTTTGTTTTCTCTGAATTGTCCAATTTGTAGCTCCGAGTTCGTAGTGTGTTCACAAAGACTTTCCAATTTACCGCCCAACTGAACTAAAAAAAAAGTGATGAACAACTAGAATCAAGCAAAATGAAAACTGGTTGAGTCATTAAACTGCAGATACCCAGCAGGCAGAGCATCTCATTTGTCCAAAGATATGTTGTAAAGAGATGCATTTTCAGGAGGGTGTGTTATGGTTAGGGTTAGAACATGAGTAAATTTGGAGCAGTTCTGAGGGTTGTAAGAAGCTCATTTTACATGTTATGGGGTTATAACCTACACTAGAAGCATTAAGCAGTTTTATTTGCCAAAAGGACAGATAGTATATAATCGGGCCAAAGCACAATGGAGACTTCTCAGAGGGGTGTACGCAAGGAGTCAAGACTGGAGGTATTGAAGAACAGTGCCATGCAGTGATCTGAAGGTCAGGACAAGAAGTGTGAATTGAATTCTTAATGCAACTGAAAGCAATTCAAATACTTGCATCATCAGATCAAAACAAGTTTGCTACAAACCAGGCTTTATATGGGCATGAGGTCTCAACCAGTTTGGCTACAGTAGATTTTACTGCTCAATTTTGTACCACCATCAAAACCTGTTAGCTTCAGCACCCCAGATTACATAATATCATCACTACCAGTTATAATCCGAGTGCTCTGACAACAAATTCCAAAAATGGCAACAAGGGTGCGTGAGACCTCCACAAGACCTGTTAAGCAGAACTGGTTCTTCACTGCCCTGCCCAGAAGAAGTATATTTAGTATAGAAAGTTTTGCATAGAAGTGAATACTCTAGAGTTGCTTAATCCAGTAAGTCAGTGTTTCGTTTCTCGAGAACGCACCATGAGGTATCCACCCATTTATCCATAGTAACAGGACAGACAAGTTTCTGTTTCGTACAGTAGTGCTGATACCTGACACCTTTGCATACCATGAGAGTGGTCAGACTTGAATTTTAATACCGGCATCCAAACTGTGAACACTTATTTCACTTGACTCTCCTGGAAACATCTCTGGTAAGAACATAAATAAACTCTGGAATTATAAGGAAATTGCTGCTTTAATATTATTGTAATCAACAATTTTATAATTTAAGAAACAATATAGAAAGGAAACTATTTACTACAATAACTGTACTCAGTCTGCTATGTTTAGGTAGGGTCAGCTGACTGGATCCAGACGTACTTCCAACTTTACTTTACTTTGAATTTTTATACCTTACTTGCATTTGTTGAGAACTACTTTCATCTTACATTTTAATCTGGGCTTTTTCACATTTAAATACTGACAGAAAATGCAAATCTGTGCTGCACAGCGAACGGCGAATGCAAACATTTTCAACCTGTCTCATACGTTTGTTATTCTCACTCACTGCGGAATTAGACTAAAGTCACTAAATGTTTGGAGCAAAATGGTGACAGGTTTTTGTGAAATTTCATTTGTTTATGCCTGATGTTTGACAGTTTACGATCAGTATTTAGGAACATTGCTTTTAAAGTAACTTGGTTACATTACTCATTACTTAAAAAAAAGGTAACTAAACAGATCATATAGTTACTTATTATAAAATGATAGATAGATAGATAGATAGATAGATAGATAGATAGATAGATAGATAGATAGATAGATAGATAGATAGATAGATAGATAGATACTTTATTAATCCCAATGGGAAATTCATTACATGAGGTGTGTTACTTTTCTTGTTTTGTATGAAAAACTGCACATTTCACTGGTCAGCATTTGTTAGCAAACTTCATGAAACTGAAGGCTCAGCAGTGGTTACACTTCCTGAGGGTCCTCAGAAAGCACAACCTGGACTCCAACCTGCTACTGACCTTCTACCGCTCGTCCATCGAGAGCCTGCTGACGTACTGTATCACAGTATGGTACGGCAGCTGCACCATGGCAGACAGGGAGAGGCTTCAGCGAGTAGTAAAGGCGGCACAGAAGATCATCGGCTGCCCTCTCCCCTCCTTGATGGACATTTACACCTCCCGCTGCCTCAGCAGAGCAAAAAACATCATCAAGGACAGCTCCCACCCTGGCTCTGATCTGTTTGACCTGCTGCCCTCAGGGAGGCGCTACAGGTGCATCACAACAAGGACAAACAGAATCAAGAACAGTTTTTTCCCAAAAGCCATAACCATTCTAAGCTCACACATGCACTGACTACACAGTCTAAACCCCCCCCCCAACCCCTGGACTTCCTTCTATCCATCAACTGTGCAATATCCAATATCTAAATGGTACTGATAATAACTGTGTAATATCTGTATACTGTACAATATCATTACTCTCAGGGTCCAACATCCATTACTCACTGCACATGATCATCATTATTGTGCAATATTTAAATTATGTGCAATCACCCAACAGTGCAATAGTTATTTATTCTTTCCAGTATTTAAATAATGTGCAATAACTCGATTTAATTATTATTCTTTCCATTTGTATATAGCGTCGCAGAACTTTTTTTTGCAACTTTTTGCACCATTTGTTTATTTGTTATTTACTTGTTGTGTTCTACATATATGTGTGCACTGAAGGAGCTGCTTTTAATCTCATTGTACATGTGTATAGTGACAATAAAAGGCATTCTATTCTACATTGAGGGACTGTGACTCAATTAAATAAGATGTCTGTGTTTCACATATGAAGTAACTGAATATATTAGATGTTGCATTGTAATGATCTGTAAATGTTCAGTTGTCAGTTTTACAGTAAGTCAAGTGTTCACCAGTAAAATATTATGTTAATAAATGATATGAAGCAAAACTTTGAACAAAATCATAATAAGTAGGATATGGGTAGTTTAAAAAAACACAGCTGGTACAAAGTAGACAGATAATGTGGACCCCAACTTAAAACATTTCTAGCATAGGATAACAGTTGAGTGCTGCAAATTGAGCCAGCAGTCAATGAATAACAGCCAGACTTTAAACTAAATGGGGTCTTTTATTTCTTCTCCAGAGATTAATTAAATTTGTAAAGAAATTTCTAATTGTTTATTTAAAGAATGACGAGTATATCTAACAATCAAGAATATTTTGTTGGGTGTTACTTTACAGATGCAACCAAATCGAAATAAAGATCACCTAATATTGTTTTAGGCATTATGTGTCAAGACATAATGACAGCTATAGAAGACAGACACTACTGCGTGACATTGTGTGTTGGTTGAGGGATCTAAATATCCAGTACTGATACTGAAGAGACTTTTTGAAATGGGCATGTTAAAGTGCTATAAAAATTAAAGGAAAATCTTAATGATGTCATTTTCCATTTGCAGTAACGAGACCGTCTGGCATAAAACAGTAAACAGGATAAAATCTAGAACAATACTATTGGGACACCAGAGAAGTGTTTCGATTGAGTGTTTTGAGTACACTTGCAGATCAAAAAGTCCCAAACTTTGTTGTGAAGTAGTCTAGCTGTAAGTTTTACTAATGATGATAATAAATTGACCATTTAAAATTACAAAACAGCGGACTGCAGATAGGATACGCAAACACTAATCAAAAAAATACTGCAGTGTTGCACAGCGTGCCTGCAGTGACCCAGTGCCAAAATTGATGCAAGACAAAACAATTATTCTTTTACAATTGAAAATCAGTTGAAAGGGTTGCTAAAGTTTCATTGGCACATGATACCAGGGAACAACTTGATTATCCAGACCAAAATGACATACTGCAATAGTGGACCAGGATCCTTGCCTTTAATACCAGAGTTTACCAGGATGGTACAAATGCAAGAGATAGCACTATACAAACTGGAGGTGGCCCAGACTATCTGGAGTATTTAGTCTCACAAAGCAATTCCTCACAACGAGAAACTTTTGTTTCCTTTGTCACTTGGATAACTATTGCTACATATTTAGTGACAAATTAAAGATGACACTTAAAATGAGTTCATTGGTTTTATAAACCACATTCTGAAATTCCACCCTGATAAAATGCTTTGTAGACATTAAAAGGATTAAAAACTCTTACATCATTTAAAAAAAAGTGAAGGATGAATCATGTGGTTCTGCTAGCAGGTGTATGGAAGACCATTTGTTTTGAAGAAAGCATAAAATGTATCAGTGAGACTGTGTAGTTTTTGAAGAGATTTTATCATGCTTGCACCACATGGTGTTTGCCATAAAATACGTCACCTCCTTTTTTTTTTTTTTTTTTTTTTTTTTAGCACCCACCAAATGTTAAATACCACACAAAACCATTGCCTGAGCAGTTAGCCATGCTACTAAGAAACAGAAATACACAGGGAACCAAAAATAAAGCGAAGATAAAAATCTCTGAAGGGGTAGATACCATGCAATCTCCAGGAACTGAGCACTTCATTGTCTAATTCTGGCTGGAAAAGACAAGCATCAAGTAATATGTCAAGTTCTGTTTTGTTTTTTTGTTTAGGATTCGAGTGTCTCCAGTTCATTTCTGACTTGATTTGGTTCTACTAGTGGGTCAAAGTGGCCTGTTTTCTTGAAAATATTAACTACTTTGTGTACTTTTACAAATAATGCAAAAGAAATAAAGCATGTACGTATTATTTGAAAAGTTAAAACTACATTGTGTAGAACTGATTGGTAAGATATTTAAAATGCAGCAGAAAAATACACCATTCTTAAATATACTTTGTGTTTTAGGAAGAACAACGATGTATACTTCTCCACCACCATATACTGCAGCACCAGCTCCATATGGGAGTGTGGCCTACCAACCACAAGGTATGTATGTCATGTTGAACGAGTCTGTACACCATGTTATGAGCTTTAGAGATTAAATGCGGCAGCTAATACCAAACTCAGAGGCACTTGAACAACATCGATTTCTTTTAATATAGCAAAAATGCAAATGCAGTTCTTACTTTCTACAGTGAAAACAAAAATATCATAAACAAAAAATCATCACACACTAAAGTTAATTTTTCTCAAATTTTATCAGATATATAACACAGAGCATTATTATTATTTTGTTGGACTGATTGTCATGTTATGGATCAAAATAGCAAAAAGAATAGCAATTCAGGCAAGCCTTACCAGCACCAGACTAGGCAAATATTCTACTGAGCCATATAGTTGAAGCAGAAACGTTGAGGACCTTTAGGAAATACATGAAATATTTGGACAGCTTGGCTATTAGTTAATAAAACAAGTTGATGGACTGAGTGGTCTCCTCTCATTTGTTAAGTTTCGTATGATTTTTATTTATATACTAGTCATTTAGCCCGTTACAATAATGGGCAGTAGAACAGTAGTGCATAAACATTAGTAGGAACAGTCTGTATTAAATGGCAAGGGACTTTGACCTCATTCTTTTTGTTGGTCGTATTTTTCTTTCTTTCAGCCTTTCTTTTGTTGATGTTTACTTGCTGAGCTGACCGTTCTTCGTGGGCTGCCACTGTGTATTGTGTGTCTTTAATTTTCTGTGACAGTAATACTGTCTTGTACGGCTCTATTCAATAAGGGCGCGCAGAAAAAGGCGAGCATTCAAATGGGCAACCTCGATTGAGCACGGCGAATAAAGGCGTTCGTAGATAATTTAGTTCAAATGGATCTGGAATACGTGAAGAGCAACAAAGGTGCAGATCTTTATTTATGCGCACCTTTATTCGCTGCGCCCAATTGAGGTCACCCTTTTGAGGCTCGCCTTTTTGTGTGCGCCCTTATTGAAGGATGCCTGTGCGCGCCCTTATTGAAGGATACCGTCTTGTACGTCCGCTGGCTTGTACGTCCGTAATCTACCTTTAATTTTCTCTGGCGGTAATACAGGCGTGCACGTCAGTAATATGCCTTTAATCTCCTCTGACAGTAATACTGGCTTGTATGGGGCTGTAATATGCGTCACTGTATTGTGTACAGTAATCCCTCACTTATCGCGGGAGATAGGTTCCAAGGCCTACCGCGATAACTGAATTTCCGCGAAGTAGGGACACCATATTTATTTAATTATTTAACGTGTATTTGGACGTTTTTAAACCCTCCCTGTATTGTTTACAACCCACCCTTTACTCTATTAATAACAGGGACAACTGCTAAGCAATATGAAATCGGTAGATAAGTTTACACTTACTGTATAGCGAAGTACACGTAGCTATATATGACGTGATGAATATGCTGCGCAGTAAAAATGATGACGATTGAAGGTGATAATCCCCTGAATGCAGTAGCAAGAGCACGTTAATGTTGAATGAGTGAGATGAGACTTCCTGGTTAATGCAGCACTCCGTCGCTGAGCCAATCAGCAGCACACAGGAACTTAACTGCGTGCTCTGATTGGGTAGCTTCTCAGCCATCAGCCAATAGCATCTCTTGTATGAAATCAACTGGGCAAACCAACTGAGGAAGCAAATACCAGAAGTAAAAAGACGCATTGTCTGGAGAAACCCGGGAAGCAGCGAAAAATCCGCGTTATATATTTAGATATGCTTACATATAAAATCCGCGAAGTCGTGAATCCGCGAAAAGTGAACCGCGAAGTAGCGAGGGATTACTTTACCTTTAATTTCCTCTCACAGTAATACTGGTTTGTATTTCCGTAAAACGCCTGTAACTTTCTCTGACAGTAATATTGCGCATCGCACCGTGCCCCACGCATGCGCACTTCACCAGAAGACACCCACACACGGACACCTGGACGCACACAGGGATTTTATTAAAGAGGATTTTGGGAATATTCTCAATACATGTTCTGGTGCGAAGGCTAATAAACCTCCAGTGAAAAGATTTATCTTCACCAGATGCCCAAACCAACTCAGGCTCACTCTGGAATTTCCAGAGTCTACCATGAAGACCTCTCAGTCAGCTGAGCTTCTCAGAGGGTCATTCCGGAAATTTTATAAGGCTGTTCCTTGTACTCTAAACACACACAGAAATTAAGCACACTTCTGTCACTGGGCCCACCATTTTGGATTTGCTGTGGAAAAATGTTTATTAACATGACTTGTCAAAGAAAAATTTGAAATAAAACTGGTATGCAAAAACATTTTTTTAATTTGCCCAATCAAAAAAGGTGTTCTTAATTACATTATCACCTCCTATATTTGAAGGATGATGATACATTTAAAATTACTTACACATATAATTATCACTTACAAAAAGTAGTCACTTTCTGTTTTTTTTCCCCTCTTTATAATCCTCTGAAGGTGTTTTATGGTGGAATGACCAACGGACACCTGCCAACATAAACTCCCTTCACTTTCAAATATAACGTCTCTCCTTTTGAGTGAAGTTCTGACAGAGCCGCTCCTCATTGTTCATCAGAGGCCGCTCCTATGTTTTCAGGCGAAACAAAATCCAAATGAGAGTGTATAAAATGAAATTTAAAAGACATGTTGCACCCAAGTGCTAGGTAGGAAGACAGGAACTCCTCAACTACTTCTGCGTAGTAGAAGTATGCCAAAGAAATAAAAGAAATAAAGAAAGGCTGTGTGTTCTTTTACTGTTTGCTTAACTATTACCTGGTCAAGACAATGGATGGATCAACCCGACCTTGCATATTTGTGGAAAAAACATTTCAATAAGATCATTCCATCTTCTGCACAAAAAAGGGGCACTTTTCTAAATTTCTAAATATAAATTCCTATCTGGAAGGAATAAGAAGAGAGGTTAAAATAGTGATTAAGAGCAAAAAATGTGCAGCAAATACAATATTTTATTTTGGGTTGTTTCCACCCTAACTAACTTTAAGAACGAAGAAGACTGGTATTTTTCATCTCAAAGTAATATTCTGACCATGAAAAATACTTATGCCACATGATGATCGGTGTCCTATTTAAGCTGGAAAAATTCAAAAGGGGCGTCATTGGTCTTTTATCGGTACAGCCACTATTAACCTTTCTTTTTAACCTACACACGGTCAAGGTGAACAGATGCATGGTAACAATATAAAAAACTGGTCTGAGATTTAGCCTTTTGTTGGAAATTCATATTTGACTGCCACAACAGAAAAGCCAAGGTGAAACAGTAGACAATGTATTACTGCTTCCACTTTGCAGATCCAGTGTTTGAATTCTGTGCCCAGACGTACTCATTGTGTCTGCATGGGGTTTATTCCTACATCCCAAAAGACAGGGTGGTTAGACTCATTGGCATTTCTTATTTGCCACTGTGCAAGTCAGCCAAGTAATGGACCAGCACCCAAGTCCGAGGGCTGCTGGGATTAGCTTGGCCCTCATGATTTTTTGATGGGTTAGAGTTTACTCTTTTATAATAGAGTATTGTATTATAATTATGTGCTTAAGTTGAAATCTTTTAACTATTATACTGTCAAAATGAACAAAAATTAGAAAGCTGGCTATCCGCTTAAGAAAAAGCACCAACAAAAATGACCAAAAGCATTTCTTGTAAAGGATTACTCCCCCAAAACTTGTATTTTTTAAATATGTTACTTACCTCATGTAGTTATTAGTGATGGCAGAGAAAAAAGTGTACTCTTATCTATTGATGCAGAATAGAGAGAAAATATGTTCATGATACAACAGAAGTAAATAGTGACCAATGCTGTTCAATGGCAAATAGTGTGAAAAACAACCACAGCAAAAAGAATGTACGTTTGTGTTCGTGAGGAACTGGCTCCCTGTCTAGCGATTGTCCCTGTCTTGTGCCCTATGCTACGCAATCCTGGTCTGGATTAAGCTGGTTAGGAAGTTACATGACATAACATTACTAGAAACTACATGGGGTAACATAAATATTGTTTTTAGGTATTCCTTTAAAGTAAATATGCAATTGACTGCATGTTTAATCCCACAGTGATGCCATTTCCAATGCAACCAGCAATGCCAGGAGCACAACCAATCAATATTCAAGTTCAGAGTATAGCTCCTCTACCACCACCACCAGCAACAAACATCCAGATAGTGACAGCACCAGTGGTCAGCCAGCCCCAACCAACAAATTATGTAGGTAAGTATCTTTTCCACATTTACACCAGTGGCCAGTTGTCTTTCAGTATATTATTGCAGCATTACCAAGTGTCATACATTTGAAAGATTTCAATGTATAAATAAAATATACTATTTTTTTAAATAAAGGCTTCACTACAGAAATAGTCTGTTGCAATTTATTTGCATTAATGTAACACTATAAAGAAAGAGAAATAGTCAGGAGGATATTTCATTCAGGGCGGCATGGTGGCGCAGTGGGTAGCGCTGCTACCTTGCAGTTAGAGTTTGCATGTTCTCCCCGTGTCTGCGTGGGTTTCCTCTGGGTACTCTGGTTTCCTCCCACAGTCCAAAGACATGCAGTTTAGGTGCATTGGCGATTCTAAATTGTCCCTGCCTGGGGTTTGTTTCCTGCCTTGCACCCTTTGTTGGCTGGGATTGGCTCCAGCAGACCCCCGTGACCCTGTAGTTAGGATATAGCAGGTTGGATAATGGATGGATGGATGTTTCATTCAGACGTTACAACCATGTAGCTCAGGGGTCCTTAATCACAGTCCTGGAGGGCTGCAGTGGCTGCAGGTTTTTGTTTTAACCTGGTTGCTTAATTAGAAAGCAATTCTTGTTAGTGCTTTAACTCTGCTATGTCAGGTCATTTTCAGATCGTAGATTTTCTTAACCTTTCTAAGGATATCATCCAAATGATTGTTCAAATGAAGGCTAAAATGGAGGAGTAATTCTTTTTTCTCTTCACTTTCCTTCTAAGTATTTAATTAAACCCAATAGTGCATGATTAATACACACAGGTGTAAATGTAAACAAGCTAAATGGAGAAATGCTGGTTTCTTTAGTCATTTTCATGTTAATGCTAATTAGGAGCAATTAAAAACCAAGAACACAGGTATTTAACACTAAAATAAGCAGTAAGGGTTCAAAATCTTAGAGTGAGACAACCAAAGTGATGCAGAAGTGTTACTTGAACAATAACTGCTTCTGATTAAGCAACTGGGTTAAAGCAAAAACCTGCAGCCCTCCAGGACCGTGACTGAGGACCCCAATGTAGCTAGTTGAGATGAAATGGCAGAGAAGAGCTACACCTTGTGTAAAGATTACATGCTGTTCCTGGGTTCACATGGTTCTCCTCCTTGCTACCACATGTGCTGTAAGCCTGAATTAGCCCAGCAAGTGCCAGGGTACACTGACTCCTATATTCTGATGATTCAACCAGTTTGAAAACGCTATGCCCAATTAGCTGTATACATAAAAAAACCCTTAAAAGTAAAAAGTTATTTTGCTGTCTAACATTAAAATCATTTAAATTTATTTGTTCTCTCAGTAAGCAACACTTGTGTGATATGTCAGTTCTATCTTTCTAATAAATTTGCAAACATTTCTAAAATCCTGTTTTTAAACTTAAATGATTTTAACACAAGGCTGCAACATAACACAATGTGAGAAAGTGAAGGGGTCTGAATACTTTTAATACGTTTTGAAGCCACTGCATGGCCTTCTTTTGCAGTGCTGTACAATGCCTAAGTTAGTAGTCTTGATTCAAGAGTCCAGTTATTCATTCTACTGTAATGTTCCTACAAACAAGCTGAACGGGCTGAAAAGGTGTGAAAGGTGCTATGCCTTTTAATGTGGATGTGATGGGAGGAGATTAAATTGTCTTCAGTTAGGTTTAAGTCTTCTGAATGCACATCCTTTTGGCTTACTTTAACACACGTAATATTCCAAGAAATTAGCAGACCGGATCAGCAGCATCATGTTGATTCAGTGGTGGAAAAACAAATTAATTGGTTTAAATGACAAAGCTGAATGAAAATTTTTTTTTTTTTTTTTTAAAGCAGATCAAATAATCATTAATCCAGTACTTGGGGATAAGCCATGTCTGGCCAAGTGTCAATACTGCCGCAGGCAGGCTGTAACAAATGTGACTTACACAACGGGAGGATTTGCCTGGCTGATATGCGTGCTGCTCTTTTTATTTGGGTAAGTGTTACACTCCAGGATACTTGCGACCACCTGACATGTGGCTTCAGATTCCATACCTAGCCCCTTTGAGCAAGCATTTTTAGACAGAACAAAGTCTTGGTGTTGTGACTGAAAGCTATAAACAGAAGAAATGACATTTCTGTGCAGGTATTTGTGGATAATGTTCATTCTACTGTATCAAAGAAAACAAAAGCACTTAATATTATCATTAATAAAGTTCAAAATGTTTTATGTATATGAGCAAACAATCGGTGTAAAGACCTGGGGCCTCATGAATAAAATCTTGCTTAGATTACTAAAATTTTCTGTGTGCTCACAATAAAGGGATTTATAAAACTGTATGCACGATCATGTGAGCACTAAGTTCCTTTATAAATCTCAAATCAACATGCAACTATACATGCATGAACAAGTTTTCAGTTGCTCCCCATCCTGACACCTCCCACCAGTAACCACAAATGACTTAATTAAAAAAAAAAAAGTATAAATTTGTCTATGTCCCAGAGTTAAGTCTTTACTACAAACCATGGGAGAACACAGAAAATGAATATCGATGAATGTGAGCTTGAGGTTCACATTTTACATTACATTGACTTATTTGGTGGACACCTTTATCGAAGACGACTTACAATATTTATGATACAATTGGTTCCATTTCTTTTGGTTTTCCAATTGGAGCACAGGCAGGTCAAGTGACTTGTTCAGGGTCACACAGTGTCACTAATGGGATATGAACCCACAACCTCAGGGTTTGAAATCCAAAACCTTAATCACCATACCATACCGTCTGCAGTATTAGTGAGGTATTACCGACAGAAATGGTGAACCCCCAAAAACACTCATTTAGATGGTTTCTCTGTGGTTGTCACAAATAAAAAAAAAAAATGGACGTGAACGTCAGTAGGCTTTGTGCCCTAGGAACCAAATGACCCAAACTATTTTATAACATTTCAGTAAATATTTACTGCTATGATGCTGACCTTTCTGATCATAAAACAGGTAATTACGAAAGCAACTGATGTGAAGAATTCGTCATTAATTGCAGAATTACGGTATGTGAGGGTTCTTCTAGAGTCCCTCTTTCTTTTACATGATTTGGCTCCAAAACTAATCAGCACATCATCATCTCATTAACAGGCTTAAGTTTCAAATTTGGTATTTTGCCATCCAGCTGTTTTAGCTCTAGGCCATCCTCAAGAGACTATGACGCACACAGACACACACCCATCACTAACATATCAATGTTTTCGGTATCAGGGGACCTAAAATGTTGAGATGCATCAAAAAAAAGGTGATCAAAATTTTTGACGAATCTAAAGCTTTTGCTCCTCCCCCATAGACGATAGGTTATGGTGGGGGAGGGCACAAAGCAAAAAATACAAGACCAACTAAGTGGACAGAGCAATAGCAAGGTGCCATCATGCAGTGCCCAGAACACTGCTAGTGTTGCGAGACCCATATCACATGTGTTGACTGATGATGCACCGAAAACACAAAAGGAAATGTGTCAATTGACAGAGGCTGTTAGAGAATACCTCTTACTATCTCACAGATCTTCACAATCACCTGAAAGAGAAATTATACAAATTGTGCTGTGTGTTGTACAACATAACTGGCACTGGTAGTGTTATCTCTTTTGGAGAATATCACCAATGGCAAGCTACACAAGGAACAAGTTTTTAAGGATTGTGATGTTTTCTTGGCTCATAATGATGACTGGATTATAAGCTGATTTAGAGTTCCTAGAGCTTTCCTCTTTGAGTCAAGTGCTGAATTACATTACACAGACCATCACACAGAAACCATGCAATCCCTGTTTCTTTACAGGTTTTAAGAACCATGGGATATTTAGTGACTAGCGCTTTACAGTGTGAACTGGCTGACCTGTCAGAAATCTCACACTCATCTTTGAGCAATGTCCTGCCGTCTATATTTAATGGTATAATTAAAATTCAAGCCAGATACATCAAATTTTCTTACGGTCAGGAAAGAGCAACCCATGATTGACTTCCGCACTTGTTAAGCGCTTGAGCATGGAAAACGTGCTATATAGATAAAATGTATTATCATTCCAGTTTGAATGTGATTGAAACCCTTCAGAATTGAAGGACTCATCTTTCTCCTGCAGCCAACTTGTTACCATCTCCTTGAAGTAATTATCATCGGGAGATCGCTGTTCATGTAGAAATTTGTTTAGGATTTGAAAGAGAAAATAATTATTGGGGGCCATATCTGGACCATTAAGCTGTATGAAGCCACATTCCCTGATAGCAGCCTTTCATTTTTGGGATTTGTGGGACAGTGTGGTGGCACGGTGGCGCAGTAGTAGTGCTGCTGCCTCGCAGTAAGCAGATCCAGGTTCACTTCCGGGGTCCTCCCTGCATGGAGTTTGCATGTTCTCCCCGTGTCTGCAAGGGTTTCCTCCCACAGTCCAAAGACATGCTGGTTAGGTGCATTGGCAATCTTATATTGTCCCTAGTGTGTGTGTCCTCCAGTGGGTTGGTGCCCTGCCCAGGATTTTTCCTGCCTTGTGCCCTGTGCTGGCTGGGAGTGGCTCCAGCAGACCCCTGTGACCCTGTGTTCGGATACAGCAAGTTGGAAAATGGATGGATGGATGGGACAGTGTGTTGTCAAGAAGCACCAACATGCTTACCAACAGTTTCCCACGAAGTTTATTTGATGGCCTCATGAAATGACTTATATTGGTTTCTCCAGTGATGATCTACATGTGTGTCAGGAATTGCAACAGCAGTATAGACCCATTGTATCCCAGAAAACTGTGACCATTTAACTACACATTAAATTTCATGGGGATTGGGGACCATTCCATTGTATTGATGCTTATTTGGTTTCAACCCCAGAAACAATCCATTAAGAAAGTCAGCAGGATTTTCTCTAAAAGGTTCAAGTTCTTGCGACTGAAGGAGATGCCTGGGAATGTGCTTTCCAATACGGCCATCATTTGGGGAACCAATTGGAAACTGACCTTTGGCATCAGCAAATGAGCATGAACAATTGTGGAAACTGTTCCAGCTGAAACACTATGTTCATGGGCTATAACACTAATCTTAACACACCAATCATTTATAATCATGGCCTCCACTTTTTTGCACAATTTCTGTGAAACTGCCTCCATAGGACGGCCATTCATCTTCAATCGACTCCAAACATTATTTAAATTGCTTGGCCCAAAAAATCACCTCGTAGTACAAAGTTGCAACACCACCCTACACAACATTTAACCTCTCCCAGACTTCCTTTGGCTTTTTCCTTTCTTTTGTAAGGAATTTAAAGACAGAATGATGGTCCCTATCCATCAAAACACCCATTACGGCAGAATAATAGAAAGTGGCCACGATAACCCAAGGGTTCTGTTCGCTGTAGTTAATAAACTACTCGAACCCGCATATGGCCCAACTACCTCTTCTACTGAAGTCTGTGAGGAATTCCTCCACTTTTTCTGTAACAAAATTAATGATCTAAATAATTCAACTAACATAAATACATCATGTTTATATCTCTCCCTGTTTTCCCACTCCATCCAGCTCCTTCTCTAAGATCTCACCAGTCACATCTGCGTCTGTTAATAACCTGCTTTGTAAGATGAGGCCGACTACTTGTGTACTGGACCCCATCCCCACCACACTACTTAAATCCTGCCTTCATGCCATAATCCCGACTGTTACAACAATAATAAACTCATCCCTTGACACTGGCTCTGTGCCGCTCACTTTTAAAATTGCTTCTGTAACCCCAATGTTAAAAAAGTCTGGCCTTGATGCTGACAATCTTAACAATTTCCGGCCTATTTCCCACTTACCTTTCCTGTCAAAAGTTCTTGAGCGTGTTGTAGCTTCCTAACTCACCAATTACCTAACCTCTAATAATTTGATGGAACCCTTTCAGTCTGGTTTCAGGGTGTGGCACAGCTGTGAAACTGCTCTGCTACGGGTAACCAATGATTTGCTTATGGCAGCAGACTCTGGACAAACCAGCATATTAATTCTGTTAGACCTCAGTGCAGCATTTGACACTGTCAGACATGACATCCTACTGTCCAGAATGGAGAACATGCTGGGTATCTCTGGCACTGCCCTCCAGTGGTTCAAGTCCTATCTGACTGATAGGCAAGAGTTTGTTAGTCTTGGCAAGATCCAGCTCAGCGCCAGTCACACAAGGAGTCCCTCAAGGCTCTGTCCTCTGCTTTTCTGTATTTACATGCTTCCCCTTGGCCATATTATTCGTAGCTATGGACTGGGTTATCATTTTTATGCAGATGATACTCAACTCTATTTCAATGTTAAAAGTGGAACTTCATCAGAGCTTTCTCAGCTCACAACCTGCCTTAGTGAAATTAAAACCTGGATGGAGCAGAACTCTTTAAAATTAAATTGCAATAAAACTAAACTCCTGCAAATTGGGACTAAAATGCAACTTAATAAAATGAGCTCCTTCCCAGTCTATCTTGGCAGTGATCTCATCAGATCTGCCTCTACTGTAAAAAATCTTGGGTGTCATTTTTGATTCCTCCCTCTCTTATTCCGCCCACATAAATCACATTGAGAAACTTTCTTACTTTCACCTCCGTAACATATCCCGTGTTTGCTCCTTCCTCTCCTTTTCTAACGCTGAGAAACTTGTCCATGCTTTTATCACATCCCGCATCGATTATTGTAATTCCCTACTGGCAGGTGCCCCTTCTAATCTTATAGCACAGCTCCAGCTTATTCAAAACTCAGCTGCAAGAGTCCTTACTCAAACCAGCAGCAGCAAGCACATCACACCCATCCTGCTCCGTCTCCACTGGCTCACTGTGTCTTACAGAATCGAATATAAAATCCTACTAATAACTTACAAAGCCTTAAATAACCTCGCGCCAAACTACATCAGTGACCTTCTCCATCACTATGTGCCTGCCTGCCCACTAAGGTCTTCTGATTCTGGCAATCTTGTTGTGCCCCTCACTAGTCTACACTCCATGGGTGACAGGGCCTTCAGCTGTATAGCGCCCAGACTCTGGAATGACCTACCAAAATTAATCAGGTCAGCTGACTCAATGAATTCTTTTAAAAAACAACTCAAAACTCATCTGTTCAGGAAGGCTTTTAGCTCTATTTGACTTTATTACCCTTCTCAGTTTACTTCTCTGTCAAGATGCTAATGTAACCTGTGTGTGTGTGTGCTAGACCATCAATCATGTTGTCTGTTTCTTTTTTTTTTTTCAGAATTCAGTCTTAATCTTCTTTATTTATCTGGTTTGTACAATGCTATATACTGTATACGCTGCCGTTCTTTATTATATTCTGTAAGTGCCTTGAGCATGGGAAAGGCGCTATATAAATAAAATGTATTATTATTATTAATTTCTTTGTAGACTTGCAGGTAGACGTGTTTGTTCTCTATCTCAGAATGCCAGCTATGAAATGACCTCAAACTGCATGTGTGGCACACCAAGACATGTTCTGATCTTCAATGACAAGTTTAGATCAGTCACACAAATACATGATATGCAGGTAGATAAATTATCGAACACCTCTCATAGGTTGATATTTTTCAAGTCTGCTTGGGTATAAGTATTGCCAACTTCAATTTATTTTTAGCACCTTTAAATGTGAGACTGAGCAATGAATCTGAGTGTCTGGGCTTGCAAGTCTCCTGATAAAAACCAAGATCAAGGCCTTTAATGACCTCTTAGGCACAACCATCAGCAGTCTGTCTGCAGAGAGAATATCGCCCTTCTCGAGAGGTTTACGTACCTTGGCAGTGACATTCATGTCTCTGTTGACTCTTCCTATGAAAGCAGTTGACAGATTAGAAGAGTGTGAGGGGTCATGACGTGTGGCGCTCCCGGTATCTTTGCAAAAGGAAGAAGGTCCAAGTCTTTAGAGTCCTGGTGCTTCCTGTCTTGCTATATGGTTGTGAGACATGGTCGCTACCCAGTGACCTGAGGGTCTCTTCGGAAAAACCTTGAGTACCACTGGTTTGACTTTATGTTGAATGAGTGTCTGCTCAGGGACTCCCGAATGAGGCACATTACCTGCATTGTGACGGAGCATCAGTTACGGCACTACAGCCATGTGGTGCGATTTCCCCAGGGTGAACCATTGTTGAGGACCTGAGTGGCTGGACCAGGCTAAGGGGATGCCCACATAACACCTGGCTGCGTAAGATGGATGGTCATTTCCAGAGGGTGGGACTGGACCATGTCTCTGCCTGGGTGGTTACCAACCAGGGCCCTGAGCAGGGCCAGATTAAGGTGGGTGCTATTGCTGCTGCAGTATTAGGCCCATTCCTGAAATAGGCCCAGATGAAAACAGATGAGAATTTTCCGGAAGCTGCACATGCACCAATGCCAAGAAAAAATAGGCCTTTTTTGGGCTGCAGCATCAGACTCAATTTCGTCTTAATCTAGCCCTGGCCCCGAGCGGTTTCATCGTGTGGTGAGTGCGGTAAGTCGCCTTCAGAACGTGTGATATAATTAGTTCAAAAACATCGCAACGTGCCCAACACATAACTGAAACAAGATTTTCTGCTCACATCATTGTCCTGTCGCTTGGAGTCGTTAAAATGCAGACTTATGGATTGTCAAAATGTGACTGTAATGACAGGCTAATTTTTAGACTAAGTTCATTTTATAAATCCCGACATGTGCACTTCATGAGCATAAGCACGTTTTATGCACGAGGCCCTTGGTGCTCAACAGATTCTGATGTTTATTTTGATAAATTAATAAATATGTTTTCTCCTTATTAGGGGAAGTCTCGGCTGCTGCCTCATCCCATTCTGTGTGAACAGCTGTAAAGATGCACATCACCAGTGCTCACAGTGCAGTGCTGAAATCTACGTTCACAAGCGTCTATAAAAGAATGATGGCAACAACGGAAATACAGTCATCTATACATTAAAAGAATTTTATCTGTTAATGCCATGTGGTTTTTCTTATGTGGTTAACTGTCTAAAAGATGTTTTCAGTTAAGATATTAAGTGTAGAATTCAATATTTCTAATATGTAACCTTCTTCAAGTTCACATGTATCGTTTTATATATAGAATACAGTAAAATTACTACTTTCCAGTTTGACCAAAATGCAGCAAGTTGCACTTTTCCAGGTTCATGATTGGTAGAGGAACTGTAGTGTTTTTATTCAGTGCTAGCCCATTGCTATTATTTTATTTAAAGTTTTGTGCCTACATTGTAGATTCAATGCACACAGCACTGTGGCATCTCATTAAAGATGGGCTGTGGGAGCCTTTGATGCACAAGACAGGTTATATACATTAATAATATATGAGACAGAAGATTTCCCCCAAAAAGATCATGACTATACAAATTGTACTAGTTATATAGTTGTGAGCTGCTTGAGAATAAAATGATCCATTATGCTGTAAATGGGGCCTGTGAAATTACCTTAAGGAGTTGATAAAAACACTTGCTACTTTATTTTCCCCATAAAACTGTTGGTACCTTATAAATACATTATCCTACAATTAAAGTATTTTGGCATTTTGCATTACTGTGTACTATATATCCATGTTTGCCTGGTTTGTTTTGTAAACTACCTTGGAATGCTGCTATGTATGAAGCAGACTATTGCAAAAACTAGACTGCCTTGTATTCTTGAAATAAAAAGTTACTGAAATATATTATGCATTAAATTGAACTAAAAGCCTACACATAAAAACAATAATAGTAGATAGATGGATAAACTTGACATGCAATATTTGAACTGTGATTTGGAAATCAGATCCTATACCTTCAAAACTAATTTAACCCCCTTGGAAGCTTTCAACAAATCTTCCCCCAAGGCTCAGGTATCATTTGCATTTTGTTGCATTCATTTTACCCTCACAAGCTTTCCAGGTCCTGCAGCTGGGAAGCATCCCCACAGCATGATGCTGCCATCACCACGTGTTATGGTGGGGTTGGTGGTATGTTTCTGATAATGTGCAGGGCATCATGGAATTAAGTCTAATGATCAAAAAGCTCATTTTTGGTCTTAGCAGACTATTCTTCGAGCCGACTTCACAGTCTACTTTGTGCCTTCTGGTGAACCTTTTTTTTTCTCCCATGTCAACAGTGGCTTTCTTGATGCTGGTCTCCCATTAAGCTATGACTAGTGAAGTACCAGGCATACACTTGTTGTCTGCTCAGTCTCTCCAGGGAATTAAGTCTAATGGCCAAAAAGCTTTTGGTCTTAGCAGACTATTCTTCGAGCCGACTTCACAGTCTACTTTGTGCCTTCTGGTGAACCTTTTTTTTTCTCCCATGTCAACAGTGGCTTTCTTGATGCTGGTCTCCCATTAAGCTATGACTAGTGAAGTACCGGGCATACACTTGTTGTCTGCTCAGTCTCTCCAGTCTCACCCATTGGAGCTTGTGGCTCTTTAAGAGGATAATAGCTCTCTTGGTAGTCTCCCCCTTATTTATCATCCACTTGATGAGCAGTGTTTCTGGACTGCCTGCTTTAGACATATTGACAGCTGTGCCATACTTTTTCCATGATTAATTTAACAGGATATTCCATGACATTGACAGTTTTTGTTTGCAAATCTTCCAAACTTGTGGTTTTCAACAAGAGTTGCACAGGGGGATTTTTAGTCTTCATTATGTAGGTTAGGCCACCATAATGAAAACAAGTTGGACCTTACAGGAGCATTTATACAACAATCAACTTGAAACAAAGTTGCACCTGTGATGATTTAGGAGTGTCCCATTAAAATGGTGATTACTGATGTGATGTTATATTATGTTTTACATTTGTAATTCATTTACACCACTTTGCACAGATCTGTTTTCACGTTGATATGAAAGTCTTTTCTGTTGATCACTTTGAAAAATGACAAACAAAATCCACAGTAAATGTAGTGTTTACATTCAATTTTTATTTGCATGGACAGCTCTTTGGAACCTCATAACGAGAGCTTGCAATGACAGCTTCCAAATGCAAATTCCACACTTTATCTGCTTAATAGTTTATGAAATAATGAGGGAACTGCTCCCACCTGGCTACGGAACAGCTTGTCAGTCAAATGTCCAAATACTTTCAAGCCCATGAAAACGGGGGGCGTTGTAGCGTTTGCAGAAAAACGACTGTCATTCATAAATGATTCGTACACTTTTTTTGTTAAACCGCTTAAATTTAAGCTGAAAGTCTACACTTTAATTACATAATGACTGATTTATTTCAAATCCACTGTGATGACATACAGTGACAAAATTATGAAAATTGTGTCACTGTCCAGATACATATGGACCTGACTGTATAGGACTGTAATAGGTTGATGGTTTGGAGTTATAATAATATTGGGTGGATAAATGGAGACGATTGCAAGAAAAAATTTGGAACATTTACTATGCAGATACTAATTTTCTTTTCCTCTTGTGGAAAATTAACTGGATCTATTATATGCTCTCCATACCCAACATAGATAGTACAGCCTCCCAAAAAAAATGTACTGGGATAATCTTAAATGGTATGTTAGTCCATCTTAGACACTTCTAAATTTGGGGAGAATATTTCAAGACTGTTGAATGAAATAAAATTCTCCAAAAAGAAACCTAAAGAGATATGAAGAGTACATTGCACAATACAGACAGACACAGCAATGCTAGTCCTGAAAGAAAACAAATTAACATAATTTCAATATTTTTGCATTACTTTAGGCAGTGTACAATTTTTGAATCATTTAGTGCTTACAAAATGTGAACTTTAAGGCTAATTATGTTAACACTAAAAACACACTTTCTGTAAATGACACTTATTTGTGGATTCCATAGGAATACACTAATTTGCATCAGTACCTGAAAACTGCATTTCAGTCTTTTTCCTGGGGGCCACAGGTTTCCATTCATTGTTCAGTTTTCAATACCCAAGCACCTAAGGGAAGAGAAAAATCCATTAAAACCTTACTTTCGGTTTAGTAAAATGAAGCTTTAGCCCCACCTGGAGGACAAGGTTAGGCCTCTCTGTTCCAATGCACGGTCTCCAAATGTACTTGAAAAAGAGTTACTAGGAAAATCCTGTAACAAATCCAACTCGGGGGCATCACTTTTTTGGATTGACAAAAGGGTTTATTTTTGCAAATGCATTTTATTATATATATATATATAAAAAATATTTCAGAAAATCCAGGGCTTACTAATGATCTCAGATACTCTAAATCCCAGTAGTCTCCTAGTGGTTTCATACTGGTCATCTGCAGCATTGGGAGAGAATGAATGCATTGGGAAGTGTCATGGGCTTACTGAACACTGATATATACAATTATGAGAAGTCATTTCTGAATAGTAACTCATTTCATTAAACAAACCAAAACCTTTCAACTATGTCAAAAGACAAAACTACAAGTCTTTCATTTTACTTCTTTCCCCACCTTGTCAAGTAATTATCACACAGAGATATGAACCCACAATCTCAGGGATGGAAGTCCCAAGTCTTGACCAAAGTGCTTTCGGTCCAAGGCTGGCTGATACAAATCTGCCTTACATTGTCCGACAAAGGTCTTTAAAAAAGAGGAGCCCGCAACAGCTCAAGGAACCCCTCAGTAGCAAGACAAAATGTTTAAAAGTGGAGAACACTGAATAATAATTTTTTTAAGTAAAAACAGAAGAAAACTTTTTATATTCAAGGGTGAAAAAAAAAATTAATCATGTTTACCAAACTTTGGATTCTCAGTTATATTTAATTTTTAAAGGAAAAAAATGATCAAGAATTGTCAGGTTGAAATGATTTAACAATTACCTCCACCTTTCATCATAAAAATATGCAAACTTTACTGTACCCAGATTGTATAGTTTTCATGACATCCCTATGTGTAAAGCAGTTGGTTAAAGACATGAAAGGAGATTTGGGATTCTCTTTGGAAAATGGACACAAATGGAAGCAAGCAACCCCATTTCAACAAATCCACATTGGGTCTGATTCATTACCAAGCAAATCATGGTGGGCGGACATTACCGTAAAAAGATTGAAACTGGTGACCCACATGCTCTATTGCAGTCCACCAAGTCCCTCTGCGCCAGAGTTCCCTGTGTATATCAGACCTCTGTTGACAGAAGGGAGAAAGTTTCCAAAAACTAGTATCACTAGCATCATTTTGCCACCACATTCTGCAAAAATATAGTTAATGGGATGGTCTCAAGAAATCAGTGATTTGGCTCTTATGAATCAAGGTATTCTTTCAGACTGAGTTGTCATCAAAAAGCATATTCTTTCATTTGTTTTAGGTGAACAAAATATGAATTGTTTAGTAAATAAAAATATTTCTGTTACAGGTAATTGTGACTGAATTCACAACTGAACTGAAATTCCCAATATCTGTTGGAACTAAAAGCTCAGTCCTAAGTATACCCATATATGGAGGTGTCCAGTAAAATAGAGTAAGCAAGGATGGACTGATAAAATATTTTCCCAAACATACAATTAAAATCAGAGCAAAATCTGAAATCCTAAATACATATACGTCCACTACTTGACAAAAGATTCTATTCTGGCACCAATCTGCTCAAGACAGAAACCAAAACCAAATATTAATTTTAATTACTTTTAAAAATTCCTAGGATTCCAAACAGTACAATCAAGAAAGTAATTATATATAATATATAAAATGTATATATGTCATATAAAACTGAATTAAGAACTTAAGAAGTTTGTGTTAAATATAAGGTACACGATGATGGGTGTCACATTTATGGCTTGAAACCACCCCAGACTAAACACATTTTAAAAGACACTGCAAGCCAAAGATTGTTTAATTTATAATTATCAATTGAAAAGTATGCAGTTAACTGATTAATCACTAATTAAATCTCATCCAGTAGATATCGAAAGTCAAAGAAATTATATATACACATACAAGCACACTAGGGGGCTTTGCTCGCCAACCCCATCCTGCACTACCCACTTTGCATCTGTGCTGCTCACATTGCGAAGAGGGGTCTGAACGCACCCCAAGCAGAAGCGGTCACCCCTCCGAAGCCCCCTCATAACCGGTGATACAATGGGAAAGTTTTTTTTTTTTAACCTCCTCTTTGCTCAATCAGCTGCTGGATTGCTGCTGCCGTGCCATGTGTCGAACATTTAAAAGCCTGTACAGCCTGTCCTTTTGTCTCACTACCTTGTCTCTCTTCTACCCCAGACATCCTCTGCTCTTGTTGGGGGTCCTGCTCCAGAGACGTGCCCCTACGATGAGGAAGATTTTCTATTCTTTTAATTGAGAGATGGAACATTCCCCCTCCAACTACACATGGAGCTTGATTCATTGCTAAAAGAGACTTGTGTTTGTTTGAAATGTTTGTCTCTAAAATCTCCTGTGTATCTGTGCAACTCTGTGACCCAAGCGTGACAGCGTATGTGGATTTCACTTTCACCAAACCACAAATCTTAATTCTCGCGGATACACCTCTTCATTGGGAAGAAACACTACTTTTCCCTGATGGCAACACGAATTACAAAGTTTAAATCTGAACAATATATTGATCTCTTTTCGCTGTTCCGATATTTCACCGAGTAATAATTTCCATTTGTTTGCGCTAATGCGATCTTTACTATTATTTTTTTGAGACTTTCAGATTTTCGTACTTCTATTATCTCTAACCTGCTCAGCATGTGTATAGCGCCAACGTTTTTCAATTCTTTATGACGTTCTACTTTGCCATCTACTCTTTGTCTTTTATTTCCGGCCCCAGGTGTGATTAAATCTCTTGGCACAAAGTCTTGACTTGCGGGACGTGAAAGTGTCTCTCTGAGAAAGTCACGTCTCGGCTCTCTGAAAATGTCCCAAGATTTTTTAATGCAATAGAGATATATATACACACACACACACACAATATACATATATACACACACACACACACACACACACACAACGGAACACTCAAGTATCCAACCATTATATTTGGGGCCGACGTGAGCATATTTTGCAACTGCAACGAACAATAACAGAAACAGCCGTTAACCTGGTATGATTAAAGTCATGATGCGATCTGAAGTAACCCAATAACTTCATTTTTAATAATTAAACCTATTGGGCAGAACTCACCCAAAAGAGACAAAATGAGTGCAAGCTCTTTAAGGTAAAGCAAAATATCCATCATGAAATATATGCAATGAATAATTAAATTAGAAGCAGAACAGTAGAAAATACTAATGTTTTAGCTAAACAAAAGCAAATACTATCAAAAATATGTTACAGGTATTTAACAGCAGCTTTGGGAACACTGTAAAACATTTCTTTACTCACATGGGATTTAATTGTGTTTAAGATCACAAAAAAATGCTCAATTTACATAAAAAGAACAATTTGTCATTCTTTTATATAGAGTGCTTTCAAAAGCTTTAAATACAGAAGCTGAAAATTATCACTATTTTTTTTTTTTTTTTTTTTTTTACATTTCCATGACTTTAAAGTCAACACACTAGAGCAAAACATTTAATAGAAAATTTTATTCAACATACAACATTTCCAGCAAAAAGGCAATATACAGGAGTAGTTGTCGTACACTGCTGCTACAGGAAGAAATTAAAAAAGACTGGAGGAGAAATTAAAATAAAAGATGTGATCTGCAATTCCTAATTTTTGTTGTACTGCACTCAAACTAGACACGCTGTTGCAATAAGCAAAAACAAAAAAGGAAAAAGGTAATAAAATAAAATGGAAACAGTCTGGGACTGAAATAAAACTACACACAAGGAATATCAACATCTGTGATCTGATCTGCAGACACACCCAACAAAATTATCTGAGTGTTAAATTGTACACGTTCATTCTTTAAATATACAATTTGAATTTTCTTTACAAAGTCAACAGCTTACTAAATGCAAGTGAGCATGCCTTCTGTGCTAAAAAGGCTGAATTTCAGTTACTGATCATCTCTTTTGTCTCTGCATCCTTAACCAGTGAAACCTTTGCAAAAAATTCACGTGTGCGCCATTGTGCAGCACATTAAAACCTCACCATTTTAAAACTGAAACTATCAGACCTGACTGATGACAGAAACCCACAGCAAAGTGACAGAAGATTTCAATAAACAGACAAAGAAAAAGAGGAAAAAAAACTAAAACCAAAAAAAGATTACATTTACTGCAAATGTAAATGTAACAACCAATGTTAAGTGCTGATGTGCAGTACAGTTGCTTTCACTGATGTTTTATTTCTCTAAGAACAGCAGGAAAAAAAATCCTAGCTCCTCCAACCAAACTAAGTGAGAAAATGTTTCTGTAAACATGGATCTACTAGTTGCACTAAAGGACCAATACATGGTATTTTGGAACACAACAATAGGCAACTAGCAATCTTATGCCACTTGCTATGGTTTTCTAATTGCTGTTAAACCCTTGGCAGATCTTCTTTCTGCTTCTTCTGTTCAGTTCAGCTAACATTTTGAGATATCGGTTTAAAACGGGGGATGGGCACCACCCTTTATTTGTCAATGCTGTCTTCAGTGATAAAACCAGTGTTATCCTTTGATACAGGGAGATAGTAAAGAGATACAGAGAAGCCAAACTGAACAGCCTCAACAAAATAAAAGTAGCATCAGCAGCAAATCCTCTTGCTGAAGACCTCATATGTGGTGTATGTGTACCCAGAATTTGCTGTTAAAAGTGGTGCACATTTGGGGTTTTGGTTAAGTCTTTATTATTGTCTCTTAAACTGAGGATGTCAGTTATGAATCTTGATTGCTTTCTCCAAGTACGTATAGCGGCTTCTCTTTGGAGCTTTATTGAAATGATCAAGCCCTAACCAAGGCCTTGGATGCGACATATTTCCTGAAAAGGAGAAAAAAAATCTCATGTTCACAGATGAAAATCAAGCTAACCAATAATATCTTTCAGTTTTGTAAAACCAGTAAAATATTTATGCAGAAAAACTATCCTAGAACCTGTATTTTTATGGCTTATGTCTTACGTCTTACAAAAGTTGAAATTTAAACATTACTAAAACCTGCTGTGGCCAAACATCGAGCTACCTTTGTTAAACACTATTTGAAATATTCAGACATTCCTGTTCTCTGGTTGTTCAGCCAGTAACTGGGGAGTTCTCACTAAGAACCTGTCAAATACTATAATAGTAAAGAAAAACATCTTCAATTCTTTACTTATAAAACCTAGTCATGTCCTATTCTGCTATTAAACAGAAAATTTCTGTGTCATTTTAAGATTAATGAAAAAAAGTCAATCTCCACCAGAGGGCAGAAAAGGGGAATGGAAAACCACAAAAACATCCATCGCTACTCTCTCTTGAACACCTTAATCATACATTTAAAAAGGTTTTTGAAAGAACGGGAAAATATGCTAAGTAAAAAAACATTTCAAATAAAAAAAGAATACTAATAAATTTTTTAAAATCATTATGTGTATTATTCAAGGTGAAATGACGAGCATCCTTTATTTGAAATCCTTTTATTTAAATAAGAAAATTGCTTTCCATATTTTAGGTCATATTTTTATTAAAATTTTAACCAGTGATATGCAACTGCAATTTAATTTTAGGGAGAACATTACAGAAAAATTTCACACAAATGTGCAAAAATGAGAATTAAATTTTTTACCTGGCTGAGGTTCAAAGTCTTTCAAATTTACTTCATATTCATCTTCATTGATGTACTGATGTCGACCCATCATGACAATTGCAAACTTGAACTTAGGAGAACCCAGGAGACAAAATATAAAAAAATTAAAACTGAACACTGTAAAACAGACTTCGCATTTCAAAGAAAATTAAGTCTTGCCATGGTTTACAAAAAGATAATTAAAAAGCATTTGAAACTAGAGAATAAGCAGCCTAACTGGTAGTTCTGAAAATATGGAGAAATTCAAACGATGAAACATTTTTTGTAAAAACTTTCATCTGTTACAAATTATTTTATAGAGATTTTAAACTATCTGGACAATCAGTAAACATGGAGACTCTTAAAACTAAATTATTAGACTTTCCAGTACATGCTTGTAATATCTTTAAAAATGTATTTATTTTAATTCATACCTTTTCAAACTCCTTTTCTTGTATATCAAGCATGGACTGAATTCTTTTCATAACCTCCCTAAATGGTTCTCCCTAAAGGTTTAAAAAATAGACAATGGGGTCGGGATATCAAAATTATGTTACGCAAACTTAAGTATGCAAGCACAAGTATACTTACAAAATGCAACTGAGGGAAGAAGGGGAAAAAAGCATATACCTTACCTGGCGAATTTTTAGCAAAAATGGGATTCCAAATGTTCCAAAGACTTCTTTGTGGAAATGTGCCACTGAAATCAGCATTTCACTTTCCTTTTCAAGATTTACCTGGTCCAAAGGAATCTCCTAAAGACATTTAGAAAAAGGAAAAAAAAATTGATATTTCATATTTGAAAGGTCTCTAACAGCACTAATGCAAAATAAACAAAAAAACTATGTGCTAGATCTTTGAGAGCAACTCTAAAAGAAAAAAGAAAAAGAAACACTACGGTGGTGGGGGCATAAAGAATACAACTTCTGTTCTGTAGTTATTTATTTCTGCACATATTGCTATCTTCTATTACTTCTTTAAATCACCCTCTATTTTAAATGCTTACTTTTCATAAACAATAGTTTAAAGAAAAATAATTTTGCTATATCAAGTTTAAGAATACGTAAATCAATTATAGATTTGTAATATGTGTTTGCACTGTGTAATCGGTTCAATTTTGGATTTTCATATCAGACATTTAAGCATTTTTACATAATTTTTTTTCTTTTTTTAAATTCAAACAAAATGTTAAAATTATTTCCTTACCAGCTAAGAAGCATTTGAATTTCAGGAGATTGCTGGTGTGCTGGCCTCGCTTGCTTATCCTGAGCTGGAGCCCTAACCCTGACTCTACCTCTCACTTCTGGGCTGGACAGACACACACACACTTCCATGCATAGACATATATATATATATATATATATATATAGGATAAGATATATAATATAGCTGTTCGAGTCACAAAGACAGAACAAGTCTTAAAAATAGTTGGGATGCCTACCTGGCCAACACTAATTTCAAAAGCAACAGGGGTGTGGTGGTGCTCAAACAAAGAATGCTGGCAGTCACCTCCAGTTCGCCCTCTGGTGGTCGTTCAGAATGTCAACTGATGATAACATGCATACAAGACCGCAAGATCACCCCAACCCTACCCAGAAGGGGGTGGGTTAGGGCTGAATTCACCTTACAGTATTTTTAGTCAACCAATGAGAAACGTGTACCAAGTTTCATGAAAATCGCTCCAGCCGTTCGGACGCGACGCTGGTACATACAAACATTGACATGTGTGTATATATATATATATATTATAAGATTGTCAAAGAAAAGATTAAGATGACATTCACAATAAACATAAAAATTCTAAAATAAATGTTTTTTTTTTTTTTTTTTTATATAAACACTACCAAAATGTGTAAATTTTAATAGTACAGACCTTTGTGATGCTGGGCAAATCATGAATATCAAAACACCATTAAGCAAGGACTAATAATTAAAAGTTTTACAAAATAAATCAGGATATCATACCCTTAATAATCAACTAGGTAAAACGGAAACTCCATGCAACTTTCACTAGAGATCAGGAAGCCAAACAAAATGTGCAGCTCATTAAAAACACCACCAATACACCGAATATTCAACCATATTACACTATACCTCTATTCTGAAAGTACGGCTTGCTGCAGGAGATAAACATTCTAGTAATTCATCTTCATTATGGACACCAATTATCTTGTAGCTAACTATTTCTAGTAGCCTGAAATATGGAAAAAGCAAGTGTTAAATACATAAAGTGTACAATTTATTTATTTTGCATCATATTCATTATAATTACATCAGGTAACAGAAAGACAGAAAATAAATAAAACTTTAAAACAAACAGTTACAAAAGCTGAAAAGGAGATTTAATTTCACTGATTGTATAATTAATGACAAATGGCACAAAAATACACAAAATTCTTCCCATACCTTAATTTCTCAGATCCTTTCTCAGAAAGTTCTACTGCTTTTTTACATTCTTCTAGCAAGTCCCTCACACAACCATGCTTGTCTGGATATAGTGTTATTTCCTAAGCAAAAGAGCAACACACCAGTTTCTCATTAAAAGACAGCCTAAGCCCCAAAGAGATTTGACATATACTTTACATTTGCAATTTATCTATTCATGCCACATTTATCTAAAGAGTAAAAACTGAAATGTGTTGGTGAACGGTATTTTACACATAACTGTGGCACTGAAAGCATTTACAAAAACAAACCACAAAGCCAAACATTAGCCAGAACAACTATTCAATCTCCCAATAACAAGCAATAGAGAAGTAATTTAAAGCTTGAATAATAACAAGTAAATAAAGGCAAAAACACAAATCACTTTATACTACACAAATAAAGCTCATTAAACAAATCTGCATAGGCCTCAATCCACTGCGTTCATACAGGATTCTAAAATTGTTCCAAATGTTAAATAATAAGTAAAAATAAGTATCACTGAGGATTCCTCGATGTTCTCCATTAACTATTTTCTGCTTACCTCTTCTCTAAACTGACTGTTCAACCATATGGATTTGAAACTCCTCCTATTCTCAAAATCTGTTATCTTCATTTTCAGCTGAAAAAGAAACAAGAGTGTCTTTAATATTGTTTCACATACAAACTAGATTAGGGTGGAGTTGGGAGTCTGAATGTTTCCCTGAAAATAATTGTAGTAAGTGATAACATATGATATTTTTATAAATATTAAACTTGTAATTACAATGTGCAAGCATCTATATTACTAAACGACAGTTTAATTTATGCACAGCGGACACACCGAAGCGCATGCGCCCCAGAGTCAAACGCAGCGGCTTCCCAGAGTCAGTAGGTGGCGCCCAAACAACACAACCTGTAAATATGCCACATGCTGCATGGAAGCGATGATGCTTGTGTCAACTGTGAAGCCTATGCACTTAAAGACATTCAGTTTGCTCTCATACTCCTTGGATATACATTAGAGAACTTCAATTTGCCAAATGTTCCACCTTCATTACCTGATTTGCATTCAGCGCCAATAAATCTTCAGGAAGAGCAAGAAATTGTGCAAAGAATAATTGCCAGTTTAAATACCTTACAATCTGCTGCTTTTAATAAAATTTTTCTTGCCACAGAAGACAACAGCCCAATACCCAAATGCTACTTTCTTGACGGCCCTGGGGGAAGCGGAAAAATGTACCTTTATGAAACACACATTTTTTTTCTGCAAAGAAACAGTTGATTGTCGCATCAGCTACAACCAGGGTAGCGGCTAATCTGTTAATAAATGGTCGGACATGTCACTCTTTGTTCAAGCTTCCAGTTCCAAACACGGAAACATCAGTTTCAACTATGAAACTGCACAGTGACAGTGCAAATGAGATCCGTCTGGCAAAACTATTGATTTTAGACGAATGTACGATGGCATCCAGTCATATACTCAATACCATTGATAAACTACTCGGAGCGTTAATGGAGAATGATATTCCATTTGGAGGAAAAGTACTTTTATTAGGAGATTTTTGACAGTGCTTGCCTGTTGTTCCGCACGCCATGCGTACAGCTATTGTTCAGTCCAGTTTGAAATACGCAGATAATTGGCATTACTTTGAGAAACTAAGCTTGGTAGAGAACAATGCGGTGTACTGATCCAGCATATACCAATTGGTTGTTGCAACTAGGAAATGGAAACCTTACCAATGTGTTTCAGCTTCACCCAGATATTATTCAAATTCCTCACGCCTTTATCTGCGATTGCTTGGTAACTGAGGTTTTTGGTGAATCGATATTATTAGACCAGGTACCACATTTGACGCACCAAGCTATATTACGTCCAAAGAATATTGACGTTGATCACATAAATAACCAAGTGATTGCATTACTTCCTGGAGAAAGACACTGAGCATCATTTCCCATTAGAAAATTGAAACACTATTAACCCGGCCGGATTACCACAACACAATCTTAACCTTAAAGTGGGGACAATAGTCATGCTATTAAGAAACCTTAATACTAAACATGGTTTATGCAACGGTACACGGTTAGTCGTGAACACCATGACAGAACATGTTATTGAGACACAAGTGCTAATGGGATCCCATACTACCAATACTGCTTTGATTCCCCGAATTGACCTTACAAGTTCTGACCTGGAATTACCCTTTAAACTGAAACGACGGCAATTTCCCCATTAAGGCTGCATTTGCCATGACCATCAACAAATCCCAAGGACAAACCATGGACAAAGTAGGCATTTACCTATCTGAGCCTGTATTTGCACATGGACAACTTTATGTTGCCTTTTCAAGAGTTCGGCGTTCGTGTCACGTTAAAGTAAAGGTTGTAACTACTCCATACCAGGGACAACTAATTCAAGGACAGCAAACCATCTTTACTCAAAATGTTGTTTATAAAGAGATATTTGATTAACTATTTTGTATTTACCATTTTATGAATGTTTACTTTCCAATATACTTCACTTAAACATTTCCACTCCGATATTGTTTTTACTTATAAGTACAACAACTCAAAGACATTTTGGACTTACATGATGTAACAATTACAATTCCATTTTTGTTTTAATAAATTGGTTAATGTTAGTACAAATATCTATATTTAATTCAATGAAAACTTTACCAGGACGCTCCCACCCTCCATCACTTTTCATTCCGTCGCAGGACGCACCGAGGCACATGCGCACAGCCCCTCAGCGCCCCAGAGTCAAACCCTGCGGCTTCCCGGAGTCAGTGGGTAGCACCCAAACAACACAACCTGTAAACTAAACTTGCTGTGATCCACTGTGCCAGCAGTCGGTGTCAGCAGAGGCAAAGGAATCACGGCTCTACAAAACGAAACCACTTTAGTACAGATATGCTTATTTAATTAAATGACATTTCCCCGAACGCACCCACCCTCCATGATATTTCATCCCTCCGAATATCGGAGGGAACAGAAAGTGATTGCCATTCTTGGATTTGCGATTCTTTCGAGAATCGTGGGCTTACTGGTGCTTGTTCTAATCAGATGTGCAAAACTAAAAAAGGCAAGTGCAGGATGAGGAAAAGAGCAAATTGTAAAGCTTTCCCTGGTCTGTGTGTGTTCAGTGACACATCTGCAGTAGAGATTAAATGGCAGGTTTCTTAAATTCTACAACTATTCCAACAGTGCAATACAGGTAACAAAGTAACATTATACAATTAAGAAATGCATCCTTATTCTGTTGGAAGTTTGGCAAGAGGCCCCAAATAGGTAGCAAGGCTACATTCCAATCAAAATCACATTTCCCGACTGTAATGTGAAAATTGCAAGTGGGATCCAAAGAAATGATATTCCAGGAGCTAAAGTAACAGTTATAACAGTGGAAAAATGTAATTTTTGGTTTTGAGATACAATAGTGTGAGAATAAATACTTAAATCTATACTTTACATCTATAAAGATCCCTAAAATTGTTTTCATTACCTGCTGATAATAAAGTTTCTTTGGTTGTCTGGGTTTGAAGAACTGCAAAAGATCTCTTAGAGTTCCTTCATAATTATGTCTAAGAGGATTCCCTGGGCCGTCTCTGTAACTAGAAATAAAATCCCAATTTAAATAATTGCAGATTTTGCTCTGCAGGAAAGTACGGAGAAGCATACTTTGAAAAACACATGAAAAACATATTACCCCATGAAGAATTTGAATTAAATATATGGAAATATGATTCAGATTTTTACAACTGGAGCACTTTACGTATAAGTGACTTACCCTTGGGATTTAAAAAACTGAAGTAACATAGGATCAGTATTTAATCTCTGTGCAACTGTCTTTGCAACCTAAAAAAGTATAGACAGCAGAAAACAGATAAAGCAATGCTTAAAAAGGGTATATATCAGTGTCTATTAACACATTCCACTTGAAAACACTTAAAAACTTGAAAATGCACCTCTCTTTACATATCTTATTCCAATATTTCTTATATTATACCCCAGCAAGAATTTCAATTGCTCCTATACATGAGAGAAGATAGAAAAATAACCTGGAAATAGTTCATTCTATTGGAAAGAGTCACCACAAATCCTGGGTCATTTGGAATTGTTTTGTCACAAAATGTCACATCCACACGATGGTACAAATCTCTAAAGTAATCCTTGGCAGTTGGTAATTCACTAGAATCATTTTCTGGATCATCTCTGGTAATAATAAAGAATACAAAGATCAAAAAATGCCATATGCAAATGAAGAAAAGAAAAAAGATTCAGAAAATGCAGACTTACTTCTGAAATACTATGATATCACCATCCATTAGCTCATCTAGAGCTTTATCGAGAGACACATCATAATCCTGAATTCTCTCTGTTAAATTCGGTTTTACTTCCTGCATTTTGTTAGAAAGAAAAAAAATACTAAAAATATAATCTTACATTTGTAGAGCATAACTTTTAACAAGACATGTTATTTTAATTAATGAACTGTATATGCAGCCTAACAAACATTACATAATTAACACAAAGTGGTACCACAAACCCATGTAAATAGAAGGTTACCTCTACTGTCTAATCCTTTGCAATAAGTCTAAAACTGGAACCCACCTATACGACAGCTTCACTTGTAATAAGGCTACACATATTTATGTGGACATAGAAGTTGGAAATATGGCTAAAAATCCGTGTCAGGTCACAACTAAGAGTAGATACCAGCTTAATTTATTTGTATAAACTTTTTAAACTGAAATGTATTCTTTAAACAAACACCACATATATTAATGTACTATTGTGAATACCAGTGCACTTCGTTATCAACTAAAATGCTTGTTAAAACACTGCTACTCAAAGGGACTCCATAGCAAGTATTTTTTCTATCCCTCTTCCTGCTTTAATATTGCTTTAATATTGTCCAGCACTATAGGCAATATCCTTCATGGGGCAGACAGGCATATATCTCACAAAAAAGGCAATACAAAAGGACATTAACTTGAAGACAATAATACAAGACATAAAATCACATTCCCAATTTCCTTTAATCACTGTTCAAAAATTGAGGGAACACATTGAATCTTTATGAGCAAAATATTCAAGTGGAAAATCTTTATTACTCCGTAAAGTGTTATTCACTGAGAACAAAATAATGCCACAATGGTCAGTGGAAAACAAAATCACCAACTCATTGAGGGCTGAATTCAACATCACACCACAAATCAAAGTCAAAAATCGAAATCACAAGCTGATCCAACTCACGGTAACTCATAACGTGACTCAGTAGTGTGTATGCCCCCCATGTGCCTATACGCACTCTTGACATCTGGACATGCTCCTGATGAGACAGTGGATGGTGACCTAGGGGATCTCCTCCCAGAATTAGTCAATAGCATCAATGACTTCATCCAGGAACTGCCTTCACCCTCTAGCTACACGAGGCTGGGCATTGTCCTTTTTCCTGTGCATATATGTCTCCATGCTATTTTATCAGCACATTTTTATCAGATCACCATCTCCATATGCATTAGTGAACAGTCAGAAAATTAGACAATTTTCATTACTGTAGGCTGAAATGTTACTGTTGTAGGGATAAGCTGGAAAGCTTATGTGCAAAGGTTCTTATCAGGGAACAACCACCTCTGGCAGGCATGGTACACATCTGTAATGCGGAAGCATTAAAAATGTTTAAGTCAGTCATGTGCTTTAGGATGGATTCCAGGGGAAATGCTGACATAATGCAATTTCTGGAGTCAAGCAATACTTTGAATCTGAACTTTAACTGTAATTTGACTGTCTACTACAAAAGTAAATATAATTAGATTTATATATGAGAGAATAAAAGGTGACTAATTTTTTTTAATGCAAATTGCACTTGATTACACAAATTTACATGATCTTACCTCATAGAGGATAAGGCTAGTTCCTTGTGGAAATCCTGCTCTCTCACACATAACTGGCAACAATTCCCCTGTTAAAATGAGAATGAAAAACATAAAATAGAATACAACACAGCATAACTGAAAATGGATAGTGAAAGAAGTTACCTTATACTTACTTATTTTACAGGATATAGGTGTGTAGATATGTCCACAATAATTTAAACTTCTACTTTTTGGATCATACATCTTTAAAAACAACATCACATCATCTGTAAAGAAACGATCAACTTGTGAAGATAACGTAATTACTGAAATGTATTCTGCTATCATCAATAACTTGCATAATAATTCCTGCATTCTGCTATAATCAATTCCTTGCATAATAAAGTCATCATGTATTCAAATATGCATTCTATAATCAACTACACAAGAAAATAAACACAGAAACACATTATCAAAATGTAAGCTATGGACACCATTAGTAACTTACGGTCTTTGTCAAACTTCTGTAACGTTGCTCCACTAGCAGCCATCTCTGGATCTACAGTTTCTAGAAAAATTGTCCATGGATTTTCATTATCACTTAATTCAATCATCTGAATGAATAAAAAAAGTGTAAAGTAAAAAATATCCTACACTGTTAAGTAATTAAAGCAGTAAGAGCTTTGCAAATGAATTTTAAAAATGTATATGTATACAGTATACACACACATGTATATATTTTATTCTGGAGGAAAATACAATCACAAAAACGTACTATTTTTGTGATGTGCCATTTTTCTTTTCTTTGTTTGACACCAAAACAGAAAATGTAATACAAGTATTGATAGGAATGCCATTGTTGAGATTTTTTTTTTTTTTTTAAACATTTTTTCTTTAATTAAAACAATTGTTTGGTAATTCTCCACAGTTAGTAAAAGAGAACATGAAACACAGCAAAGTAGAAAGATTTAAATGGCAGATGAAGTTGCAATGCCGGATAAATGGAATAGAGTGCCACAAAATGCTGATCCAGCCAAATGATTTTTTAATTTCTTTTTAACAAACCTTAGCAATTTCACTCAGTCCAGTAATGAGGATTATGAAGCAACCATCAAAAATATAGTGCGGATTACATTTAAGACATGAATGAAGTAGAAAAATCTGTCTATAGCAGATGCAAATGACATCCTGCTGCATAATCCTTTAAACATGTTGCTTCATGTAATTTTATATTGACTTTCATGAAATTCCTACAAGGAATATTGAGGTTCAAAAGGGAAACCACCCTTCAAAGCAGCAATCAACTTTGGTTAAATTTTCAAAATAGAACATTAGAAAACTCTTGAAGAAAACTGGCCATTCCACCCAACAAAACTCACCAATCCTAGGTTATTCTTGAGGATCTAATAAATTGAGATTTGAAGTCCTACTCACTGCATGCTAATTTATGTCACTTGTCGATGGCTCTTTTGTGAAGAAAATCTCTAACATTTGTGCAAAATTTACCCTTCACAGGTTTCCAAATGAGTTGTTGGGCAACTTTAAAGTACTAACTCCATTTACCCACTTGCTTAAGCTGAAAAGGTTTATATCATTCAAGATTTCATCATAGCTCATACCTCTTACCCTCAGAAATCAGCTTAGTCAATCTGCTCGAGTTTCTAAATAACTGTACCTTCTTTGGTAAATGGAGACCAAAATTGTACAAGTACTCCAAGTGAAGATACACTAATGACTTATACAACTTTAACATACTGTAACCTCCCTGACTTGCATTTTACACATCATGCCATATAACCTTTTGTCCTTCTTGATAGCATCTGTACACTGAATGTAGATAATCACAAGACTACCATTTCAAATTCATAGTGTAACATTTGAATACTGTGACAATTAAAACTAAAAAAAATTATATATAATGATAGGAAGGTTTTCATTGGTGACATGTGCGAGTTGTGCTACAGCATGATGAAAGGCAGTTTCACCAGAAATTCATTAAATGTTTAACTTTTTTTATACACACTTACAGTCTTATTGCAATCTGCTTCATAATCTAACATTGCTGGTCTCTTAGTTCCATTACTTCTTGCCTGCATTGGCCATAATCGAATCTGGTCTTGAGGGAAACCCTGAAATAAATTAAACAGCATTAAAAACTGTTGCAAGTTAACCTCAAATATATGATGTAAAATAGCTTGAGTGCTTCTTACAAAATACATGTTAACAAAAATTATTGGCTTGACTTCCATCTTTCCTATGTAAGCAAAACAATTGGTTTTTGAAACACTAAATTATTTAAGGTTATGTGGATTTACTTTGACTGTCAGTTCTCTAATGTGTATCCATGCATTTAGCTGAATATAACATGCACACAGCAAATCTCAAACAACAAATAATGAGAGGGAAACCAGACGGAAGATCTCTTGCACTAAAAATATTCTGAAAATATTTCTTTGAACCCACCAATCTCATACACACTTAAATTTACAGTTCATAGTTGTGCAATTCTATAATAAATGTAGAATTGAATGGGTATCTTCTGAATTATCCTGAAGTGCTTGTCATAAAATAAAAGTATTATGAATGGCTTTACTGTAATAGTGCCATACTTAAGTAAATCCTTGATTGAAGCAAGGTAATTTTGCAAAATGTAAACAGTCATAGTAACCAACATTTATATAACTATATATTTACAAATACATATAGACACAGATGAATATGAGAAAGTAGCAACACACAGATTTCATATATTGTTCTAAGCACTTAAATAATATACTCACCATTGTTTGAGAGAGATTCTGTACAAATTCTGCAAGTGTTGAATTCTTTAAAACTTTAAACACTGTATATTTCACTTTCTCTTCATCATACATGTCATTGCCTTGATGACCACAAAATTGGTCTTCTGTTACGATCTTAGTTGGGATAGAGACACATCATTACGAAATGTCAAAGAGTTTTCTTTTAAAAGCTTAATGAACAAAGCAACAATAAAATACAGAAACATAAGACTCTTTTTGAAAATCAATTTGTTACAAATGTATACTTGAGCAATAAATACAAATATTTAACTGCTTCTGAATTTATTCAGAAACATTTAGAAACCAAGGTTCACATAGACTGACTCAGCAAAAAGTGAAAATTCAAAAAGATGGCTTAACTACTGAAACAAAAAAAAACTCACTACCTGTACTTGCATGTACAAATGAGCTTCTTGTCGTTCTTTACGTTTCTGAGCTTCTACCCTTTTTTCTTCTTGAAGTCTCTCCACAAGTTGCTGTGGAATGTCATGATCTGTGACTGGCTGTAAAACTTCACCTAAACAGAAATAAACAAAAACTGCATTATGGGCAAATGTCCAAGAAGTCAATTTTCCAAAATGATGGCTCATTGGGGATCCAACTAAAGAGTTTAACTAAAGTCAACTTCTAAAAAACACTAGGTTAAGAGAAATAATTTGTACTACAAAGTGAGTATTTTCTAACCCACATTCTTTTAATTCATTCTTCTTTAAATGCTGAAAAAAAGTTTATACTATTTGACAAAAAAATGGAACCAAATATAAAGATTTTACATTTAAAAGGATGCTCCCTTAAAACTGTGCAACAAATATCTAAAATTGCTTACTGAGTTTGGATTCTCTTATATACACCAACATGTAAGCATTTGTACAGTGACGCACAGATAAATCATCATCATGGCCACCGTAGTTGTGTTCAATGGCTTCTTCTTTAGTACACCTAGATACCACATCATCATCAAATTTGCACCACTAAGAAAAAAAATGAGAAAAACAAAGTAAGGATGTAAAATCATCATATCTATTTAAAACACTATGGGAAAGTGACATAACATGCCAAGAAGCCAATCCCTTAGATATGTTTGGAACTTTATCTAATAAGCCTGCTAAAAGTGAAAGTATAATCAGCAAACACCTGAATATTCATAAGAAGATCAGAGGAAAAAGTGAAAACGATTCCTGAATTTACCACAACTGTCAAGATAGACTTTACTGAAATACATTTTAAAGCATCTTCTGAGCATTTTACACACTCCTGGATGGAGGTTCAGCATACTGAAAACCTTTCATTGTACTGTTCATAATAGCAAACTAAGCTTATATAATTTAAAACCAAAATGATAAACAGGGGAATATACTCTTATATCAATACAGGTTTATATAAGAAATAGCAAATGATAACCTCATACCTATCAAAGTTGCATCAACATTATCATGTCATGATAAAATGCATTCAAATAAGCAATTGCAAACAATTCCGCTTAGAGAATATTCTCTAGGTGTGACAAAACATTTTGAGATAACTGATTAATGAATGTGGAAAGATGGAAAATTTTCTTTAACACCTCACTTCAAGAAGTATAAGAAATCCACAAGCTAAACAGTACTATAGGCGGTTGTGGTTTCAATTAAGTGGATATGATATCTGTTAAGAACATAACAATTTAAGAATAGATGGGGCACAAAAAATTATTTTATCCTCACTTTGCCATCCCCTTTCGGATTCAGGTAAACAACATAATGGCCTCCATGGTTATCCCCACTGTGAACTAAAACTGCATGAAGGATGTAATTAGCAGGATCCTTGGTATCTGGCTTCTGCAAAAATTCATCTAATGGTAACTGTTCAGGAAATTCAAACCTAAAAAACACACACACAAAAAATGTAATCTAGTCTAGTTGTAGTGACAAACTGATAAAATGAAATCCAAATCTAATACCAACAATAGAAACCCAAGTACATTACCTGTCATTTATCTTAATGTTTTGATCAGTCTGGGGATCATACATAAATCTCATAAGTTGCAGGTGCAGCACTGGAGGAAATGTCAAGAACTTCACCCCCTTTTCAGCTTCCTAATACAGATTTTAGATATTGTTAGTGAACTTTCCGATATTACATATAATTTATTTTAATATATAACTTAGATGTGAAATTAAAACCAAAATATAAAATCTTAAGGTTTAAAAGAGACTACACATAATGTTCTAATGAACTTATTAAAACATGTTTTAAATCTGTTTTTTTGCCTCTATTCTTATAAACAGTTTAATAAACTCAAAAAGTGCCAAACATAATGGATTAATTTGTCACATACCTGTAAACCATGCTCTCCAGCATCATATTTATTATCCCCATCCAACTGTTCCACTGCCACATAATCTTTGAAAGACTCAAATACTGTAGGGTAATTAAATGTATATTAGTGCTTTAATCTATATATATTCAAATGCAAATAATCAAAACCTCCAGACTAAAAGAAACTTTGGCTATTTTCTGAAGACCTTATGAAACTTGTACTGGAACGATATAAGAGCTACATGAAAGCTAAGGTTAACAAGCCACAGTTGCAATAAAACAAAAGTAACTCAGATTGAAATGTTAATCAACTACATTTCACCTGGATCAGGTGTTATCATAATATAATCAGTTTTCTTCTTAGTAACACTAATATACTTTTGCATTGGATTTACTTACTGTTTTTCTTCCCTTTAATGCTAAGTTGAATATCGTAGTAATCTTCTATCCTTTCAGACCGGTAGTCTACATGCTTACACTGGATATATGACTACAAAAAACATTTAGAAATCTTAAACAAAGTTTTAAAAACTTCAACAATTCAAGACAATTTTTGTTATTAAAATTATTTTTTAACTTACCACCATTTTTCCTCTGAACAGTTTTGGTATTGTGCCTTCAACACAAGTGCCTTTCATCTTATTCTCAACATTATCAAGCAGCTAAAAGAATTGATAAATGTAATTATTAAAACAATACAATTAAATTCTGTTCTAATATGTTGGGGGAAAAAAGAATCGGATAAAAAAAAATATCAGAAAATGATCAAGGTGTGCCATTTATATATCTGTGTTTTAGGCAGGTGTGAAAAAAATGCTATAAACTAGGAATGCTTACACAATTAGAAGTGTTAATAGTTTATTTTTATCAATTAACAATGCAAAATGAATGAACACAAGAGAAATCAAATCAATATTTGGTGTGACTACCCTTTGCCTTCAAAACAGCATCACTTCTAAGTTCACTTGCATACACTTCAAGAAACTCGGCAAGTAGGCTGATCCATACATCTTGGAGAACTAACCACAGATCATCTGTGGATGTAGGCTTTCGCAAATCCTTCTGTCTCTTCATGTAATCCCAAACACACTTGATGATGTTGAGGTCATGGCTTTGTGTGGGCTATACCATCACTTCCAGGACTCCTTGTCCTCCTTTATGCTGAAGATAGTTCTTAATGACATTGGCTGTATGTTTGGAGTCATTGTCCTGCTGCAGAATAAATTTGGAGCCAATCAGATGCCTCCCTGATGGTATTGCACGATGGAGAAGTATCTGCTTGAATTTCTTAGCATTGAGGGCACCACTAATTCTAACCAAATCCCCAACTTCATTTGCATAAATGCAGTCCCAAACTTGCAAGGAACCTCCACCATGCTTCACTGTTGCCTGAAGACACTCATTATTGTACTGCTCTCCAGACCTTTGGCAAACAAACTGCCTTCTGCTACAGCCAAATATTTCAAATTTTTACTCATCAGTCCAGAGCACCTGCTGCCTTTTTTCTGCACCCCAGTTCTTATGTTTTTGTGCATATTTGAGTCATTTGACCTTGTTTCCACATCAGAGGTGTATGGCTTTTTGGCCACAATACTTCCATGAAGACATCTTCTGGCCAGCCATCTCTGGGCAGTAGCTGGATACCACAGGTTTCTGAGACTTCTGAACCAATGGCTCTGCTGAACAACTTCAGATTTCGGAGGGAATTAAGCCTGATGGGTCTTTTATCTGCCGCATCAAGTTTTCTTGGCCAACCACTGCATCTACAGTCCTCAGCGTTGCCCGTTTCTTTGAGTTTCTTCAAAAGAGCTTGAATGGCACATCTTGAAATCCCATTCTGCTTTGAAATTCTTGCCTGGGAGAGACCTTGTTGATGTAATATAACTACCTTGTGTCATGTTGCTGTGCTCAGTCTTGCCATGAAATGAAACTGTCTTCCACATCCTTACCTTGGTGGCTTTGGATGTTCCTCACCCAGTTTTAAGCCTCCTACACAGCTGTTTGTTAATGACTGTTTCAACCTACATATGAAAATGATGGTCATTAGCATCTGCTTGGTATAATTGGTTAATCATACACATGACTATAACCCTACAAAATCTGCCTTTGTGCAAATGTACCTATAAGAATTGATGCTGGTTTTAAGGCAAATGGTAGTCATAGCAAATTGACTGTATTTAGACTTTTCTTCTGTTTGCCCACTTTGACTTTTGAAATTTGATTTAAAAAAATCAATTCGAATTTGTGCTTGTGAAAGCATTCTTACCTTACAGCATTTTTTCATATCTGCCTAAAACATTTGCACAGTACTATATATATGTAAAACACAACAATTTACAGGATGTCTTCATTTAAACTGAATGGACATCATTCTTGCTCAAAATGTATGAATTTAAAGTAAAATATTTTATGAATAATGAACCCTTTTGATCAATGCAAGACGGCCAAGAGATATTTTACAAGACCACATTCAAGACTACCTCTCCCCTTGGTGGTAGGAACAAAAAGTTGCTTTTTTTTTTTTTCTTTTTATCTTCTCCAAATCCCTTTTAGCATAATATCCTTATAGATTTCATGTCAAGGTAGGTTTACATCAGGTTAAAATTAAAAATGTATAAAAAGTAATTCTGACTTTCATACTTTACAGTGCTTCTAAAAGCAAATCATGAGGATTTAATTCACTAACATGATGGACTCAAGACAAAATTAAATAAGTTCAAAAATTCTATAGCTACAAGTTATGATATTACATGATTAACTGAACGAAACCCACATATGTGACATTTGGTTAGTATAGTTATTAACAAGAGCTACATTAGCAAAGCACAGATTATATTGACAGGAAACAAAAAATGCAATGGATATAAGAAAATTTATCAACATTATAAACCTGTACTAAATACAGGGTACTCCAGAAAAAGGAGCATACTGGCAAAGACATCAGGAGACAGTCGCATAAGGAAACTTTATACTCTGTACTTCTGAGCTGATATGAGAAAAACAAAAAAAGTGAAAAATCATATCTGTAAAGGCATATCGCAATTTAAAGCCAAGTTTGATGGGATAGTGATGAAATCGAACCTGCAACTGAAGAGACAGAAAATGAAACTAGTTTGCCAAAAGGTAGGCGAGAAGGAATGGTTCAAACTTTTTGCTTCAAGTCCGAGTACACAAACTTGAACCAAGCAAAATATAAAACTGACAATTCTCCCTACAACAGCCTTGATGACAAATGGACATGGAAGGATTTGGACAATTTCTGGTGAGAAACCTGCAGCAGTCTAAGAGATTCTCCAGCAAGATAATTATACAAAAACAGATGGACAAAATAGCACAGAGCGATTCTGCGGAAAAATGTAAAAAAGGTCAATGTTCTTATGCGTTCATTAGAACTTCACACGTTTATCCAACTGAGAATATCAGGCATAAGATGGAAATTTATGTTTCTCAATAGTTCCCATTCACTTTGAAGGAGACTGCATAAACTTAGAAAGATAATTTAGATTTAGATAGGGCAACAGACTCATGACTGAAAATTCTATCAACGTTGCCTTACGCAAATACCTTTTTTACTAAAGTATCTTATTTTTTCATGTATACTGTAATTTAGACGGATGTAATCAATGATGTTTACTTTGACATTACAAAGTTTTGTGGTAACAGTGACAGCAGCTCACGAAGATTATAACCATTTAAATTACATATGTTTTGCAATAACCATAAAAACTAAGAATGTGTCATGAAGAAATATACATAAAATTGCATTTACATTTTCTATTAAATAAAATCAAGGTATATATATATATTAATATATTCTTGTTTATTATTCACCAAAGGGGGCAACATGTTGCATGCTGATCAGACATACAAGAAAGAATCTGACTGCACTCTGTACGCATGCTACTATTACTACTGCTAAATAAGAAAATTCCACAAGAAACATTTTATTAAGTCCCAAGAGAATAATTTTATACATAGGCCCAATACAGAAACACTGAGATGTTTATGAGTTTATGTTAACGTATCTGACAAAAATGAGACTTAAGGACACTCACCACTCTGCAGAGTTCTTGCACATCATGCTGCATGAAACTATCCAATGTTTCCCACCTTGAAAACAAGTAACAATTCAGTTCATATTAAGAAAACTAATGCACAGAACCAAATTAAAAATGTCAAACTTTAACACAAACAACGCACCCAAATGATTTTGTTAATTTTTTTGTTCCTACTGGTTTGTCGCTGTGTTGAAGTTCATAAAATACCCTTTGTAATGCTAAAGGTACACTTTTGGACGAATCATCTCCTTCTGTTGGCATCATATACACTGCCTAAAAGAAAATCCAAAAATAGCTGAAACAAAAAATGTACTTCATGCAGCATACAGAATAATTAAAATATTATAAAGTAACATTATGTATATATATATATATATATATATATATATACATATATATATATATATATATATATATATAAATCCAGGCATCTTGTGGTGCACTGTACTTATATTCATGTATACAGGTATTTCTATGCTTGAGCAGTGGCAGGTAAGCTACTTGTTCTAGGTCAAACACTAACATGGTACAATCTGAATGCACATTTGTATTAAAATTCTCAAGCAATAATGGCTAGAGTATACAAACTACTTGTTAATGGTTCTTTTTGGAATATTTTCATAATTCATAGTTATATGTAAGAGTGTAAAATGTATCAGCACATGCTCTCAACATGCAAGAGTGTAATTTTCATATAATGTACATAGTGAAAGGTAAATGGTTTTAGGTTAGTACAATTGTGAAGTGTACCAGGCTATAAAGAACATCTAATATTGCCAATGAAAGAAAAAAAAATCCAGTAATACAATTTAATAACCCAGTAACTTAGGAAAAACTGCAATTAGTTAACACTTTACAAATGAATACCATTAATATTTTTTCATTTCTTTCTAGACAAATGCATGAGTTATGTGAGTTGACAGCTCACCCACTACCATGACAGGAACCAAAAGTGAACACAGGCATGCTAAATATTATGATTTCACTAATGCAAAAACAATCCAGTGCAAAGAAACCACTTCTTTAAAAAAATATTTTAAATAATTTTAGGATAACAACACAGAATGGTGCAACAACCTTCTGGTTAGGTTGACATTTCTGTGAAGGCAAAAACAATTTGTTCTCTGATCACAATTGTGCCTTGTTTCTTCACCATTCCCTAATCGCTACCAATGACAAACAGACCCCAAGTTTTCACAGTGATATTCTTTTACAACAACTGACCAGTACAGACATTTATACAGACTAGACAGGTAACTTTCCTTTAGTCAGAAAATTGAAAGAAGGGTTTGGGAAACTTCTCATGCATTATTGCATTTGGCACTGGTGACACTATTTAGTCACATGATTGCTACTGACCTTCACTTCCCACACAAGCTTAACTCAATACATGATCACAGGAGACAGGAAAAGTTATGTGACAAAAATACAAACCCGTCGAAGCTGATTTGTAAAAAAAAGTGTCTGCAATAAACTGTTCATATAACATGTAGCTCCTTGGTTTTTCAAGCCAACATATCCTGTATGTTTTTTAGAGTCCCATCTACCAAAAAAAAGAAACACTTATTGCAGCTCCTATAACAATATTAAAAGTTGAAAAAAAATTTAAAATTAAACAACTTACGCCACACCATGTGGTGCATCAGCTTGGACATAAACTTCAAATGAAACTTTATCATCTTCAATAAATCCTTTTTCAGGATCAGTTACATCCTAAAAAAAAACAAAACAAATAATCCTTGAGTTAAATTCACTTATTTTTCCCAACCTTTCAAACCTGCAAGGGGGCAAAACCTAAAATAGCAGGGTTAGGTATTAATTTTCATTTATTTTAAAAACACAATTTTATTATCAGTTTTTGTTTAAAAAAATATACACATTGGAACAGAACTGAACTGAAGTCAGTAATTTTAAAGGACCAAATCCAGGGTTGAAAACAGGGTTCAAAACTTAAAAACTGTAAATATTTTCATACTATTAAAGTATTTTAAAATTAATCACAGTACTCTTTTATTAGTCAAAATTGTATGCCTATATCCAGCTGTCTAAGGTTATGAAACACAAGCTTCTTGTACTAACTGGGCACCCAATAGAGAAAAAGAATTAATGAAATAAGAAATTCCAGATCCCAGACTCTAAGAATCATTGAAGCAGAGAGATATCTGAAATGCACTTATAAATTCTGAAGTAAGACACAGAAACAAAGTCTGTGAGTTCAGAATTACTAAATGCAGTTTTAAGAATTTGCAAAGTGTACACCATGATTTATTGTTAGTACAAAATAGATTGAAAAACCAAAGATGAGCCAAATTTGCAAAAACAAAAATGTTAGCCAAAGAGCAAGCATTCATTGGTACAGTCCTATTTATTTATTATTTTAATAAATGGGCTGGGTTTTGGATTTTTACTTTGCTACCAAGAATTAACCCACGTGGTCCAAACACTGTAAACATTATCCAAACAGAATATCAAATACTCACACTCCAAGACATAAAATTAGAAAAGCCCCAATCATTTTCCTTATGAAAGAAAAGGTGACTGATTCTCCGGCTAAATGACTTTTCATCATCTTTGTAGTTGATAATTTTCAACATTGCTTGGGCATGACAGGACCAAGACCTGAGAATCAAGAAAACCTGTCATTATGAAATAATTTACTAAAAATCGTATTACAGGTTAAATAACACTACAGTTGTTGGACACTATTAAGACATCAAAAATGCAAGAGACAAAATGATGTGATTACACAGACCCTCCTCTAATAGATATTAGTAAAATATACCTCAATAGTATACAAGGCCAAAAGGTTACTGCTTTCTAAAATGAAATATACAAACATTTTCTCCATTAACCAATTTCATATTTAACAGGCTATAAATATTGGACAATTAACTAGTCTAGGTTTCCAAACAGTCCCAAACTCCTTAATTTTCTATGTAAGGAACTAAAAAAAAAAAATGCAGCAATGGGCTTTATAAAGATCCTTTCCATTAAACACAAAATTTGTACTGCAATCCACTTTTCACCTCTCAGGTTGCCATCAATCTGCTTGTTGACTAAGACTGAACTGAGGTGATTACATAAAAATCAGTAGCAGTGCACGGAAAATTGACATTTTTTGCGGAGACAGCCTGCAAGGGTTTAATGGTCTACATACAACCGGATACATTTACAAAACTGGAAGGTTATGTTTTCTGTTTATCAAACACAAATTATTGTTCAAGCATGGATGAAACAAATTGTGATAATATTGAGATAGTTATAAATTTTAAACTCAGATTGGATTATTTGTGAAGCATGTCCTGCACACTGTCTTTCAACAAGAGCATCATTTTGAGCATTCAGTTCGTTTTCATATTACTTTATTGACACAGCCAACCCACTATCGGAAACTAGTACCTGGGTAAAAAAAAAAAAAAAAAGACGAGTTGTAATCCTGTTGAGAATGTTAATGTAAAAGGATCTTAATTTTCTGCTTCAGTAGATCCTTGGACTTGACAATAACGGATCTGAACACTCATGGATGAATCTGTCACAAATGTACACAAAAAATAAATAAGTTTTTGAACACAAGTTGTTGAAGTCTGCAGCCACTGCAAGTCATTCAGTGAGTTAGTGGTCACCGCCAGAACGTATCCTTCTACACACTTTGTTCTCACTCTTCGTCTTCTCAACTGTCTTTGCTTGTCCGCCTTTTCAACTGATGGATCAGCAGCTTTCTGTGCTAATTTCATTTGTTTTTCTTATTCAACTTAGCAAGAACAGTCTCTAAAAAATTCAGTTTCTCGTTTTGGTTTATGAATATTAATGTGAAATTAGGCATTAACAGATTAAAAACCCATTGATGACTCTCAAATTTACCTTCTTAATTCCATAGCTACATGAATGCACTATACTATCTATCTATCTATCTATCTATCTACTAAATTATGCATTTTTTTAAAATCATGTCGTCAACCACATCACCAGCTCAACTGCTGTTTCAAAAAGTGAAAAATTGCCAGATTTGATTAATTAGGAAAGTAGACATTAATGTTATTCATTATGTCCATGTAAAGCTTATCAATTGGAAAGTTTCCAGTAAGGCCAGTGTTTTATACAAAATACGCTTAACTTTTTACATCAGCATATTTTGTGTTTATATAATAAGTGTGGCTCTACTCAGTTTAAATAAAAATCAATTTCCCATCAAATAGAAAACATTTTTTAGAAGGACAAATTACAAAAAACCATTCAGGAGAGTTTTCAACCATGTGGATATAGTTAAACATTTTCTTGCATATTATCTTTCAATATATAAAGAATTTGAATATTTTTGAAATATCATTGGTTAGCAAAAAAAACTTGATTATTGTAGTGGCAATGTATTTCAGCTGAATTAATGAAAAATTTTTAATTAACACCTCACACACATCTCAAAAACCCAACACTAAGCTCAAGATATGACTTTTTACTATACCCAATCAACTTCAGCTCAAATGGAAGTAGTACAACTTACGTTGAATCAGACTCCGCATTGCATTGAAGGAAAAATCCAACACTCTTTTGATGAGGCCTGTCAGGATAAAAGCGCGGCATCACCATAATCTTCCAAGGAAGGTTCCTCACAAAGCATGGTGGGCTTAGGACAGACTCACTGAGCCTACTGAAACGCTCAACTATGAATCGAAACGTAGCTTCTGATCTCCAACTTGTATCTGTGGGATTGATAACAAGTAATTGTAAGAAAGAGAAGGGAGAGACCAATAGAACTTTCAAACCCAGGCACCTTATTATTCACTACTAAAATTTATTTACTTTCTACAATCACTTTGGCAGTTTTGATCTATGGTAGATCAGCACATACTGAAACATTAACATTCAACCAACACAGAATGGATGTTAATGGAGACTTAAATTAGAGCATACCAAAGCCCAAAAAAGAATCGGTAAATCTCAAGATAGAACAAATTATTTAATACCACTGGGGAAAAAAGCTATTATCTGGCCAGCCTATAAACCAAGTAGATCACATTAAATAACAGATTCACATTAGGTGCAAATGTAAGCTTTCTTGTACAAAATGAATATTGTGCAACTGAATCTGAGCTTTAGAAACACAGGAAAACTGCTTTAAATCAAAGGAAACGATGCAACTTATTTTCAAGATGTTAGTTTCTTTTTCACATTTTTTAATAACTAGGCCTGGGAAAGATAATGAATTAATTGTTGTGATTATTATGACCTGTTTAATGCATTTAAAAATATTGTTCAGCTGGCAAGGAGGCAAACACATAACTCTGTGCTTTGCTCAGAGTGGCATTTTCATGTGTTTTTAACATTATGAAACAATAATACAAATAAGTGTGTACCTAAAGAATTACATACACATCCAGTACCATAATTTAATGAAATATTTTCATTTAATGGTTTAACATTTCATATTATGTGGTTCACAATGATAAACCCACTTGTCAGTATGCAGCACTGGTGTTCATTTTCTTAATGTATTACACACTGACATAGGTGTAGGGGAGTGGGAGGAAAGAGTGGGGGAGGAGGGTTTACGGCAGTCCTGGTGCAATACTACTGAAAAGCTGCGAAGATAAAAAATTACGCTCTCTTGTTTTTTTCCTCATTTCACATAAGAAGACATGAATCAAAGTCATTTCACATAAGTGTTAAATAAGTTATCTTTGAGTGGCACTAAAACTAAAACAAGTCTCTAGTACCTCTGTATTTGACTCACCAGTCTGCCAGCCAACTTACAGTGCTGGCTGCCCTAATATAATGAAAAAATTCCACGAAATAGAAATGTAATGATTATCCTTACCCATTTCAAGCTTGCAGGAACTTTGCTAATTAATGCAAAGAGTACAATATAACAATCCAAGTAATAAACTGTCAGTTTTAAAGTGAGACAGCAACTACAGAGGCCTTTTTCAGCGTGCCACGAGGAAAGGTGTAGGGACGGCAGTGTTTTCAAACTGTTTTTCAGTGTTGGCACACTTTCTGTAACCCAAAAAAATCCCAATCCACGATTCTACCAACCACAACAGTTCTAAATCTATACATGAGCTACACTGTCCAAAGGGGTGGGACAGGAGCAACAAAAAAAGCAGCTCAGAAATTGATGTTTGCAGACACAGCACATGGCAAGCACTTTGGATGCATTTTCCAGCTGCTTTGTCATTTTGCCTGTGCATATTGGTGGTCAGTCCTCTCTCTCTCCATCACTTCACTGAACCATGGTATTACGTAACTTGAATGCCCATTGCCCCTCTGCTCTGTGAGAGGCGCTGGTGAACATGCACCCAGGCAGATGGACTTCTGACATGTCTCCTGGCTGCAATAGTGTTCTCCAAGTGTTGTGTCTGCAAAACAGAGATTACAGAGCTGCTTTTATGTCTACTTCTCCAGGTAGTCCAGACCTCCTCAGACAGGTCTCGACCAACTGAGGAGTGCGTCTCTCTCCAGTCAGTACCCTGGGGAACCAGAGAGTTAGTTCCATGGCGCACCAGCTGAAAAATACTTGTGTAGAGATAATCATCAAGTCGATGATGGTGAGGAACAACTGAGGATAGTATTTATGGAGTTTTAACACAAGTTTTAATGTATGCCCATTTAACAGATGCTTATCCTTTCAATTAAATCAGTCTTCAGCAGTGCATTCAAAGCCAACAGTCATTTCTATCGTTTTTTTTTTTACTTTGACAAGCCTATGTATCATATGCTATGCTAATTTGAAAATTAATACATTGGCCTCATTTTCTTATTGCTTTCTTTTCAACTTGCCTTTTAGGAAGGCATTCAAATTTTAGGTTGTACTTCCTCAAGTACTTATTTTGTTGAAAGTTCAGGTTTAAAGTCATTGTTAAAGTTTAAACCATTTTTTGTTTTTTAAAATTCCTTTGTGTTGATTCTATATTAAATTTGTGATTCAGTGTACATTTAATTCATGATTTATGTATTCATTTCATAATGTTTTAATGTTAGATAGTTAGTTTTAGGTGTATAAATAAAAAATGCATCTCTTTATTGCATTAACATTACAAATGGTATAAGCATGCAAATTATAACACAAGGTCAGGAAATAAAATGCTGGTCATAAAAACAAAGTTTAGCCTTGTTCCCACAAGTAAATAATTCATATATACATACATATATCTTCTTATAAAATACGCTACTGTGGCTGTTCGTTCGTCTGTTCAAGATTTTAAATCGCATGTAGCTCGCAAACCGTTTGACCTATTGACCTGAAATTTGGTACACAAATACTACATGACGTCTACTATCCGCTTTCGGGGTGATGATTGACCTTCAAGGTCAAAGGTCAACCCAGGAAGGTCAAGGTCAAAAATGAAATAACCTGTAGCCTGAAATTTGATACACATATACTATGCTGAAACTCTGCACTACAGCTTTATATTATTCCTCTTTTTATTTTTATTTTATTTTATTTTAGAATCAACTCTCAGCACCAGGCACAGCTGTTTTCATCCCTACCAACTTCGTTGTCACTTCCCCTACCTCTTAAATCATTGTACACATATATGGTCAATGAAGGTCAAGGGTAAACTGAGTATAGTCAAGTCAAGTGTATTCACTGCAGTGCCGTTACTGTCTAGTATTTAATAAATACTATATACATAGGCACACACACACATACAGTGCATCCGGAAAGTATTCACAGCGCATTACTTTTTCGACATTTTGTTATGTTACAGCCTTATTCCATAATGGATTAAATTCATTTTTTTCCTCAGAATTCTACACACAACACCCCACAATGACAACGTGAAAAAAGTTTACTTGAGATTTTTGCAAATGTATTAAAAATAAAAAAATTGAGAAAGCACTCCTCTATCAACTCCAATAAAAGGACATTAAGAACTGGCTTTCTAAAAGACTGCCTTGCAATTTTATTATTTTGGCAGTCATTGTTTTACTGTAATGCTGCTGCTCCAAAAAGTAGGTATTAGAAACTGATTTTATTTTTTTTTTTTCCATGTTCAAGTTAAACTGCTTCACAACTTTTTTGAAGAGGAATTGAGTTATCTGTTCATTTCTGCATACCTGTTTAATCATGAAGCTGCACTAAGTACAACTGTGGTGCTTATTTGTTGTGACTGTGAATGTTAAAGTTGAGCTATTACACCACTTGTGACTATATTACTCATTTGGAGTGTACTCGTTTTACTACTAGAATGCTGCACTAAGTGGGACTGATATGAGCTATTTACAAAGACATCTTTTAGTTTGTTTACTTGGATATTTTTGTTAAAGCACAAATGAAAAGCAGTGATGCAGCAAATGGAACTGAGATAAGAGCCATATAAAATAGTTTAGTTTGTTATTTTGAGAGGATAAAGAAAAAAAAAACAGCTTTGATACAAGCAATGTTTTTCTTAATGCATTTCATAGCCATTTTTGATTGTCAAGCATATACATTGGATTGCTTTTAATAACTTAAATGTACTTGAAGTGTGCACTGTAAAACTTAATTATCCAGGAAAATACAAGTACCGGGTTAAGACATGATATCAGCAGATACTCTATATGAAATGACTTATTGGGATCAAATGCAAGAAACCTTGTGCGGGACATCCATAGTAATAACTAGTGTTGATCAGCAAAATTTGTAAAAGCGTTTTTCACAGCAAATCCAGTGAGTGGCAGTTCCTTGGGCGAAAAAACCTTGTTGATGCCAGCGGTTAGAGGAAAATGGCCAGACTGGTTTGAGCCGATAGAAAGGCAACAATAACTCAAATAACCTCTCATTACAGCTGAGGTATGCAGAAGAGCATCTCTGAAAGCACAACACATCGAACCTTCAACAGGGTTACAGCAGCAGGACACCACACAGGGTGTCGTAGCTGTCAGCTAAGAACAGGGAACTAAGACTACTACACTCAGCAAAATTGCACAATAGAAGATTGACAAAATGTTGCCTGGTCTGACGAGTCTCAATTTCTGCTGCCATATTTGGATGACAGGGTCAGAATTGGGCATCAATAACATGAAAGCACGGATCCATCCTGCCTTATCAGTGGTTCAGGCTGGTGGTGTAATGGTGTTGGGGATATTTTCTTGACTGACTTTGGGCCCCTTAGTACCAACTCAGCATTGCTTAAATGCCACAGCATACCCAAGGATTCCTGCTGACCATGGCCATCCCTTTTTTGCCATCCCCGCAGTTGTGTCCAAATGGACCAAAATCTCCGAGGAATGTTTCCAGCACCTTGTAGAATCAAAGCCATGAATAACTAGGGCAGCTCAGAAGGCAAAAGGAGGTCCAACCCGAGACACTAGCAAAGTATACCTAATAAAGAGGCCGTGTACAACACTGATCACTGTGCTATGGAAGTGCAGTATCACATGGCTGATTTACCATACATAGTTCACTATGTGCCGAAGATACAAACCAAAACAAATGTTAAGAGTCCTCACCCTCCCAGACAAAAAAAGCAAGTGCAACCCTATACAATAATAAGGAACATTTTACAAGGTGTTTCCATCTTATTCATGTAGAAAAAAGTGGAAAGCATTTGCATAGAGACTGGAAACAAAAAAGATGTTCCACTGAGCCAAGAGCTGTAACTTTATACAATGTATAAGTCAGTCTCATGCTGCCAGCTTCGTAGCATGGCAAATGTGAGCCCTGTGACCCCAGCACACAAATAACACTCAACAAAACTAACTCTGCACTATCTGCTGAAACTCCATTAAAACAGGCAGGTAGGGTTGTCTGCTGCCGGTTCTACTGCATGTTCACAGCCTCACCATGTAACACATCTGTCATTTGATGGTTGATGCAGGGAATGTTTAAAACTGGCCATTGACCTGGCATCACTTTTTTTTCCTGTCTTTTCTCTTTCGGAATAAGCTTGCTCCTGCCACTGACCAGAAGCTGCTCAATCTAGGCTATCTGTTCTTTCAAAGTGAAGAAGGGAGCTAATGCAAGATGACTGACAACATCACTGCTTGCTTGCTGTGTTTGCGTGTGCTGAAGTGACAGCACCCATTCGAATAAATGTGGAGACTGTTCCTGTTTTCATTGCAAGTCAGTGACCTGCCCATCACAGCCCAAAGACAGGAACTCCATAGAAAAGGCATTTATTATTTTTTTCTTTTTTTACTTATGGCTAATTTGTGGCCGTGGATGTATTTTGTTTGTGATTATCTTGGGTCATGGTGGCGCAGTGGTCAACACTACAGTCTCAGTTCTCAATTAGATCACATTTATGACCACCAATAGCCAATCCAGCATAGTTGTCTGATGTATCCCCAGCCTTCAAGGACAATTAAATATCCATTACATCATCATAAGCCACTCAAAACTAGTTCAGTTCCTTCTTCCACATTGACTTTAAAGCATTTTGTGGAGTTTGGTGAAGTTTCCAAACATTTCCACAAGCCTGGCAAACTCACTTCAAAGCAAATTCGGCAGGGTTCGCTCATCAGAATCAATAACATGAGCTAACATTATTTCAATTATAGACAGATTATGGAAAAACTTCAACCATGTATATATCTATAGTACTTAAAAGTAGCAAAAAGCATAAAATGACGTGTCATATTACATGTTATATGGATAATAAGTTCAAACCAGCAAATAAACGCAGGTGTTTAAAGATATTCTGAAAGATAACCTACATTGCCATGCAAAAGATCGGACAGCTATAATGGGAGTGAGCTTTGCTGTTGAGCAAAGAAAATATTATCAGTGTCAGCAAATAGAAAATGGTAATGCATGGTAATACTTATAACCACATTACTTTGCAAATAAAAACGGACAAAACTTGAGCAATTCCACTGAATTTAAGAATGCTTATGTAACACCATTGGAGTTTGTTGCTTTTCACAAGAATTAAGCATCTTTCAGTTAGCTAGGAATAAGGCTGCATATTTGTAAGAGGTTTTTAAAAATTCCTGATTGTTTAATTATCATTTCTGTTTATAAAATGTGTATAAGTGAAATCATAAATGACTAACATTCAGAGGACTGATATTTGAGTAGAGAATTTTCTCAACATAGGAATAAACAAAGAGCATTCAGATGTAGTTAAGAATAATTCATGCGTACCGTCTTCCATATCTTCTTCAGTGTTGTTATGCTCATCAGCCATGGCTACATTCCCATTAATAACTGGATTAGGAGTTATTCTTGGAGGGTCATCTGTGTCACCCGCTGAAGGAAACAAGAACAAACAAGAATTCACGTTACGTTTGGCAATACCTCTATGAATATCTTCAGCAAATGTTTTGAAAATATTAGTTTATTAAAGTTTACTATACATATTTTAACATATTCCTGGAAAGTACAATGCTACCATCTAGAGGTGGGCGGTATGACCAAAATTCTATATCACGGTATTTTCTAAATTATCCCGGTTTCACGGTATTCGACGGCATGAGTGGATGTTAACCACATTTTCCACTGGAATTACTGGCTAAGAATAACCTATTCCACTTTCAAGAGTATTGTACATTGTACAAAAAAACATTTCAATGTGCACACAAGTATTAATACAGGTTTGCATTGCCCCATAAAGTGATAGTTTTCAAGGGGGGGCACTAATGGAGAAGGTATCACATTGCATGACAGATGCAGTCAAAATATAGAACCTTTTTATTGAACAAATTTTGCAAAAACTTAAACTATAATTTTGACAACATATTTTCAACCATACAAAGAGGCATTTAGACTTAGTAAAATATCCAGAAGTGCTTGTCAAAAATTGTATTGCACCGAATATGTCTTAGAAAAGGAATAGTAAATATTTTTTGTAAACCAACTACACTTTCTGTTAATGTTAACAATCTCTGTCCACTGACACGTTAAAGTGACTTTTTAAACAACTTTATCATCATTAAACTGCATAATATTTAAACTAATAAATAATAACAATAAAATAAATAATAGTATTATTACTGATAGTTGCACTATTATGTTCAGTGTAGAGAACTTTATCGCAGGTGTGACGAGGCTCCAAAAAACTGGAAGTATGAAGGGGTATCGCACAGGTTTAACTTAAATATTGTATAAATGTTGGGTTTGTGATCTGGTGGTTGGATACACGAACACAGAATTCAATGCATGTTCTTCTGAGCGGGCTTTCTTTATTGCACACGTGCTGTCTCTATCTGACGTACTAAAACCCCAGTTCCTATCCGTCCTTTTTCTTTCTCCACATAACCAATCACCACACGATAAACGTCTTTGTGAAATTAAAACTAGTTATAAACTTAGCCCATGGAGTGTTCAGAACTTTAAATATATCTTCGTTATACATGTTTAATTATGCCATCCATTCAGAGTTGCGCCCATCTCTGAACGAGTCGCCAGCACATCAAAGGATGAATATAAGCAAAACATACACTAGCAAGGTCAATATAGCACAACAAAACCCCACATCCTACATGACTTTGAAAGGAAACTGAAGCGCGGAGTAAACCCACCAGAAAAACATGCAAATGCAAGGCAGGCACGCCGCCGTGCCCCCATATGATTAATGCATGCTTTAATGCATTTCACCATGAAAATTATATTAAGTATTTACTTTAGCATTCTAAATGTTCAGAGAGAAGGAAGATCATGAAGTGAATGTATTCTGTGCGGGGTTCGCTGCCGGCGCCTCCTCTTAGTGCAAGAAGTAGTCAGTTTAAGAATCACTTAACACAAAGCATTTAATGTGCTATATAACTTATGACGGGGTTTGAAAACATGTCGTCACACTATTACACAGTACCCAGGTACATTACACTGTATTGAAAACAAATAAAACAAGTACAACTTGGCTTGCAGTATTATCCAGTAGTATAGAAACAGTATTTACACATCTGACCTTTTAAAACTAAACTATCTCCAGGCTCTCTGTCGCGGTATAAGAAAAATCCATATCATAAAAAAATATAAAACGGTTTTCGGTATGAACCGGTGTACCGCCCAGCACTACTACCATCCACACTAAAATTATATAAAAATAATGGAACAGGTTAAAGGGAATAAGTCTTGGTTCACATTATCATTACTAAATTAGCAGTCTCTATTATATAGTGCTATAATTAAACTAGGAATCTCTCTATTATAAAAAAAAAATCATGGAGAGAAACAGTAGGGCGTTGAGACGTGATCTTCATGTTAAGATCACGGAAGACAGTTAAAAGACCCGCGAGGACCTTAAACATGAGACATTGTGCCAAGAGACTGACCCAGGACCGCCTCACGATGACGTAGAACATGAGATTCTTGCAAGACACGCCCTACGTACGATCAATATCAAATAAGACAACGGGGCAGCAAAACATTCAGTTGTGTGAAGGATTTGAGCACACACAGATCCAGGGTCTCAGTGCATATAAAGTGTATAATGACAACACAGTAATCCTTCGCTATATCGTGCTTCGACTTTCACGGCTTCACTCTATCGCGGATTTTATATGTAAGCATATTTAAATATATATCGCAGATTTTTTGCTGGTTCGCGGATTTCTGCAGACAATGGGTCTTTTAATTTCTGGTACATGCTTCCTCAGTTGGTTTGCCCAGTTGATTTCATACAAGGGACGCTATTGGCAGATGGCTGAGAAGCTACCCAACCAGAGTGTGTATTACGTATTAAATAAAACTCCTCAAATATATTGTGAGCACGGGGGCTCTTCGCACCCCTAGAGGATACGGCCGCTCCTCAAAAAACGCTGAAAGATTACCTTCACAATTCTCTCTTCTTTGCTGGGCTTACATATGGCTGCTTTATCAAGCGATATGCTTCCTGCACGGTGCTTCGCATACTTAAAAGTTCAAACAGCACGTATTGATTTTTACTTTTCTCTCTCTTGCTCTGACATTCTCTGCTCCTGATGGAGGGGATGTGAGCAGGGGGGCTGTTCGCACACATAGACGATACGGACGCTCGTCTAAAAATGTTGAAAGATTACCTTCACGTTGCTCCCTTCTGTGCAGCTGCTTCGTGAAGTGACATGCTGCACGGTGCTTCGCATACTTAAAAGCTCGAAGGGCATGTATTGATTTTTGATTGTTTTTATCCGTCTCTCTCTGACATTCTCTGCTCCTGACAGAGGGGGTGTGAGCTGCTGCCTTCCTTGCAACTGCTTTGTGCAGCGGTGCTTCGCATACTTAAAAGCCAAACAGCCCTATTGATTTGTTTTGCTTTTCTCTCTCTCTCTGACATTCTATGCTCCTGACACGCACTCCTTTGAAGAGGAAGATACGTTTGCATTCTTTTAATTGTGAGACGGAACTGTCATCTCTGTCTTGTCATGGAGCACAGTTTAAACTTTTGAAAAAGAGACAAATGTTTGTTTGCAGTGTTTGAATAAAGTTCCTGTCTCTCTACAACCTCCTGTATTTCTGTGCAAATCTGTGACCCAAGCATGACAATATAAAAATAACCATGGTTTCTACTTCGTGGATTTTCACCTTTCGCGGAGGGGGTTCTGGAATGCAACCCCCGCGATCGAGGAGGGATTACTGTACGTTATAAATGAAACGTCAACGACTAAGCAAAGAGGAAAGCTGCGTGGAGAAAAGAGACTCAAAAGCGTTCAAGAGAAAAAAAGAGCAAAAAAGAAAAATTAATCTAGGTGCAAATTCAGAAAATAAGGCAAGTAATTATCAGCTCACAACAAGTGGAACTGAAACAAAGAACGTCCAATCGGGCTCAGAATTAAAAGACAGAGTAAAAGACAAAGTAGAACTTCATAAACACGTTCACAAACATTGGCGCTATACACATGCAGAGCAGATTATGAAAGCAGTGGAATTCAAAAGGCTCAAAAAACACGTTTGTGCGATACAAATGTGGAGAAAGTTAAAGAATACGAAAGTAGGAAAATTAGAAAGTATAATAAAAAAGAAAGTAAAGATCACAGTAGCACAAACAAACAGAAATTATTACTCGAAAAAGGGAAAATAATCACCACGGACCAGGGGTCATTGGGGAGGAAAAAAAAAAAGCGGTACAAAGTGAGGTCAGAAATAAAAGTAGAAAACAAAGTAAAACATCATAAACAGGTTACAAAACAAAGGGGCCAAACACATGTAGAGCAGGTTACAGATAATGAAAACTGGAATTCAAAAGACTGAAAAAAAAAAAAATGTAGGCGCGAAACACATGCAAAGCAAGATACAGAATATGAAAGCAGAAAAAAACGAGTGTCAAAAAAAGAAAGTAAACATCGCATTAGTACAAAAAAAAAAAAATTATTACTCGGAGAAATAACTAAAAGGTGAATAGAGATCGAATATATGGACGCAGGTGACATGTCAGAAGTATGTAAATATTGTAAGGCTCTGAAGTTTAAGTCAGAGAATTTCAAAAACATGTTTTACCTCCCATGCATTTATTGGTTACTTTGCAAAAAAAATTACTGCTGATGATGTAGATCGCTTTGTCTGTGCTGAAATTCCAAACAGAGAAACCTATCCTGAATTATGGTACAAAGTCATTAAACACATCTCACGGACCTCATTTAAAAGATTCAGCAAATTGGGACTCGAAAGATTCCAAATATTGTTTTTACATAAGTTCTGAAATAAAAGTGAAACTAATGAAATAGCGACAATTCAAAGAAAAAAAAAATCTTATAAGTGTGTATCCGGAAAACCAAACACGGGGGTTGGCGACCGAAGCCCCCTAGTTTCTTAAAATATCAAGATTAACATACAACATAGTATCACCTGACAATGTAACAATTGTGGTCAGTAGTTTAAAAATGAAATATAAAGCTGACATTAGGATGAAAATTCTTTGCTTGCTAAACATGCACATTATTTTACATTATTAACCTGAGTATGTAGATTTTTACAACAGTTTTCAATAACCACGATACTGTAGATATTAAGCAAATGACAACAACATGTATTATGGTACACTTGTGATAATTTATTGTGATGGAAACATAAAGCAATAATGTCCCAAGGAACAATACACATCCTTCTCATTTTTGAGCACCTTATAATAATCAATATCAGTGGTCTAAACCGCATAATTTGTGCTCTATGGTACATTGTATTATTATGGGTATATCAAAATAAGATTTTTTTTTTTCCACTTATACATATTTACACAACATGAAGGTTAAAACAAAAATGATTAACTGATAATTTCATCGAAAACCGCAAGAAAGAACATAATATTTGAAAAAACCTGCTAACCCAGTTCAGGGTTTTAGGGAGTAAATGGCTACCCTAGAAACATCACCTGAAGGACAAGAACCAGCTCATCACAGGGCCTATTTATACACAGCTGGCCAGTTTAGATTCACAAATTATCCTGTCCTGAAATTTAGGAAGAAAATGGGAGTGCCCAAAAAATACACAAAACAACAACCGGTAACACTATGGAAATCCTGGATACCTCATTCATAAGGTAGGAACACTAACCAATGTACCATAAGGCTGCCTAAAGCTACAAAAGAAACACAATCTCACATATTGCCAAGTAATCATGTTTTTCTTTTTCCATATCCAGGATCAATGCCGTAGAGGTGTCTCTCTTTTCCAAAACCCTCTATTTACAGCAATCTCCTTATTACATCTAAACAAATACCTATCCTACACTATCATATCCTTCCACCTAGATTATTGCTGTCCCACCTCAGAAAACCTGGGTTGGATGTTCTTGACATTCCTGTTTGGTTCAGGTTTTTTGATAAATCTTGTGAAGCCGATACAGAATAGGAAGGGTTTGAAGCTGATGATGCTATGGGATGTTTGGCATACTTGTCCAAATTTTTGGCTTTTAAATGAGATGTGTGGTACATAACAGGTTGGCAGCTGTTCATAACTGGACTTTTGTCATTCATTGCAATTTATCAGTATGCAGCAGCAGCAAAACGTCTCTTTGACTGGGTGCAGAACTGAACTCTGCAGTCAAGGTTGGGAGTATGTGCTGATAGAGCATCGCCGCACACAACACTACACAAACCACGTGGATTGGGACCAGAGTGCAGCAGGCTGACACCTCAGCACCACACTGGGTGGAAAAACACTGATCTAGTATCTCTTTTCCTTATATGTTGGAAAAATTAAGATTAAAAGTTTTGTAATTATAAAAGATTGATGTGTATTAAATATTACATTACTGGATAAAGATATCTTGCATAAATCATAATTTTCACAACAGACAGAATACAAAACAAAAGTTCAGAAAATACACAATCAAGTTTTTAAATTTCTATTGCCAGCATTAATCAAATATAAAGCAAGAAAATGCACTATAGTTCCAATATTGTTCTTTACATTTATGTTGATGAGCTTTAAATGTAAAACTCAATAACATCAATAACAGAATATTTAAATGAACTGACCAATGAGATGCAAGATGAGAAAACACATCCATTGTACAACAAGTCACATTTTTAAAATAAATAGGCCAAACATATGCAGGAAATTGGTGGCGCAAACAAAGAGCAAAACATCACCAGCATAAAGAGGTCATGAAAGGAGAAATTAAATTTTCAGAGTGAAGGATGATGGTTAAGAGTTCAAGAGATTAAAATGTACAGAGACCCCTTACCCAGCACCTTCACAATATATGAAATGCTCAATATATATTTAAGTCTGTAGGGATTACAGCAACAGCGAAAGAGTATAAAGTTTTAATTATATTAAAGCTCTCTCAAAAGTTCATCAAGTTCATAATTTGCCAGATAAATATCAAGTTTATACAGTCAAAATCTTTCTCTTGACTGACTAAAGGAATTACTGGTAGACAGAGAAAAGGGGCTACATTAAAATATGTAGTAAACATCTAATATTATCCTATGCATGGTGTGATCCAATAAAACCAGACTGATTAGAAAGGATTATCTTAAAAAATAATTTGCTGCAATCATGTAGTTGATTTTTACAGCAGTTTTGTATCAGAATTCATCAATGACATTAAGGTGATAATTAGAAAAATATGTGGGCTCACTATTGTAAAGGAGTGTGATCACAGCAGAATAGTTTGCATGGTTCAAACTGGAAGAAGAGATAGCATTCATTATTTGTAGATATGATGGACCAGCTGCTTCCAAAGGGCAGAGAATAGCTTTGGGGCAAATCATCTATCCTTGTAGTCTTCATAGGAGACAGCTAAAAGAGTCTCTTGATTTGATATGACAACACTTTTATTGACTACAGCAGAACACCATTAATTGTTAACCTGGGGAAGGAAGTTTATCTAAAAAGGAATTGAGCTCTATGAGAGGAAAGTTCAGAATATAACTCTAAATGATGATTATTAATTAGTAGAAGTTTGTTAGTAAAGATGCCCATTCTGTTGTAAAGGATGCTTCACAGCTACTTAACTTTCATGCTTACAATGTACTAGGTTTTGCACAGGAGACAGAATATCAAGCCCTGGTGCAGTGATTCTCAAATTTTGTCTTTTTCTAAGAGTAGGGATTTGAATTCAGACCTTGCATCAAGTATCACTAATTCAAACTCTGGGTTCAACACAAGAACATGTACTGTGAGGCAGGATTGCAGCTCCTATTTTTTGCCTGCGTTAACAGGTTAGATCTTTTTTTTTTTTTTTTTTTAATGTACTTTATTAATGTATATCCAATTGTAAAATCACATACTGCTCCTTTAATAGGCATACACACATACATATGATCCTCAAAAGAATCTGAATTTATAGTTGTGAACTCCTCTAACTCTTTTAGGGCGGATGTCGACTTTTGTCGACAGGAGGGGTTGAAGGCGAATGTCGACAAAAGTCGACATCCAGGGATAGGGGGCGACAATCAGCTGTTAATGGCGACAAATCTCACTGTCACGTCACAGGCATTCCCTCTGTGCTTGGAGGAATGCTAAACTCGTTGACTCGGCAAATAAACCTTGCGTGTGCGTGAGTTGCGAAATGTAAACAGGCAAGATGGCACCGACATGTGAAAAGGCAGTGAAGCAAGTGCAGAAAAGAAAACACTTGCATTATGCGCATTTGCGCATTATCGCGGAGTCGGACTCTTGATTTTTCAGAATCGGACTTTATTGGCAGTGATCAGGAGATCGAGCAAGAGAGTTAGAAGCAGGCATCAGCTGATCAGACACCAGCCGATGCCGCGCCAGCGGATCTGCTGCCAGTTGCGTGTCTTCGCGCAGCCGATGCATCTATGGCAAGGTTCGCATGGGATAAATACACAGACATTGATCCGTTGAGAGCCGATCTGGCTACCGGAGTTTACAAGACGGCATGGCTTGCTGTTGGACACGACAGATCACCAGCTGCTGTACTTCAGGCTGCTCTCTCCTGATGCTGCTTTTCAGCTACTGTCAGACGAGACAAACAGGTAGGCAGAGATTTTTTTTGAATCGCGGGCTGCGTTTGCATCGCATTCTCGTTTTTCAAAGTGGAAACCCACAATGAAAGACGAGATGAATCGCGCTGTGGCATTACAAATAGAGATGAGACAGAATTGGTGATATAACTTCAGGGAGCATTGGTCCAAACGTGTTTTGTCCCCTGGTGGCTTAGGTACGTGCTGCTGCAAAGTTTTATTCACTTCTGTAATAAACAGAAGCAAATCCCATGGGGTGAGCCAGGATATAATGCCATACATAAAGTTCATAAAGTTTCAGAAGATGAAAAGAGGTGACAATACGGTTTTCATGCTGGCAGAAAACTTGGTGGCAGTGGCATGGCATGATGGCAAATGGGTGACTTGTCTCTCTACAGTACACACTAACAATATATGTTAGAAAGTGCAGCAACAGACAATTGAAAAATAGGCACCAAAGCAACACGTATTGTAAGGAGTGCAATGTGGCAATGACTGAAATTGGCTGCTTTGAGCGAGATCAGACTTTGCTGTGTAAAATGTATGTGATATGTATGTGAAATCATAGAGTATGCAGGCTCATACAACATGCAAGACAGTAACATTTGTCAAAAGTAAATATTTTTTGTTGATTTGATATGTTAAACAATTGCTTTGTGTTCTTTTTTAAAAAATGTTAGTTTTTGGAAAAATATTCAGCCCTGGGAGAAAAGAAACAAAAAAAAAATTAGCCCTAAAAGAGCTAATGCAAAGGCGTTCTGCAGAACTGTAGACTCTAATTGCCAGTAGACAACATGTAAAGAAAGACACTGCACGGCAGTGACCAGAGAATAACAACTGTTTCAAATAAACATGGTAAGTGATTGAGAAATAAAAATGATGGAATGATGATGAGAAAAGAAAGAATGAGAACAGCCTAAAGGACTCATTCTGCCTAAAAAATAAAGAATATACCAAAATCAGATTACACACATTTTCATAGTGAGTGGGCTGACCTCTTTGGTCAGTTAAGTTTTAATTTAGGTGTAGCAATCTCTCCGCACAATGCTACAATTTAATTGCAATGTGTGTAGGGAGTGGAGTGGAGAGAGAGGACCTCAGTTTTTATTCATATCGTTCCGACTTAATAATGAAGATTTCAGCCTGCAGGTCTAATATTACAGATTGATATTCAGGAGGTTCATATTTTTGGTATTTGGTACACTATTATTTCCTGAGGGGAAGTTGTCTTTTTACCATGACCTTCGATGTACATTAGAAAATCCTTTATCATCTACCACAGGGCTCACAAAATTTCAAAATCCCTGGTAGCCCTTCGGGCAGGCACTCTTCAGTTTTTGGTAGCCCAAAATAAATTTAAGTAGCCCGAATAAAAAAAAGATTATTTTTAATGTATAATATTGTAAAGGAAACAAAACATCAATCAAAAAATTGTTAAAACACAAATTACAACAACTGTATAAAAATTACAATCATCAACTCAAATATTTGGTTCTAATTGAACAGAAATTTCTATAAACTTGTAAGAACTGTGTAGAACATGAATCAGTCAGTCATGAACCATGAATCAGTCAGGCTTTCTTTTTGCCTCATAGTTTGATTTGTCATAACTTTTCCGCTTTGTGGTAGGCTTTTCTTTGGCTGTCCCTTCTTCACCCTGACCTGTCTTGTTTGGCTCAGCAGAACTAAAATACCTGTGTAAATCCATCTATTTTTACACACACACACACATAACGGTCAGCGATTTTTAAAATTCTCTGCGCAATCAACCTCTATCACATGATTATTAAGCTTGCTGCGGGAGATTTCACTTGTCACGTTTGAATAGTAAGCTAATGAGTGATAAGACGATGTCAGAGGAATTGGTGAGCAATTAATCCGTCACTGACCAATCAGTACTGCCGCTCTCTATACACAGTTCGCGCGATCGCAAAGTGAAAGTAAAAAAACAAGCGCAAATTCAAACGAGATTTCAATATTTCACATATTGACAGTGGCTCATCGATGCCCGAAAATGACAATTACCCAGCTACATTTGCGAAAGAATGCAAAAGCATTGACATATATTTTTCCTTCCTATGATAGCCCGACGGGCAGGGCTGAGATAGATTTTGGTAGCCCGACTGGAAGACACAATAGCCCCAGGACGTCGGGCTAGCGATTTTGCGAGCCCTGTACCAGTATGAGGAACCTGACTTGGTGCCATCTATGGGAGGCTTAGAGTACAACTAAGGTGATTATAAGGCTTCTGAATGGCTTCTCAATACTGAAAGGGACATTTTGCAGTATGGTCAAGTACAGGAAATTTTCCTGCAAGCTAATCATTGAAGGTTGCAATGATGGAGTTTAAAAAGCATGGGGTAGCCAGAGAAAATGCACTACACCACTGTGTTGGTTAACGCATCACATGATCTCCACACTACCTTGATTTACTTAACACCATGAACAAGCTCTATTTATTTTCCAATTGATGTCGTTTTCCATAAGTATTTTAGATTTTCTTGAGAACTGGACATACTTGTGTTTCCAGTAAAGCTGTACTGACATTTAATTTCTGTGATCAGTTTTATCAATGTATTTTACAAAAGTCCAAATATCAAACTAAATGAAGAAAGGAAGATAAGAAATCCTATTAAAAATTATTTGCATACTCAAACTTATTGCAAACTAGCATGTCCAGTTTACCCTGGTATACATTAAACCAAGGACTGCCATCTATTTGAAATATGCAAAAAACATTCTTAGATAAATACGGAGATGGGCTAGAATTACCAATGACTTTATAATGGCAAGCCATTAGTAACACACACAAGACTGAAACTAAAATAAAGGTTTTAAAAAGCATTGCCCTTCAATATACAAATATACTTTGACTAAACTTTCCCTGGTGAACATGGTAATAACATGACAAGCTAGATAGAGAAGGCCACTTTTAAGGACTTCCGAGAAACTCCCTGGACAGATGAGCGATACAATTCCTCCAGCACGTCCTGGATCAGCTTTTTGATCTTCTTCCAATGAATTGTGCCTCCTGCACCATTGTGGGAGGCTTCAAGGACATTCCAACTAAACACCCGAAATACCACAAATGGACAAAAAAATTAAAAAAAAGTTGGAAATTATGTTCAACTAAAGAATATTACTAAAAAAGTAATTTAGGCTATTAAGGAAATAATCAAAACTTAAAACGTCATATGCAGTGCACTTACTTTGTTCTCACTGGCAAGTACAGCACCTTACTCACTGAGGCCGCCCATTCCAAGAAATGTACAGGAACAGCACATCTGTAAGGATAAAAAGCTTTCTGCCACTCACTTTGTAAAAACCCAGCCAGACACAGCACTTTCATGTCAGGCACTGCAAAAATCAGTATTGATGAAGAAAGCAGGCTGATCTGTGATTCAATAGTCTCTTCCTGAGACAAAGTCGCATCCAATTCATTGAAGGCTAGCTGTTTCAAGTTCAGTGGGTTATAGACAGTGATGCACAAACAACCGGTCTTGGATCAAAACTGGTTAATTTTTGTTTGCTAGTGCAGAATCAGCAATTAGCTGGTAACTGGCTAATCAAGCTGCCGTTTTTTATGATGTAGAGATATGTTAAGTTGAGGACATGAGCAGTCCCAACTGAAAACAGTGAGGGAGGAAACTGCTGTTTAAAACATTTCCAAAGTGTCTGAAAGTGACAGGACTGCTTATCTGTAAAGTTTGTAAAGAAAATGTTGTAGTGGATTTAAAGCAAATATGTTTGGTATGACTTATTTTATTAGACACTTGCAGGTGGGTATATCACTCAACTGGGCACTGACTTTCAACAATGTAATGAAATCAGTAATAGCCCTGTTTAAAACGAAGCAAAAGTATGACTGGGAGAGCAAACAGTCAAAGTGTATTACATTCTGCTCTTTCTATCCATCAATTCAACCAACTACCTAACAAAAATATATGAAATAAAAAATACAAATTTTTATTAAGTGCCAAAAATCAAAACTTGAATTTGCAGGTACCAAGCACTTGGCTGAATCCACGCGAATGAAGTGATACACAAGCATACCCTGCTTTAGCCAACCTGAGGGATAACAGCTTACCTACAACCATTGCAAGAAAAAGAAAAGATTCCTGGAACAATAATTCTAACTAAAGCACCTGCAATTGTCAGGCTTTGATTTTCAACCCATGAAAATTCTTAGCCCTGAACCTCCACAGATCCTGACAGTAAACTTTGATCACAACTCCCAGCTGCTACAGTCTCCGATTTAGTACCTGGACTTGAGCCTGCTCACAGAGAGCCGGGATACAGTGTGGCATGTGGGTTGCCTCTGACTTGCGCAGTAAGGTGGAGTTGGGCGTTAGCAATGAGGTTATATAGGGACAAAGCAGCTAGGAGCATGTGACACCACTGAAGACCTGAGCTACAGTGCAGAAACAGCAGTGAAGAAGCCAAATGACACTTTTTAGAGTCACTCTCTGGCAATCAGTGAAAACAGGCTAATTCCACTTCTCCATCTCTCAAAGCGTACCAGATTGCTACAGTATTATTGAGCGCCCTCCAAAGCGTCAACATTGGGAGTGTTAACAGTGTATATGTGTGAGAAAGAGAATAAATGCACATTTTCTCAATTTATAATTATATTTTCTGCATGTACTTCCATTTTAAATATTGTGTAGCTATCTTTCGGGTTATTAAACTAAACCAACCTCCAAGTGTTGAAACAAAGAAAATGTTATATTACTGCTAACATGTACTATGTAGTTAAGCATACCCATGATGGTGTTAGTACTGAACATGTACAGACATTTTTCAAAAATCTGCAGAGGGTCATGGAACCAACCCACCACAGATACGGAGGACAAACTGCAGTAATAAAAAAATTAAGTTCAGCATTTTAGACAACTAAGCATTTTCTATAGTAGAATGTCTGGGTTCCCATAATTTAATTTAGGACTTGGATACACGATTTGCCCTGCCAAGAAAACCAGTTCTTTTCAGACATAGTTGCACCTTATCTCAAGCCAGCCTAAGAGGTTAATACAACTTCTACAAGTTTTAGAAGTGACATCTGCAGCTTGATTATGAGCCGTGTCGTTTTATAGCTTAACAGTTCAATGGATTGACTCTGAGTTTCACTTAAAGTGTTCTGCAGCTGAATGTTAACAGTCTTCAGAACTGGTGATGATCATCTTGGCATTATATAAAAACACAGCAGATGTTACAAAGCACAAACATACATACATTATTTTAATTCATGAAAGGACTGAGAGAAATATTTTCATTCATGAGAGGACTTCTCACAATGCATGTTCCAACTGTATTTTTTTGGGGGGGGGGGGGGGGGAGATGTATATATCTATGAAAGCTACAAAAAATTGCTCGTACAATGAATGGAAACTTCTGAACAAAACTTTATCACTTATGCCTCTCCAACTAAGAAAAGTAATGTACTTCACTTACATGCAAGTTTCCCTACAATCCCATGTGAACATCTTGCTAACAAGCAATCATGATTTAGGCTCTTCAACAAATTAAACTACAAAGAGTACTGGAATTATATTGTAAGAGTTAAGACACATTATTATTATCCTACAACTTATGTGTCTTATGCATGAAAACATCTTAGTGGGCACATTTTTGTGTTTGTATAAAATCTTTTGACTTCCTGTATGATCAAATGCATCTTACATTTTGTTTAAATTTGTGAAAGGACAGCATTAAATGGAAAATCCACAGTACTTCTAACGCACATGGCAAATAAACCTGACCCTAAACAAACAAACATTTCTGGTTTTAGATGACAAACAACTTAAAAGACTGAGCAGCAAAAATGGATAGACTGGTCTCACTAACATTACTCTATACTTTAATAAAAGGAGCGTTTCCTACAACATGGCTACATAGTTACTCGTGCATTGCTGAGACAAACGCTTAACCAAACAGTCATTTATTTTCTAACCCACTTATCCTGTTTGTGAAAACAGGGAACCAGTGCCTATTTCAGCACCACTGGGTACAAGGCAGGAAGCAAACATAGAAGGGACTCCAGTCCTTCAAGACACATATACCAACACTAATTCAGAGTTGCCAAATAACATGACATGCACATGTTTTCACTGGGAAGAGACATATTATGAATTTAACAATCATTAACTCTACTAGGATCTGAACCAAGGCATTCTGAGTTAATTGTGCTAACAACTATGTCACAATCTTAAATAAGTGTATAGCCATGTAGGTTTAGCAAAAGGCTCCTGCACTAGTGTCTTTATAGTGCAATATAACATGACTAAAACAAGCTGTGTATAAAACTACTGTCAGAATAAATTACACTGCTCCAAGGATCACCAAAGATGTTAATAACATTTCAGCATTTAAAAGAAAAAAAAAGAAAAAAACACCACAAGCCACTGCTGTATTCGGGACGGTTAATGGTTCAGTTTTGTACTTAACACTAAAAATAGTAAAATCACTTTCTCGGGTGTGCACAAAGACTTCCTTTTTGATTGTTAACAACAGCAGCACAATGCTCAGCACTATTTTCTTCAGCTCCAGGAAAAAGAAAACAAGCCTTACCTGAAACCAAATGAAAGAATAAAAATTACTAGCATTTATTTGATGAAAGAATAAAAATTACTAGCATTTATTTGATCATTTTCTTCAACGCTACTGTGACAATGAAAGCAACTAAACAGACTTCACCATTAACCAATAAAATCCCTGATGAATTCATGAACTACAAGGGCTGGTCAATGGCCAACCAGAAATGTTTTGCTACTGCAGTTTGAAAATTAAATATATACTAGATAGGTGTTGATAGCTGACAGAAAAGTTTTACCGTAACAAACAAATGTTAACAGGGAATGTTGGATACCAACAGCCAAGAATGCATCTATGCCAATATCTGATTGTTTTTGATACACCTCCATTTTTTTAACACCTCCAATTTTATCAATTTAGGTATGTAAATTGTTTACCAATTTAGAACAACAACTGCAGTAAACTCCGGGTTACATGCTGTTGGACATTGTTTTTTGTATGAGATTACCTTTCACAAGTTAGACTACTCAATATTGTTCTACTTTATATTACTATTTTTAGTAAATATTAAAATTTAGTGAAGTGATCTTATAACACCACAAACTGAAACAAATCTTCTGTTAATATTAAAAAGTAATGTAATACCTAAAACAATGTTTGTGTATTGCTTATTTATTTTCTTCCAAAATAAACATTTAAGGTAAAAACATGGTTCCTTGCCCAGTCACTGTATTTGTAATTTATATAGGTTTCCCTGTGACTCCTGTTTTGTACCACATCCCATAGTATTGCATGTTAGACTAACTGGAAATCCTAAACTGGCATTGTACAGGTAAGCATGGGTGTGTGAGTCAGAGTCCTGTTCAAAATACTGGTACTTTACCTAAGACAGTCAGATTAAAAACCTTGATGCACAAAGAAGAAATATGCATTAGGTTCTGAACAAAGTGAATGGGTGTATTGGTAGGAGTAGGACTAAAATAAGCAATAATCCATAACACCTTTAGGTCATAGCTAGGGGTAAAAATGTGTTGGCAACAGACTCCTTCAAAACTGAAATAACTAGTCTTTAAATCAAACCTATACTTCTGAATAACCTTTTAGTGACAAAATATAATTGCCAATAAACAGACAAAATATCTTAACTTTATATAGCTACATATGTTTCACATTACACTGGCTGACGGATATGATATGCTACTACTTCAAAGTATTACTATTAGGCCTTAAGTCAAAGCCACAATTTCTGTGTTAACTCTACCAGTGATAATAAATACAAGAGATACAATAAAAATTAATGTAAAAATAAATTCACAACATTACTTCCTTCAATTTGAAATCCAGAAAATGCAAATAAAAACCATGTCCAACCTATCAACTGATATTAAACATTTTTAATTTAACAGAAAAACACACATTACATAGTTTTAATTTTACAGTTGCAAATATGAAAATCCAGACAAACATTACAAAACTTTAAAACACTGGATTTTACCAAAATATGTTTTCCAGGCTCCAACCACAATTGACAACTAATTTTGATTAAGCAAGTTTGAGAATTTTATGCCTCAGATCTTCGAAGATCTGAACAAATATTGCTTTCCTTCAAACACATAAAAGATACCATACCTGATCACAAGCTCTACAACTTTCTTTCCTCTCAAATCATCTTTGCTACGAGGATTTGACAAAGAATTTAAGCAAGATTCCATAAGCAGTAAAGATCCATGCACTAAGAAAAAATACACCTTAGGCACAATAGCGTAATATAAAGCATGTTGATTTAACAATTGTAAAATAAAAACAGCAATATTACAGTTTCTACTGGTATCTAGATACAAGGTCATTTATCTTAAATGTATGGGATAATTTATAGAGGGCTTTTGTGTAACAACTTATCCTGCATTCTTTAACTACGCACTTACAATTCCATTCATTTTCTTTCATAGCATGGCACAAAAACTTTGAAAGGAAACAGATTTGTATGAAGGCAAGCATCATGTAAAACAGCTATGATAGAAAAACACTTTAGCCAATTTTCTTTCGAAAGAACAGAATTGATCAGAATGTACAGGTTATGTTGCTGTGTTGATACCAATTTATCAAGACCTTATTTCTGTAATTCATGTTTAAGGACTGGCAGTTTCTCTAATAAAAGTATTAAACCAGTTCAAATGAATGAATTGGGGGGGGGGGCTGCACATATTTAAATTTATATTCATACAATTTTATACACTTCTCATAAGACACTTTGTTTACTTGAAACAAAACCACTGCCACTGATCCATCACATGCATAACTTATAAAATGTTTGATTACAGTGGCAAAAACAATCTAAGAACTATGAAAACATTACACAGAACAAAATCACCTTATTTACATACAGAAAATATATTCAGCAATCATATTTACAAAAGACATCCTTCAAAGATTGTGACTCTTTCACCTTCCCTTCCTACATTCATGAAACCTAATTAGGCTACACAAAACAAAAACAGAAACAAGATCCTCCCTGAGCAATACTAGTTCAAACCCAAGAAGTGGTACTTAAGGGTACAACCCAGGAACAATAAATTCAACCCCATCATAACTTGACAGTGGACATGCTATGTATTACGTAAGTTGTTCAACACCCACCTTGGTTAATTTCCATGCTACAATCCCCAAATTTACTGTAGTTCAACTTACCCATAATGCAAAGGTCATATTTGCATATCTTACAAAGACAACCAGCATGCCTTGCTCACGACACTGGTAGACTTCTCTAACTCAATGTAGCAGGACACTGTGAAAGTCCTTGGTGTCTATGAAGACACTGGGTGTTGCTACAATTATGGCATAAATAAACAGCAATTCTCATATGCATAGATGCAAGAAAACAGATTAGAATTGCTTAATATGCACAAATAGCTACTTTTACAGGTATGGTATTTACTCAATTTTGAAGCAATGCAAGAGCTACATTTCATTATTTTTGAGCTTCAGACTTTAAAACAAAAAACAAGAATGATTAAAAGATTAAAATATAGTTGTGGCAATCCCTTGGTTTAGGTATATCAATGTACAATATCAAAAGAAAGAATGGAAATGTACCAACAACCCAACAGGCTGCAGGAATGTTCTGTATTTCAAATCAAGTCATATCTATTTTGCAGAGAATACTAAAATATCAATATGCTAAAAATCAAATACACTTTTACAAATATAATGCATTCACCTGTCCATTTTCTTAATTGCAATGTCAATACAGCTAATGTGTCTATCATTTATTTATGCATATCCAGCTACAGAGATGTGAAAGGCACTATATACAAGACGATGACCTCAAAATATTTTGATTATCAAAAATGTATAAACAGGATGTCCAGTGTTAAAGCAACAAGTCAATTTACATGCTGTTACTTGTACCTACAGAAGCTTTGTTCTAGCTTCCAAATGTTTGCATGATTCCTTCCACCAGTAGCACACTTCAGCTCTTTCCAAAGGTTATCAGTCAGACTTGCATCAGGTCTCTTTGCTTGCCAGTTTAATCAGTTTATTTTTTCTTCCTTTTTACCCCTTCTGTTGTGCTTCTGGATGTGTGTTTTGGGTCATTCTCCTGCTGAGCAGTATTGCCAGGACCACAGTTTTCCAAGTCAATTGAGCTATTTTTGATCACAACCGTGGGGAAAAATACCTTTTAGCAAGAATAATTTAACTACCAATATTTCATGGATGATATGCAATGTGATACCAATCAAAATAAACTTTTAAAGCCTACTGAAGACGTAAATGCCACTGAAAGTTTTCAACACATTCTTCACATATAAACTTTTCATCTGCTACATCTTACCAGCAAATTAAAATTTTTATTGTCTGAAGATAGCAATTTGAAAAGTAAAAAAGTGGCTAGTTTTCTTGAAACTTTTTATTCTTTGAAACAATTATGTAGGCTTCTAAAATGTGTAGGATACAGTCATTCAAAAGAAATGTTACAGGGTTAAAAATGTAATCATCAAAAAAAAAAAAAATGCATTTGCACTTATTTCAATTATTTAAAAAAGATGCACACTGCGGTCAGCGTTGAAAAATTTACACTTGTGTGAAATATTAATTTGCCAATTCTAACAATTAAAAACAGTACATTTAATTTTAAAACTAGACTGCAACAAACAAATTTGAAACAGGTCTGTGAATTTTTTTTTTTAAAAAAGTCAAGAAAACATACAAATGCCAAAACTAAGTGACTGAGACAACTACTATAAGATATAATGAATGAATGCTTAAAGGAGAGGAATTTTAAAAAAGGAGTAATTTTAAAATAAGATGCAAGGAAGTGGAGATAAGAAATATGTAAGTTAGAGACGACATACTGGTGTCTTGAACTGAAATAAAATTTAAAATACTACTACCAACTTAAACAGGACTTATATATAAACAAATTATGTAAAACGAATAAATAAGTAACAGGAACAACTTAAACCAAAATTTTAAAAATCATCATCTGCTTATCAGGTACAATAGTTGCATTAGTGTAGTTGTAATAAAGTATAAACAATGTTTAAAAACAATTTCATTACGTCCCACCAGCTACATCTTCCCTTATTAATGTGAACCAGGAGGCTATTACGAGGTAGTTAAGCATATTGAACAATCATAAGCAAAAGGGGGTCCAGCAAGAGACCAGAAAAAAAATTCTAAAGCAGCACCAAATTCTCTACAAATTTTGAATCAGCTTTACATTATTAATCATTAAGAACATTTGATTTTTTTTTTTTTTTTTTTAAATAACATGAATTTGCTTTCCCATTGATTGAGTTCCATTTCTGTGTGAATCTCTTTCATGCACACAGGCACTGTCATGCTAAAAAGTAAAAGGCACTATCTAAACCAGTGTTTTCCAAACTCGGTCCTGGTGAACCCGTGTCTGCAGGTTTTTGTTCCAACCGGATTCCTAATCAGTGACAACACCTGATAGCACTGATATCATTTAATTAGTTGGTATTTATTTTTTCTTTTATTCGACATTCAGAAAAGCATAGCAGCATGATTTTCACATTTATAAGACATTTAGAAATATTTCTGCTTTTGCTATAGATTTAAATGCTTAACTCTTTTGATTTCATTATACTTTGTCCTTTCTCTGTGCAGTTTTTTCCCCCTTTGTTGTATCTTAATAATGACAATTTAAAACGAGCAGAGCAGACACGCAGGCAAACAACACTAAATAATCAAAGTCTGCAAGTACTTTAGCAACCGACCCACTAATGAGTAAATAATGGATTAATTAAACAATTAGAAGACCTAGAAAAGTAGAATGAAAATCAAGATGAAAATACTGTTAAAAAGAACAAAGATACATTATTCCTATATAACTGCTTGGTACATTTTAATTTTTTTTTTGCAAACTTACTTTGCTAATTTCTATATTGTTCCCTAAACACAGAACTTGGGAAATATCAGTTCACTTAATTAGCCCAGGAGTTCAATTAAAAACAGAAGCTGGTTGGAACAAAAACCTGCAGCCACAGGGGTTCACCAGGACCGAGTTTGGGAAACACTGATCTAAACTCAACAAAGTAGGAAGCGGAGAATTGTCTAGAATGCCAATAGAGACTTAAGTGTTCAGTTTTCACATTAGGGGCCAAGCCCAAACCACGAGAAACTGTCCTGGACTATTACACAGTGAGAATTACACAGTCAAGGCAAGTAGCATTCTCTACCCGGGCTTGTCCACTAGAAAGCCAGACAATAAAGTATTGATTTCTCTTACCATAAAATGCATTTCTACTTAACCCAAGTCCACTGACAATGAGTCCTGTACCACTCTAGTCAATACTACAAATTGCACATGGTTACAACTGACTTGTTGAGTGGCTGTTCTACTATGGAAACCTATGTTTAGGCTCCAAAGGACAATTCTAGTATGGGGAGTTTCTTCAAAATGGCAGTGATTGTTTCAACAGAGAAAACAAATTTCTTACACTGTACAAACTTTGCTATGCTGTAATTTTTTTCTCCCCAGTTACTTTGTGGGAGACCTATTGCTGTTCTTTGACTAGTTTTTCCCCTACCAATGAAATTAGTACATGGGCCAGCCAACAATCCATATATCTTACCCTCATCGCAACCAATGAGTAGCCTTTAGTGAATGTCATTTAATTTAAAATTTGCAGGTATGCTTCTATTATGAGGTGTGTGTTAATTGCAATTTAAATTTTTTTTTTTTTTTTGATGAAAGATGATCATCTTTGCATTCACTAATTTTCAGAACCCCCTCCACTCCCATAACACCAACCACTACCAAGATGATGTTTATAAATTTAAAACTGTAGATGTTTCCACTTTAAAACTGAAACCTTTATAATTGATCAGGGACAGAAATTTGACACAGGCATGAAAAAGATGCATTCGTTGATTGACCAGCATTGAAAGTCACTGAGCTCTTCATAACTTCCAATGAAACCAAGGAAGCATTTATTTATAGATTACAACGTTGTGTGTGCAATTTGAAAACCGTTTAAGTATTAAAATCCACTAATTACAGAACTTGTCAGGGTACTTCTAGCCATTTATTGTAATTGTGGCTGAGATATGCGATACGTGCAATGTACATTTTTAAGCATGAATTGCACTATGCTAGCTCAGAGACCCTTTCCTATAATCACCGACTGTAAAATATTACTATAAAAACCTTTATAATTGGTAACCAACACAAAATCAAGCACAGATAGCGATGGTCAATTAGGGAAGCTGAGCAGACACCTTTTGATAAGGTTTCTAACCTATGTACAGTGCATCCAGAAAGTATTCACAGCAGATCACTTTTTCCACATTGTTATGTTACAGCCTTATTCCAAAATGGATTAAATTCATTTTTTTCGTCAGAATTCTACACACAACACCCCATAATGACAACGTGAAAAAAGTTTGAGATTTTTACAAATTTATTAAAAATAAAATAGAGAAAGCACATGTACATAAGTATTCATAGCCTTTGCCATGAAACTCAAAATTGAACTCAGGTGCATCCTGTTTCCCCTGATCATCTTTGAGATGTTTCTGCAGCTTAATTGGAGTCCACCTGTGGTAAATTTAGTTGATTGGACATGATTTGGAAAAGCACACACCTGTCTATATAAGGTCCCACAGTTGACAGTTCATGATAAAGATAAAGATGGTGCCGACTGTTGAGGCACGCCGTCAGCCACTCTGGCTTTTGTGTTTCTTGTTACTCCTGCTTTTTTCTCGGCTTACTTACTCCTGTGATGCTCTTCCTGACTCGATCATTCGTTATGATCGCTTCACCCTTCTGGCTCTTCGAACGAGTGCGGGGGTTTCTCGACATTTGACTCCGGAGTTCAGTCAAACCTTTGGCCGACTGTTTGAGGAAGTCCCGGCCTTCCTCATCACTGTCCACGGCTTGGCCGGTCGCCGATGGAAACGCCGCCGCCGTGGGAAGCGTGGAGGCACCAGGGCTCGGCTCCGAGCCTCCCGGATCCTCTCTAGGAACAACTCTCCTGGCTCCCAACATGAGTCAATGCTCCCGAAATGCCTCTTGCCCTCGGATGCTCCGGTACACTTCCCTGCCTCGCTCCGTCACCGCCGCCGGGGAGTGAACTTTAACAACCTACGCCGCATCACGACAATGTCAGCCGCCACGGCTGGTGCGTCTTTGTTAACGTCGTCCCAGCCGGTTCGTTTTGCGCTGATAAATGCCAGATCGGTCGTGAACAAAACTTTCATCCTGAAAGACTTTTTTCTTTCCAATGGCCTGGATTTTTTATGTACTGCTGAAACCTGGATTTTACCGGGCGAGACGCTCTCACTCACTGAAGTTTTGCCCCCGGGATGTTCCTTTATCAACACGCCGAGAGCGCAGCGCCGTGGCGGGGGCTTATTGACCTTATTTAAATCTGATTTTATCTGCAAACGCCCTTCCCTTCCGCTTTCATTTTCCCCTTTAACTTTTGAGCTCAGTATGTTTGAACTTGTCTGTTCTCCACCGCTGCTGTGCACACTCATCTATCGCCCCCCAAAATATAATAAGGACTTTTTAGACGAATTTGCAGCTTTTTTGGCTGATATTACCTGCAGATATGATCGCTTCCTTTGTTTGGGTGATTTTAATATCCATGTTTGCTGTCCCGTTAAACCTCTAGCAAAAGACTTTCTGGACATTATTGACTCCTTTGGTCTTTCTCAACTAGTCAATGGACCAACACATGGACAGGCTCACACACTGGACCTGGTTCTTTCTCGCGGTCTCAGAATCAGTGACTTGGACATTCTGCCTCCCAGTTTTTCTGATCACTCGTCTGTTCTGTTTAATTTGGATTTGGTCTCTGCTGAGCATGGTAAATCCACCACTACCCATCCCTTCCGTGTCATTTCCCCTTCTGCTGCTGAAGATTTTGCAGCTGCTTTTTCATCAATCTCCACATCATGTGAATCCATGGATGCTGATGTTTTATTGCAAACCTTCTATACTTCCTGCTGTTCTGTGATGGATGTTGTAGCCCCACTCAAACAGAGACAATCCAAAGTCAAGCATGACCCATGGCTAAATGAACAAACTCGCTCCATCAGGCAAAACTGTAGGCGGCTAGAACGTAAATGGAGGAATGATGGTCTCACTGTTACCTTTGACTGCATGAGAGACATGTGGTCTCAATACCAGGGAGCAGTCAGAGGTGCAAGGAACCGTTTTTTTACTGACATCATCTCAAAAAATTCTGGCAATCAACGTGTCGTATACAAAACACTGAATGCTGTCCTCTCTCCAGCTGGAACTGTTTTCTCTTCTCCCTCCAATGCTCTTTGTAATCAGATCCTTACGTTTTTTTCTGGATAAGGTCATGAACATTAGATCCCAGATCTCCATTTCTTCTTCTGGCTCTATTGATTTAGCCATTCCTGTACACGGCTCCCTCACTAGCTTTGAACCCATTTCGCTCCCCCATCTGGAAAAAATCGTCGCCTCAATGAAGCCTTCAGGCTCTCCGGACGATGTGGTGCCGTCCAGACTGCTGAAAGATGTCTTTCCTGTGATTCGATATGATGTCTTAAAGATCATAACTAGTAGTCTATCTTCGGCTACAGTTCCTTGTGCTTTCAAACACGCAGTTGTACATCCAATCGTGAAAAAACCTGATCTTGTCCCTGCCGTCTTCTCCAATCTTTGTCCAATTTCCAAACTACCTTTCCTGTCAAAATTACTCGAAAAAGTAGTTTATGAGCAATTAATTCACCACCTACAGGACCATCAGGTAATGGACCTTTTTCAGTCAGGCTTTAGGCCCCAACACAGCACAGAAACCGCGCATTTACATGTCCTAAATGATGTCCTTTTGGCATTGGACTCAGGACTCTACGTGATTATGGTTCTTCTCGATTTATCTGCTGCCTTCGACACAATCGACCACGACATCATGATCTCCCGACTCGAATCCTGGGTTGGTGTATCTGGCTTAGCCCTCGACTGGTTCAGGTCATATTTCTGCAACAGGACTCTTAGAGTCATGCTAGATGATTTTTCATCTGAATCAGTACCACTCCCATGTGGTGTCCCCCAGGGTTCCATTTTGGGGCCACTACTTTTTTCAATTTACATCCTGCCTTTAGGTGCAATTTTTAGAAAACATGCAATCTCATATCACCTATATGCTGATGACTGCCAAATTTATTTCTCCCTCAAGTCAACTGACTCCACTAAACCTCTTCTCAACTGCTTATCTGACATTAAGGACTGGCTGGCTGTAAACTTCCTTCACCTGAACGATTCAAAAACCGAGGTCATTGTTTTTAGTCCCGACCGCAAACAGACCCTACCCCTTGACCTCGACTTTCTTCCCATTCCAGTAACTTCGTCTGTTTCCAATCTTGGAATCAAAATGGATATGGTCCTGAAAATGGATGCTCAAGTCAACAGCACAGTAAAATCCTGCTTTTTCCATCTCAGGCGAATTGCCAAACTCAAACCAATTCTGCCTTACCACCTCCTGGAATCAGTAATCCATGCATTCATTACGTCCCGGCTCGACTATTCTAATTCCTGCCTATATGGTATTAGTAAAGCCACTCTTTCGAGACTCCAATTGGTTCAAAATGCGGCTGCAAGACTTTTAACTGGAAGCAGCAGAAGCAAACACATTACACCGATTTTAAAAACCCTACACTGGCTGCCGGTTAGTTTCAGAATTGATTTTAAGATACTCCTCTTAACCTATAAGGCACTAAATGGTCTAGCCCCTGCCTACTTGAGTGTCTTGCTCCATCGTCACAATCCCCCTCGTGTTCTTAGATCCGCAGATCAGCTGCTCCTAACCGTTCCCAAGGCACATTTTAAAGCTCGTGGTGAAAGGGCTTTTTCTGTCTGTGCACCCAAGCTCTGGAACTCCTTACCTTTAGTGGTTAGGCAGGCCGCTTCAGTCACCACATTCAAATCAAACCTAAAAACTCACTTCTTCACATTGGCTTTTAATTCTTAACCTGTCTTATTCCCACTTGCTTTTTGCTATTTCTCTGTTTTATTGGGTCCCCTGACCTGTTTTTTTTAGTGTCTCTGTTTTAATTCTCTCTTAATGTTTGTTTTTTTTTAATTTTTTGCTTTTAGTCTTGCTTGTTTTAACTGTACAGCGCTTCGGTCAGTTGTAATGCTGTGTTTTTAAGCGCTTAACAAATAAAAATGGTATGGTATGGTATGTCAGAGCACAAGCCAAGCATGAAGTCAAAGGAATTGTCTGTAGACCTCCGATACAGGATTGTATCGAGGCACACATCTGGGGAAGGTAACAGAAAAATTTCTGCTGCTTTGAAGGTCCCAATGAGCACAGTGGCCTCTATCATCCGTAAGTGGAAGAAGTTCGAAACCACCAGGACTCTTCCTAGTGCTGGCCGGCCATCTAAACTGAGCGATCAGGGGAGAAGGGCCTTAGTCAGGGAGGTGACCACCAAGAACCCAATGGTCACTCTGTCAGAGTTTCACAGGTCCTCTGTGGAGAGAAGAGAACCTTCCAGAAGGACAACCATCTCTGCAGCAATCCACCAATCAGGCCTGTATGGTAGAGTGGCCAGACGGAAGCCACTCCTTAGTAAAAGGCACATGGCAGCCCGCCTGGAGTTTGCCAAAAGGCACCTGAAGGACTCTCAGACCATGAGAAAGAGAATTTTCTGCTCTGATGAGACAAAGATTGAACTCTTTGGTGTGAATGCCAGGCGTCACGTTTGGAGGAAACCTGGCACCATCACTACAGTGAAGCGTGGTGGTGGCAGCATCATGCTGTGGGGATGTTTTTCAGTGGCAGGGACTGGGAGACTAGTCAGGATAAAGGGAAAGATGACTGCAGCAATGTACAGAGACATCCTGGATGAAAACCTGCTCCAGAGCGCTCTTGACCTCAGACTGGGGAGACGGTTCATCTTTCAGCAGAACAACGACCCTAAGCACACAGCCAAGATATCAAAGGAGTGGCTTCAGGACAACTCTGTGAATGTCCTTGAGTGGCCCAGCCAGAGCCCAGACTTGAATCCGATTGAACATCTCTGGAGAGATCTTAAAATGGCTGTGCACCGACGCTTCCCATCCAACCTGATGGAGCTAAAGAGATGCTGCAAAGAGGAATGGGCAAAACTGGCCAAGGATAGGTGTGCCAAGCTTGTGGCATAATACTCAAAAACACATGAGGCTGTAATTGCTGCCAAAGGTGCATCGACAAAGTATTGAGCAAAGGCCGTGAATACTTATGTACATGTGATTTCTCAGTTTTTTTATTTTTAATAAATTTGTAAAAACCTCAAGTAAACTTTTTTCACATTGTCATTATGGGGTGTTGTGTGTAGATTTCTGAGGAAAAAAATGAATTTAATCCATTTTGGAATAAGGCTGTAACATAACAAAATGTGGAAAAACTGATGCGCTGTGAATACTTTCCGGATGCACTGTATTAAATAATGTAGCACGGTAATGGAAGGTTATAATGTATTTGAAGCATGGTTGCAAAATGGACACATGCATTCTTTCAAAACAGAAGTGTCGTAAGGTCAAGGTGCCTAATGACTTGAATGAACTAAGTAGTGTAGGCTAAAGAAGGGTGGAATATACTTTATATTTTCATAGTTTGTGTAAATAATATACCACTATATTGGTAGGAAACTGGAAATAGTAGTGAATAGAACACACAGCAAAGTATACATAGATGAGTTTGAACACCTTTTGAAGATTTTCATTCCATGTCAAATCAAGCACTACAGATGTGATGTTTGCTCTGAGGATATTGATGGAGAAGAGAAGGCCAGAATGAGTTGCATTGTGTCTTTGTGGACCTGGAGTATGCATATGAGAGGGTGCTTCAAGAGGAGCTGTGGTATTGTATGAGGAAGTCGGGAGTGGTAAAGAAGTGCGTAAGAGTTGTACAGGATATATACAAGGGAAGTGTGACAGTGGTGAGGTCTGCGGTAGGAGTGACAGATGCAGGAGGTAAAATTACATCAGGGATCGGCTCTGAGCCCTTTCTTATTTGCAATGGTGATGGACAGGTTGACAGACAAGATTAGACTGGAGTCCCCGTGGACTATGATGTTTGCTGATGACATTGTGATCTGTAGCAATAGTAGGGAAAAGGTTGTGGAGACCCTGGAGTCATGCTCTGGAGAGGAGAGTAGAGGAACGAATGAAGGTCAGTAGGAACAAGACAGAACACGTTTGTGAATGAGAGGGAGGTCAGTAGAATGGTGAGGATGCAAGGAATAGAGTTGGTGGAGGAGTTTAAATACTTGTGGATCAACAGTACAGAGTAATAGGGATGGGGAAGAGAGGTGAAAAAGAGTGCAGGCAGGATGGAATGGGTGGAGAAGAGGGTCAGCAGTCATTTATGACAGACGGGTACCAACAAGAGCAAAAGGGAAGGTCTACAGGACAGTAGTGAGACCAGCTATATTATATGGGTTGGAGACAGTGGCACTGACCAGAAAGCAGGAGACAGAGCTGGAGATAGCAGAGTTAAAGATGCTAAGATTTGCATTGGGTGTGACGAGGATGGACAGGATTAGAATTGAGGACATCAGAGGGTCAGCTCAGGTTGGACGGTTGAGACACAAAGTCAGAGAGGCGAGATTGCGCTGGTTTGGACATGTGCAGAGGAGAGATGCCGAGTATATTAGGAGAAGGATGTTAAGGATAGAGCTGCCAGGAAAAAGGAAAAGAGGAAGACCTAAAAGGAGGTTTACGGACGTGGTGAGAGAGGACATGTAGTTGATGGGTGTAACAGAGCAAGATGCAGAGGACAGAAAGATATGGAAAAAGATGATCCACTGGGGCAACCCCTAACGGAAGCAGCCGAAAGAATAAGGAGTCAAATCAAGCAGATATCATACTGTCACCTCTGATTCCTCCTATTGCCCTCAGTCAATATATACTTGTACATGTTTACGATAGCCAATGTAACATTGCAGAAGATCTCTTAATTTTATAAAACAAATTAGTGTAATTCAAACTAGCTAGTACTGAAAGTTACTTTCAGAAATTACATATTTGTGGAATTAATATGTAGGGCATCTCATGCTCTATTTATTTCATAAACCTTATGAATAAGAATATTGAACATCAGTTACCCTTTTTATTTGTTTCATTAGCATTTTAATAAAGGCTTGGTTAGCAAGTAATTGTATCAATGTGCGTCTATTGAGTGGCTGCATGTCAAATTTCTTGCTGGTGTTTAATTTTAGTTTTTAAGATAATTTTATGTTAGTACGAGCTCCTCCTGTTCTCAACACACAAAAATTAGATTAGGCAGCTCCAGTAAAGAGAAGCAACTCTTTTGTAATTCTCTTTGCACAAACCCTATTTTAAAAAATAATATGTCTATTTGAATTCAATGCAATGAGAAGTCAGGCAAAATGATACCTTTTACTTGACTAACTGAAAAGATTACAATATGCAAGACTAACTTCTCACTGCATCCATTAAGACTAACACAGTACAATACCCTGCTACTAAGTTTTTAATGTAAATTGTCATGTGACACTGTTTATTACAAAATTTACTATATAAACTGATAATTTAAAGCTTCGACTCTGGATTGGATATGTGATAGTATCGCCTTACCAAACGTTTAACTCCTATTTGAACCCAGGTTCAAGCTCCCAGAGTACCGTAAATTCTTAAGTTGCAATAGGCAGCACAAGTAAAAGGTATATAAATTGTAAAGCTAAGAACAGCACCTTGGACAGCAGAAAAGAACAAACAACTCTAGACAGGCACAATTAAATATATTTGTGCCTAAACAGTACACTATTTTCATAAAATTGACTCGCAGAAAAAACACCAATGTTCAGAGAAATACAGCATATGTTGGAAGTAGGCAGTTTTAAATTGACATATTGTGAATATACAACTGATGGACTAAAACCTGAATTTGCAAGAACACTTCAGTCTAGTGTAAAGTTAAAAATGCAACTTACCTTTTATTCTCGTTGGTGTAGAATTTTACAATATAATGCACTTGGCAATCGAGGAATTACATTTTCAAGAAGGAAAAAAGCAACAAATTCACAGGCTTTATTTCATGTGGGAGTTGGCAATATAGCCAAAAATCCATGTTAGAATTTAAAAATCTGATGGTTTCAATAGATACCAGTATGTTTTTGTATGTAATTTTCAGAGTAAAATTTACTTTTTTACAAACAACAAATGTTACACTGACTGCTTACACACACTGGCATGCCACTTACCTGTTGATATGCTTATTATAGCTCTGCTACTCAAATAGATATGATAGCAGTAGTCGCCTCTTTCGAATTGATAAAAATGTTTTTTTTTTACCCCTCACTCATTCACACTGCTGCCTCTATGAAACAAACACAGCAAAAGACTCTGCTACTTCAATTCCTATATTCCTATTTACATAAACTTACCAATCAGCACTCTGGGTAAGATTCTTAAAGGGGCAGACTCACTTGTTAAACCCAGTTCACATACAAGTCCATACATAATAGCCATTACCTTTGAAAAACAAACATACCAAAATAAAACCGTATTTCCAGGTTCTTTATGCTTTACTCCTACCAGATACCTCAACTGTGTATAGTCATATTACATTATATAAAGTAAAATGTGCTCAAACAAGAGGTTGTGATCCAAATGACCTAAGTGATGCAGATGGTAATTCATTCAAATGAGACTTCATGGAGTGTGAACGAAACTTAGGATTAATAAAAGATACATCTTAAGATTTTTTTTTGTAATATTTTGTAATATAACATTACTGTGGCATAAAAATGACAATAAAACAAATGACAAACTGTGTTGACTAGGTTATGCCTCAAGTCCCTTCAAAAGCTGCAACAGGACACTGTCCTTGTAATGCCTCCATTATACCTCCTGCCGGGAAGCCATACTTAATAAATCAAACAATTGGGCTTATGATTTTATACCTTTTTTCAAATGGTATATTTATTAATTTTTCAAAATGAACAGTCACTTTGAATTGTGGAAATTGTTTTATCAACAGTTTTACTGTATGTTATATATGCTGTGCTGGCAAGGTGGGAGTTGTTGCTTGACATTATTAATGTTTAAAATGTTAGTTTTGCCACCTACGCTTCTTCATAATTAATTATAACCAGTTTTTATCTGTGTTCTTTTCAATTAACATTGCTTATATCCTACACAGAAATGCAAATAGATTTATGCCATGAGATTGAGTCGTTCAATACAAATTTAATGTTTAAGAACATGCCATCACTTTTCTGTTGTAACAGCTAATTGGTAAAGTTGGAAAATCTTATAAAAAAAATAAAACTAAATATTAACACTAGTATCAAAATCAGCAGCAAGATCACAGGAAGCATCCATTATTGTTATTGAACCAGAAGTTCATTATTAGTGCATGCTTAACTTACAATTAGACCTAAATTTGCAATTGTAGACATTTTAAATATGTGCTTCACTGCTTTCATCTCATTTCAGTTGTATTGTAAATGCAAAAACTGACAATATAGGTTCACCTAAAGAATGGTGATTCAACTTAGTACAGCAATATCCTTGAACATAACAAGCATTGAGGATTTTATTTGTCTTGGTACTTTTCCATGCAATGAGTATGTACAGGAATCTGTGCGAAAGTGCTATTGTCTGTGGTGAGCAAAGTGTTGGAATGAAAATTTCAATGCATTAATATAAACAAAATATATCTCAATAGATAGTGCCACAAAATCATAATTAGTGTAAGGAAAATTACAGCAAATGCACTGCACATGTTTAAGTCATGCATTTCGTTTCATTTTGTTTTTTCAGAATGTTAGAGTGAAAACTAGCTTATTATAAAGGATGGCCCTTGAAATCAAGTACTCTGATTCTACAAAGAAGGAATGACTCCCTTACTCTGGTCTGATTTATAAAGCATCTAGAAATTCCAAACTGGTGTAATCAAAGAATACAAAAAAGAAATGTGCTCAGCTGAAACTGCTTATCACATTTAGTTACACTGTTCATGTTTGCTCCAGTCCTAGTTAGCCAAATGCGCACCAACACAAAAAGTCTTCTGTCAATATAAATAAAACTTAGTAATCAAATCACAAGATTTTTTTTTTCATGCTTCTTTGTTGCTTTGGGAATTTGTGTGTCTGATGTAGCTCTCTTCTTGGTTTGCATGCTCGTTATGAACCTTTGATACTCTAGGGACTTCTTCTATAGGACATTCAGTGTGATACCTTGTTGGGTTTGAAGGTTTCGTGTACACACTGCAACTAACAGCAAAGTAACCATGAATATTTTCCTTAGCTGAAAAATGTAACTACAATAAACTCTGGATGCTACAAAATTGAATAAAATGAAAATAAAACTGAGGTCATTATCTTTGGCCCTACTACTTCTGCTAATGAAGGTGGCACTAATTTAGGCTCATTGATGGCAAATATTAGTAATGATGTCAAGAATCTGGGTGTCATCCTTTATTTAGTCTTTGAGCTTTGACCAACAAATCTCTGCAGTAGTAAAATCCAGCTTTTACCAAATGAGGCAAATTTCAAAGTTAAAATCCTTCCTTTCACAGAAGGATTTGGCAACAGTAATTCATGTTTTTATTACGTCTCGGCTTGCTTATTGCAGTTCCCTATATGTGGGACTGCCCAAATCTGTCCTGTCGCACCTTCAGGTGTTAAAGAATGCAGCAGCTTGATTTCTGACTAGCACCAGTAAAAGACAGCAAATCTCTCCCGTACTGGCCTCCATCAGTTGGTTGCCGGTGAAATTTAAGATTGACTTCAGAGTTTGTTTGTTTGTTTATAAGGCCTTGCATTGTGTTGCCCCTAAATGCATCTGTGATGTCCTTCATCCCCTCTCAGGAACAAGAGGTTTGAGGTCATCTGCTCAATTACTTCTTGCAGTTCCTAGATCACGGCTAAAGTTTAACGGTGATGGGGCTTTTTCAGTTATTGCTCCAAGACTTTGGAACAATCTGCCACTCCACATCAGATCTTCTTCTATTGAGGATTTTAAGACTCTGTTAAAAACCCATTTTTTCTCCTCTGCCTTTTATGGTAGGTTAGGTAGTTGGAGCATATTCAATAGTTTATACTATTTTATTAAACTAGTTATTTTATAGTAGCCTTGCACTTTTTTGTACAGCATTTTGTTACAACTTCTGTTTTTAAATGTGCTTTATAAATAAATCTGATCGATTCATCCTTGCCACACAGGCAGAAAACAGTAGTCAAAATTTTACAATGGCAACTAGAACAAAAAATTTAAATTGAAAAGATTTTAAACTGTCAATTCAATACTGAATGCTAAGAAAAAAGATACATTCTAAATTCAGATATCTGAAAGGCCATAACAGAAGAGGACCAGAATGAGAACAAAAGGTCAAGGAGACAAAATTGCAAGTAAGCACAGTATATGAAACAAGGATCTTTTTCATGTCTGGCATTCTAATCACTAACACTCTGGACTGGGGCAACAGTCTATGCCCTGCCCTCTATTCAAGAAGTGACAAATAACCTTAGCAGACACTAATTATAGTTCCCACCAACGAGCACCTCTCTTTCAGTTCTTATTCATAGCTACACACTAATTTGCTACTAGCTGCCTTAGTGCTGCTGTGCCATATTTTATTTGTGGTCCTTTTTTTCTCTCATGGCAGCATTTTAGGGCAGAATACTCATTTTTCACACAAGAGATGCCACTGCAGTCGGCAGCCAGCACTGGTACATGTCTGCTTGTTACTGTATATGGTAAAAATGGCAATTTTGATTAACAGCCCTTAGCTACTCCATGATTTTATTAATACCAACATATTTGTCAATGATTTGCTATAACAATGTTCTTTGCTTTGAATGTAACTGACCACTTTTCATTCAGCATAAAAACTATTGTATTTTTCTAGAGTTTTCACATGCGTTAATGATTTAACTTTGATTAATGATAGTTACAAAACATTTTTCCTAAATTGTGCGTAGTGCACGTGTCGTTCCACAACCCGTGCTACTTAAGCCAAAAGATTTTTTTTTTTTAAACTTAATTCTCTCTTTAAAGATTGTCAATCACTCAAGTGAAAACACAAAAACAGCAGTCCTTAACCTATGCAATACACAAACAGCTGTCAAGTAGTATTTTAAAAAAAACAAAACAGTTTAAGTGTGACTTAAGTGGCCAAACCTGATTTAATTACATTGCTTAGTCTTATGGTGCTCCTGCTGCGAGACTCCACTAGTGCCTCGCCCACCCCTGTTCTCTTCTTCCAATATGCAAGATACCTTTATTGTCACTGTACAATACAATGAAATATCATTTGGAGCAAGCCTATAGATGCTTTAGATAAACATAAAAGAGTAGATAATAAACTAAGTAAATATTAAAACTACAAGAAGCACAGTTACTATTAACAGTTTCAAATATACACAGAGTAAAAGTAAACATGTTAGCATAAATAAATAAATGAAGTCACAAATAATTCACTGGTCTACAAAAAATATTTTTGTTTGCTACTAGAAACTTCAGACCAGCTCTTTATTAAGTTTTTTACACTTATTTCATATATGAAATCGGAATTAAGCTAGCACATCAGATTTTTGAGATACACATCACTGCCGTTTAGACACTTTTGAATATAAATATATCAACACAATATCTAGAGTCTCAACTCTCTCCCACCAAAATTGTTTGAATGTGTTTATTCTAAAAACAAACCAGAAGACGATACCATAGACACTTTAAAACATGTTTATGTCAATTTACCTCAATATAAAAGCGAGGTCAGTGTGCTCAAAATTGTCTGAGGCAATTGCTTTTGCGCTTGTACTGCACGAATGAACAGTAGTCACCAATCATGCTTGGAGTAAATTTTCCCCGATATCGGTTTTCCATCACCTTTGTATCTTGATGAAATCTTTCCCCATGCTCATCTCTGACATCGTTTAGATTTGGTGGAAAAAAGTCGAGATGAGAATGTAAAAAATGTGTCTTCAGTGATATTCTGGCTCCCGTAATCGAATATACTTTCAGCATATTCTCCACAAGCTCAGCATAATTCTCTGCTCTGTGACTGTCAAGAAAATTCTGGACAACCTGCACGAACGAGGGTGCTGATTCAGTTGGCTTCAGTTTCCTTTTGAACTCATCGTCAAGCATCAATTCGCGCATTTCAGGGCCAACAAAAACACCTTCCTTAATTTTGGGTTCACTTTTCTCGAGACCAAACTTATTTCTTAAATGCTGAAACACATCACCTTTACTGTCCAGTCACCCTAATTGACCTGGAACATCATAACTACTATCATCTTCCAGTGATAGTAGCCGAGTGCTAGTAATTCTCTGAGCCGTTTTGAGGATATGCTAGAGCAGGGGTGGGCAAAGTCGTTCCTGGAGGGCCGCAGTGCCTGCAGGTTTTTGTTCCAACCCAATGGCCTAATAAGTACTTATTGCTCAAGTGACACTTCTGCTTCATTTTAGTCGACTCACTCGTTAAGATAAACTCTCATTGCTTATTTTCGTCCTAAACAGCTGTATTCTCGTTTAACTGCTCCTAATTAGTAATAAAATTAGCAAATGACTAAAGAAAGCAGCAGTTCTCCATTTAGCTTGTTACCATTGATACCTCTGTATTTATCATGCACTATTTGGTTTAATTAAATAATGAAGAGAAAAAAGTGAAGGACTGAGAATTACTCCTCCATTTTAGACTTCAAATCATTTGAATGATATTCTTAGAAAGGGGAAGAAAATCTCGGAATTTGAGAATAACCTGACATGGCAGAGTTAAAGCACTAACAAACCATGAAATTTAATTATTGTCAAGAATTGCGTTCTAATTAAGCAACACAGAGTGGTGGCTCTGAGGCTAAGGTATGGTGCTGATATCTAGAAGGTTGCCAGTTTGAATCCCCGTCACTGCCAAAAGAGATCCTACTCTGCTGGGCCCTTGAGCAAGACCCTTAACCTGTAATTGCTACAAGGGCGCTGTACAATTACTGACCCTGCACTCTGACCCCCAAGGGGTATGCGAAAACTAACAAATTCCTAATACAAGAAATTGTATAAGGTGAAATAAAGAACAAAAAAAAAAATCTAGGTTGGATCAAAAACCTGCAGCCACAGCGGCCCTCCAGGACTGACTTTGCCCACCCCTGAGAGGGTCTTCCTGTTCTCGGAGGTGCAGTACGTCATGACAGACTCTATGGTGCACCTGTAGAAGTTAGGTTTCATGTCTATTATCCGTGCCAAATCATAGTCTTCTAATGCTCACATTGGCTCTAAGGGAACAGCTCGCTCTTGCTCCCACACCCTTTTGAACCAATCTATGCCAGGATAAAGACTGTTTGGTAACTACACACCAGGACTGATGCAGTTCTGTGAAATGAAGCATCTCACGTGAGAGCTGCCTTTCTATTCCCCTACACCAGTCAAGAACTCTACACTTTCTGCATGTATCTCTCTCCCTCTCAGGTACGGTCCTCCTAAGTTACAAGATTTTTACTTTTCTTGTATGATCAGTTCTAGCACTTTTAACATGTATTAATAAAACACTTACTTAACATTGCATTTTAATGTTAACATAAATCAACAGCAGAAAGCTACTGCTTCAGGCAGAGCTGGCAAAGAAAAAAACACTACATAAAGAGGTGTTATAGAGAAGTAGGAATGCAATTCCTCCAATGTGATGCAAGAGACTGACCAACAGACATCAGTTACCCAAGGTCATTGAATTATAAGGGGTATTTTGTATTCACAATTTCTTGTGGTAGAAAAAAGCAACAAAGTCAAATCTCCCAAGTATTATCCGTCATCTGGTGTTAGATTCATCTACTTTTAAGATTTGTTAAGGACACGAAGATTCTTACTTGCAGTATAACCTGACACATACACAACAAGAGAATAAACTTATGTTTTTTACTTCATTGTATTGCTGAAGTCTTTGCAATGCTCAGTGAATTCACTTTGTGCCCCTTAAGGAGCATTATGATCATACTATCTAGAGCAGGGGTCTCCAACTCCAGTCCTGGAGAGCTACTGTGGCTGCAAGTTTTTGAATTATGGTCATACTGTCTAGAGCAGGGGTCTCCAACTCCAGTCCTGGAGAGCTACTGTGGCTGCAAGTTTTCATTCTAACTCTTTTCTTAATTAGTGACCAGTTTTTGCTGCTAATTAACTATTTCCCTTTATTTTAATTGACTTTTTTTCTTCAGACTCTGACCGCTGAATTGATTCTTTTTTCCTTAAACGGCACCTAAACATAAATTCGACGTGAAGTGAGCCAACAGATGACCAACTAAGCTGGGGCCTCAAACTCCAACCTTCATTCAGTTTCTTAACTTGAAGCCAATTCTCATTGCTAATTAAAAAGATTATTTAATTCCATGGCACTCATTCTGCCATGGCAGACATTTCCAAAACTGTTGATTTTCTTTTTTAAGAGCGCTGTCAAAATGTTTTGTGGACCTGAGCAGATCAACATTACCGAGGCCTTCACCCTTCTTTATTTTCAGGTATTCTGTGATGGACGCAGGTTGTTGTTTATGGGTTGGTTCATTTTGTGTCTTAATATTGTTTGGCTTCTAATTAAGGAAAAAAGAAATAATTAAGGGCCCGGAGTCTTAAGTTGTGCATCAATTAAAATTAAGGCAAAGAGTTAATATCAGCAAAATCTGGTCACTAATTAAGAAAAGGGTTAGAGTGATAATCTGCAGTCACAGTAGCTCTCCAGGACTGGATTTGGAGACCCTTGATCTACAGTAATTTAAGGAAGATGCAGCAGGAGGGAAGTGAGGTTGGTAAGTAATCATTTTGGAGGTAATGTTAGCGTCAGGTGACAGATCACAACAGCTTTGTCAGATATTTCACAATATGCAAAATAGTAAAAAGAAAACAGCACCACCAAATATGAGGCTGTATATTGCACAAAGAAAAATGTCTTGATCTCAATAGGTAATGAATGGGCAGTTATGCTGAATAATAGGGCTTAGATACCCAAGTACCTTGTTTGTAAGCAGAGATGTCACAAGAAAAGATATTTTGGTACTCAGTTGATACCAAAGTTCCAAAAACATTACTGGTATCAGCCTTTTTTTTTTTTTTTTTTACAGAATCAGTATTGCCGAATGAGAGCCGGCAGAGCACCCTTTTGTGACTGCAATTACTCTGGAAGGCACAACAATATGCGAGAAAAACTAAACATGAAAATGATAATACAGCACTACATCCACATATGTAGAAAAGAAAAACACCTGAAATCATGTTTGAAAGGGCTTTGTGTTTGAGGAATAAGAACTTCAGCGTGCAACTGTAGGAACTGTACTTATTTTATGAAAAAAAAAAAAAAACACACACACACACACACACACTCCCGTTATCACATCTCTCACTACGGAGTTAGTTCACAAATAGATTTGTGTGTGCTCTGTGAGCGAAACAATGTGACCAATCAGATGAGTTATAATTATTTAGCTTGTAGTATCAAAAGGTTGTAAAAAAGAGCCAAAATGATGAGATCAGTTTTTAATACCATGTCCTAAACAGCCCCTAAAAAAGGAACAAAAGCTTTGCATTCATTCTCTTATTGCATTGAACAAGTTCGCAGATGCCCATCTGAATGAGAAAAAAATAAGTGCTGAAAATAGTTGCGAAGATGATGCTGCTCTACATGTAAACATGTATAAGCTTGGCAGGAAAATAACATTTGAGTACAGTTACTGTTATTAGAGGACAAGAAACACCATTTAATTTGATTTGAGCACCAGCGCGGTTACTTGTGTGGAAGATGTTATTTTTAGCAAAGGGAAACTGACCAGTAAAAGCCTCATCAAGAAAAACAGTATAAAAAATTAAAGTTGATTTTGACACTCTTCATACCGTGAAAGGAACTTTGTGTTCTCAGAAATACAAATGTAGACAAACAGAGGACGTAATAGACTGTAACTGAGGTCAGATGGTAGCAAAGCTATCCTAATTCACAAACAGCCAGGAACTTGCCAATAAATTCCTAGGTCAAGGGCACGAATAGTTGCACAAATGTTCACAGACTGGAATACAGCACAAAATTTAACTCCACTGTAATCAAGACCCTCTTTTAAGTCAGCTTCTACATTAAACGTTTTTATTGCTTCCAACCAAATATAACACAGCACCTTAACTTTCACAAAGTATTTAACAAGCATTTGTATTTTTTTTTTTTTTGCTCCAACCATCCACCTTCTGGGTGACTGTGGCAGTCTTGGAATGTGCCTGTTTTGTTCAAATTGGCTGCCTTTCTGGAAATAGTCACAAAAACTGACATCTGCAACTTAAATAGTTTACTTGTTGGAAGTACCACATGAACACAGACAATCTAATTTCAGTAATTTAAGCTTTTGCATGATAATGATTCACTGCCATTCTGATTACAAGTGAGGAAACAATCACTACAGATACAAATGAAAAAGCTAGAAAAAAGCTATGAGAAACTGCTTTCCAAACACTCGTAAAAATAAAATGCATGTTGAGGCATTTATGGACAATTCGCTTATGCCGATTCCAAATGTGATTTACGGCTGTCAGATCAAACATCTATTCATATAGATTTCAAAGTTATTATTTAAAAAAAAAAAAAAGTCTTACTCAAAACCAAAACCTAACATTCAAATGTAAAAGAACAGTTACTTGTTTTACTTCACATTAATTTTGTCATCATGTTACTTCACACGAGCTATGTAATAATGAAGCATTTTACAAATCTGTTTTTGAACATCAAAGGCAATCAGCATTTTTGTAATATTGAATGGTTTGCTTATAATAGTATTATAAAAGACAGCCTTCTGTTTCCTTAAACACACCCCTTAATATCACATTTAAGAAACACTTTTCCTCCTGAGTGATCGGTTTTTAAACGACATAGTAATGCAGCTGCCTCACAGTGAGGCGACCAGGGTCCTCCCTGTGTGAAGTTTGCACTTTCTCCCCGTCTCTGTGTGGGTTTCCTCTGTGCGCTCCAGTTTCCTCCCACTGTCCAAAGACATACTGGTTAATTAGAATGGAGTCGCTAAATTGGTTCAAGTGTGTGTGTTTGCCCTGTGATAGACTGCTGTCCTATGATGGCTGTGATAGGTTCACCTCATCCCCCCTACTCTTTATTAAGCACGGTTATAAAATGACACGATCTGTGATCTGTATTTGGATCTACAGTTGTTTAAAAACCTGTTCTTATTACATACCATTCTCTTGTACCCTAAAAGTACAGTTTTGCTCTTGATTTCATTCTAGTTCACTACTAATCTGGAGATCCCCAACTTTCTGCTGCTTTATATTGTAACTGTTAAGCACCTACCACAGCAAACAAGCAAAAACTTGGGCTGTGTTTTCAAATTTCACATAATTTTGAGAGTTCGCAAGCATCATTTAAACAACAGTGCATATGTAACAAGTACTTTGTGCTTTACAAACCAAACACTAGAAAAAAGTAACATAATATGAGAATAAAAGAACTAACTTACTTTGACAAAAATATTCCTTTGAATATGGATATGCTAACCATCATTTTTGGCTGCACAGACTGAAACTATGGTGTAAAATAGATTATGGATTGCTACAAAAAAAAAAAAATCTTAAAGTGCTAGTGCAGCAAAAGCTGCAAAGACAAGGTTTCAGATGTGTAATACTACCGGACTGCATTAAAAATATTCAACATGCAAGATTGAAATGATCTAAATCAATCAAACGTAATACAGACACAATGAGAATGTGCAAACCCTACACACTGAACTAGGTGAGAATTTCAATAATAACATAAGCATCAATGCTAATCACTGCACAACAGTGTGAGTAACAGGTACAAAGATTTAAGATTTTATCAATTGTGCATGCAATCTTATTTTTAATTAAGAAAGACTTGTAATGTTTTATTGAGTAAGACTTAAGTATGCTTATAGGGGTTAAAAACAATGCTATCCACTGTACCAGTTAGTATTACTTAAATTTTGTTATTTTGAAGTTATGGGTTTTGTTTAGGAGTTATAGCAGTGATGTGGGGGGTTGGGATGGCTGTCCAGTATTCATGGATTTCATTTCTTGTGGGAGGTCTTGGAACTTAAACCTCATGAAGAGCAGGCGATAACTATTCTATGTTACTGTGTGAAAAGCATTTTGTAGACTTCTCCTTTAATGACGAAATAATTTACAAACATAAGAATTGTACTGGTGTAAATTAATTTTGTGTAGCAGTACCTTCGCTTTAGAAGATGCTTTCTGACTAACACTTTGTAAAGTAGGAGAACCTACAGGCAACAAGGTATACACAGTCCATGTCCTATTCACTGTGTTAAACCTTACATTTTTGAGCACAATACTAGACCAGTGATGATGTCACTGGACTGCTCTCTTCTGGTTATTTATAAGCCAATATCTGCAATTTTTTCAAGCCATGACTTTTTTCAAAGCTCCTACATGAAGTACTTTTCACTATTAATACAAACAATTGTGACCGTTAACCATTAAGGAGTGTTCATAGCTGTCAAAATGTACAATTATTGAAAAACAATAAACCAATGTTTATGTTTTACTCACTACACATGATTTGGACATTGTGAAAATACAATATGGATACCTATTTTGTAGAACACAAGTAATAGATTTTTTAATGGATATTTTGATATTGTTTACCATTGTCCAGCTTGAGTCCCCACTGAAGCCAATTATACCACGAATATTGTTATCTCCAAAACATAAGTTTACTTCCAACCCCCAGTCACCACTGCAAGCAACATGAAGCAAGTTACTGATGTATTTAAAAAAATAATAAAAAAAAAAGTACAGTTTCTGGGTGGGCTACTCCAAGCCTTTTGGAACTATCCAAGATAATAATCATAATCAGAAAACAAGCACAAAAAACAATCTAAACAAATTACTTATTTCTCCTCCATAAACTCCTGACAATTTAAAATGGACAAGGACCTCATGTTGTTCTTTTATTGCTGTGTGAGCCAGTCCATCACTTTCAGCTTCATTGCCTGGTTTAGTGATCTGACAAATCAAAATTTTAAAATGCTTCAGTTACTTGGGTTGACATAGATGATCTGGTGTATGTCAGAAGGCAATGTTGAAAATCTAAGTAAATCACTTCAACTGATGACGGACACCCATTACACACAGAACTTAACTTCAGTAAATTTAGGGAGGATACTTAATTTTAAAACCCATACAAATCACACCAGAAATTCATTTGTTCCTTGCTGTCACATGTCTTTTTAATAAAGAATATCAGAGATAATAAATTCCAAAAGCGCTGAGCAGTGGTCCTCAACATTCAGTCCTCCAGGCTCCCTGCTATATTTTTACTGAATGAAGCAGGAATGTGTGTGTGTGTTAGGCAGGTAAGAATTCATTCTATTTTTAATGATCTGGCTATTTAGAGAATAACCTACCAATAAGCACACAAATGGATAACACCGAATAGCTGCTCTTTAAGAATCATTTGTGCTGGTGTCTGTTATGCTCAACACTGTCTGTATACAGATTCAATTAAGAAAGCCAAATCCACAGAAAAAAGTCTAACAAATCTACTGCATTTTTCTAAATGCAAAATAAAATAAAAAGAGTCAGCTAATTAAACAATGTGATCAATTAAAGGTAACAATGACCTACTGATTAAGAAACTGTTTGGATCCAAAACCTGTAGCCACAGAGGATGCAGAGTATTTAATGTTGAGAACCACTTGATTAGGGTTTTCATGTGTATCTTGTAGACATTTTAGGTAAAAACACACTATCAAACTGCTAGAAGTAGTTAGCAAAGAATTAGATTTGCAATTGATTAATAACATTTAATTTTAGAATTTCTGAATAAGTTTTAAACTATCTTGTCTCTACTTATTTGTTTTATTTCATTTGTCTGCTATTGGATGCAACTGAGAAGGCAAATTTTATATTTTCTTGTGTAAACATGATTAAGTAAAAACCTTGAACAGCTTCCCTAAGAAGTTGTTCTAATACATCATCCACCCAGTTTCTAAAATTCCGTTTCGACTACATGACTTAGCAGATTACTCCAAATTCTCATTACCCTGTGAAGATATGAAGATGAAACCTTTTCTTCTGCCAGCAAGTTGTTAGTGAACCCAATTAATCCCAACCAAAACAAACTTTATGCCATTTAAAATCTAAACCACAAAGTGATGAAGCAAGTAGGACGTCCCTCTGCCCCATCATTTTAATCAGCCTTCGCTGCCCTCTTCCATCAAATTTAGATATACTATGAATCACCAAGAGGAAATTCAAATGTATATCACAGCAACACAAAAAACAAAAATACCAGGGATGCTCCAATCATGTTTTTGATCACAGATTTAATTTTATTAGAATTGGCTGAAATTGATACCGATTTATTTTCTATACCTTTAATTAAAAACACAAAAAAAAACCCCACTAAACTCCTGCATATGCTCCAATCATTTACAAACCTGTTCTATATTAAAAAGGTACTTTATAATTAAACTGCAAACCATATGCTATCTGCTCATCATTTACTAACAAAATTGAATTTTGAAGGTTTATTTTTTCAGTGACTACTCATACTAAAATAAATCCCCTTAAAGTATACTTTTTCACAAATAAAATGTATCCATAATACTCCTCAAATAAAAGAAAATAAAACTTGTCTTAACTATAATCCACAATTTAAATAAAATGTTCACCAAAATGATACAACGTTAACATGCTTAACAAGTTTATACATGAGACATTTGGCTCTTAAGCTAACAAGCATGTTGTTTACTTAACAGCAAGGAAAATTCTTGATCTGTTCTTTCACTAATTCAAAATATGAGCTGTTGACTAAACACAAGCAGTCACCATCCACACTTCGACAAGTATTGTGCCTTTTAATTACAGAACAAAATGAAAAGGTCTGAACTCATTTTCTTTTTTTTTTTTTTTTTTTACAGTCTGCTGTTCCTCTCCCTGCACAACAGGACTCCTCAGATTCCCTTTTCTAAGTTTATTACTTCACTTTCTTTTATTTATAAGGCAATATTCTGCTTTCACTCTTGAAAAATCTGACTATCAGACCTTTGTTTACAGGAAGTTCAACAACAAAACGACATGTGTGATTCCTTAATTACCATAATACCCTGCAAATAGAAGCACTACAATTAAATGACTGTAAAGTTTAGAAAACATGGTCTTGGAAAATAAATTATTTAATGAGATTGGCTAATTTACCAATCACAGATGTAGTCATTTTGGGGTGAAAATCAGCTGATCTCGTTCAGCCTCCAAACAGTTGGAATATAACTATGAAATACACAAGCATCAACTCAAACTTACAACATAGCACAACAGAATAAAAACATAAATATTATACTAAAAATAACTAGTAAACTGAAGTGGTGCTATTTTCCTTTGGCTTCTGGCTGAAGTGAAGGAAAGGATGTTGGGATAGAAGCATTAAACAGCTAATGGCCAGAAAAGATCCCCAGAGATGCTTCTAGTTACACCAGTGAGGTATACCTCTGTGGCTAATATTACATCTAGAAAGTGCCCCCTTGGGGGGGATGGGCAAAATTGTTCATGATGGCATCCAATTTTGTCTTAATCCTCCTTTCCACAACTGCCCACAGATTCTGTCCTATAATGGAACTGGCTGTAAGTTTTGTATCACCTGATCACAAGTTGATTGCTGAGGAGATCACCGAATAGAACCATTTTCAGTGACTTGCTGCATACGTTAAAAGACCTGAGCCTCCATATATAGTAGATTCCGCTCTGGCTCTTCTTAAACAATGCCATTATGTTGTCAGATCAGTCCATTTTGCTGTTCATATGGACCACCAGATATATAAACAGAATTAACTTAATTTTCCTCCAGGGAGAAATCTGGCTTTTTACAGAGGTTCAAAAAAAAAAAAAAAAAAAAAAAAAAAAAAAACACATATTGTACATTAATTCATTAACATACACTCTAAGGTTTGAACACACCCTAGAATAACTAAAAAGAAGGAAAACCGCTGACTTGACAGTTACAGTCCCTAAGAAGTATTACGCAGGCATATTGCTGTTGGTATAAAGGAGTCCCAGTAACATTTGACAGACTTCTGTTGAATAATTCATCAGCTGAAAGTATTCAAGAGGCAATGTGTCAGAATGGGGGTGTGCAGCATTGTTCATAATGGCACTTAGTTGTTTCATTCTCTCCTTCACTACTACCTCAAGTGGGTTCACAGTGCATCCCATAAATTAGCCTGCTTGTTTAACCACCTTGTTCATTTGGTGGGCCTCTCTTAAAGTGATGTTACTGGTCCTGCATTCAACAATGTAGAAAACCACACCACCCATTACTGAGATATTGGAGATGTGAAGGATCTCAATCATATTAAAAGAACAAAATCTCCTAACAAAAGAGTGTTCTGCCATTTCCTATATAGTTCCTCTGTGTTATGAGACCAGTTCAGCCTATCATTGATGTGGACCCCAATTACTTGTAATAATGCATCACTGTCACTCTGAATTGTCACCAGGCATAAAAGCTCTTTGGTGTGCTGAAAGTCATTAACCAGTTTCTTGGTTTGCTGATGTTAAACTACGATGTAGACAATTCTTTCTGTACCAAGAAACAAAGTTCATCATGGGACTCTCCTGTTTCATACCCTTATATCAATACACCCTATAACTGCAGAATCATCACAGAATGCCCAGGTGTTATTTATAGTCTGAAGTCTACTGAGTCAAGAGAAAAGTAGACAGAACTGCTTCTTCTGATGTTACAGTGTTGCTTACATCCACATCAGATATACAGTCCACGAGTCTCAAAAACTGCGGTCTAAAAGGCAGATAGTCCAAAATCCAGAACTTGCAGCTCGCATCAAATCATTTAAACGACTCATATTTGTCAACACCACCTTCATCGCCAATAACGTTTGAATAACATATTTACTATCAGTGGTATATGACGAAGCTCATAAGGAGTCTAGCTTTTTACATTTATTGGGGTGGGTGGCCCTGAATAATTAAAAATGGCGAGCTCCCACGCGCCCTCTTCATACAATGAAGCCACAAATCCCCGCGCTGTGAACTCGGGCTTTCTTAGGCCAGCACTTCAACCGTAAACAAAACCGCGAGCCCCGCATATTCAGATTAACGCATACTAAAGCCAGATGTTTTCCACTGATCATGAAAATTTGCAAAAAAAAAATTAAACAGTTAAGTGGCAAGTAATGAACACCTAAAGGAAAACCACATCCACTGTTGAAACGAATCATCAATGCGGCCCTAACAGAAAAAAAAAACGCCGTAAAAATAAAACATTGGATGTTGATCGAAATTTTGGGTAGGATCATTAAAAACAACACGTACATTTTTATTTTATTTAATTATAATCGATGCATGCACACATGCCGGCCACAGGCCACGCCAACAGGGGTGTTTATGTATTTGGTTAAAGCCTTCCCACTGTTATGTACAGCCCGTTTAGCCTTCCCGGGAACCACTCCGTTCGTAGTGTGGGGTGCAGAAATACGACGTGCCCGCATTATGTTCGTTTTCATCCTGAATTCGGAGCAAGTGGGCTGCCCTAGCATTGAAGAGCTTGCGCTGGAGTGTTATTTTTGGACAGGCCCTTGTAAGTTATTAGGCCTCATCTCCTAGTTCGTGGAATTAAGTGAACAGCAACATTAAAGAGATCCGTTTCTGGTTTAACCACTTTAATCATTAATTCCTGTTATTTTTATTTATTTATTTTTTACCGTGCCCGACTGTTCCACGATTGTACTTTATTTCTAAGCGACTTAAAAATAATGGAACGAAAACAAAGTCACGCGGAGTAGATTTAGCTACACTAACTCAACTATGCGCAGAATGGGAGGCGTGATCCCTGGCTTAATCTTGAAAATGCACAATGCCTTGAAAACATTTAAAGCATTGGACATACATTCAGAACTTTCAAGTCTGTAATGACATCGATGATATTTCAATTGTTTGTCAATGAAAACGCTATTAAAACAACAACAAAAAAGGTAACAGTCCCCTCCCAGAATTCTAAAGAACTTTACGTATTAGAAAACTGCCCAGCCTCAATTGAAATAACAATGCCAAAGTAATTCCTCTAACAATACTTTTCAGAAAGCTTAACAAGGCTAATAATTTAAATAAAATTAAGCCAAGAAGGCCTTTACCTTCCATCTCCATATCCTCGGGCTCGCTGAGTTGCTGCTCTCCAGCCTTCTGTTGCTGTTGCGAGTGGTGATTCATATCGGCAGCTTGATAGCTCTGGTTGCTGTCTTCGTTTCCCTCGGGGTTTTCTGAACTTGGATCCGGTGTGGAACGAGTCCGGGACTGGGGCTGGAGCTGAGGGGTCTGAGGGCACGGAGGATGAGGAAGAGGAGATTGGAGAGACAGGTCAAGCCGCGGCGGCTGGGCCTGTTCAACAAGAACCTCGGTCTTTCCTTCTGTCAGCGCCGGGGGTAGAGGGGGACAGGCCGCTGGGGGTGCGGGCAGAGAAACGCGAACGTATTTGCTCGCTATTCGCCCAATCTCGACGCCTTGGAGGGTTTGCAAGTCGCCGAGGACGAAGGGGAAAGGGGGGAGACAGGTGAAATATTAACGGAGGAAATCAAAAACGAGATCAGTTATAGCAATGCTCAGTATAAAATATACAAGGAAAATGTGGGCAAGGAGGGGAGGCGAGGCAGGGAGAAATAAACCTCACACTCCTCAACCTCCCACCGAAGCGATGTTCTGCCAAGCGGTGATCTAAACCTCAACCCGAAATGCAATATACTGCGCCTTTTAAATTGTAATTCTCCAGAAGAGGGCAAAAAAGCAAAAAGGTAATATCAATAATCATAGGCGCACTTGATGTAGTTCGTTAGCAAGAAGGCAAACAATATTTACGGATCTCCACAAAATTCCAGTTGCTTTCTCCTGTCCTCGAGTCCCTCTTTTTTTCTGAGATAGCGAAAAAAATCTTTCCATTCAAAAACAAACTGAAGGTGCACCAGCGATGTTTCATACAGATTGCATGTCTTTGGACTATCCCCCAGCGTTATCTTTTTTTCACTTTTTTTACAAGAGCCAGGATCTTTATATATTCTATATGTAAGTAGTTACATAGGTTTTCCCTCTATATTAAAAGAAGGCTAATTCGCAGTAGACCTGTCTTCTACCCGGTCCCGGTCCGAGTCGTTCACGTCTCCTCTCTGTTTGTGATGTTCAGTTTGAGGCAAAAAAACTCAAAATGGCGGCGGCGCTCTTCTCTGAAATGTCACATCCGCATGGAGACCCAAACAGTGCTCTCGCGCACGGCGAGCGGGGAGGCGCTGCCACTCAACACACGCGCGGTCCCGCCGTGACGCCGGCGACGTAGTCGTCCTCGTCCTCAGCAGCTGCCACGCGCTTTTGACCCCGCGCTCTGCAGTTTCATTGTAAAGAAGCGCAAGATTTGAAGTGTGCATCTTTAGCATTCGTTGTCTCTTCAGGGTTGCCTGCTATTACAGTCAAAATAACCCCTTCAGTAAGCAAATTTCCCCTATCCTGAGAAACATAAAAAACTAAACCTCTTAAGTATTGTTTAGTACTTTACATGATTCAAAAAAGTTGTTTCATAAACGGAAAACTATCCCGCTGTAAAGAAAGTTTTTTTTTTATCTCACTTGCGCAAGTAAATAATGTTGCAAAATTTGTCACTAAACTAACGCTGACTGCAGCTGTAGTAAAATATTTTAAACTATTCTGATTAACGATGCCTTTGGACTTTCAATACGTATTCATGTGCACCCAGGCTCTGGAACTCCTTACCTTTAGTGGTTAGGCAAGCCGCTTCAGTCGCCACATTAAAATCACACCTAAAAACGCACTTCTTCACATTGGCTTTTAATTCTTAACCTGTCTTATTTCCTTTTGCTTTTGTTATTTCTCTGTTTTATTGGGTCCCTTGACCTGTTTTTACTGTCTCTGCTTTAATTCTTTCTTAATGTTTGTTTTTAATATTTCGCTTTTTGTCTTGCTTGTTTTAACTGTACAGCGCTTCGGTCAGTTGTAATGCTGTGTTTTAAGCGCTCAACAAATAAAAATGGTATGGTATGGTATGGTATATGCAAAAGGGCCATATTTTGCACTGCATGAAAATTAGTAACAAGTAATGGGCAACCTTTGTTATCCTAAACAGATTAAAATATTTCACTTGATAAACGACAATGCTAATGAATAAACTCAATGAATGTACTCTTTAACGACATTAAAGTGCAACGAATGTCTTACATATACATCTCTCATATTATGTAAACTCCACTCTAAACATGTAAATGTAGTGTTCTGTGCTCTGATGTGAACCGTTTTACTTTGAAATGGAACAACTCCAAATAGTGTTTATGCCAAATTATAATATGCAATCAGATTCATTTACATGCCGAAAGATTTAGAAAAGTAAAGGTAATCATCCACCTTAATAAAAGGATAAATGTCTGTGTATCTGAATGTGAGTCCATCCTGTTGCTATGTCTCTGTCATTCCAACAGGTGGTGCATCACAAACATTAACACTACTTTTAACAATCCCATACCAAACGGCATATAACAGACCCAAATGCATTGAATTTGTAATTCCAGCAAATGGCACATCACACACATTTGTAGTAATGTCATTTTATTGCTACCAATGTTTGTAATGTGCCATCTATTGTAATAACACATACAATACATTTTATTACTACATGCATTACAAAATACATTCCAAGAAATGGTGCTCTACAAATGTTAATGCTGAGGTCTATGTTGATTGCTTAGATTTCAACCTGTGCACAGATGGGTAGCACAGATAATAAAAGGATAAGTGTCTGTGTATCTGTGTCCATTTGGTTGTCATGTAACAATCATGATGAGAAATGGTACATCTCACATTAAAAAAAAATCATATTAAAAAAATACCCTTTAGTTTTTAAGAATCCCACATTTTATATTTTTGCCCCCCCCCCCCCCCCAAATATTCCCCAAGAAACTGTTACCCATATTTTCCTTCCATGGCCCTGATTTCCCACCAAAAATTGAGGTATTCCTCCTGACCTGGTAATCCTGAGTCTCTTTTGGAGAGCAGATATTAATGAAATATTTTTAAAGTATATAATGGAACAGATGAGAGGACAACACTTTAGTTAATCAAATGAGCTTGCTGGACTGAAAGAAGCTTGTTTAACAAATTTCTTATGTAAGGAAATCCAGGTGATAGTTGAAAATGTCAGGCCTTGCAAATCAAATTAAAATGATGATGAGAATGAATGGAGAGACGGTGAACAAAATGTCATTTTCCCATCTAATTTATTGTGAAGGAAAAACATAACTGATAATGTTTTCCATTCACAGGTTATATGCACTGCATAATGTTACGGTTATAGGGCTGAAATAGCTTGAAAAGAGTACAACCCCACTACAAAGCCAAAGCCAGTCCCTGCAATTTGTGCTGGTGATTAATGACCAGTTCTCATTCACTAACATAAGAACATATGCAACTTGACAAATGAGAAGAGACCAATCAGTCTGTCAAACTTGTTTGTTAAGCTAACAGCTAAGCTGTTCCAGTATCTCATCCAGATAATTCTTAAAGATTGTCAAGGTTTCTGCTTTAACTACATGCCTCAGTAGTTTGTTCCAGATTTACACAACTCTTTGCATAAACAAGTGCTATGCAGCTTTAGTCCTAAATGCACTTCCCCTTAATTTCAACTGAGTACATGATTCATCATTAAGTTGAAAGAATACTGCTAAATCTACTGCTAAATTTGAAGAATTTGAAAACCTGGATGAGGTCCCAACACAGTTTCCTCTGCTCAGAACAAAACAGGTTTAATTCTCCGAGTCCATCACAGTACATGTCCCCTGCATGGCTTCAAGTGCTGCTATGTCTTTCTTAAAACTTGGTGAACAGAATTGCACACAGTACTCCAGAGGTGGTTTCACTAGTTCATGATATAGTCTGAGAATAATATCTCCCAATTTATGTTCAGCAGTTTTTACAATATAAACTAACATTGTATTTGCCATTTTAACAACTTATGAATATCGTGTCTCTATTATATAACAAAAATCCTGGGATGAGACAAGACTTTTTGGAAGATTTTCTCAAGTCCCACGAGTTGAGACCTTGGTCATGAGATTTTTTCAAGTCACGCCCTCCTCTCAACCATTTTCAACCGCGCACATGGTAATCTCACCTTTCATTTGTGTGAATGCTTTTAACAGACACAGTTTCTGCTCTCTCAGCTCTTATAAATTTTTATGTTTTCCTCACTTTAAGTTACCGATTAAAGTAGACTTATTATGTCCAAATCTTATTGAAGAATTTCATCACGAAGGGTTATCAACAGAAAAAATGAGTACACGGGCAATCCTAGCACCAAGAAACAACAAAGTCAAATAAATTAATGCCAAAAATGTTGATTGGTTATATGGCAGATTGGTTAAATGTGTATCAATAGACTATGCTGAAAAAGTTGGTGTTGATGGTGCAGAAGATGAAAACATCAGATTACAATATCCCAAAGAATATCTACAACCGTTAACACTGTCCGATCTTCCACTGCACGAATTACTGTAGAAAGAAGGATGTACAGTATCCAAGAAAGGTAATGTAGTACATCTTCTGAGGATAACATTACACAACAAAGGAGATCTTGATATGCCATTCGTATTAAAATGTTAACAGTTTCCCGTTAGAATAGCTTTTGCAAAGACAACTAACAAAACTCAGAGCCAAACATCTGAAAAACTTGTTTTATTTAATAGAGAGAAAGAAACGAAATTCAATTGCAGGCAGTTATACGTTGCATTGTCACGATGAAAGTCCAAACATAGAATCAAAATTCAATGCGATATTGATGAAAATTTAATTCAAAAAATTGTTTTTACTGGTTTTACAGTAAAAGTGTAAGATTAAAAAGTATTTGCATGTTAATTTCAAAGCCAAACAGAACGAAATTGTATTACGCAATGAATAACTCTAATGCAACATGAAATATAATTTATTTTCCAATTATTATGTTGTACTCTTTTTTAATATGGTTATTTACTAGCTGCAATGTAAAATAGTTCTATTATGCATATGTACCAATTCCCATGAAAATAAAAATCTGTTTAAATTGTACAACCGCATCCCCATATGCGAGCGACAGAACCACAAAGAGGTTAGCGCGTAGCGCAGACACGGGGTTGGCGAGCGAAGCGAGCAGGGGGCAAGGCCCCCTAGTCTAGAAGATGAAAATGTTGAGTCAATATCAACCACTAAATCCTTTTCAGAGGTTGCTTCCTGTTGGTCTGAGTCTCCCATCTTGTATTCAAAATTAACGTTCCTTTTGCTTACGTGTAGCACTTTGCACTTTTCTACTTTAAACAACATTTTTCAAGTGTTTGTGCAGATCTGAAGTCCAAGTCTTGTTGTTTTTGTTGCCTCCTCAGTGTCTGCCATTGCTCCCATTTTAGTATCATCTACACATTTCAGAAGTTTATTAACTATAATGAAATATTGGCAGGGTGGCACGGTGGCGCAGTGGGCCTCGGGTTCACTTCCCGGGTCCTCCCTGCGTGGAGTTTGCATGTTCTCCCCATGTCTGCGTGGGTTTCCTCCGGGTGCTCCGGTTTCCTCCAACAGTCCAAAGACATGCAGGTTAGGTGCATTGGCGATCCTAAATTGTCCCTAGTGTGTGTGTGTGTGTGCCCTGCGGTGGGCTGGCGCCCTGTCCGGGGTTTGCTTCTTGCCTTGCGCCCTGTGTTGGCTGGGATTGGCTCCAGCAGACCCCTGTGGTTGGGATATAGTGGGTTGGATAATGGATGGATGGATGGAAATATTGGCATTCATGTAAATCAGAAGAAGTAATGGGCCAAGGACAGTCCCCCGAGGGACTCCACTGATGACCTCATTTTACACTTGTCTATACTTGTCTTCTGCCAGTTAACCAACTTGAGATCCAGTTTTGTAAGTTACCTCTCATACCTGCAGTTTCTAGTTTCAGAATTAATCTTCAGTGTGGAATAATGGTGTCAAAGACTTTTTGAAAGTCTCAGTCAATTATGTTGTATGCTTTGACTTTGTCAACTATTTCAGTTGCCTGTTCAAAAAAAATCTAATGTATTTTGTTTGGCAAGATCTTCCTCTTATAAATCCATGCTGGCTATTATTTAGAATGTTTTTTTTTCACATAGGTACTTTTCTAACTTATTTCTTATTATAATTTCCATAATTTTCCATGGCACAGAATTAAGACTTATTGGTCTGTAATTACCAGGATTCATTTTGTCTTCCTTTTTGAAGACTGTAGTCACATTTGCAACTTTCCAGTCCTCAGGTACTTTTCTTTTCTTATGTAACTGCTCAGATTTGCCTAATAATCTATTATTTCTTTCACTACAATTGGTAAAATCCCATCAGGTCCAGGTGTGGCCTTGAAGTACATCTGACTGTTGTATTAGTTTTCTATTAAAATAAAAATATATGAAGCTCAGTATTATAAAAATGCATTTCCTGCTAATTATGTGTACTGATTTTTCCAGAAGTATCTATTTCACAATATTTTAGCACTTAAAATGTATGGATACAAACCTTCATAAAGTACCTCCATTCTCACAATCATTTATGTTATACTTTATGCAACACATAAGCTAGAGTTAGAGTGGAGCTGCTTCAATGAAGTATGGCTGAAGATTAAGAAACAATTACTCATAAACGAAATTTCTTATTTATCTACTCTCTGTATATAAAATCCTAAGCCTAATAGTGCAACGGTGATGTTTTTATATCACTTTTTTTATTGGGCTTATTTTAACCTAGATAAATATGTTTAGTATCATTCTTTTCAGAATTTATCGAACTTTAATGTGATGTTGTTAGATTTTCAAATTCCTATTCCGTTTTTAAATTATAAAGTAAAAAATATCAAGAACTCACGTCTCACGAGACAGGACTTTGTGCCAAAATATTTAACCACGCCAGGGGCCGGAAATAAAACACAAAGAGTAGGACAGCTGCTGTACGGGCTTTTAAATGTTTGAAGCGTCGCACGAGATGCAGATCATGCAGCACGGCAAAAGCAGCAGCAAGCCAGCAGCTGATCAAGCAAAAAACTATTTGTTTCCCATCGTATCACCGTTTAAGAGGGGGTTTCGGAGGAGCGATCGCATCTCTTTGGAGTGCGTTTAGCCCCTCTCTTCACAACGTGAGTGGCAGAGACGCAAAGTGGCTGGGGAGCGAAGCAAGCAGGGGGGAACCCCCTAGTAACATATAAAAAATAAAAACATTTTTATACCTTGCCACACACATGCACTTAGGAGGCAACTTGGAGGCTTATCTAATGGTAATTTGACCCAGACATGAGAGTTGGTGATGCTGCAGATCCCCTACAGATCAGATGACCAGCAGTCCCAGTGGTGTTGCTTCTGGATCACAGTTTCCTGGACCTGCCACCTCCGGTCTAGCTTCATTTTAAGGGGCTCCCCCACTATTTTGAGTCAGTCTGTTGTTTGACTCCAGTCTGAAAAGACTGAAAACAAATTTGCTATCTTTTGTTAATTTTTCTCCACTAATTATATGTGGTTCGCCTTTGAGGTGCCTCAACACTTCATCTTGTCTTGCCTCCTACTTTAGAACCTATATATACAGTATGTGAGTTCATATTGCAGGGTTTTTTTTTTCTTTTTTATTTCAAACTAGTCATTTAGCCCGTTACAATAACGGGCGATAGAACAGAAGTCCATAAACATTAGTAGGAACAGTCTATATTAAATGGCAAGGGACTTTGACCTCATTCTTTTTGTTGGTCGTATTTTTCTTTCTTTCAGCCTTTCTTTTGTTAATGTTTACTTGCTGAGCTGACCGTTCTTCGTGGGCTGCCGCCGTGTATTGTGTGTCTTTAATTTTCTGTGACAGTAATACTGTCTTGTACGGCTCTATTCAATAAGGGTGCGTAGATAATTTAGTTCAAATGGCTCTGGAATATGTGAAGAGCAACAGGTGCAGATCTTTATTTACGCACGCCTTTATTCGCTGCGCCCAACTGAGGTCGTCCTTTTGAGGCTCGCCTTTTTGTGTGCGCCCTTATTGAAGGATACCGTCTTGTACGTCCGCTGGCTTGTACGTCCGTAATATACCTTTAATTTTCTCTAGCGGTAATACAGGCGTGTGCGTCGGTAATATGCCTTTAATCTCCTCTGACAGTAATACTGGCTTGTATGTGGCTGTAATATGCGCCACTGTATTGTGTACCTTTAATTTCCTCTCGCAGTAATACTGGTTTGTATTTCCGTAAAACATCTCTAACTTTCTCTGACAGTGACATCGTGCATAGCACCGTGCCCCGCGCATGCGCACTTCACCAGAAGACACCCACACACGGACACCTGGATGCACATAGGGATTTTATATATATAGATTATAAAGGTATTATGTTTTGTTTTAACGGTATTGTGTTCTGTATTTGTTTCCCATTGTATCACCATTTAAGAGTGGATTTTGGAGAAGCGACCGCGTCTCCTTGGGGTACGTTCAGCCCCGCTCTTCACAACGCAAGCAGCACAGACGTGAAGTGGCTGGCGCGTAACACAAGGTTGGGGGATGGATATTGGCGAGTGAAGCAAACAGGGGGCAAACCCCCTAGTACAGGGGTGGGCAAATTCATTCCTGGAGGGCCGCAGTGGCTGCAGGTTTTTGTTCCAACCCAATTGCTTAATAAGAAGCACTTGTTGCTCTAGAAACACTTCTGCTTCATTTTAGTTATCTCCCTCGTTAAGATTATGAACCCTTATTGCTTATTTAAGTCTTAAACAGCTGCATTCTTGGTTTTTAATTGCTCCTTATTAGCAATAAGATGCAAATGACAAAAGAAACCAGCAGTTATCCATTTTGCTTGTTACCCTTTACACCTGTGTGTATTTATCGTGCACTATTTGGTTTAATTAAATACTTGGAAGGAAAGAGAAGAGATAAAAGAGAAGGACTGAGAATTACCCATCCGTTTTACACTTCAAAGTATTTGGATGATATCCTTAGAATGGAAAAAAAAAGCTAGGATATGAGAATGACTTGACATAGCAGAGTTAAAGCACTGACAAGCCATGAAATGTAATTATTGGCAAGGATTGTTTTCTAATTAAGCAACTGGGTTGGAACAAAAACCTGCAGCCACTGCGGCCCTCCAGGAATGAATTTGCCCACCCCTGCCCTAGTAGATAAATAAATATATACACACATACACACTATGGTCTGAACACACACCAGAATGACTAAAAAGGAAAAAAAAATAAAAAGAATGAAAACTTCTCACTTGGCAGTTACAGTCACAGAGAGGAATCATACAGGTGTATTGCCTCCTGGTATAAAGGAGCCCCAGTGGCGTTTCTTGTCACACATCTGATAAATAATTTGTTGGCTGAAAGCCCTCAGTGTTAGTGTGTCAAAGAGAGGACGTGCAGCATTGTTCATGTCTTCATTCACTCCTCCTCTACTACCTCCAGGGGGTCCAGAATGTGTCCTATAACCCTACCCTTTTAATTAGTTTGTTGATTTGATGGGCCTTTTTTGAAGTGATGTTACCAGATCTAGCACGCAACAGCACAGAAAATCGCAATGCCCTTCTCAGTGTTGTAGATGATGTGAAGGATGTCACTACCCACATTAAAGGAATGCAGCCTCCTAAGGAGAAAAACAGCCTGCTCTGTCCTTTCGTATATATTTCCCCTGTGTTATGAGACCAGTCCAACCTGTCATTGATGTGAATACCCAAGTACTTGTAGGAGTGCACCACTCATCCACCTACATATCTCTGAGCTTACCACAGGCTGAATGATACTTAAGGCAATTGATTTAAAGATTTACTGAGTAAAGGGTCTGGGTACTTGTGTGAATGGGATATTTCAGTTTTTTATTTTTAGTAAATATGCACAAATTTCTAAAATCTTGGTTTTGTTTTGTCATTATGGATTATTGAGCATTGCTTGATGAGAGAAAAAAAATATTTTAATGATTTTAGCATTAAGCTACAACATAATAAAATGTGAAAAAGGTGACAGGGTCTGAATAATTTCTAAGGGCAAAGTAGATGGCTAGATTACAACCTTATCCAAAGCTCATGAAGATTTTCACAAAGCTCATTCATGGTGGAAACAAGAAAATTCATCTTCATACAAGGGGTTATCAGAATCTGAAAAAAAAAAAAAAAAAAAAACTAGCAAGCCACGTGCTTGAAGTGGGGACAGTGTCAGCTTTTAAAAATATCTGTATGAGATATTGGTATAACTTAGCTATTAGGTAAGCAATCTAGCTTGATGGAATGAATCATCTTCCCCTCTTTGTAAAATGCATTCTAGTCATTATTATTACACCATTCATGTGTTTTGTTCTGTTGAATTATTCAGCCTGGGTCACTAAAGCCTTGTCAAAGCTGGTGTGCCGCTGAAAACCTTAGTCTGCCAGCACTGACCTAGTTCCTTTCTTTGCTCTGCTGACCAATTACATTTTAATTTGATTGTTTACAGACGACACCCTTTGGAGCTGATTCTGCTCTTGTGCCCATTTATGCCAGAATACAAACTTCCTGACTCTGAATTTGATAAGGAAATTAGAAAAAAAAGGCTGAACAGTTCATGACACATAACCAGACGGCATATTTATTTAAATTCAAGAGTTTGCAATGAAAAACTTTAGGAACAAGGCTGATGCTCAGTTGAGGAAAAATACACTTTTTAGAGCTTGAATTGAGTGTACAGCAGGGGTATCAGGATCTTCCAGGATAAGAGACAAAAAAAAAATCAAAATATCAGACTGGCCAATAGTATTCAGTCCTCAGCAAATATTAGTGCTGAACTGCACACTATCTTTTCTCACTGCAAATCCAGGCCTCTGCTGAATGAACAAGGACACTACATACCGGATAACAGTACCTAACTGATTTGCACTGAAAAATGAAGCAGGAAGAAACAGACAACTGGAGCCTAGTCACCCAGAAACTTGGCAGACTGGCAACAGAAGCATGACTGCAGCATGTTTTGCAGGGCACTTTCTTAGAAACACGTTATGTTTCTCCACTTTTGCTTACTTTTGTTCAGTTTATTAAAAAATAAGGTAAACACCATTAATTGATGCAGTAAGTGCTATATCATTTACATGTAATCCATTAAACCTGATATTCTCAAACTCTGACCAGTTCATTAATTGAAGGCTAATCCGTCCATTGTATTTGGATTAGTAGACTAATTGCAAGATGCTCTCTTGTTTGTGTACAGAATTTATTGAGTAAATCCAGAATGTCCCATTGATTTTGTTATACTGTATCATGTAAAATTACTTTTTCGCAGGATGCCACATTGGTTCTATGGCTGGTGTGCTTACTTCACATTCATTAAATTTCAATAAAGATTCTTCCTTTAATCTCATTAATCTTAAATTAATTCACACCTTGGCACTGTGTATGGAAGTACACATGAATGTGTGCATTGATGGACTAACATCCCATTCAAAGTTAGTTTAACCCTTGTATACATGGGACTTTCAGATAACAGTAATATTTACTATTATATATTATAATATATATACTGTTATATACCTAGGGTCTTTAGAGACATGGCATATATTTAAATATAAATCAAGCAATAAGTAAATATAATTGTCAAAGCTTTTATTGAAACTTCTTCCCTGAACACTTTACTTCTTTTTAAATTAATTTTTAATTGGTAGTTTCTTTTCATTTTTAATATTGATATTGTGACCACTAGGGGCTCCACAACACCAAACACCAAGTACAATTGTACAGGCACAGTCCTGGGTTCAAAATACATACTTTTATTTCTTGGATTATCTTTAATAGTGCTCTCTCTTGTGAGTACAAGTCAGCACAGCATTGCATAGCACAGCAATATAAATCTTCCTCTCAGGCCCTCCTTCCTCTCACCCTCCTCCCAGGTGAGTGCTCCTCCCCCAACTCTGACTTGACTTGAGTGATGACTTGAGTGAGGCAGAGCCGCTCCACTTATACAAGCCTTGGAAATAATTCCAGTATCAGAGCATTGCCCATCAGAAGCCCTTTCAGGTCAGGTGTAAGTCTCACAAAGTAGGGATCACAAATCCCTGCTGCACCCCAACAGGGCCACCCTGTGGAACTACAGCTCCCAGCATGCCCTGTGAGGGTCAATACAGGTACTGTAGCCTAGGGATCCTGCCATCTTGTGTCTTGCCGTAGTTAATAGTTCATATAGGTTACCTCCTGCTACCCTTCCAGCATACTGGCTTTCCAGCTGGGTAAGGATCCTTGACAGAGCCTTTCCCTGGATGCCAGGATCTCTGCTACAGTTTTGGCTCCTTCTGCCATTCTTCTGGTTGAGGCAGGGCAATGCCCTGACTTCCTTCTTATCCAATTACTGGCTTGGCCTCCTGGGATAGAGAACCTTGAACTATCCTGTCTGGGATGCCAGCCAATGCTTGCCATCCTTTATAATATACATTTACACAATCATAGTCTGTTACTCAGCAAAATAACCCCAGACCACAGTTACATTTTTCTGATCTTTGCAATGTGGCTATTGGCACTCTGTGCAGTGATCAACTGTTTTGGCACCTTCTGTGTTTTTTGTCCACATTTGCTCTGTAAGAAGTTGTTTCAGGTGATGCAACTTATGCTGTTTCTCTCTGTGCAGGTGCTACAATTGCCTGCTACCTTCACTTTCAATCTTCTCCTCCTCTGAGCTCTCAAACTTTACAATTCCTTGCTGAGAACATTCAGGATGTGATGGCATAAGAATATCACTCTGCACTGCCTTATTTTGCTGTTCATCATCCATTTCCTTATTGCATGTTCTCTGACTTGTCATTAGCCATCAACAACAGGGACTCTTTCAGCATCATAAAAATGTCAGCAACACAACTTTTCTTGTCTCTTATTTCTCTAAATTCATAAATACCTAAATAATAAGCACCACAACAGAATAACAACTGTAATAAAACCTTTTTTGTTTTTTGTCCCCATTTGCTTCTGTAAAAAGCTGTTTCAGATTATGTGACTTATGCTATTTCACTCTGTGCAGCTGCTTGCCCCCTTCACCTTCATTCTTCTCCTCCTCCTCGTCTGAGCTGTGCCCTTCAATAATGTCCAACTTACTACATTCCAGATCTGATGGCATCAGAAGACTCCCTTCTGAACTTTGTCTCTCACCGATTCGTAATCTACAGTCAATGACAGGGGCTCTTTCAATGGACAGCTGTGGTGATAAGTGTAATGGCCTTTCTTTTCTAATGTCTTACCTCACTACACTTATAAATACTTTCATAAAAAGTAACAAGATAGAAACACAGCTGTAATGAACATATAGAGATACAAAGAAATCCTAAAAAAGCATGTTTTTTTATCACGTTTACATATACAACATTCAAAATGTGCACATAAAAACACTGACACTTTTAACGCATTTCGGGTCATTAACAACCCTGTATGTTTTAGTCCAATAAGTAATCTTAATAAAATAATTTTAAACTATTTTGCCATATTTAGTATCGTAAATTGTTGTAGATGAAGTGAAAGAGGCATACCTAGGGACTGTATCATTTGACCCTTTGAGAGCTGTAAACATTAAATTACGGGGTCTAGTGACTTGAGGTATGTATATAAAGGTTAATTGCAGCCAGGATACTTGTTCTGTACTGGAGAAGATGGGTTTAGAATATTAATGAATGGACGATTTCTACAGATCAGTAACAACTGTGGTAAATTAGATACTGTATAATTAGAAACCTTACTTTTTTGTAAATATACTTGGTAGGGTTCTTCTTTTGCATTTTGAACTATTTAGATTAGTTTTCCACCAGGAGAAAAGTAATTATTACTGGAGACTCAAAAAGGACTGGGTTTCCATGGTGTCTCCTCTGCTCAAGACTAAACAGGTTTAACTCCCTGCATTTGTCACAGTAGGACACATCCTTAAGTCCTGAGATGCACTTGGTAGCTCTCCTCTGTATGGCTTCAAGAGCTGCTATGTCTTTTTTGTAGAGTGGTGACCATAACTGCACACAAGTTCAAATGTGATCATCCTGGTGCATTATATAGTCTAAGCATAATATGATATTCAACAGTTTTTAAATATAAAATAAGATTTTATGTTCCTTTTTAATTGTTTCTAAAAAAACAAAATCAGAGCAGTGCCTGCAGCCGTTAGTCATGAACAAGCTTTTGAATTTTTTTGCACACAGTACTTCAAGTGTGGTTTCATTAGTGCATTATGTAGCATAACAACACTCCATTTACATTCAGTAGTCTTTACGAAATAACCCACATTTTAATTTGCCTTTTTAATAGTTTCTGTGCATTGCTTAAATAATGAAAATGTTGTGTAAACATAAACCCTTAAATCCTTTTCAGCTGGTGCTTCTTTTAGGACAATGTCTCTCATCTTGTATTTGTTGAAGTTCCTTTTGCCAACATGTAACACCTTGCACTTTTCTGCAATCATCTGCATTTTACAAGTGTTCATGTCCAGTCCTGAAGCTTGTCCAAGTCTTCTTGGATTGTTATTGCTGCCTCCTCAGCGTCTTCTATTCCTCTAATTTTAGCGCCATCTGCAAATTTCACACATTTTCTAACTGCACCAGAATCCATGTCATTAATAAAAATCAGAAAAAGTTAACAGTCCAAGGACAGACCTCCAGAGGGACTCCAATGATGACCTCCTCTTCTTGTCCCCATTCTTCTCCTAAGTGTACTCCTTAGAAGTAACTTGAAGGTTTTGGGAAAACGCCTAAATGAACTAAGTGCGAATAGATTAGACTAGATAAACTTTATTATCAACATGGATAAATTCAAAAGGAAATACTAGAATATATGGAGATACTAGAAATTTTTAAAAGAACCTGCCTCCCTGCATTTTGTCTTATACCTGCACCAGGACTAACTGTTGAAGTCTTAAAAAAATCCTACAGGCAGTTTAAAGATATTTATTAATTCATTTAAACACGTAAAGGGGAGTTTTTTTATATGTGATAATACCAAAATTTGCATAAAGAACCTTTGTTAATATCAAAACATTGTAGCTATTCACTGCTATATACTATTCACTTGGAAGCTTCTTTGAAAAGATTCAGTTCTGTTTCTACTGTGTCAGTCGTAATTGCACCTTCAGTTAAATAAACCATAAGCAAATGTAAAGGGGTTACAATCAACAGAAGACAATAAATCTTTACAACATATACAGAAGAACAAAGAACAACAAAGAAAACATCCATCCATCCGCTTCCGCTTATCCGAGGTCGGGTCGCAGGGGCAGCAGCTTGAGCAGAGATGCCCAGACTTCCCTCTCCCCGGCCACTTCTTCTAGCTCTTCCGGGAGAATCCCAAGGTGTTCCCAGGCCAGCTGAGAGACATAGTCCCTCCAGCGTGTCCTGGGTCTTCCCCGGGACCTCTTCCCGGTTAGACGTGCCCGGAACACCTCACCAGTGAGGCGTCCAGCTCACCAGTGAGGCGTCCAGGAGGCATCCTGATCAGATGCCCAAGCCACCTCATCTGACTCCTCTCGATGCGGAGGAGTAGCGGCTCTGTTCTGAGCCCCTCTTGGATGACTGAGCTTCTCACCCTATCTTTAAGGGAAAGCCCAGACACCCTGCGGAGGAAACTCATTTCAGCCGCTTGTATTTGCGATCTCGTTCTTTCGGTCACTACCCATAGCTCATGACCATAGGTGAGGGTAGGAACATAGATCGACTGGTAAATTGAGAGCTTCGCCTTGCAGCTCAGCTCCTTTTTCACCACGACAGACCGATGCAGAGCCCGCATTACTGCGGATGCCGCACCGATCCGCCTGTCGATCTCACGCTCCATTCTTCCCTCACTCGTGAACAAGACCCCAAGATACTTGAACTCCTCCACTTGAGGCAGGATCTCGCTCCCAACCCTGAGAGGGCACTCCACCCTTTTCCGGCTGAGGACCATGGTCTCGGATTTGGAGGTGCTGATTCCCATCCCAGCCGCTTCACACTCGGCTGCGAAACAATCTAGAGAGAGCTGAAGATCATGGCCTGATGAAGCAAACAGGACAACATCATCTGCAAAAAGCAGTGACCCAATCCTGAGTCCACCAAACTGGACCCCCTCAACGCCCTGGCTGCACCTAGAAATTATGTCCATAAAAGTTATGAACAGAATCGGTGACAAAGGGCAGCCCTGGCGGAGTCCAACTCTCACTGGAAATGGGTTTGACTTACTGCCAGCAATGCGGACCAAGCTCTGGCACCAATCGTACAGGGACCGAACAGCCCTTATCAGGGGGGCCGGTACCCCATACTCTCGGAGTACCCCCCACAGGATTCCCCGAGGGACACGGTCGAATGCCTTTTCCAAGTCCACAAAACACATGTAGACTGGTTGGGCAAACTCCCATGCACCCTCTAGGACCCTGCTAAGGGTGTAGAGCTGGTCCACTGTTCCGCGACCAGGACGAAAACCACACTGTTCCTCCTGAATCCGAGACTCGACTATCCGACGGACCCTCCTCTCCAGGACCCCCGAATAGACTTTTCCAGGGAGGCTGAGGAGTGTGATCCCTCTGTAGTTTGAACACGCCCTCCGGTCCCCTTTCTTAAAGAGGGGGAACACCACCCCGGTCTGCCAATCCAGAGGCACTGTCCCTGATGTCCATGCGATGTTGCAGAGGCGTGTCAACCAAGACAGTCCTACAACATCCAGAGCCTTGAGGAACTCCGGGCGTATCTCATCCACCCCTGGGGCCCTGCCACCAAGGAGTTTTTTGACCACCTCGGTGACCTCAGTCCCAGAGATGGGGGAGCCCACCTCTGAGTCCCCAGGCTCTGCTTCCACATTGGAAGGCATGTTAGTGGGATTGAGGAGGTCTTTGAAGTACTCCCCCCACCGACCCACAACGTCCCGAGTCGAGGTCAGCAGCGCACCATCACCACCATATACAGTGTTGACACTGCACTGCTTCCCCATCCTGAGACGCCGGATGGTGGGCCAGAATCTCCTCGAAGCCGTCCGAAAGCCGTTCTCCATGGCCTCCCCAAACTCCTCCCACGCCCGAGTTTTTGCCTCAGCAACCACCAAAGCCGCATTCTGCTTGGCCTGCCGGTACCTATCAGCTGCCTCCAGAGTCCCACAGGACAAAGGGGACCGGTAGGACTCCTTCTTCAGCTTGACGGCATCCCTCACCGCCGGTGTCCACCAACGGGTTCGGGGATTGCCGCCACAACATGCACCGACCACCTTACGGCCACAGCTCCGGTCAGCTGCCTCAACAATAGAGGCACGGGACATGGCCCATTCGGACTCAATATCCCCCACCTCCCTCGGGATGTGGTCGAAGTTCTGCCGGAGGTGGGAGTTGAAGCTACTTCTGACAGGGGGCTCTGCCAGACGTTCCCAGCAGACCCTCACAACACGTTTGGGCCTACCAGGCCTGACCGGCTTCCTTCCCCACAATCAGAGCCAACTCACCACCAGGTGGTGATCAGTTGACAGCTCCGCCCCTCTCTTCACCCAAGTGTCCAAGACATGTGGCCGCAAGTCTGATGACATGACCACAAAGTCGATCATCGAACTGAGGCCTAGGGTGTCCTGGTGCCAAGTGCACATATGAACACCCCTATGCTTGAACATGGTGTTCGTTATGGACAGTCCGTGACGAGCACAGAAGTCCAATAACAAAACACCACTCGGGTTCAGATCATGGGGGGCCATTCCTCCCAATCACGCCCTTCCAGGTCTCACTGTCATTGCCCACGTGAGCATTGAAGTCTCCCAGCAGAACGAAGGAGTCCCCAGAAGGTATGCCCTCTAGCACCCCCTCCAGGGACTCCAAAAAGGGTGGGTACTCCGAACTGCCGTTCGGTGCATACGCACAAACAACAGTTAGGACCCGTCCCCCAACCCGAAGGCGGAGGGAGGCTACCCTCTCGTCTACCGGGTTAAACCCCAATGAACAGGCTCCAAGTCGGGGGGCAATAAGTATACCCACACCCGCTTGGCGCCTCTCACCGGGGGCAACTCCAGAGTGGTAGAGAGTCCAGCCCCTCTCAAGGAGATTGGTTCCAGAGTCCAAGCTGTGCGTGAGCCCGACTATATCTAGCCAGAACCTCTCAACCTCGCGCACTAGCTCAGGCTCCTTCCCCTTCAGAGAGGTGACATTCCACGTCCCAAGAGCCAGCTTCTGTAGCCGAGGATCGGACCACCAAGGTATCCACCTTCGGCCACCACCCAACTCACACTGCACCTGACCTCCTTGGCCCCTCTCATAGGTGGTGAGCCCATGGGAAGGGGGACCCACGTTGCCTCTTCGGGCTGTGTCTGGCCGAGCCCCATGGGTGCAGGCCCGGCCACCAGGCGCTCGCCATCGAGCCCCACCTCCAGGCCTGGCTCCAGAGGGGGGCCCCGGTGACCCGTGTCCGGGCAAGGGAAAACGCCGTCCAAAGTTTTCTTTAATCATAGAAGGTTTGAACCGCTCTTTGTCTCATCCCTCACCTAGGACCAGTTTGCCTTGGGTGACTCTACCCGGCATAAAGCCCCGGACAACAGAGCTCCTAGGATCATTGGGACACGCAAACCCCTCCACCACGATAAGGTGGCGGTTAAAGGAGGGGACAAAGAAAAAATAGCAGTGATTAAAAACATTTTTTTCCAAATTGTTAAGTAAGCTACGTCTGAATTTATTTATTTCACTCTATCAGCTGTCTAAACAGAAATGCATCTGTGTTATTGGAAGATAAACAATAAATCCTGTCCTTTCAATTCTTATCCTAACTTACCATACTTACTTACTTCAGTACAGGACTGCAGGATCTAATAAAAGAGAAATTTGACAGTTATGGAGAGACTGATTGGTGCTTCTGTATTCACTCTTTGGGTACGAGTAAGAATGTTCCTTCTAAAGAACTGACATTTCATTCATCCTGTACATCAACTAGTGCTGTAGTGATAGACTCTGACACCCCCATGGCCTTATAATGGGAACAAATGGCATATTCTGTGAGGCCCCATTAGTCTATAATAAGGTTAGGTTGGTTTTGACAGTGGGTGGCTCTCTGCAAGACCATAAGTCTATCCATTTACTCTCTCTGCTCCAGTTGATGGATGCAGGAGCCTTATAAAATTGGTATTGTATTGATGTTTTGAAATGTTCCTGGATTTACAGTGAGAACAATGTACGAAATACCTTCATATTGAATTTCTTTTTGTAGGCATATTCTTTTAAATGTCTTAAGTTAATCACGTCATGATGGTTTTAGTATACTGGGCAGACATACGAAGTCTGTGGTCAAATAAATGAGACCAGCTGAAATCACCCAAAGAACCTGATGTACTGATTAGCCTTGCAAAACAAAATGTCCAAGAATTCTTTCAAGAGTGGAAGGACCAAAATATAATAAATAGGATGAATTAAATCATATAAGTATTCAGACCCTTAATTCAGTACTTTGTAGAAACTCCCTTGGCAGCAATTCCAGCTTCAAGTCTTTTTGGGTAAGTCCCTATTGGCTTTGTAAACCTCCAAATGGGTGGTTTATCTACTTTTTTCCTCTAAGATCCTCTCAAGTTCAAATAAATTAGATGGGAAGTGTTTGAAAACTGCCATCCTCAGGTCTCTCCACAGAAGGTATATGGGGCTTAAATCTAGGTTTTGGCTGGACCACTCAAGGACAGTCATAGACTTGTCCTGAAGCCAGTCCAACATTTAGTGTATGTTTCGGGTCACCATCATGTTGAAAGGCGAACTGTTGCTCCAGTCTGATGTCGGGTGCACTCCACAACATGTTTTCCCCAAGGACCTCTTGTATTTGGCCTGACCTGTCTCCCTGTTCATGCTGATTAGAAGCACCCCCATAGCATTATGCTGTCACAACTCATGCTTCACCGCCGAGATGGCATTAGGCAGGTGATGAGCACTGTCTGGTCTTTGCCAGACATAGTGCTTGGAGTTCTGCCCAAAGAATTAAGCTTTTGTCTGATTAGACCAGAGAATCTTTTTCCTCATGCTCTCAGAGTTATTTCAACTGTCACATGTCTTTTACTCAAAGAGTGGGTTCCATTTAGCCACTCTACCATAAACACCTGATTGATGGAATGCCCTTAAGATGGTCGTCCTTCTGACTGGTTCTCCCATATCAGAAGAGGACTTCTAAATCTGTGTTACAAAAACTACTGAATTCTTGGTCAAGCTCCCTGACCAAGGTGCGTCTTACCAGGTTACTCAGTTTGGTTAATTGGACAACTCTAGGAAGAGTCATGGTGGTTCCAAACATCTTCCATTTCACAATTATTGATGCCACGTTGGTCCTGGGAACAGTAAAAGGTTTAGAAATGGTTTTATTCCCTTTCCCTGTAATTATTGATGCCACGTTGGTCATGGGAACAGTAAAAGGTTTAGAAATGGTTTTATTCTCTTTCCCTGATCTATGCTACACCATAACTTGATCATTAACATCTATAGAAAGTTCCTTGGACCTCATGGCTTGGTTTTTGTATGTCATGCAGCGGCACCTCATATATACCTGTGTGTGACTTTCTATATGATGTCCAATAAGTTCACAGGAATCAGAATGCACCTGAACACAATTTGAAGTGCCACAGTAAAAGGTCTTAATACTTTTATGAATGTGAGATTTCAGTTTTTAAGATTTAATAAATTTGCAATCTTATCAGAAAACATGTTGTTACTTTGACATTATGGGTTACTGCGTGTAGATTAATGGGCAAAAAAGGCAAATCTATGTATTATGTGCAAAAAGTGACATGATCTGAATACTCCCTGAATCTGTGGAGAATTATTATATGCTCACCCTGTTTGTTATGCTCCAGTATTTTCCTTTTGACTGACTGTTCAGTAACCTCATGACTTTCAGGTAGAATCTGTTCCTGAATCTAATGGAGCGAGTGCCAATGATCCTGTAGCATATGGAAGAAGTGGGAGGAGCGACTGTGTAGGATGATTGAAATCTTTAATTATTCTGATCCATATCTTCTGTAATGGTCGCTACAAGTAATTAAAAGCTGCTCATTCATTCAACTACAACCCCTTCTATGTAACTGGAAGTGTGGTCTTCTTTCTGAAGTCTATGACCAACTCCTTGGCTTTTGTTGACATTGAGGGTGATATTATTGTCCTGGTACGGCTGAGTTTTAAGGTAGACCTCTGCTCTGTAAGTAATCTGATCATTTTTTTAGTGTTTCGACAGTGGTGTCATTAATTTAATGATGGAGATGAAGCTGTACCTGGCCACACAGTCAGAGGTGAACAAAGAGGACAGGAGGGGGCTCAGCCACTACCATGTGGAGTGCCTGTGCCTATGGTCTGTTGATCAGGAAGTCCAAAATCCAGTTGTAGTGTGTGGCATTGAGTAATAAGCTGAAGGGTTTGGTGGTCAGCTACAGTGGTATATCAGTGTTAAATTTGTTGTAATATATAAACAGTTATTATCCATATTATATGTAGATAGACAGATACAACTTTATTTGTTCCCAGGAGGGAATTTCACATCAGATGATATCACATAATATGATTTGGATTTGTTTTAAGTCCTGGAGACCTCATTCTTCAAGCTGCCTCCCCCATTTTGCAATTCCACATCTAAAATAGCGCTAATCCGATGAAAGGAACCCCATTCCCACGTCCCCATTCATCAGGGATGACTTTACCTTAGACAGGCAATCTACAATTTAAAGAGATTGTTATTTTCTTGTGAATTGTTACATATGCATTATTTTCACTTTTACTTTAAAAACTTTTGTAAAGACAATACTTGTTTCTTTATTTCCTGCCTTGCGCAAGGTTACATCTCTTTCTTCCCAGACGTATAATACTGCTCGTGTTGTGAAGGGTGTTGCGGCTGAATGTACGCTAAGGATATGCCTTTGGATTATTTACTGTCTTTTTGTTGCTTGCTAGCTGCCTCTTCTACCTGTCGTATGTCGTTGTTTTAAGAGCTGGGAACACATGATGCTTGCCTGCCAAAAGCAATCCAACAACTGCTAGCTTAGAGGTCTGTTGACTTGTTTTAAATGATGGCTCACTGCCTGGTCTGGCGTGACGTTGTAAAAGCAATACCTGTCTTTTATTACTGGCCCCGGGTGTGTGAATTCTTTCTTGCAGGATGTATAACGCTGCTCGCATTCGGTTGGGGTAGCTGCTGTCGCACTGCCCTTCGATCTTTTTAAAGCCTGTACAGCCGCTGTTCTTTTTGCTACGGCCCTGGGACAATCTCTTGGCACCAAGTCTCATGTATACAGTCCCCGCGAGACGCACTGTGGCAAGTCTCCTTGGTCTCGCGGGTCTTTAAAATGTCTTTTGAGATTATCACGTATCGTAACCTTGCATTTGCTTTCCATTCCAGGATTTTTTTTTTTATATAGAGAGATAAATACATAAATAGGTAGATATGTAAGTAAATAAATATGTACACACACTTTGGTCTGAACACACACCGGAATGACTATAAAGCAAGAAAATTCAAAAGAAAGAAAAGTTCAGACTTGTCTGTCACAGTGAGGCATTATTCAGATGTAAATAATTATACAGTGTATTATATAATTATTAGTATTATATAATATTATTGTTATTGTCATACGTTTAGGAGGAGAGACTTGTAAAATTTGATCAACAGGACATGTTCTGGGCTGACATAGTCTCAGCAAATATTAGGCTGCTGCATGCAAGTTTGTGTTGTGCAAGAACATGAGTGCCATCTAGAGGCCACTAATCTTTTTTTAGTTTCTTGAAAACCTCCATTAGACAATGCAATTAATTTCTTACTTTGGAGCTGAGCTTTCATACTCTGTCCCTAGAGCATCCCTGTGTTTTATCCTTTTTAAGTGTTTTTGTATACACTTACTGTGCAAATTCATAGGCATATTATACCAGTACTGGTTAGGGCTTCTTTCTGTCCTCAAAACAGCCTTGTTTATTCATGGCATGGATTCCACAAGAATGTTGGAAACATTCCTTTGAGATTCTGGTCCATTTTGACATCGCACAGTTTCTGCCAATTAGTCAGCTGCATGTTTATGCTGCATGTCTTATTCTACCAGATCTCAAAGGTGTTCTGCTGGATTCAGATCTAGTGATTAGGAAGGTCACTGAAGAAGTGATATGGTGTGCTATCATGCTGAAAGTTGCTATTAGAAGATGGGTAAACTGTGGCCATGAAGGTCGGCAACAATGCAGAAACAGGCCATGGCATTCAAGCAAAGATTGATTGGTATTAACAAGAACAAAGTGCAGCAAGAAAACATTTCCCACTCCGTGACACCACCACTAGCCTTAACTGTTGACACAAGGCAGATTGGGTTCATGTATTCATTCAGATGGCATGGTATTTCTGTTTCACCAAAAACAACTGCACAATTGCATTACGTAACAATTATAATGATTCAATATTTCTCTGATACTATCATTTACCAGCAAATCACCACAATGATCCACTATCTCTAATGTTTGGATGTGGCCAACCAATGTCATTTTAAGACAGATTTAAAATTCTATCAGGTAGTTCTTCTGAAATATTTGTTTAAGAGATTTGAACTGCAATAAGGCTCAGACCATCCACACTCGAAAACTAACAACAGCCATGAATACTTTTATGACTTGAGTGGGAAACAATTTACGTACACTACTAATACATGTAAATACTTTCTATTCCCACTGTTTGTTTAATGACTTACAGTTATAAAAATAAGTAATAAAGAAAAGTATGATAACAAAGTTTTTGATGAAGTGACTCTCTCCAAGTCTCTAAATGCACCTGAATGTTTTGGCCATGCCTACATTTTCTTGCTTGCTTAAAATTTGTTGCCATATAATGTGATAAGCACCTACTGTAGTTGTCATGGTGGTCTTTCTGTCCATCCATCCGTCTGTCTGTCTGTCTGCATGAATCAACTAGGCTCCCAGTGGACCTAATTTGTTAAAATTGGGTGCATTTATTCTTCGAGGAATATTGTTATGATTGTTCAATTTTTGTTTGGTTATATTGAATACGGCATGCTGTACAAAGCTTAGACATTTTGAAATCTCTCATTGAAAAGCATTGGCAATTACAAACTAACCTATCCTAAAACAGAGAAACACTTCTGTGTTACTTCAATTACGGAATAATAAATACATTTAATTTTAAAAAGCCACTTCATCTTATATGTTTTGAATACTTTACTCTTTTACACATCCAACAGCCACTCCTGACAGCAAATAAGGTTCTCAGTACAAGTTAATCAAATCCTGGGGAGGCGCAAGCAGCTCACTTCTCCTACTGCTTGAGATAAGTAAACTGTAAAAGAAAAAAAAAAAGAAAAAAATTACTTGAGTGTAAGAGGCAAGGAATTGAATAAGGATGGCTATATAAGCACATAGACAGGCTCAGTTATGGGATGCACTGTCAAACTCCTAGAGGTTATACTGAAGGAGAGAATGAAAACAAAACTGGGTGCTATTATGAAGAATGCTGAAACATCTTTTATCTGACACACAAACACTCAGCATAAGTATGTGAAGAAACACTACAGGGGGCTCCTTTGTACCAACAGCAATATGGCTGCATAATACCTCACTGTCACTATGACAGCTAAGTCAGAAGTTTTCTTTCTTCTTAATTTTCTTCATTTTCTATCATTCAGGTGTGTGTTTAGACCATAGTCTGTCTATCTATCTATCTATCTATCTATCTATCTATCTATCTATCTATCTATCTATCTATCTATCTATCTATCTATCTATCTATCTATCTATCTATCTATCTATCTATCTATCTATCTATCTATCTATCTATCTATCTATCTATCGGTTAAGTAAGCAAACATGGTGCAACTTCAGAGGCTTTACCACAGGTGCTGACATCCAAGGTTCGATTCCCGTAAAAGGAAGCAAAGGTGTATACACCTGATGAGCACCAGTTAGGGCAAAACACGTGTCGTGTACATTTTGTATTATTTGGCAGGTACTGTAATACATATCTATGATCTGCTTTTCACAGATAAGAAGACGTGGCAGATGTTTGCCGACTGGTTGACCAACCACAAGCGTTACCTGGTAGGTAACAATCCAAATAATCTGATTGCGATTTAGACCTATGAATCTATCTGTCTGTTACTTCTTTAAAGATTGTTATGTTTAATACATTTACATTGTTGTCCACACATTGATTTGGCAAAATTTTACACCGGATGCCCTCCCTGACGTAACCCTCCCCATTTATCCGGGCTTGGGACCGGCATGAAGAAACACACTGGTTTGTGCATCCCCTGTGGCTGGGTTAATAAATGAAGGTCAGTAGGAACAAGACAAAGTACATGTGTGCAAATGAGAGGGAGGTTAGTGAAATGCTGAGGATTCAAGGAGTAGAGTTGGCGAAGGTGGATGAGTTTAAATACTTGGGATCAACAGTACAGAGTAATGGGGATTGTGGAAGAATGGTGAAAAAGAGAGTGCAGGCAGGGTGGAATGGGTGGAGAAGAGTGTCAGGAGTAATCTGTGTAAGACGGGTATCAGCAAGAGTGAAAGGGAAGGTCTACAGGACGGTAGTGAGACCAACGATGTTATGTGGGTTGGAGACGGTGGCACTAACCAGAAAGCAGGAGACAGAGCTGGAGGTGATAGAGTTAAAGATGCTAAGATTTTCATTGGGTGTGACGAGGATGGATAGGATTAGGAATGAGTACATTAGAGAGTCAGCTCAAGTTGGACGGTTGGGAGACAAAATCAGAAAGGTGAGATTGCATTGGTTTGGAGTGATGCTGGGTATATTGGGAGAAGGATGTTAAGGATAGAGCTACCAGGAAAAAGGAAAAGAGGAAGGCCTAAGCGAAGGTTTATGGATGTGGTGAGAGAGGACATGCAGGCGCTGGGTGTCACAGAGCAAGATGTAGAGGATAGGAAGATACGGAAAAAGATGATCCGCTGTGGCATCCCCTAACAGGAGCAGCCGAAAGAAGAAGAAGATGTTTAATGCATTTGAACTACAATTAATCACAGACCCTCCATGATCAACAACAATCATAACAGCACGTCAATCAATGCCATTTGCATATCGCTTGAAGTGGACCCTGCTATGTATGAAAGCTACTGAGCCACCACATGCCTATTTAGGCTACATTTTAAAGTATACAACATTGTCAAGTGCTGTTTAAAGGTATGTATTTAAGGAATGTAATTGCATTCTGTTATCACAGTTATTTTTAAATATAACTCATTGTTACAAAAATATTTAATAAATTAAAATGTGGTTAATGGACCCTTTGATGAAGTAACTAAAAAAATTTAAAATGCTCAATGGTGTCAAACATTCATTAAAATTTCTCATTTTCATAATGTTCTTACTATGAGAAAAAGTCTGCAGGATAGGAAAATGTTTTACAAAGGCTTTTCAACTGCTATAGGTAGTAGTAAAACCATGTTACCTGTAAAAATAGGATCAAATTCAATTAACAGCATTGTCGTTATCAGCATTGATATATACAGCTTCACACAGGCATTTGTTGCTGACGACTTGGGTATGAAGGTTCTATAGGGAGAATCTCTATTCTATTAACAGTGAGCTGATTTGTGAGCACTGGGTGTCAAAGTTAAGATTTGGTTGTGCCTCATGATTTATTAGCAGCCCTGGCTTCAGCCTAAAATGGTAAGGGGGGGCATCTGAAATGCTGGGGATGGGGTGTGGTGTGATAAACACCCAAAAAAAATCTATGAGTAACAGCTTGGTAGATTGGTGGATTGCTTAGCCCGGCTAAATGACCAGCTGCAGCTGCACCTGTTTGTCATTCTACCTTAAATTGAGAATATTATTTACCTCTATTCCCTGATATTCATAAAGAAAGGAAAAAATATAAGATTTTAGCAAAGAATTTTTAAAGTTCAGTTTTCTTATCTTGATATTTCTAAACCTTTTAACAGTGAAATACAATAGATTCAGAAAGTATTCAGACTCCTTCAGTTTCTGCACACTTCACTGTGTTTTAATTTTAATTTTAAAAGGATACATTTCCCACTTAGTTTACACTCAATAACCCATTATGACAAAGTGAAAACTCACCACACTGCTACCTAATGAGGGAGTCCCTTCTCATCTGTTAACCCCATGGGAATATGGCAATCACCCACAGTAGGTGCTATTAAAACTATACCTTGGCCCAACCAAACAATACAAACTCATTATTGCAATAAAGCAAAATTAATAAAACACAGTAAAACCATATAGGAAAAAGTAGAAAATGTATTTAAAAAGAGTATTTTAAGGAAACATACTGTAAGGTATTGACCCAGGATCTGCAGACAATATAATGTTAATTGCATTAAGTGAGCAACAGTTACAAAGCAAATTAATAACATGGAAAAGCAAGCTATAAACGAAAGGTATGAAAATAAATACAGACAAAAAGTAATGAAAATAACAAGGAAAGAACAAGAAAATAAATGGCAAATGTGGATACAGATAGATGAAAAACAACTGCAAAATATGTCAGTGTTATGAGCATTTGGGACAATCATAAGTGAAGATGAAAGACAGATGAAGAAATCAGAAACAGAATAAATAAGGCAAATAAAGTATACTATCAAATTACTGTAATTACACTTTACTAAGAAAAAAACAATTAAGTATAAAGGTGAATATGCATCTATATATAGTATGTACCAGCAATAATATACACTGCAGAATCTTGGGTAATACTGTATAAACAAAGATCTAAAATAAAAGCAGTTGAAATTAAGTATTTAGGACAAATGGTAGGTAAAACAAAAAGAGACAGGATAAGAAATAAAGGAACCCATGAAAAATTAGTAATGCAATACTCATGGGAACCTTTGAAATAAAACAGCTACAGTGGTATGGACATACTGTATAAAAAGGATGAGAGAAGCAAGGTATCCTAAAAAGTTCTTTGGAATGAAGGGTGAAGGAAAAAGACAGAGAGGAAGACCAAGAAGAATATGGGAAAAAAATATCAAAGAAATAACCAGAAAGAGAGGGATGACCATGGAACAAGAAAAGATACTGGCAAAAGATAGAAAAAAATAGAACCAGTGGCTCAAGTCCCCAAACATCGTAAGGTATAATGGGATAAGATAAAGTAAGAAAGTAAATAAGTTCTGTAAGGATACAGATGATGATGTGTCCCTTTTGGCCTTGATGCATAGCACTTAAAATGCTTCTTCAGTCCCCAGAGGCCTTTCAAATTGACAGTGTCAGTAGGAATGCAGACGACTTCTCTGGGTGATGGTGACAATTATCTCTCTTTCTCTCTCTGTGCAGCATACATCCCAAACTTAAAGGCCTCGCTCCATGTGCAGTTAACAATGACAACGTATTTGATCAATAATCTTAAAACCAGTCTCATGTTTACATAACAAAATTGAGTTATTTTTGCAGGCGGATGCCCATGCTAATCTTATTTACTGCAGGATAATAAATAAGACTGGTTTTGAATATTTCAAAGAAATTATAATTGATATGCCTAACAGTCTGGAATACTAAAATAACAAATTAAAAGATACAACAAAGATACAGAGTTTAAGGCTGTATCCACACTACTATCCTTTCCTTTACAAAATTCCGTTTTTTTTAAACAAAAACAATCTCTGTGCACACTAGCATTTTCATGTCATTTACGAAAGTATCTCTGTCCATACTAAAATGCCTGAAAATGTATATGACGTAGACATCCACCTACAGAAGGCAGGCGTTCATTGGTGAAAAAAATTCTTGAAAGGATGGTAACACTGTCAGCCATGGCATTTATTGCAAAACATACTTTAGATGCATACAGGTAAGCAACACAACTAGCACCATGGAAAGCAACTCTTCTGTTGGAATATGTTTTTCCTTCCGTGATGGGTGATCAATCAGGTAATGAGACATTGTAATGAGCAGGATCCATTCAGCAAAGGCAACATAATACGCACAAACCAATTAGACTGTGAACAGAGTCTGTATTTTCTAAAAACTGAGTTTCTGCTCTGAAGAACGTTTTGAAAATTATCCACTTTCATGGGTTGAAAACGCCTGGGTAGTGTGGACAAAAGACAAAAATGGAGACTAAAGTTTCCGTTTTTCAATAAAAACGTAGTTGTGTGGACAAGGCTTTAATCAATACCTAGCAGTCTGCACTATTATCAGATAAAAAGATGTAAAGTGTCAATTAAAGATGTCAAAAACTAAAATTGTAGTTTGCTTGAGCATTTACAGTATCTATGGCTTGTTTGTGAAGCTCCATGCTAGCTGATCAGTCTTAATTTTTATTGTAGCTTGTCTCAGAAGCAGGATTTGGTTAAACAATCTTCAAAATGACTTGTTTCCATTACTATGCAGAGGCAGACTTGGTTATCTCCTCATTTCACTACACTCATTCTCACCATCTTATCTAAATACTTAGAGGCTGTTCCTCTCCACCCGCAGGATTCCATCCATATCTTCACACTTCTGAACATGAAGTAAATGGGGCAGCATCTACAACAGGAAGCAACCCCTTTTATTGAAACACAACTGAAAGGGCGGAGTAGCTTTGTCCTGCTGCCTAAAAATCCTTTGGACACCCTGATGAACTCTAAATGGCTTATTGTCTGACATATGATATCCAGTAAAAATTGGTCATTAAGTAAAAAGGTTGCACAAAGAGAAACTTTTTAAACTACAAAGACATAATTTTCCCTTATCAAGCATTTATTCAGCACTACTAGAATGACCTGCTTCACTTCCTTCTGCTGACAAAGTGAATTTGTTCATTTGTCTGATGTCAGCAGCCTGCTTCCCGATAAACACTATCTTTCAAAGAAAGAAAAAATGTTTTTTGTGTATTACAAAAAAAATGATCATGAAAAATAATTATTTCGAATAGTATTTTGCAGCATTGTTACCACCCAGATTCCTGGGATCTGTCATCTCAAAGTTTTCCCTTCTATTAACAACTAGCAAAATACCCGCGCTTTGCAGCGGAGAAGTAGTGTATTAAAGAGGTTATGTAAACATATATATACATATACATATATATACAGTACATATCTACATATACACATATCTACATATACATATATATACATACATATACACATCCACATATACATATATATACATATACAAATTTACACATCTACATATATATATGTATACATATGCACATATATATATATACATATGCACATATACAGTATATATATATATATATATATATATATATATATATATATATATATAGACATACATATATACATACATACATTGACATATATATATATATATATATATATATATATATATATATATAGCAAAATACCCGCGCTTCGCAGCGGAGAAGTAGTGTGTTAAAGAGGTTATGTAAACATATATATACATATACATATATACATATATATATATATATTCATATATATATATATACAGTATATACATATACACATCCACATATATATACATATATATATATATATATACACACATTTTATATATATATATATATATATATATATATATATATATATATATATATATATATATATATATATATATATATACATATCAACATATATATACACATATACACATACATATACACACATACATAAACACACACATATACATCCATCCATCCATCCATCCTCTTCATATATACATATATACATACATACATAGTGCGTTGTAACACGGGCTGTGATTGTTACATGGGAGGGAGACGACAAATCACAGCTTCCCGCTTTCTAATCGGGCCTGTGATTGGTGCTTTGACTGATGCCCAGATCCCACAGTATGTCCCCTTAGGAGAGGCGTTAGGCAAGTGTAATTGAATAGCGGTGCTGCAAGTTTAGCTTTACACCTGTTTTTAAGGCTTATTGACTGAAAGGGGCTTTCATGAAAAAACTTAGGGCTTTGCTACAGGATACACCGTCCACAAGTTAAGGAAGTAAAAATAAAGGTATATATTTCTATTTTATTTAAACCTTTTAAGTTTGTATGCGGGCGGCATGGTGGCGCAGTGAAAGTGCCAGTTAGGAGACCCGGGTTCGCTTCCCTGCGTGGAGTTTGAATGTTCTCCCCATGTCTGTCTGGGTTTCCTCCGGGTACTCCGGTTTCCTCCCATAGTCTAAAGACATGCAGGTTAGGTGCATTGGCGATTCTAAATTGTCCGTGGTGTGTGGGTGTGTGTGGGTGTGTGCGCCCTGCGGTGGGCTGGCATCTTGCCTGGGGTTTGTTTCCTGCCTTGTGCCCTGTGTTGGCAGGGATTGGCTCCTGTATTTAAGATATAGCAGGTTGGATAATGGATGGATGGACATTTGTATGCATAGCCCTATTTGCCCGTTTTCGTTTTTTTTCTTTCTTCAGTAATATTTCAGCAAACCCGGAGCTTGTCAGTTCAAATCCTGGTACTGACACCATTGTGTGACCCTGAGGAAGTCACTTCACCTGCCTGTGCTGCAAAAAACAAAAGTAATGTAACAAATTGTACTTCAGATGTTGCAAGTTGCTGGAATAAAGGCATAAGTAAAATAGATAAATATGTATTATACACATAGGAACTATTCATTTATTTTCAGTTAAGTCATCTGCAGCAAACCTTTATAAATGAGGGTTTCTCCTTTTTAGATAGTGCAAACTGTTTCTTCTTCATTGACGTTTTCTCTTGGAGAGCTTTTTCCATTTCATTGAAAATTAAAGCAGCAGCTGCCAAAATATGTAGCTTTCTTATTAATTTTTCAACATTGTGTAAAATAACTTTATAAAGTAACATAAAAGGTTTAAATACTGGTTATCCTTTTACACTAAAATATTACTAAAGAAATACAAAAAAAGTAAAATGCAGATGTTCTTTTTCTTTAAGGAGATTAAATATTACTGAAGAAAGAAAAAAAAAAACTAAAACATCCAAATGGGGCTATGCATACGAACTTAAAAGGTTTAAATAAAACAGAAATACATACTTTTATTTTTACTTCCTTAACTTGTGGAGGGTGTATCCTGTAGCAAAGCCCTAACTTTTTTCGTGAAAGCCCGTTTCAGTCAATAAGTCTTAAAAACAGGTGTAAAGATATTGACAATAAGCTACGCAAACCCACCAAGACATGGAATCATTTAAATCAAGTATCATTACATCTTCCTTTCTTAAAGAGAAGTAAGGCAGTACTTATAAGCTTACATATATATATATATACAGTACATACATATATATATATATAAAACAAGAAATCGACAGCCGAAACACGAAACGCAGTTTATAGTATTCCATGCAATTCTTGCTCAGCTGTATACATAGGACAAACGTCAAAAAATATCTCAACACGTGTACAGAAACATCGCAACGCCGTCAGAAGAAAGGACGCACTTTGATACATGCACATACCAAATCGACAGGACACACATTCAACTGGGACAACGTAAAAGTAAAATTTAAGGCCAGTACAAAAAGCGCCAGAGAGTTGCCCGAGTCTTGGCTATCAGATGAAAACGCCATCAACAGACACTTGGACATAAACCCAGCATATGCCAACTTAAGAAGGACATATACACATTAATTAAACTATACAACCCCCCCCCCCCCCCCCCCCCTTGATCATACTGACTTAGTCACCTCCACCCACCCCCCCCATACTGAATGTGTTACTATATATTGCCTTTGATTCTTGTAAGTCTAAGCATTATCCTCTGATGAAGACCCCTGATAGGGGTTGAAAGCTCAGGAATAAAACTATTTTATGATACGTGATTCGTTTTTTCTCCCTTTGTGGATCTCCAACTGCAAATATATATATACAGTGGTGTGAAAAACTATTTGCCCCCTTCCTGATTTCTTATTCTTTTGCATGTTTGTCACACAAAATGTTTCTGATCATCAAACACATTTAACCATTAGTCAAATATAACACAAGTAAACACAAAATGCAGTTTGTAAATGGTGGTTTTTATTATTTAGGGAGAAAAAAAAATCCAAACCTACATGGCCCTGTGTGAAAAAGTAATTGCCCCCTGAACCTAATAACTGGTTGGGCCACTCTTAGCAGCAATAACTGCAATCAAGCGTTTGCGATAACTTGCAATGAGTCTTTTACAGCGCTCTGGAGGAATTTTGGCCCACTCATCTTTGCAAAATTGTTGTAATTCAGCTTTATTTGAGGGTTTTCTAGCATGAACCGCCTTTTTAAGGTCATGCCATAGCATCTCAATTGGATTCAGGTCAGGACTTTGACTAGGCCACTCCAAAGTCTTCATTTTGTTTTTCTTCAGCCATTCAGAGGTGGATTTGCTGCTGTGTTTTGGGTCATTGTCCTGTTGCAGCACCCAAGATCGCTTCAGCTTGAGTTGACGAACAGATGGCCGGACATTCTCCTTCAGGATTTTTTGGTAGACAGTAGAATTCATGGTTCCATCTATCACAGCAAGCCTTCCAGGTCCTGAAGCAGAAAAACAACCCCAGACCATCACACTACCACCACCATATTTTACTGTTGGTATGATGTTCTTTTTCTGAAATGCTGTGTTCCTTTTACGCCAGATGTAACGGGACATTTGCCTTCCAAAAAGTTCAACTTTTGACTCATCAGTCCACAAGGTATTTTCCCAAAAGTCTTGGCAATCATTGAGATGTTTCTTAGCAAAATTGAGACGAGCCCTAATGTTCTTTTTGCTTAACAGTGGTTTGCGTCTTGGAAATCTGCCATGCAGGCCGTTTTTGCCCAGTCTCTTTCTTATGGTGGAGTCGTGAACACTGACCTTAATTGAGGCAAGTGAGGCCTGCAGTTCTTTAGACGTTGTCCTGAGGTCTTTTGTGACTTCTCGGATGAGTCGTCTCTGCGCTCTTGGGGTAATTTTGGTCGGCCGGCCACTCCTGGGAAGGTTCACCACTGTTCCATGTTTTTGCCATTTGTGGATAATGGCTCTCACTGTGGTTCGCTGGAGTCCCAAAGCTTTAGAAATGGCTTTATAACCTTTACCAGACTGATAGATCTCAATTACTTCTGTTCTCATTTGTTCCTGAATTTCTTTGGATCTTGGCATGATGTCTAGCTTTTGAGGTGCTTTTGGTCTACTTCTCTGTGTCAGGCAGCTCCTATTTAAGTGATTTCTTGATTGAAACAGGTGTGGCAGTAATCAGGCCTGGGGGTGGCTACGGAAATTGAACTCAGGTGTGATACACCACAGTTAGGTTATTTTTTAACAAGGGGGCAATTACTTTTTCACACAGGGCCATGCAGGTTTGGATTTTTTTTCTCCCTAAATAATAAAAACCATCATTTAAAAACTGCATTTTGTGTTTACTTGTGTTATATTTGACTAATGGTTAAATGTGTTTGATGATCAGAAACATTTTGTGTGACAAACATGCAAAAGAATAAGAAATCAGGAAGGGGGCAAATAGTTTTTCACACCACTGTATATATATATATATATATATATATATATATATATATATATATATATTAAGGATCAGTTTTTTTGTGAAGCAGCCTTAACACAGCTTTTCCACTGTTTTATAAACGAACGCCAAGGAAGGAGCCTTTTTATTAAATGCAAGGGTTCTTCGCTTTTTTTTTTTTTTTTTTTTTTACGATTGTTATAGTTCTGTTTGTATACCATGTTGTCAGTTCAGCACTCCGGTTGTAATATGACCAAGCTGTGCAAGCACACTCTTGAGAATGCAACGTACAGTTGTACAGGATAAAAGCAATCTTGCCTGAAATCAATGGCAACCTTTTGTAGGTCTATGAACTTAATTTAAACTTTAGGTTACCACGGTGCTTTCTTTCTGAAGTACCTGCACTCATGAATATGTGTGTATGCGTCAGTCGCTCAAATCCCCGCGCTTCGCACTGGCGAAGTACTGCTTTTAAATTTTTATTAAGAAGAAAAGAAAACCTTTTTAAATTGAGAGAAAATATACCAATAACAATTTCTTAAGGATCTGTTTTTTTGTGAAGCTGCCTTTACTCGAGTGATCACTTCGAGCTGACTTGCTGGCTAACCATAAGCGTTACCTGGTAGGTAACCACCCATACAATCACATTGTGAATCAGACTACGAATGCCGTGAATGTAATTACCCCGATCTACATGCTGTCAAATAAACGAACCACACGCTGTGGCGCAATTTTAGGGGCTTCGCCTCTAGCGCTGACGTCTGAGGTTCGATTCCCGTAAGGGAGTGAAGTGAGTGCTTCGCACCGGCGAAGTACTGCTTTTAAATTTTTATTAAGAAGAAAAGAAAACCTTTTTAAATTAAGTCTTAAAAAGAGCTGTAAAGATATTGACAATAAGCTACGCAAACGCACCAAGACATGCAAGCGTTTAAATCAAGGATCGAGTCGAAAAACACCATCCCATAATATTAGTTAACGAATAACACATTTCTATATGTATTGTAAGCATACAATACAACTGATAATATGTTGCGCTTATTTCTCTGGTGTACCGACATTTTTGCGCGTTTAACGGCTGAAATCTAACGTGGTTTGTGCCCTTCAGAATGAAAACAGTTAGCATTTACCTTTTTAATAAAAGGCAAGCTTTTAAGCCTGAGAAATCACCCCGTAAATGCACATGTTTAATTGCACATGTGTTAATATGTATGCTTACACAGTATTAAAAGACACTCAACAACGTCATTTACCTTTGTTCCCGCGTTTGATAAAAGGCGAGCTTTTAAGCCTGAGAAATCACCCCGTAAATGCACACGTTTAATTGCACATGTGTTAATATATATGCTTACACAGTATTAAAAGACACTCAAAAATTAACGTCATTTACCTTTGTTCCCGCGTTTGACTCGTGCTGTAAATCTCTCCCTTGTTTTTAGTTCTCGTGATTACGTAGGAGGCGTGATGACGCGATACGTGACTCCGCCTCCTCCATTAGAGTATATGGACAAAAAACAGGTTCCAGTTATGACCATTACGCGTAGAATTTCGATATGAAACCTGCCTAACTTTTGTAAGTAAGCTGTAAGGAATGAGCCTGCCAAATTTCAGCCTTCCACCTACACGGGAAGTTGGAGAATTAGTGATGAGTGAGTGAGTGAGTGAGTGACTGAGTGAGTGAGTGAGTCAGTCAGTCAGTCAGTCAGTCAGTCAGTCAGTCAGTCAGTGAGGACTTTGCCTTTTATTAATTAGTATAGATGACTAATTTTAAATCTACTGCTGTACTTCATACATTTAGTTAAATATGTAAAAGTTTCCATCTCCCTCTCTCTCTCTCTCTCTCTCTCAATTTAATATTATTACAACCTCCACATGAAGGTTGCATGGCTTATTCTTTTAGTCTGCCAGCATAAATTATACACTTGAAACCATAGTTGTGATTTATGCAGCTCTTCAAACATTCATGTTAAAGCAAATATGTCAATCATCTAAAGATGTAGACAGAAATTTAAAGAATGAAGAAGAATCACTGACGTTAAAAAGGACGGCAAAGAAAAATAAAAGATAAAATAAAGGGTCAAGCTAAGTGCCATTAGTTTAATTTTTCTTGTGTTGAAATCTTCTCACTTGATTTGTGAAGTGCCAATGCTGTAGTGCTTACTGTAAAAGATGCTTTATTATGCCCAAGTTCCACTTTCATTTGCATAATGTAAGATGAAGAAGCTGCAGAAACTCAGCCCTCACGAGTGAAGCATAAGCTTCTTTAGAAAGGTCATATGTGAAAGTATGGTGGTCTCTATTATATTTTAAACTGAAATTTTCAATATTTCAATTGAAAACATATACTGTAATCTTAAATTAAAACTAAATGTATAATATGAACTTACCATTTTGGTTGTAGCTGACATTTGCATTTTAGTAATGTTCTCTTATGCTATAGTGAAGGTTTCATCCCTGGCTCAAGTGTCTTTTCTTTTCATTTAATCTTTTATTGTCTTTTATCATTTTACAAATTGTGTTTGTGTTTTAACCTTTTAATATATGCTAATTTTGTATTTACTAGTCAAGCATCCAGCACTAATAAAATGTGCTAATTCCAGAGTTATAGAATACATTTCAGAGGTGTCAGCTAATCCAAAGAATTACCCTGTGAAGTGGATGTGAATCCAAACTAGAGGAGGTGTTTTTTTGGATAAACTATCAATTCTTTCAGTATTTACTATTATGTTGTGATTACTACTAACTACTGACTGACTGTAATGAGGCAGCAGCCAAGATGACTTAATGCAAATTAATTTCTTCAAGCAAAATCAATCCAGATTGTATTGTCTTAAACATAAAGTCTCTGCCACCTGCAGTATTTTTATTTATTCTTGGAATTTTAAAAAGGATATCTATCTTGGAGGTGGCTAAATCATCATGACTTCATAAAGAAGAAGGACTTTAAATCATCGTTAAACTTAACTGGAAGCCAAAAAGTGATTTAACAACTGGAGTTACACTATATGATTATACTTCTTAGTTCTAGTTTTACTGGCCTGTTTTTAATTAACTGTAGATTAGTAAATGAACTGTCTGAACATCCTGCTAATAACACATTAAGATAGTAAATTTTGCTCATAAGAAGGGAACAAACTAACTTTTTAGTCATCATATTAAGAATTCATCTTAATAGTGCAATTGTCCTTAGCAATTCAAAGATGATGTGTAAGAGTAATGACTAAAGTTTAAATCACCATCAAACCTGCATAATTGTTAAAGCGTATTGATTTAACTGTCATGAATACTGCCATGCCATTTTCAGATATTGTGGGGTTTAAATTCAGTCCCAGTCATATGCTCACAACATGTAAAACGCAAGCATTATTGCCAATATATTGTTAAATACTTCCGGAAAATCAGAGCAATGCACGCAGAAGAAATGTGATCATTTCACATCTGAATTATAAAACACAAGTAATACGATTTTTCCACAGATGTTTTTATACAGTTTGTTAAGGTTCAGAATTGGTCGCCATAGACACTCAGTCTATTATAAACTTTTTATATCCATTCTCCATGAACACGAGATTAAAAACTTTTTCTTGCCATCACTACAAACTACATAGGGCAATTAATATATAAAATATTGTTTTTGAGTGGATTATACCTTGAATTTGGAATATTAATAAGGTTAGAAAGTGTAAAAATATGGCAACTGAATTTTAAAATAGTGTCTAGGCTAACATCTAAACTTTGGATTTATTAAGATAAACTAAAAGACAAACATTATTTAGTATTGCCTTCCTGTTTAGCAAGTTACTACCCCTGAAAGAGCTTCAGTTTTTTCAGAATTTAAATACTGTGGTCAAGTAAAGTAATGCAAGTCCCACAAATAAATGTTGGAGTGCCAACCCAGTTGTCCCTGTTTAATTCAGTCCAAGGAAATATAACGAAAAGGGCTGCTATGCATGCCAGTGAAAATAACAACAAAAAAAGCCAAAATAGAAAAGCCACCAGTCTAGAATAATGGGATACCTTTCTGTTTCTCAGGTTGTATGGAGCTCCATCCTTCAGTGCAGTCTGTTCACAACTAACCACCTCCTTCTGGCAGCTGCAGGCTTTAGAGGCGGGAAACCAGAAGGGGCAGAGTCAGTTGCCCTTACTGGGTGTCTTCTTAGTACTGTGGAGGGAAGAACAGAGGAAAAGGTTAGCACAAGCACCCCGTCTTGGCCCACAGTGGTAGTACCTGTTTCAGATGAGCCTGGGGGGTGATCCACAAACGTGCATGCATAACAATAAAAATGATTATAATTCATACACAGCTTACATGAGTAAAGCAGTTAGTCAAGGATGGAATTGAAGAAGTTTTATTTGCTTTCAATTAGTAAATTTAGCTAAGTGTCATTAGCTTACAAATGACAGATAATACTCTATTTCTGAATTAAACTTTCTAAAGGCAACATATATAGAGAAAAGAAAATTGGTCCCAGCTCTGAACCACGAGGGACACCATGTCTAACTGGAATGGAGGAGTATTATCTTCAGAGTTCTACACATGTTGAAAATGATTTCGTAAGTAAACAAAGAATTCCAACTAAAAACAGTGTTTGATGGGCCAACTAAATACTCAAGGCTGCATAGTAGAATGCTATGATCTTCAAAGCCAAAAGCACCACTAAGTGTTGAAACAGTAATGGTGGCATATGTGGCATCAGAGGAGATCAGAGTATCCTTAACAAGAGTTAAACCAGTTTGTATGCTGTGACCATGGTAAAAGTGAGACTAAAAGCTCTGATTGTATGGTTACAATTTTATCTCTAACTTTGAAATCAAATAGCAAAATGGTCTATAATTTTAAACAATATTTGGAAAATAATGCTGATATATCTACTTCAATATAATAAGTACTGCATTAGTTTACTCATTACTTTAAAACGTAATTGGACTACATAATGCACGTTAGTTTTAACTCGTTACTCCCAACACTGCTCCCGAGATTGTGCTGCTGAGCTTAGCACTTTATGTGTATGCAAAGCTAAGACATGTGCAGGCTAACAGAGTGCAACAGACTTGCACAGACCATAAAATCCATAAGTGTAACACAATTAAGATTTAACACATTTCCTTGTGGAGAAACCCACATATGATAATCTGGTTTCTCTAAATGTAATAAGGGTATGCCATTAATGGCATTTTGGAAACTTAGTTTCTTTGAATAACCAGGTTATTAAAAAGCATGCACACACACTCATTGAAGTAGATAAATGAAAGCATTGTTCACAATTAGGGTCTTGACTTGGGTACATTTTTGGATAGTCTGAACCTAGACAGATATATGCAATTTTAGATCGATTTGCTCAACTTGATGATGAATTAATTTTTATCCAGGAGTGAATTTCATTCATTAATCACAAAATCTAATGGTACTATCTTGGCCCAATGTTATCCCAGATTATCTATGGTTGCCCTCTTTTGAAAGCACTTTTAAAATGTGGTGATACTCATATCTTTATCAAAGCTAGAATACATAATTGTATGCAAGGTATGTAATAATGGAAATGTTTTAAGAAAGGTTAATTGCAATTGCAGGATATGTAGACATACATTGGAATGTAATGAAAAAGACATAGTTTGTGAGGGTATTTATTATGAAAAAATCATTTAAATTATTAAAATTACTAATGAATTATTAAGAGTTCATTGTTTATTGTTCCAATTAATTGTTATTATTAATATTATCTTAACTAATGTAAAATTACAATATTTACAATTGAAATGGTTCTGTTTACTGGGTTCCAGTCATGTTCAGTCACTATTCAGGAAGCAGAAATAGGGGTGGTCCATTCCTACAAGTATACTGTACTTGGCAGTCCACATCAATGACAGGTTGGACTGGTCTTGTAACACAGAGGAACTATAAAAGAATGGGCATAGCAGGCTCTGTTTTCTTAGAAGGCTACGTTTAATGTGGGTAGTGACATACTTCACACCTTCTCCAACTCTGTAATGCACTGTATGATTTTCTACACTGTGGTGTGCTGGGCTGGCAACATCGCTTCAAGAAGGGCCCACTGAATCAACAAGCCATTTAAAAACAATACGCCTGTATAATGCCTCACTGTGACTGTGACTACCAAGTCAGAAATTTTTCTTTCTTTTTAGTCATTCTGTTGTGTGTTCACACTGTACAATATCTATCTATCTAAAGAGCTTCTGTAAAAATCCAAATTTTCCCCTTGGAACATTCCCCTTTTGTAATTATGATTTCTAGTCATATGACTTTCTCAAAACAGGTAAAGAAAATTAATTTGATCAAATTTTAATTCACCTGTAATTCTATTCGAGGGAAATATCATCTTAATCATATTAATGCTGAACGCTGATCTTATGTAGAAATTCTCCAATATTTTTACAGAAGTCAATGTGGAAGTTAAAAATATGGATGAGTAATGTAAAGCACAATTCCATCTGCATAATGACAGACTTTTTTGTTTCATGTTCTTCGCTTACAAACACTTGAACCTCTACTGTTAAGGTTAGTTAGCAAATGCAAAATGATCGTGAGTGATTAGATCACTGTCTGAATCCACGTTCTGTCTGACTTTTTTTAATAAAGACAGTATTTTATACTCTTACCAAGAATTTAGAAACCAGCATAATATTAGAGCTAATCTTTAAGATTTTTTACACAATTACCACTATTTTGTAATGACTTACTGCGGTGGGTTGGCGCCCTGCCCGGGATTGGTTCCCTGCCTTGCACCCTGTGTTGGCTGGGATTGGCTCCAGCAGACCCCCGTGACCCTGTGTTCGGATTCAGCGGGTTGGAAAATGGATGGATGGATGTAATGACTTACAAAATCGCACTACCTATATTCTCATGAGAGGTTGGGAGCATGCGCTGATTATGATTGTGAATTTCCCTTTGGGATTAATAAAGTATCTATCTATCTATCTATTACAACGCGTTGCCGCACCCACTACACGACGAACCACCCGGATTAAGATCCGACTGCAGCCATGTAACGGGTGACACCTCAGCACCACACTTAATAGTGTGAGTTTTTTTTTTTTTACAGTTGTTGGACTGCCAATCTTGCCATCAGCCCCCAGGTTTTCCTTGAAAGTTGGAGGACCTTCTTGCAGGGCTGGATGCAGATTAACAGACTGAGAAAAATGATCCAATTCTGTCACTAAATGGGGTTCCATTTGGGAGCATAAATCGGAAAATAGCCTGGTGTGTGCCATATAAATGTTTTCTAACAAATAACGTCAAATACGTCCACTTCAAATTTATAAACCAATCTTACCTAAATAAACAATAAATTCAGAATTATAATATTAATACATCTCTAAAGAGTAGATTTTATAAAAGGTAAGATTAATATCTCTCACAACTTTTTTTACTGCTGCACCTATTGTTAAATATTTCGGATATATTTATATTACTTTCTCGAGCGACTAAAGAAATCTACCCTATTCTGTTTAAATTCAGTTATTTTTTCTGTTTATAAATTTGAAGTTAAAGTGATAGAAAATATAGGAAATGGGCTTTCCTCACCAAGTAAACATCACATACAGTACATAAGTCTAAATTTCAGAATGTTAGAGCTTCTACAGGTGCTGGTCATAAAATTAGAATATCATGACAAAGTTGATTTATTTCAGTAATTCCATTCAAAAAGTGAAACTTGTATATTAGATTCATTCATTACACACAGACTGATGTATTTCAAATGTTTATTTCTTTTAATGTTGATGACTATAACTGACAACTAATGAAAGTCCCAAATTCAGTATCTTGGAAAATTAGAATATTGTGAAAAGGTTCAATATTGAAGACACCTGGTGCCACACTCTAATCAGCTAATTAACTCCAAACACCTGCAAAAGCCTTTAAATGGTCTCTCAGTCGAGTTCTGTAGGCTACACAATCATGGGGAAGACTGCTGACTTGACAGTTGTCCAAAAGACAACCATTGACACCTTGCACAAGGAGGGCAAGACACAAAAGGTCATTGTTAAAGAGGCTGGCTGTTCACAGAGCTCTGTGTCCAAGCACATTAATAGAGAGGCAAAGGGAAGGACAAGATGTGGTAGAAAAAAGTGGACAAGCAACAGGGATAAACGCACCCTGGAGAGGATTGTGAAACAAAACCCATTCAAAAATGTGGGGGAGATTCACAAAGAGTGGACTGCAGCTGGAGTCAGTGCTTCAAGAACCACCACACACAGACGTATGCAAGACATGGGTTTCAGCTGTCACATTCCTTGTGTCAAGCCACTCTTGAACAAGTGACAGCGTCAGAAGCGTCTCGCCTGGGCTAAAGACAAAAAGGACTGGACTGCTGCTGAGTGGTCCAAAGTTATGTTCCCTGATGAAAGTAAATTTTGCAGTTGATTACATCTTGCCTGAAGAAGGGGCCTGAGTTGCCTCGAAAGCTTGCATATTGTAATCTTTCTAGTTAGCCAATAAAAGGTGTCATTTTGCTTGGCTTTTCTCTACATTCATAATGGCTAACACGGTACAGCACCCTAGTACTGCATTTCCTTTGGAAATCAAGGTCCCAGAGTCTGGAGGAAGAGAGGAGAGGCACAGAATCCACGTTGCGTGAGGTCCAGTGTAAAGTTTCCACAGTCAGTGATGGTTTGGGGTGCCATGTCATCTGCTGGTGTTGGTCCATTGTGTTTTCTGAGGTCCAAGGTCAACGCAGCCGTCTACCAGGAAGTTTTAGAGCACTTCATGCTTCCTGCTGCTGACGAACTTTATGGAGATGCAGATTTCATTTTCCAACAGGACCTGGCACCTGCACACAGTGCCAAAGCTAGCAGTACCTGGTTTAAGGACCATGGTATCCCTGTTCTTGATTGGCCAGCAAACTCGCCTGACCTTAACCCCATAGAAAATCTATGGGGTATTGTGAAGAGGAAGATGCAATACGCCAGACCCAACAATTCAGAAGAGCTGAAGGCCACTATCAGAGCAACATGGGCTCTCATAACACCTGAGCAGTGCCACAGACTGATCGACTCCATGCCATGCCACATTGCTGCAGTAATCCAGGCCAAAGGAGCCCCAACTAAATATTGAGTGCTGTACATGCTCAAACTTTTTATGTTCATACCTTTCAGTTGGCCAACATTTCTAAAAATCCTTTTTTTGCATTGGTCTTAATTGATATTCTAATTTTCCGAGATACAGTACTGAATTTGGGACTTTCATTAGTTGTCAGTTATAATCATCAACATTAAAAGAAATAAACAAATGAAATACATCAGTCTGTGTATAATGAATGAATCTAATATACAAATTTTACTTTTTGAATGGAATTACTGAAATAAATCAACTTTGTCATGATATTCTAATTTTATGACCGGCACCTGTATTACATTTTTCTCTATGGGCGTTAAAATGTTAGAAATAGCACTAAGAAAAACTAGTAAAAACACAAAGGCAATACAATCGAGCAAGATCTGAATCCGTTTTTCACGTAACGGTTCAGCTATTGTGACTCTTGTATGTAAATAATTTTTTTGTTTGTTTTTATACTGCGTTAACTGCGGTGGGCTGGCACCCTGCCCGGGGTTTGTTTCCTGCCTTGCGCCCTGTGTTGGCTGGGATTGGCTCCAGCAAGACCCCCGTGACCCTGTAGTTTGGGTATAGCGGGTTGGATAATGGATAGTGGATGGATGGATGGATTCTATGTTAATGGGCAAATTGTTTTACTAATTTATTTTAATACTGACTCGACAAAAAAAGAAAAGAACATGTATGAATGGAATATAAAATGGAAATGGAATATAATAATTTAATCCAGACAGATATATCGAGTCCAAAAACTTGCTCAACATATGAAATACTCACTCGACTATGTCAAAGTCTGTTTCTGCATTTTACAGCGGTTTCTGTGTTCTGAACTGAGAAGTTCTTCTGCTGTGGAGATGTCTACGTTGAATACGTGGAAAATTTGATAGTAATTGTCTGCATCTCAAAAATCCCTTTTGATATTTGAAATATTATAAGGAGGTAGTTCTTGATACCGCTGTTCTGACTGCGATTATGCTCTCTCCAAGGCAATATCACAACTCCAGCTCACAGGAAGCGATTCTGTTATAGTATTTAAAGGGAGGTAAGGAAGGGCTCCTAACTGCTGCGTCAGCATTTGTAATTTTGTTATTATTAAACCTTTTTACACGTTCATCATCTTTTTTTGAACTTGTTTAATAGAAAGCAACAAACACATTCCTTTAGTTGTTTTGTTTCTTTTTAAATACTCAGCTGATTCCAGCGCAACCCTACAGAGATGAGCACACAGCGATATTCCTGTGATAACGCCACACAGCTGAAAAGAAGCACGTGGTACGGTTGTTTCTCACCGGCGTCCAGATAGCGTCACTACCGGCCACCTGACGACATAACTACGACACAGTGGCAATAGACAAAAAAAAAAGGCTCAGCGACAACGATTCTGCGTGGAGTGGCTGCTCCGCCCTTTCCTCTCCACCTCTTCAGCAGGCAAGCCGCAGTAGTCTCCTTCGTGACGTATTTTAAGGACGTTACATTTGGCCAATTAGATCTCGTTTTTCAGTTCAAAACCAAATCTCACGCCAAGATGGGAGGGCGTTATCTGTCTCGCAGTCAATCGTTGTGTTGCATGGGTGGGGGCAAAAGACGTAGCAGGCTAGATTGTTCCAAGTGTATAGAGTCGGGCTGATGTTGAAATCGCTCAGTTTGTTTGAGTCTGCGGCGAAAGTTAGGTTGTGTACGAGTTGTGCCAAACAATAGATGTCAATGAATCGATGAAGAATTTTTCCTTTATGATCCCACCACGTCCTTAAGAAAACCCGTTTTTTTACGTGTGTTTTTGAAAGTTTAACTAAATCAGACAAAGGAGAGGAGGAAAAAAAGAAACCTTATAAACGATTAAACCCCTGCAATGGAGGATAAAAAGGAGGAGGGGGAGTCGGAGATCCAGGAGCACGGCCCGGAGCATTGGTTCTCGAAATGGGAGAGGCAGTGCCTGGCCGAGGCCGACCAAGAGGAGACGAACGAGGAGGAGGCCGAGCAGAGTCCGCAGAAACTCTGGCATCTTTTTCAGAACTCGGCGACAGCAGTTGCACAGCTCTATAAAGGTCCGGGAGAACTAACGTCGACGATGTTTTAACCTCTCTTTGTATCCACAGTCCAGTTTAACTTACTTAAACATATTAGTTGCAGTCCTTTAACACGTATCCGGCTCAGTGGAGCTACAACGAAAGTCGGCTTTATTAAAAGGAATCCTTTAAAAACATTTCTTTTATTATGTTGCGGGTGAAGCGCAGCAAAATGGCGACAGGGATTTTCACCGGACTTGTTTTCCGAGTGAGATTTGGTTTGGTCCAGTTCGCAGCATACATCATATTTTGATTCCTACAGCTTCGATTTTATTGAAATAATCAAAACAATGTTTTTATTTAGAAAACATTAAAGTAAGAAATGAACAAAATGGCGATGTCCTGGGAGGAGTCTCCGGACAGAAATAACTGTAATCGAGATATGCGCATTCCTCGTTTGTCAAACGGAAATTACGCCGACCCACCCAACGCAGATTGTAGCAGCGAAGCGAATAATTGCGGTTACAGTTGCTATAATCAAATACAGTTTTTATTAAAAAGTGACTTATAAAAATAACAAATACCGACGTAAAACAAAATGGCGAAGGCACCGCACGGCCCTATCCGATGGCTGGTAGACGCATTTGAGACGGGATGGGTGTGGATGGGGAGTCGCATGACTGGGGGCTTTTAACCGGTTTTGACCCCAGAGTTACAGGAAAGGGTTTTTTGTGTTTTGTTACAGGAATGTCTGATTTACGTTTGACTTCGGGTTTTTTTTTGTCACTTAAACGCAAAGGAAAATACTGTTAGGAAATGAGAAAGAAACAAAATGGCGAAGGTTATTCCGTTGCGAATGGGATTTTTGTTTTTGATAGATCGCTTAAGCTCACCCTGTTAGGTAGTGCCGCGATGTATTTTCGATTGTCTTTTAGCTCACGAAAATGGACAAGGCAATTAATCTCTTTTATAGCGCCCCTCTACTGAATGCCCCCCTCCCTCCCTCCCCGTAGAGTCCGTAGACTCGTTGGAACAAAATGGCGAAATCTTCCGTCTAATAGATTGATGACAAACTGGTGCAGGTTAAGTGGGGGGTTCGTTTTAATAGTGTTGCATGTGTCTACTTCATTTTAAAATAAGCAACTAACTCGAAATATTCTGTTTTCTCTAATAGATCGGGTGTGTCAGCAGCAGGGACTCTCCCTTTGGGTGCCTTTTCAGAATGCTGCCACGGCTGTCACCAATCTCTATAAAGGTAAACGTTTTGTTTAATGTAACTGTTTCTCTGATCGCTTCTACATTCCCATTTTTCGAACTTAATTGTCCAGAGGTCACAGAGCAAGTTTTGTCCAAACGTCTGTAATACGTGGTTTGTTGGAGGCTTTTGCATTAGTACTGGTTTAGACAACAGCACCAGACAGTATCAAGCCATGGCATTTTTAGTAGTTTCGTTATAATTCCTCGACTGTGCCCCAATTTTTTATCTGATATACGCTCAACGATAATGTTACGGTCGGCCTCGGCTGTTGCCAGGAAAAGCCTGTAATAGACAGGACACCTACGGGTAGTTTGCTGGGACAAAAGGTGTGGCGCTCCGTCAGATGCTCAGAGCCGTCAGTTTAGTGGTGCACCAGAGATGTCTTTTAAAACACGATTGTTTATTGGAAGGTCATCCTCATTGATGCTCATCAGATTTTTTCCTCACACCTTATCTGTAATACAGCATAAAGATCAAAATTTTTTGTTAGGTGAATAACAGTTCGACGTGCTGTTTGTTTCCTTAAAGTAGTTTGTAGAAATATTGTTAGAAATCAGTTTTAAGCGATGTATTGTGAATTTCCCATTGGGATTAATAAAGTATCTATCTATCTGTTTCTAGGTGTAAAATAATACCAAGAGATTTAATGTAATGTCTGAAAGCCTGTTCGGATTGCTTATCAAACAACTTGTTTTTGTGTGTATTGGGAGCTGTCTCAACAGGATTTAGATTTCAAGGGTTCATGAAGGAGGTATTTGCGTTTTAAAAAATCAGGTGAAGTAATTGTTGGATTTATTTATGTCTGTGTGGGTCAACTAAGTAATTGTTGTTCAACTGGGGGTGGGTTTTTCTGTTATGTAATTCTTGTATTTTCAGCAGGATGTTGGCTTTAGGAAATGGGTATATGTTTAAGTCAAGTGGGCTTGTGTATTGCCCGGGCAATGTTTAGATCATAAATATAACAATGTTATTACAGAGGGAGTAGGTAATTTTTACAAAAGGGAATGTAGGTAGAACAAGGAACAACATCTGTACCAATCAATACTATCAAAATGTCAGGTTTACAAATTGTTGGGATTATTTCTCTTCCTGCTTGTCAGCTGTAGACTTGTTCCGTGATGTTCTCTATCTGGCAGTGGAATTTTCCCTAAAATTCTAGGATGACGGGCACAAAAAAAAAATCCCAGCAAAAAGAGTAACACCCTAATGGTTGAGTCTTAAGCTTCAAAACATCTGTTCAAGTAGCTTTGGAACAGTATTGGATGGCATTGTTTATCATCACTGTTCCCAACTTGTGAAGGGTTCATGGCTACTGCTATAGTTTGTGTAACAGGTATTTTGTAAACATTTAGAGTTTGTGACTTAAAAAGGTAATTCAGGACTTTTTTTGTATTTAGGACTGTATTTCTTAAACATCATGGAGTTGCAAGATTTTAAGGTGCAGCTCCCATCATTTCTATTTGGGAATTTGTATCATGTAACAGCAGTTCCCTGTGTGGCTAAATACTTGACATTTGTGCAATGTTTGCCTCGAAATAGCTTCTCTATGTTCATTCAGTCTTGTCAAGTGACAGCTGGTAACCACCATATCTTTATTATTAATTGGCTACTGCATTTATCCAAGGTGACTTGTAGTATTTAAGAGAGAATTGATTGCATTTCTTTAGTTTTTTCAGTTGGAACACAGGCAGGTGAAGTGTCTTACACATGGTGACACAGTGTCATTAGCGGGATTTGAACTCACAACCTCAGGTTTTTAATGTCTAAAGTTTAAAAGTTTTAAGCCCTGAACCACTATGCCACACTACCATACGTAACTAATGTTGTCATGTCTTTGGTTTGCTCAAGTCCTAAGCTTTGATGAAACATTTTCAGGGTTCCATAAGGACATAACATGGTCATATGCGATTAGTTCATGTAGTACCTGAGAAATTTGACATACAAAAGGAGACCAAGTGCATTTATTTGGCTAATAGCTAAGCTCTCCCAGTATCTCATCCAGATACTTGAAGGTTGTTCACCTTTCTGCTTTAGCCCCAGGTCTTGATTTGTTCCAGATTCCCACATCTGTTTATGTAATGAAGTGCTTCTTGGCTTCAGTCTTAAATGCACTTCCCCTTAATTTCACACGTGGCTTTGTGTACGTAATTCACCCTTAAGTTGAAAGAATTCTGCTAGATCTACTTTATCAATGCTTTAGAGAATTGAAGACTTGGATTAGGTCCTTGTTCAGTCTGTGCTCCTAATGGCTAAACTGGTTTAATTATGTGTCTGTCCGAGTACGACATGTCCTTAAGTCTCAGATGTACCTGATTGCTTTCCTCTGTAGAGTTGCATGTCCTGGTATCGTGTTTTTTTTTTTTTTTTTGTAGAGTGGGGATTAAATCTGTACACAATACTTCAGGTGCAGCCTCACCAGTACGTTATATAGTCTAAGCATATTGTCCTTAGGTTATATCTTAAAAACTGTTGAATATAAATCAATTTATTTGCCATTTTAATTGCTTTTGCACATTGATTAGATGATTGTTGTCAGTGTAAACCCCTAAATCCTTTTTAGTGGTTGCTTCCAGTATGACAGTTTTCTCCCATCTTCTATGTTGTAATTGATGTCCATTTTGCCTGCATGTAGCACTTTGCAGTTTAATATAGAAAAGTGCATTTTTTAAGTGTTTGCCTAATTGTGAGCTTGTCCAGTTCTTGTTACAATTGGTGTTTGTAATAGAAGCCATACTGACTTGAGGCAGTTTATTTTTATAATGTATGTATTTTAATTAAATGCCTAATTTCTGCATTTATTCCTGGGAGTCTGAGCAAGGCATTAGCTTGATTTAAAGCACAGTTTGTCTGTTGTAGTTTAAGAAAGTATATTTTTAGGTAACAATAAAATGAAAATATTTTCCGTCCAAAGCATTGTCTTTACACTGTAAGCTGTTCTCAATTTCTTGGTCAAGTATGAATGCAAATGACTAGGTGTCTTGAAACAGGATGCCTCATTTCAATATTGTAGTTTCAGTCATGCAAAAGGGAAGATTTTTAAATTGGTGCCATGTTTATTTTTGAAAGTACAACTTATTAAAGTAAACATGATCTAAATGTTTTTAAATATGTTAAAAAAAAAAAATGTTTAAATTTTTCACCTACTTATTTTTTTTTTATTTAACTGATCTAAGCAAAATTGGTAGCCGTTGTGATGCTTGATCCAACTTTTGATATAATGTTGGAGAACATGCTCTGCAGTTGTACTTTTTCATTGAGAGATGTATTCAAGGAGCACACATTTTGTTGTGCTGGAATGTGGGTATTCTTTTGTGTTTATGATGTTGGCCTTTCCAAGCATTTGGTCATTTTTGTTGCTTATAATGCTTTTATAACCACAAAATATTCCTATTTTGGGATAAGAAAAGACTGTACTACCAGACGAAGAATTTCCAGAAACATGTTGCTCAATGTTTTTGTTTAAAATTTCACATGAATTCGTAAAAGCATAAAACCAAAGTTGTTGTATTTATTTGATTAATCATATAAAAATACTTTAAATCAAGCGCTCTGACTTTCATATAGTTACATAGATACATATTTCAGTTACAGACTTTATGGTAAGTAATGCCTGATGCATTTATGGTACATTTACATGAAATGTGTTTTGTTTTTTTTGCAGAAAGCGTGGAGGCTCATCAAAGGAGTTACGATTTAGGGATTCAAATTGGTTATCAACGAAGGAACAAGGATGTGTTGGCATGGGTGAAAAAGCGTAGGAGAACTATTCGTAGAGAGGACTTAATCAGCTTCCTGTGTGGGAAAGCTCCTCCTCCAAGGACTACTAGGGCTCCTCCAAGACTAACTGTAGTGTCACCAAATAGAGCACCTTCAACAGAAACAAGTTCATCTGTAGAGACTGATTTGCAGCCTTTTCGAGAAGCCATAGCCTTGCATGGTAATTGTTTTTCCCCCTTTTTAAGGCTCTTGAATATGTTTTGGTGTGTTGATTTGGGTTTCACAATGTCATGTATTTAGTTTTGGTATAGCTAAACTACTATTTCTTGAGAATAAAAAAGCTGACTAATGACTTGCAAACTACATGGAGAAATCCCTGACTTCCTGTTTTTGTCAAATGCTTTATTCATTTAATATAGTTAATAATTAAGCTGTAAAAGGAAATAAGTGTTCCTCTTCTGTTGCCAGAAAGAGTGATGATAAACCATAAAACTATTAAAGTGCTGCTCTGCTAATATCTTACCACATGTGGCTACATATACTTTTCAGAATCCAAATGTCTGTTGCATTTTTATGCTTATGGTCATTTTTATTATTTTTTTTTAAAATACTGGTCAGTGCATTAAATTCACACACAGTGCCTTGGTTGAAGGTTTGGAAAGAAGTATGCCTTCTCCACTTTAATGTTTAGTGTATGACTGAAATGGAGTTTGTTAGTCTTTATGAATATCAGAACTTGATTTGTCATAGCAGAGATGATACAGGAAATGCTGTTGGCATGGGGAGAAGGTGGTATCAAGATTAGTACTGCTGATTCTGTTCCACTTCCTGCTAGTGTGGCTCATGTTTTCCCTCTGTCTGTATTCCCTCTTCTAAAAAAGACACGCATGTGCTTTTAATGGGCATCTTCATCAGTGATGGTAAATTGGACAGGCGTGGCTGTATGTGCAAGTGAAAGGGACGTTTTGGTCTTTCCCACTTGTGTCTGATGGTATTAGAATAGGTTTTACCATTCAGCAAGTGGGTTTGGAAAAATGTGAATATAATCAAGTTCTGATATTTTACTAGGAAAAGTAGAAACTGTAATGATTTTTGCATAAGCTAAATATAGTTGAATTAGGGATTTTATGTTCTGAATGTTTTGTTACATGGGATATAACACTTTTGTGGAGGCTTTCTGGTTTGAGTAACCCTGTGAAGTCTGTAATGGCGTAAAGAATATTTATTTCAGCTTGGTAGTAGTGCATGCAAGTGTTCTAATTTTTGGGAGAGATGACTTCTTTACCAAATGGTGTGTCTTGGCCTTTCTGGCAAAAATGTGTTGTTTCTAGTTATAATCTTACCACCAGCCATTTGTGTGTTTCTGCTTTATAGTAAATTATTACTAGGTGAATATCTGAAGATTGCCCCTACTACTAATGTGAATGTACTTGTAAAGTAAACAGATGTTTGCAAAATATGGGTCAGGTAAATGTTCTATATATACAGTATGTGTGTGTGTGTGTGTGTGTATATATGATATAAATTGGAGAGTGAGATGATGACTCAGCAGTAGTCGCCCAGCATAGCTGAGAGCCAAAAGTGCATTTAGTAAAATGCTTCTTTATTCTTAAGAGCACATGTCTGTAGTGTATGTATATGTGCGTGTATATATAATATAATAATTGGACTCTGGAAATTGGCTCGAATGCAGATTCTGGAGAAAAAATGTTTACAAAATTGCCTTAAGATGGCACTGTAAATACTGTCATGTATCAGATGCTTGGCTTACCTAAAATGGAATTATAAGATTGATTAGACTTTAACAGTACAATTCAGCAAAAATAATGCACTTTTAAAGAATTTCAACACCAGTCATCTTTAAGTCATGTAAAAGATTTTAATTTTATTTAATTGGCATTCTTGTTTTTTCAGGTCTTAGTGGTGCAATGGCAAGTATAAGTGTGCGATCAAGTACACCAGGATCTCCTACACATGTAAGCAGTGGTTCTAATCCTAGCCGCAGAAGAAATGGACTTCACGATGTGGACTTAAACACTTTCATATCAGAGGAAATGGCACTCCATTTGGACAATGGTGGCACTAGGAAGCGGACCTCAGCCCAGTGTGATGTCATCATAGATTCACCAACTCATAAACGCAATCGAATGATCTGAGCTTGATCTTTGACGTGCACTGTGCTGCTTAAATGCCACTTAATCCTCAACACTTTCTTGAAAAGAAAAAAAAAAAAGAGGGCCATCAGAACCTTTTTTCTCATTGGTTAAAATGAGTGAATTCAATAATGATTGCCATAAAAAAAAATAATTGTCACATTATGTTCTGTTTAATAATGGCTGTTTTCCCAGTTATGAAGTAAAGGACATTTCTTTTTCTCTAGAACAATCATTATAGTTTGACAAGTTATAAGGCTAAAGTGACCTTACATGTAATTACAAAGGGTATCATATGTTTTTTATGTAAACACATATTACCCTTCAATGTTTTGACTGTGTTGAGAATGTGTCAGCATTATTACAAGGTAATAACTGTCACATTCGACATGGCGATTTGTTAGGTACAGTACGAAGCCTTTGGGAGATTTGTTGGTTTGTTTTTTCTTGCAGCTGCACAGCTTTTGTAGAGGTTTCTGTTTTGGTCCCAGTTTGGAGGTTTGTGGGAATATCTGGGTTTAATTGGTCTGATAAAGCTGCTAAATCTGTTTGAAATGTGGCGTGGTGCTATGATGGTTAATAATCAATATTTGGCCAAGAATCAATGCAGGAATCGTTATTGGATTCACTTGTGTATTTAGTGCTCCAAAGCAACAGTATCAAAATTATTCCTCCGTGAATAGCCTCTTGGAATCCTTAATTTTTGTCAGTTGTTGGTTAACAATATGTAATGTGCATACGTAACATTTTTAGGTGCTGTTACCAGTTATATATTTATATATATGGTGCATATTGTCAAAAGTGCAAACCATCAAATTGTCAACATGGACAGTTCATGTATTGAAGCAACACACTGTGGTAGATTTGTCAGCCATCTAACTTTTTTAGAAGCAAATAAAAAATGTTAAATTGCTCATATTGAACAAAATTAACCTTTGATTTCTTCATTAAATTTTCAAAAAAAAAAAAAAAATTAGCATTGCCCCCATGTCCATATACATTTAAGGTTTGCATTTCTTGCTTATATGCAGCACCTTGCCATTTCTTATAATTTTTGCTGTGTAATTTTAATTGGTAATAAATCCATAATATATACAAAGCTTTTTTCTTTCTTTTTTTTTTTTTTCTTTTTAAGATTTGTACTTTAAAAGACATTAAAGGAGCACTAACTGTTGTACAGTAATGGAACCTAACATTTCTGATGATTCAGTAAATTTTATGCAGTGAGTTGACTTGAGAGATTTTCTCTGAAAAGTGATGCATATTAAGGAAACATGTAAAAGGAGTTAAAAGTAAATGCGACCAATATTGAAGCAAGGTCAGTTTCTGAAAGTAGCAATTTTTATGTCTAGCAAATGTTTACAGTGAGATTAATTTGAAAACAATTCATTAATACAGACTATATATCCATGAATACATTGAGTTGCTACGTACTTATCAGTGTAAATATGTTGTTGCTGTTTCTCAACGTTTAACTTGTATGGGTTTGTTTTGATAACTTTTTTTATTTAAAAAAAAAAAAATAGCATTGTGTTTGTTTTACAATATGCAAAGTAAACTATTATGCCCTTAACTTTTTATTTTGGGATATGAAGTGTGTTGCTTTTGTCTCCCCTACCCCCAACCTGATTCCAGCTAAAAATGGAGTTAAATTATAGTTAGAAATGTTTAAGTCGGACATTGATAGCAGAGTTTGATATCAATCAATAGTGTCTTGAATTTTAATAGGAAAGTAATTAGAAATGCGCTGAAAAGCAAATCTGTTTGCCATTAACAGAATATCAAATGTTGGTAATGCAAACTTTCATTCTCCTGTGGTGTGAGAGAGAGAGGACTGTGTTTTATATACTGTAGATAAAGCGCCCAGGTTTGAAGCAACACACTGACTTCCAAATTTTGAAAATTCACACTGGCGCTGTATTTCCAAACATTAGTGTGGCAATTGCAAACGGGTCTGGAGGTGTGCAGGAGAGAATTTATTGTTTGGTGGGGAGCTGTGTGTTGCAAAACTTACCCATGTCTTTGTTTGAATAACGGATGTAAAAATTTTCATTTTTTTTTTTATATAGTGAGACAAGTCTGAATAGCAACTTGAGATGAGCTCACATAAAAGGAGTTTAATTTTTTGCTTAACAGATATTGACCGTTATTATTTGGTTCTATTTTAATTGCTCTGTGTAGTGGGGTCACGAGGGCCAAAGTAGCTGCAGGTTTTTGTTTCGATCCATTTTTTAATTTTATTGAGAAGTCGAGTATTGCTGTTGAAGCACTTAATGACACAAGGAAAGACTTTTTGTTGCTTCTTTCTATAGTGGTCTGTCTTGTCATGGTTCCCTACCCTTAATTTGGTTATTTTTAGTCTTTAAACAGCTGTATGCACTGTTAGTGGCTCCTTTTATTGGCAATGAAATGCAAATGACAAAAGAACCAGCAGTTCTCAATTTACACCTGTGCACATTGATCATAAACTAGCAGGCTTAATAAAATATTTGGAAGGAAACTTGACAAAAAATGTGAAGGGCTGAGAATTTCTCGTCCACTTCAGACTGAAAATCATGTTGGAAAGGAAAACCTCTACAATATAAGAAAGAATGACCTGACATACCAGAATGAAAACACTAACAACTCCTAAAAATGTTAAGATGTGTTCCTGGCAACGATTGGCTTCTAATTAAAGCATTCAGGTTGGAACAGACCCTTAGTTTAAAAGCCCAGGCTCAAATAAATGGAAGTGAGAAGTTTTGATACTGGTGGCTGAGTGCTGAATTCAGCTCTTCAGTGTTTAGCAATACAGTGTCCGAATGTGAGTGACTTTACTACGTGTTTACTACTTTTGTTTGCTTGATGTTTTCATCTCATTATGCGATGGTAGTTTATGATTCTGATGTATGTGAGACTTTGTTTTTTGAAAAACACTATTAGGCTTTTAGTTTAACACTCACTAAAGATGGGTTTCTAACCGGTTATAGAGTACCTTGGTCTGTTGCGGATACTTGAACCAGACATAAACTGGCTCATTATGGGACTTGCTTTTTTTTTAAAATGAAGTTTGATTCAATCCAGGGCTATAATCAAATGCTTTTATAGTATGGCACATGATATTAACATCTTATATTTAAAAGTTTATAAAGGAAGTTCCAGTGTATAATAATAGCACAGATAAGACCATTTGTTTTGTGAAGTAGGCAATACCTTGCCTTTCTTTAAATGTGATATTTTGCTTACATAAGAAAGATGTGGTTTAGTTCTGAGAGTTTTACAGGAGGAGTTTTTATTTATTTTTTTTTTTGAAACCAGTGGGGATTACAAAAATGGAGGCTGCATGTGCTTACTTTTGAAATGTGAACTCCTGGTTTAGGATCGGGCTTAGAAAAGGTGATGTTGAATATGTCTGCTTGTGCCTCGAATATTAATTGCACAGATTTCTGTTTGCAAACCATGTGAAATTGCTAGTAGGAAATTTTAAATCCAATGTGTATTGGAGGCAACTGCAATAAAGACTGCATCCCTGTCTTTGATTGGTTGAACAAATATTGGCAGATTATTGTAGGAAGTCTCCAGATTTGTGCATAGCGGAGGTCTTGGCTCTGTGAAGTTCAGTTGTCTACGCTGTACAGAACTGTTGTATCTAAGTGGTTGGGTGATCCCCCTAAAATATTAGCATTGTTTCAGTTCAATACATCTTTATTGTTCATCTTCATGACTGTTATTTCGCTTAAATTGACGGGAATGTAAGAGAACGGTAAGTCGTTTTGGAAAAAGTCTGTTAATTTTTTATATGGTTATTTTACAGAGGCTTATTGCCAACTGTAGCTTATTTAATGGTTGGTTTATTACGAGGAGAAAAGAAATTTTGTGAAACAAATTCCTATATAGGGATAAAGCCAAACTCTCTGCTTACAAAATTGTGGGATTTTTGCCATTTTTAAGTTATGATCAGTCATTTTTAAAATTGCTGATTTTTTTTTATATAAAGTGGATCCATAGCAGTTTAAGAGGTGAATTATTTTAATGGAGGAAAACCACAATTCTGTGCTTTGTTGGCACTTCTGTGGTTTGATGTTTGCCACACTTTATTTTTGAAACCCTTGTGGGGCTCTCAGCTCTACAAGACACTGCCATAGCCTAAACGTTTTTGCTGTTTATGAGTACAGGTGACGCCCAATGCCACATCGTGTGTTTATTTTCCCCAGAACTTCTACTTTTTATTAAAGCATGAGGATCTGTGTAACATAAACTTTACTGTATGTTCTCTGAGGCAGCACATGTAGTTTTTCCACTGTGGCTTAAACTGCTGCACACAATGTAGCAAATTTGTAAATCCGATTAGGTGGTTTTAATTCATTTCTCCCTTTTTAAGACCAAATGGACCATTTCCATTAAATCTCATCTTCCCCTTTCAGTTCTGAATCCAGCAAGCAAATCAAAACTGACGGCTCCAGATGCCTGTGTGAAAACCTTGTTTGCCCAGCCATCCTCTTCATGCATCTTTTGTGCCCTAGTTGTTCAAATTTGATTTTAAGAATCTAACCTGACATTACATGGTAGGAGTTTGAAGGGAAGAGTTTTACTCGGGGAAGCTTCTGTGCCAATGTGTGCCTATGGGCACTGCAAGTTGGTGTTGGATTTATGACTTTAAAAAAGGAACTGTCATCCCTGATGTTTGATTAGTACACTGTGAGTGCTTCAGTTAGGTTGATCTCTGGGTGAATGTTAAAATGTAAGTGAAAACTGCTCATTGCCTTTCAAGTGTGCACCGATATACAGAATGGACAGTTATGTTTTCAGAGCGTTACACGCAAGCTTATTCTTGAGTAATTGTATACTTTGTGAATGCAAAACGTGAATGGTTTACTCTAGCCGTTTTACCTCTAGTGGTTCTAACGCCACCTCCATGCTTGCTTGTCTTTGTTTCTACCATTGGTGACTTGAGTTTAGTGCAATTTCTTGCTGCAACCATGTCATCCTGTGCCAAAAGACATGGAATGGATGGATATGTTGGTTTTCAGAATGTTTTACTAATTAAGAATTCAACCCTGAAACCTTTTAACTGAGTACTTTGTAGAAGCCTCTGGGGCAGCAATTGTAGCTTTGGGTCTTCTTGGGTAAGTCTCTCTATCTTTGTACACCTGGATTGAGGCTGTTTTGTGCCATTCTTCCTGGCAGATATCCTGAACTCCACTCGATTGGATGGGAAGAGTTTGTAACCTGCCATTATTCTGGTCTTTCCACAGATTTTCTATGGGGTTTAGGTCTGGGCTTTGGCATAATCACTCAAGAACAATCAAGAGACTTGTCCTGAAGCCATTTTAAGGAAATGGGCTACCAGGCTGGTCTATCACTTTCTGCTTTTATTTATTAACAGAATTCTGGGGCACTCAAGGGTTCTCAGATTTGACTTAGAGCCAAGACAACACACAGGAGTGACTCAATACTTCAGGTCATTGTTACGCTAAAAGGTGAACCGTAGCCACAGTGTGAGGTTGCAGGCCCACTGGAGCAGGTTTTCTCTTTGTATTTGTATGTGTCTGTACCTAAAGTCTGAGCAGGAATTGTATTTGTATATGTCCTTACCTAAAGTCTGACCAGTCTCCCTGTTCCTGCCACTGAGAAGCACCCCCAACTTCCTGACCATCGCCTGGTGATGAGCAGTGCCTGGTCTTCCCCAGTGTAGCAGCTGCAGTTCTGTTTTTGGCTCCTCAGACCAGAGACTCTTACAGTGGTGTGAAAAACTATTTGCCCCCTTCCTGATTTCTTATTCTTTTGCATGTTTGTCACACAAAATGTTTCTGATCATCAAACACATTTAACCATTAGTCAAATATAACACAAGTAAACACAAAATGCAGTTTGTAAATGATGGTGTTTATTATTTAGGGAGAAAAAAAATCCAAATCTACATGGCCCTGTGTGAAAAAGTAATTGCCCCCTTGTTAAAAAATAACCTAACTGTGGTGTATCACACCTGAGTTCAATTTCCGTAGCCACCCCCAGGCCTGATTACTGCCACACCTGTTTCAATCAAGAAATCACTTAAATAGGAGCTGCCTGACACAGAGAAGTAGACCAAAAGCACCTCAAAAGCTAGACATCATGCCAAGATCCAAAGAAATTCAGGAACAAATGAGAACAGAAGTAATTGAGATCTATCAGTCTGGTAAAGGTTATAAAGCCATTTCTAAAGCTTTGGGACTCCAGCGAACCACAGTGAGAGCCATTATCCACAAATGGCAAAAACATGGAACAGGGGTGAACCTTCCCAGGAGTGGCCGGCCGACCAAAATTACCCCAAGAGTGCAGAGACGACTCCTCCCAGAGGTCACAAAAGACCCCAGGACAACGTCTAAAGAACTGCAGGCCTCACTTGCCTCAATTAAGGTCAGTGTTCACGACTCCACCATAAGAAAGAGACTGGGCAAAAACGGCCTGCGTGGCAGATTTCCAAGACGCAAACCACTGTTAAGCAAAAAGAACATTAGGGCTCGTCTCAATTTTGCTAAGAAACATCTCGATGATTGCCAAGACTTTTGGGAAAATACCTTGTGGACTGATGAGTCAAAAGTTGAACTTTTTGGAAGGCAAATGTCCCGTTACATCTGGCGTAAAAGGAACACAGCATTTCAGAAAAAGAACATCATACCAACAGTAAAATATGGTGGTGGTAGTGTGATGGTCTGGGGTTGTTTTGCTGCTTCAGGACCTGGAAGGCTTGCTGTGATAGATGGAACCACGAATTCTACTGTCTACCAAAAAATCCTGAAGGAGAATGTCCGGCCATCTGTTCGTCAACTCAAGCTGAAGCGATCTTGGGTGCTGCAACAGGACAATGACCCAAAACACAGCAGCAAATCCACCTCTGAATGGCTGAAGAAAAACAAAATGAAGACTTTGGAGTGGCCTAGTCAAAGTCCTGACCTGAATCCAATTGAGATGCTATGGCATGACCTTAAAAAGGCGGTTCATGCTAGAAAACCCTCAAATAAAGCTGAATTACAACAATTTTGCAAAGATGAGTGGGCCAAAATTCCTCCAGAGCGCTGTAAAAGACTCATTGCAAGTTATCGCAAACGCTTGATTGCAGTTATTGCTGCTAAGGGTGGCCCAACCAGTTATTAGGTTCAGGGGGCAATTACTTTTTCACACAGGGCCATGTAGGTTTGGATTTTTTTTTCTCCCTAAATAATAAAAACCACCATTTACAAACTGCATTTTGTGTTTACTTGTGTTATATTTGACTAATGGTTAAATGTGTTTGATGATCAGAAACATTTTGTGTGACAAACATGCAAAAGAATAAGAAATCAGGAAGGGGCAAATAGTTTTTCACACCACTGTATCTTTATCCTCCTTTACACTGTCAGGTGGGTTTTACTCCAGAGGGGTTTCCTTTTAACTACCATCAATGACTATAAACCCTTGATGAATTAAGAGTATCCAAGAAGGGACCCCTAATCCCCCACTTGATGAAACAATTGGGTGTCCATGTGCTGCATTATTTGATCAACTCTCTGTTAAGTCACTTGTGGTGGGGAGATTGGGGTCTTAATCTGGTCTTGGCTACTGTTACTGACACCGGGGGGGGGGGGGGGGGCGTCAAGTCACATGACCTTCCTGTGCTCCAATTGGAAAACTAAAAGAAATGTAACCAATTGTATCGTAAACATAAGTCACATTATATAAAGGTGTCAGCCGCATAAGTAAACGTAAATGAGATGAGCCTGTACTGAAGGAAACTAGTCAGCCAAATAAAGTAAATGACATCAGTGATTAAAGGCATATTTGTAAGCTTCTGATTGGGGAGAAGGTTGCTCAGTTAGATGTTTCAAATACTTTGTGCCTTCAGTTATTCAGGTTTGTTTTGCATCCTGGCAGCATTCCTGGCAAGGTCAGTACCTCCACCGCCTTACTCTCAGTTAACACTTGCCAAATATGGCCTACCTGGAGGCCTCACTGCTTTCCATAGAGTAGGTACATCTGTCAAACTCGGATCCTGGAGGCAAAAGGCAAACTGAAATAAGTGTATTCCATGAATGTGTTTACTAACTAATAAGAGTGTCTGGAACAAAAACATACAGCCATTGCGGCCCTCCAGGCAGGGCTGTGGATTTCGTACACATACAGCGGGGGGGAAAAATTATTTGATCCACTTCTGAATTTGTAAGTTTGCTCACTTACAAAGAAATGAGTCTCTAATTTTATGGTAGTTTTCATTTTAATGGAGAGGGACTGAATATCAACCAAATATCCAGAAAAAAACACATTACATAAAAGGTATAAATTGATTTGCATGGCATTAAGTAAAATAAGTATTTGATCCCCTACAACCCGGCCAGAATTCTGGCTCCCAAAGATTGGCTGTGTGGATTACAATCAATCATGGATACTCTTAATCTCAACTCGTTATGTGTATAAAGCACACCTGTCCACAGAATCAGTTTCTTCCATTCCAAAATCTCCACCACCATGGGCAACACCAAAGAGCTGTCAGAGGACATCAGGGACAAGGCCAGAATGGGCTACAAGACCATCAGCAAGAAGCTTGGTGAGAAGGTGACAACTCTTTGGTGCGATTATTCGGAAATGGAAGAAATATAAAATGACCATCAATCGCCCTTGGTCTGGAGCTCCATGCAAGATCTTGCCTCATGGGGTGAGCGAGAAAAACAACCCCAAAGCATAACGTTTCCACCTGCATGCTTGTCTGTGGGGATGGTGTTCTTTGGGTCACGCTCGGCATTTCTCTTCCTCCAAACACGGTTGTTCAAGTTGAAGCCAAAGATCTCGATTTTGGTTTCATCTGACCACAGCACTTTCTCCCAAGCCTTGTCTGAATCATTTAGATGTTCACCGGCAAACTTAACCCATTTATGTCCCGTGTTCCATTATTGGAACGCCGGTCACGTTGGAGTAACATGTGTAATGTAAGAAGAGGATTTACCTAGTGTTCCAATTTTGGAACACCACATAACTCAACAATGGAATGTAATAAAAAATTTTTCTCTTCAAATTCTTGTTCCTTATATTTTTCTACGCAACATATGTGAATTTCGTGCACAAACTCAAAAATTTTAACCTTCAGCATAAATGGGTTTAAGACAGGCCTGTACATGTGCCTTCTTGAGCAGGGGGACCTGGCGGGCGCTGCACGATTTCAATCCGTTATAGCGTAGTCTAATACCAATGGTGTTCTTGGTGACTGTCTTCAGATCATTAACCAGCTCCTCCCGTGTAGTTTTGGGCTGATCCTTCACCTTTCTCATGATCATCCTCACCCTATGAGGCAAGATCGTGCATGGAGCTCCAGACCGAAGGTGATTGATGGTCATTTTATATTTTGAATAATTGCACCAAGAGTTGCCATCTTCTCACCAAGCTTCTTGCTGATGGTCTTGTAGCCCATTCTGGCCTTGTGCAGGTCTTGTCCCTGATGTGCTCTGACAGCTCTTTGGTGCTTCCCAAGGTAGTGGAGAGGTTGGAATGGAAGAAACTGATTCTGTGGAGGGCGGCACAGTGGTAGCGATGCTGCACAACAGTAAGGAGACCTGGGTTCAGTTCCCGGGTGGAGTTTGCATGTTCTCCCTGTGTCTGCGTGGGTTTCCTCCGGGTGCTCTGGTTTCCTCCCACAGTCCAAAGACATGCAGGTTAGGTGCATTGATGATCCTAAATTGTCCCTAGTGGGTGTGCCCTGCCTGGGATTTGTTCCTGCCTTGCGCCCTGTGCTGGCTGGGATTGGCTCCAGCAGACCCCCGTGACCCTGTGTTAGGATATAGCGGGTTGGAGAATGGATGGATGGATAATTCTGTGGACAGGTGTGCTTTATATACATAATGAGTTGAGATCAGGAGTATCTATAATTGATTGATTGATTGATTGTAATGTGTGTGCCACGTAGGCATACAACCAATCTGTGGGAGCCAGAATTCTGGCCGGGTTGTAGGGGATCAAATACTTATCTTACTTAATGCCATCCAAATCAATTTATAACTTTTATGTAATGTGTTTTTTCTGGATATTTGGTTGATATTCTGTCTCTCTCCATTAACATGAAAACTACCATACAAATTAGAGACTACATTTCTTTGTAAGTGAGCAAACTTACAATTTCAGCAGGGGATCAAATAATTATTTCCCCCTACTGTAAACCTTCAACTCCGACTCCTCAATTAATGGTGCCACCAACTCTGTCTCTATTTGTAATTAGACCCCCATATTTATTGTGTTGATTGAACGCACACAATATACAAGCAATGTCAATCATCTGACTACTTTGTAGCCCCCTAACTTGTGTGGGAAACAGCCCGGACACAGACAGGCAGACATCGTTTAAAGCACCACAACAAGTTTATTTACAACTATGTACAATAAGTGAAGCACACAACCCAGTGCCGCAGCACCAATCACCCCAAAGTCCAGGCCTTTCAAGCACAATGCCTTTTTCACTGCCTCCACTCCTCCGAGCTCCGTCCTTCTTCCACCCGACTCCAGCCATCGAATGGAGGGAGGCGGCCCCTTTTATGCTCACCCGGATGTGGTCCAGGTGCCTCCCGATAAGCTTCCGCCGGCCCTTCCTGGTGTAGCGGAAGTACCAACTGCACACCCGGAAGCACTCCGGGTGCCCCTGGTCTTCTTCCCCCCAGAACTTCCGGGTGCGGCGGAAGTGCTGAGGGCCAGGGCTCCATAGGCATCGGGGTGACCACGGGCCCCTATAGGGTTGAGCTTCTAAGCTCTGTTCCTGTGGTCCCCAAAGCCACCAGGGCGGTTGCCCCCTCGTGGTCTGGAGGAGGCATAAGCCCTTCTCCGGTCCTTCTGGGCATCCCAGCTGGGTACCACCCCAGCTGCTTGCCACACCTGTTAAAGTTTGGGTTTAAAGGCTGTGGTGATGCCATTGTGGCTTTTTTATATTATTTATTAAAGTAGTTACAAACCTTAAACACAAGACATAACTTACAAAAGAAAAAATACTCTAACTGAATCTATATATGTGAAATTGGAAGATTTAACACAATTTATTTCCAGTAACATTTGGTTGGAGTTTGGGGTAACCCTAATCCTAACCCTAATCCTAACCTGACCCCAGTATCTGACTCCACAGCCCAGCCTCCAGGCTCTGAGTCTGACAGTCCAACTTAGGGCTTCCACATAACTAAGTCAGTTCCCCGATGAGGTGGCAGCACCAAGCACTGCCCTCCTGGGGTCTTCACTCACCCTGAAATTGTTATAATTATCCTTCCACTACAAGGTACAAAAAGGGCTGCAAGCCTCAAAATTACCCACACCTTCCTATATTTCAGGATTGGGCCCACTGGATTGTCCACACAACCAGAGGGGAGGTGTTTCAAGGAAGATGGATTTTAACTCGCCCACACAGGGACGGTCATAATAATGTGAGAAGGACCATCCTTTGGTGAATTTAAGCAGGATTCACTCCCTTTTGCCCAATGAAATCTCACTATGGCACGTTGTTCAACAATCCCACTGCGTAGCATCCGTGTTCATTTGACCTTGTCCAGGCCTCAACAATGCCTTTTCCTCTCTTCAGGCCGCCTCCACTCCTCTCCTCCTGAGCTCTCTCTCTCTTCCTCCCGACTCAAGCCATCGAATAGAGGGAAGCAGCCCCTTTCAAACCCACCCAGATGTGCTCCAGGTGCCTCCCAATGATCTTCCACTGGCACTCCCAAGTGTGGCTGAAGTACTGGCTGTGCACCCAGAAGCACTCCAGGTGTCCCTGGTCTTCTTCCCCCCAGCACTTCCAGGTATGGCTGAAGTGCTGAGGGCCAGGGCTCCTCAGGCATTGGGGCGCCCCCTGGCGGTGACCATGGGCCCCTATTGGGTTGAGCTTCTAAGCTCTGTTCCCATGGTCCCCAAAGCCACCAGGGCGGTTGCCTCCTTGTGGTCTGAAGGAGGAGTGATCCCTCCTCCGGTCCTTCCGGGCATCCCGGCTGTGTGCCACCCCCAGCTGCTTGCCACAATAGATAGATAGATAGATAGATAGATAGATAGATAGATAGATAGATAGATAGATAGATAGATAGATAGATAGATAGATAGATAGAAACTTTATTAATCCGAAGGGAAACTGCAGGATTACACCAACATTAAAATAAAAGGCACAAATATACTTTGTCAGGCATGCATGCTTCTGAGTCATCTTTGAGTTTTAGGAAATTTTAAGCAATCCCTCTCCGAGCCAGGAGGGGTCGCCAACACTAATGCATCGTTCTTCTCTACCTACAGTCCACATGTTTCCGGACCTGATGAGCACTGTGGTCTCCTCTGCGTCCTTCGTCACGTCCACCTCTTCAGGAACCGCCAGATAAAAGGACCACAACAAGCGGAAGTGGGCGTTCATTCCCGATTAGGACTCTGACCTGGCCACAAGGTAGTCTCTTCATTCACTTAACGTCAGCCTTGGCTTTGACTTATTGTACCCTTGTCTGCCAGTTTATTTTCTTAAGTTTAATTTGCAGCATTATTAAATGGGGTTGTTTTTTTTAACTTGTGTCCTCTTTTGATAACATTTGACAACAATTACAATAAACATACTTATGCTAACAAGGTAGAAATACACATATAAGAAGAATTACGTCTTAACAAATTGTTAAATATTTACTAAGTGTGAAATGATTATAATTTGACGTAATTATAAAGTATAATTTCACAGTTCTGGACATCGGTCATTGGTACAGTATCATGCAGATAACGTTATTGTCTGTTCAGATGTCTGCTAGACCAGCTCAATATCATTCAGCACACAATGAACAAGACCTCCTCAACCGAAGGGTGACTCATTATAGAGCCTGATGCCTGAGGGTATAAACGTCTTTACATGGCACTCCTTGGATCATCGCAGTTGTCTCAGTCCAAGACTGAATGTGCTTCTATGTTTTCAGGGGTGAGAGTCATTGTCCAGGACAGTAAGCACATTCCTGAATGACCATCTGTTCCACCACTTTTTCCAGTGAGTCCAGCCTGACTCCCAAAATTGAATCTTCTTTTTAATCAGCTTATTTAGTCCGTTGGCACCAGCCACACTAATGTCATTTCACAAGCACACAACCACATACTGTAGGTAAATACACGGACCACTACAGACTGATAGAAAACAAGAAGTAGAGTAGACTCTGACCCTTCTTGTATATGGATGGTCTCTGTGTTGCTTCTCCACTCATGTCTGCTGTTCAGATGCACCCCAAGGGGTATTTGTATGTCCTCACCACCTCCACATCTTCACCATCAATGAGAACCAGGGGTCAGAGTGAGCCCAACCCTCCTGACGTCTACAATTACCTCCTGTGTCTTAACAATGGTAAGCTGCAGGTGGTTCAGTTTGCACCATTCAGCAAAGTCCTTCACCAGTGTCCTGTATTTCTTCTCCTGCCCACCACTCATACATCCAAGAGTGGCTGTGTCATCGGAAAATTTCTGCAATTAGACAGCAATGTGAAATTTCTTCAGTCATCTGTTTAGATGTGCAGTCAGAAGGTCAATGTTGTGCAGCCTCATCTGTGCATTCACTGGTGTTGTTAATCAGATTTGCTGATTCGGTTGTTTTTTATAGCACTGAATTCTGCATCTCCTGAGGCTCTTCGTTATCCACTCTCTTGACGGCAGTTCTTTCGACAGAGTGTGACACACCGTTTACTTCAAAGACATATTTTGCAGTCCATATTTTCTAGACTATCGCTGCCATTTCTTTCGACATTGACTCCTACACTATCATTGTAATGCTGAGCAACAGAGAGCACACACAGCACCGATGACAACGTATCGTTCACGTTTACCACTGAAGCCATCAAACGCCAATGTATAATCTGATGTTACAGAAATGTTTTTCCCTTTCGGCAGGTTATATTTATTTTTAAAACGTGCAACGTGTTCTCTGCACATGTGGCACACATTTATATGTCTCGTCAGGTTTATTTTTTAGGAGACTTTTCGAATGTAGATGGTTCATCGTAAAACAGACTCTTGCTGTCTGTCAGACCAGATTAACGAGAGCACCTCTGACCTTTGTAGTTTAAAACCAACTCCCCTACTTTGAACACTGGCTGCCTTCATGAGGCGTTGGATTGGTTTAGAAATGCGACCCTCAGTGAGTCGTTTAATTGCTCCCACCCAGTTTTAACCAAAATCCACTCCTTGTTGATCCAGATGTACTGTATCTATTACACGTCTGGCTTGAGCAAGACTACCATTAAACTGTTGAACTAAAGTATTATGACCACCTTGTCTAATATGCTGTTGGTCCTCTAGGTGCAGCTGAAGATGACCAAAACAACACCAGCATGCTGAGGCATGGACTCTACAAGACCACCATATGGTATGTGACAACAGGATGTTGCTGTAGCAGCAGATCCTTTAACTCCTGTAAGTTGTGAGGTGGAGCCACCACAGGCCAGACTTGTTGATCAAACACACCCCTTAGATCAGTGGATTCCCAAACTCGGTCCTGGGGACCCCCTGTGGCTGCAGGTGTTTCTTCCAACCTGACAATTGGTGATAATAATCGAGAACAACTGATCTCATTTAATTAGCTGGTCTTTATTTACTCTTCTCTTATTCTGTGTTCAGAAAAACACAACAGTATGGTTTTTACATTTATAAGACATTTAGATGTGGTGGGGCGGCACGGTGGCGCAGTGGGTAGCGCTGCTGCCTCACAGTTGGGAGACCTGAGGACCTGGGTTCGCTTCCCAGGTCCTCCCTGCGTGGACTTTGCATGTTCTACCCGTGTCTGCGTGGGTTTCCTCCAGGTGCTCCGGTTTCCTCCCACGGTCCAAAGACATGCAGGTTAGGTGGATTGATAATTCTAAATTGGCCCTAGTGTGTGCTTGGTGTGTGTTTGTGTGTATCCTGCGGTGGATTGGCACCCTACCCGGGATTGGTTCCTGCCTTGTGCCCTGTGTTGGCAGGGATTGGCTCCAGCAGACCCCCGTGACCCTGTGTTCGGGTTCAGTGGGTTGGAAAATGGATGGATGAATAGATGTGGTGGGCTGGCACCCTGCCTGGGGTTTGTTTCCTGCCTTGCACCCTGTGTTGGCTGGGATTGGCTCCAGCAGACCCCAGTGACCCTGTAGTTAGGATATAGCGGGTTGGATAATGAATGGATGGATGAAGACATTTAGAAATATTTCTATTTTTGTCTAACACTATAAATGCTTAACTCGCTTTTGTTGTTTTCCAATTATTTTCCTCTTTTCCTGTGTAGTTTGCTCCCTTCATTTAACCCTAATAGTGACAATTAACAACCAGCACAGCAGACACCCAGGATGATAAAAACTGCAACTACATCAGAGTCAGACCTGCTAATCTTCTTATATACTGTATAATACGCTACCGTGGCTGTCCATTTCTCTGTCCAGGATTTTAAATCACCTGTAGCTCGCAAACCGTTTGACTTATTGACCTGAAATTTGGTACACATGTACTACATGACGTCTACTATCCGCTTTCAAAGTGATGATTGACCTCCAAGGTTATTCTTCCTTTTATTTTTATTTTATTTTATTGTAGAATCAACTCTCGGCACCGTTCTCATCCCTACCACCTTCACTGTCACTTCCTCTATCTCTTCATATCTTAAATCATTCTTGAGGCAGCTTGAAGACTTAAGTGCCAGCTTCAGTGAGAAATGAAAGAAAATGTACTAAGTAATTGTAACACAAACACTGACTTAATCAGTTTTAACGTGAAAAGATGCCAACAAAAGAAGAAAAGAAGCGGGCGCTAGGGTGGAGAAAAGAATAGCTGCTCAGGAAGCAGCAAGCGCATCAACCTCTGAGCAAACGAATGCTAAACGTACAGAGAAAGAGGATGAGAACTAGGAATGCTCAGGTCAAGTGGATTCACTGCAGTGCGCCGTTATTGGTTAGTAAATAATCAATTAAATAACCAGAATGCCTGGAAAAGCAGAATGAAAATTAGGATGAAAATACTGTTAAAAAAGCTATATATTAATCATATAACTGATTATTACACTTTAATAAAAATCTACAAAACTTAGTTTGTAATTTCTACACTGACTCCAAAACACAGAAACTGGGAAAGGATGCCTTACTGCCTTACATAATTAGGCTAAGAGTCTAATGAAAAATGGAAGTTGGTTGGAAATAAAAAACCTGCAGCAACAAGGGGTCCCCAGGACAGAGTTTGGGAACTTCTGCCTCAGATATTTGATTAGACTGAGATCTTGAGAATCTGGAGACCAGCAGGATGGTGGAGGTGCTCATGAAGGGGTCAGAATGCTTTTTGAATCGACTGGATGCTTCTTTACACAATCTGAACAACAAACAAAACAAAATCCCAGACAATATTTTAACCCAGAAAAAGAGAAGTATCTGGGAGAAGAACTTTTGGTCACCCTGGCCCCAAACCTGTTGAAGATTTTCTTTCTTTCTTTCTTTCTTTCTTTCTTTCTTTCTTTCTTTCTTTCTTTCTTTCTTTCTTTCTTTCTTTCTTTCTTTCTTTCTTTCTTTCTTTCTTTCTTTCTTTCTTTCTTTCTTTCTGGGGAGTGTGCAGAGTCAGATGTAGAACTGCCATTGGAGTTTGGCATCTGCATATTAATTGTGTTTGGACGTGAGCAAGTGTGGGATGCATGTGTGACTGTCACCGACTTTACTGTGACATTTGGTCCTATGTTTTTTCTCTCAATTCTCAGAGATGAGAGTCTTTTGTTGATGGCCCTGTGTGTGTGTGTGTGCATGTGTGTGTGTGTGAGGGGGCCAGCTAGAGCTGACTCCTGGGATAAGCTCTGTCATCGCCACTCAGAACTGGATTAAGAGGTTTTGAGAATGTTATTTCCTTATTTATGTCTGTTTATTTTTTGTAATAATTATTTAATACAAAACAAACAATATGGATTACATTTAGAAGGTTAATCAATTCAACTCAATTGAATACAGGCTCAGAATGACTGCACGAATTTACAAACATGATGCAGTAACAATAAATTAGTAAACCTTATAACATTAACACACATGAATGCTCCTACTATTTTAAACAAACAGGTAACAGAACAATTTCATTGATTAACATTAACAAATCATGGCCATTTAAAAGGCCAGTAAAACTGAGATATGGTCATTTGACACCAGTCAACAATACTACTAGACTAGAGAAAGCAAACCTCTGGGGGTCAACGGTGGGTCCATAACAGACAAAAAAGATGATGTCGACGAGTAGGGTACATTTAGACATGGAATGAGACTTCTTTAATTTATATAAATTAAAGCAACTTAGGGTGGCACGGTGGCGCAGTGGTAGCACTGCTGCCTCGCAGTAAGGAGACCTGAGTTTGCTTCCCGGGTCCTCCCTGCGTGGAGTTTGCATGTTCTCCCTGTGTCTGCGTGGGTTTCCTCCCACATTCCAAAGACATGCAGGTTAGGAGCATTGGCGATTCTAAATTGTCCCTGGTGTGTGCTTGGGAGGGGTGTTGCACCCTGCCTGGGGTTTGTTTCCTTCCTTGTGCCCTGTGTTAATAATAATAATTCTTTGCATTTAGATAGCACTTTTCTCACTACTCAAAGCGCTCAGTGATTGCAGGTTAAGGGCCTTGCTCAAGGGCTCAACAGAGCAGAGTCCCTATTGGCATTTACGGGATTCGAACAGGCAACAATCCGATTGCCAGTGCAGATCCCTAGCCTCAGAGCTACCACTCCACCACACTGTGTTGGCTGGGATTGGCTCCAGCAGACCTCTGTGTTAGGATATAGCAGGTTGGATAATGGATGGATAAAGCAACTTGATTTATTACTGTGGCAGCCACTGATTTCAGTTCCAATATCAGTCATAGTCTTATTTTAAAATTTAATAATTACTTAATTTAATTCTTAGAGCCAAGAACACACATTGGATGAGTGAAGAGAGATGGCAGTTGAATTCAATCCAGACAAGATGATAAAACAATGAATTATGACCAGACTGGCTTACTCGTGGGCGGTATGGCACTTCAGTGGCAATGCCGCTGCTTTGTGGATTGGCATCATGGGTTTGAATCCCACACTTGGGTGTCGTCCGTAAGGAGTTTCCATTTTCTGCATTGTCCCACAAGTTTGTTCGATTCACAGTTGCAGTGTGAGTGGGTGTAATAGAGGTTAAGTAGCCTTTCATCTACAGACATCCAATATTATTATATTTGGTCATTTTAATTAAAAGCACAGGGATATTTTGTCAAGTCTCATTTAAGGATGAAATGATTTCATTGCAAGTCAACTTTGACACTCCTGGCATGTAAACGGAACCTTCCTCAGGGAAAACGACGTGTTCGTTTAGGCGCATTCCCAGTTCTGTAATGGCCGCTGTGAGGTGTGGGTTTTTCTTTTTGTTTCCTATATCACTTCATTTGTTAATTTAATAATATTTATTTTAATGCTAAATGTAAATATATTTTGTATTACGGAGCATGCAGATAATGAGATCCTGTACATGTTTTGCATTACAGGTACTCATTCTATTTAATGTTTTAAAAGTTTTCTTTTTGAAGTTCTGTAATGGGCATTGTGTTAGTGATAACTCATTTAAGAACAATTTGTTATTTTTATAAGACTCTTTTCACTGATTCATATGAACGAACAAATCAACTCAGTGGAGCTCAATGGGAGTGCTAAAGCGCATGCGTGTCCTTCCTGCATGATGCGGTTAGTGCCTGTTGTTTCGATGGTAGATATTTAAAGCACATGTGCAAGATCCTCCTGAATTTTGAGTCTTGACTCATCTGATTCCCAAACGTGTCACTGCCAGAGAATCAGTCTGACGATACTCATTTATTTGATTTGTCACTACCTCAAAACCAATCTAATGATTCTTGTTCATTTAATTCTGGAACGGATCATTACGAGTGGCACAGTTCTAATTCATTTGTGATTATGTAACAAAACATCTTATTTTAATTACACATCTTAAATGTGTTAACATGCTTTGTCTGTGGAAAAAAGACAATGGCATATGAATTATCATGTTAAATACAGGTGGAATCCCATTGTAACAAAATTCATGAGACCATAAAAATATTTCGTTATAACAGAAATTTCATTATAACGAATTTGGGGAAAATACATATACTATTGTGATCAGGGTCGCCAGCGATTCGCTATCTCTAACAGCAGCGACGCAAGGTCAGCTCCGTAGCTGCTCTGCTGCATCTGGTAAACAGTAAACCGAGGGAAAAGTAATTGATAGTCCTCTGCAGGATCGGGCTTACCACATAACGTGCTTGTCATATATGATGTTTAGAACATTTAACACGGGGCTTTGACCTGCTCTTACTCACACTCTCCTGGGGCCTCATGTATAAACGGTGCGTACGCACAGAAATGTTGCGTACGAACCTTTCCACGTTCAAATCGCGATGTATAAAACCTAAACTTGGCGTAAAGCCACGCACATTTCCACGGTAACTCATTCCTTGGCGTACGCAATTTATCCGCCCGGTTTTGCAGACTGGCGGCACCCAGCGTCAAAGCAGTGCTACTGTTCCTGTGTGATCACCCTTTCTTTCTTAAATCCACATTCCTGGTGCGGCTTTATAAATACACTGAAATTAACTGCATATTGTTTATTAGTGTAATGCATCTGATTGTAATTAACCTGTAGCAATATAATGGTCCAGGGAATAGCCATAGTATTCCAAATACCATAACTGCTTTAGCGTTGTAACTCTCACTGCATCTTCTTTCAGCTGATCCCGTTAAGGGTTGCCACAGCAGATCATCTTTTTCCACATTACTCTCATTGCACCACGCGGAGTATTTATGTCACTGTATCTGAGTGGGAAATCACAGCAGCAGCTGATTGGAAAGAGAATTATCAGTATACAGAATGAAGCAGACGCTGCCTGAGCCACAGCAAACGCTTTAGTCCCTGTACGGATTTCGCGGTTTAGAAACAGTTTCATCCCAAGAACTCTAAACACACTAAATCAGTCCATCAAGTGCTCCTTGTAGAAATGTTTGGACTTATAAGTACAACTAGCAAAATACCCGCGCTTTGCAGCGGAGAAGTAGTGTGTTAAAGAGGTTATGAAAAAGAAAAGGAAACACTTTAAAAATAACGTAACATGATTGTCAATGTAATTGTGTTGTCATTGTTATGAGTGTTGCTGATATATATATATATATATATATATATATATATATATACACACACACACACACACATATATATATATACATATATACATATATATACATATCTACATATATACATACATATAGACATCCACATATATATAAATATATATATACACACACACATATATATACACAGACACATATCTACATATGTACATATATATACACACACATATACACATACATATATATATATACAGTATATATATATATATATATATATATATATATATATATATATATATATATATATATATATATATATATATATATATATATATATGTATGTGTGTGTATATATATATATATATATATATATATATATATATATATATATATATATACACACACACACACATCTACATAATTAACATCCGGCGCCGCCGAGAGTGGCAGCCTTTTCAGCAGCTCCGTGTATGACTGTATGTGTACTTTTCTACTTTTATTTTTTACTTTTATTTTTCTATTTCTACTTTTATTTATTGATCACTCCTATTACTTTATTACTTTATCGCATTAATTTATTTTATGTGGATTCGTTCCCTGGACACACTTACTTTTACAACGTGGGCATGGAGTTTTATACGCCAAGATTCACCTTTGTGAATTTCCCATTGGGATTAATAAAGTATCTATCTATCTATCTATCTATCTATCTATCTATCTATCTATCTATCTATCTATCTATCTATCTATCTACATATATATATATATATATATATATATATATATATCTACATATATATACACATATATATACATATCTACATATATATACACATATATATACATATCTACATATATATACACATATAGCTGATTACCCAGTGGCTTCGCTCACTGAGTGCAAGAGAAAAAAATAAAATGTATGTATAAAATAAGTTTGTTAATTGCCAAATTTATTTTTCCACAGATAAAGAGCACTTACAATAACATAGAAGTCAATATAAACAACATTAACATCATTATCATATGAGAATATGAAGTAATATATAAGAAGCACATTGCATATAAATATAAATTAAACAGTAAAATTTTCTTCTATAATACGCTACCGTGGATATTCGTTTGTCTGTCCAGGATTTTAAATCACCTGTAGCTCACAAACCATTTCATCTATTGACTTGAAATTTGGTACACATATACTACGTCACGTGTACTATTCACTTTCAGGGTGATGATTTTATTACTCTTTTTATCTTTATTTTATTTTATTGTAGAATCAACTCACAGCTGTGCGCACCACACTAAGTTATCGCAACACAAAATCTAACTTAATCAGTTTTAACGGGAAAAGATGCCGACGAAAGAAGAGAAGCAGCGGGACTCTAGGGTGAAGAGCTGCTCATTAAGCAGCAAGCGCATCAACCTCTGAGCAAACAAATGGTAAACGTACAGAGAAAGAGGATAAATAACATGAATGGTCATGTGAAGTGTATTCACTCCATGTTATCGTGCAGTGCGCTGTTACTGGTATTTTGATAAAAGAATTTGAACAACATATAAGAAGCGTATAAATTATTAAACAGTAAAACATTAACATTTAAGAAGTAAAGATACATTGAGTACTACTGCAGTGCTTTTAGTACATTTTTTGTTTGCCCATTACATGCATAAATGTATACATTTTTTGGTGTACCTACCCGAGAACACGCGACATGACCCAGCAGTTAAAAGTTTCTCGCTCCAGCAATTTGAACTCTGTTACAAAGTGTCGTTTATACCTTGTGTCTTCTCATTAAACTTGTATGTCGCGAATATGGTATTGCAAACGGCAGCTGGAGCGTTTCTATAAACTCAATTTAAACTTACGGTTTACACCGTGCTTTGAAGATGCATAGTACGCGACACGTGTTTCGCCGTAATTGTGGGCTCATCAGGCGTACACACTCACTGCACTTCCTTACGGATATTGAACCTCGGACGTAGAGGCAAAGCCTCTAACGTTGTGCCACGGCGTGTGGTTCGTTCATTTGACAGCATGTAGATCGGGGTAATTACATTGCAGGCATTCGTAGTCTGATTCACAATCTGATTGTATGGGTGGTTACCTACCAGGTAACGCTTGTGGTTGGTCAGCAAGCTGGCTAACTTCTGCCACGGTGCCCTCTTTCAGTTGCGAGAAGCAGATCATAGAATGGTTGAAATAGTTTAATATATATAGCAAAATCCCCGCGCTTCGCAGGGGCTAATATGGTATTGCAAACGGTAGCGGGAGCGTTTCTATAAACTTAATTTAAAGTTACGGTTTATACCATGCTTTTTTTCATTATGTTTTCGTACCTTATCAATTGTGTAATGTGTTTTTTGAACAGGTTTGATTCATCGAAGTGATCACTCCTGCTGCGTTCAGTCACTTCACGTGAGCCGGTCTCTTGTGTGATGTTGCGATGTCCACGGGTTTATTTAATGTTAGCTAAGACCCGGCAGTTAAAAGTTTCTCGCTACAGCAATATTAACTCTGTTACAATGTGATCCAAACTGTCGTTTATACCTCTTGTCTTCTCATTAAACTTGTATCTCTCGAATATGGCATTGCAAACGGCAGCGGGTCAGTTCACGTGCTTACGTGGGAGGCGTGATGACGCGATATATTTTGATATATATCAAAATACCTGCGCTTCGCAGTGACGATGTACTGCTTTAAAATTTTTATTAAGAAGAAAAGTAAACCTTTTTAAACGGTGGCTTCGCCTCTTGCGCTGACGTCGCCTGTCCGCTGTTTTATAAACGAACGCCATATAAGGCCGTCCTTTCTCTTTCACAGTCAGTTCACGTGATTACGTGGGAGGCGTGATGACGCGATACGCAACCCCCGCAACCCCACCTCCCACGGCCAGTGAGTTGCAGTCCATTACTGTATATGGCCAAAAAAGAGGTTCCAGTTATGACCGTTACGCTTTGAATTTCGAAATGAAACCTGCCTAACTTTTGTAAGTAAGCTGTAAGGAATGAGCCTGCCAAATTTCAGCCTTCCACCTACACGGGAAGTTGGACAATTAGTGATGAGTGAGTCAGTCAGTCAGTGAGTGAATCAGTCAGTGAGGGCTTTGCCTTTTATTATTATAGATTACCCCACTGTAAACTTGCACTACAGTTATAATATTGCACAACCTGCGCCACTTTATAAAGCGCGTATTTACATGTGATGACGGTATTCATTTCTAAGACGAAATGCAGCAAAACATGTTGATTATATTATACAGATAAAACTTTAACTTCATTTAAATAATCTGTATTGTTAATAATTAAACATGTGAGGACACGGTGCCGCAGCGCTAGCTAGTTCAGTAATTGTTCCTGCCTTGCGCTGTATTCTTGCTGGTGCTGACGCGACACTGGAAAGATAGACGGATATAATAATTAAACACGTACTACTAAGATATTTCAATGTTCCTTAAAAGTTTTGAAGAATTGAAGTTCTAAGCTTACAGATGGCTTCACGTCTATTACATAGCTTATTGTGTGGCGATTGGGTTTTTGGAGAAAGAAAAGTAAGGACAGGAATTGGAGGTTAGTATGTTTGAAAGAGACAGTACTGCTGTGATAAATTATTTCATTGAAGGTCGCACATGGCGCAGCAAGCCTCTTGCGTGAGACATGAACAAGCACTGCGCCACCGTGTTCCCATGTTTAATAACATGCTTTCATTCCTATCATCATGAAAAAGATATCACGTATACATCTCAGTATTTTAATTATTCAGAGAGCTGTAATATCACGAATGTAATGGATTATGTGTCCTGTCGGAGAAAGAGAAAGCCCGTTTAAAAAGCAGGTAGTGATTCATACACACAGAGCACATAGAAGATCAAATACAGAACAAAGCATTTAACATACCACTTTAGTTACAATGGGATTTGAGAAACTAGTAAATTAAACGATTTTAAGATGAAGTTTATGATGTTCTTCTTTAATGGCAAAATAAACTACGTGATTAAAGTGGAAATTTCGAGATTAAAGTTGACATTTCGTGCTTTTTTCCCCACTGTGTGCCTTTTTTTCACTGTACCCTAATAAGCTTTCATATGACACTCAGACGGTGGGCTACGACTCGCTTTTTCACGGCGACTTTGATATGTGATTTCTTTTTTATTTCGGGCACTGTGCGACTTTGTGAAGTTGAGCCTTCGAGTTTCTCCGACACTCTGTCACTCGATCAGCTTCCTTTTGTTGATTATACCACTGTTTAAACCAACAAATAGTACGTTTTTCCTTTGCCTCCACTTGGTATTCGCTGAAATTCTTATATTTTCTCCCATGCTTTTCCCATTGTCTTTTCACAGAAGGCTATTTATATTGATTTGCATATTCAAAGAGGCGTAATTCTGGGAGGAGTTGGGGCGGGACAGAAGGCGCGTGCACGTGCGTTACTTTTCACGCAAGTCGGGATTTATGTAGTAGAAGAACGTGAAAGTTTGCGTGCGCACAGATTCCTGCATCTGGATTTTTCTGTGCGTACTGACAATCCCGCTTTTGTGCTTACGCCATGTTATAGTGTGAGTTCTACGCACGGCGTTATACATGAGGCCCCTGGTCTGCCACAGCTGTGATTCCAAGCCGCTGGTGTTCTTCTAATCTAAAGATGGGAGCTAAAGCAGGATGAGAGCTTATGTTGTGGCTCCTATCTCATGTACTTGAGTAACAGCTCCAATTTTGGATGAAGTCTTGAGACTGTTCCTGCCTTCTCTATACAGTAATAAAGTACCTGCATTTGACGTTTCTCACTTTTTTTGTTCATCGCAAAGAGTACTTTAGAAAGTGCTATGAAACTCAAGCAGTACTGTATCCGCACACGACACAGCTACCCACACGGATGCTTAGTGGCGCATTGACTCAGAATTCAGCTATGTGTATGATGTCTCGCCTACACTCATGCCAAGCCTCTCTGAGTCTTCCTGAGAGCGGAAATTTTGCAGTAGACAGTCTGATCATCTTGCCAGAAGAAGGGGCCTGAGTTGCCTTGAAAGCCTGCATATTGTAATCTTTTATGGTTAGCCAATAAAAGGTGTCATTCTGCTTGACTTCTCACTACATCCATAATGGCTAACATGGTACAACACCCTAGTACTTTTGGTCTAACAAGAAAGAATCAGCCTGTTGCAGGGTTTCCGAGACACTGCGAAACTGTAGGCATGGCATTAAATATTTTTTGCATCGCATTATTATCTTTGGTGCCCATTTTTGATTGATAAAACATTCGTTACAATGAAATTTACCTTTCGTTAAAATGAAATCTGTTGAACATGATGTTATATGACCAGGTCAACAAAAAGTATTTATGATTCTGAAAATTTTGTTACTTCAGTATTCACTATAATGAGATTTGACCTAATGTCACACACACGCACTTAGGAGGGAATCTAAGGGCTTAATTGGGAGTAAGACACAGAGGCTAGGATTATTGAATGGTGCTAATACCTTTTCTCCTTCCTCCACAGACCAGCCAAAGGAAAGCCTGCCTAAGACTCCGCCTATTTCCTTTTGGAATGCGCCTCCTAACAAGACCTCACTTACGGCCATAATCCCACCCCTTCCTGTCTCCTCTGTATATAACCAGACATGTTAATCCTCTTGTTTAATCTTTATTTGGACTCCGTTTTGAATGATTACTTGTTTTTTTATTTGCCTTACAGTCGAATCCCCTCAAATCTTTATCCTGTTTGTTGTGCTTTCTTTACAGTAGATAGATAGATAGATAGATAGATAGATAGATAGATAGATAGATAGATAGATAGATAGATAGATAGATAGATAGATAGATAGATAGATAAAAAGGCACTATTGTATATAATAGATAGATAGATAGATAGATAGGAAATAAACTAAATAATAAATAGATAGATAGATAGATAGATAGGAAAGAAACAGAATAATAAATAGATAGATAGATAGATAGATAGATAGATAGATAGATAGATAGATAGATTTGAAAGACACTATATAATACATTTTAAAGCACTATATGATAGATAGATAGATAGATAGATAGATAGATAGATAGATAGATAGATAGATAGATAGATAGATAGATAGATAGATAGAAATGAAAGGCACTATAAGATAGATAGATAGATAGATAGATAGATAGATAGATAGATAGATAGATAGATAGATAGATAGATAGATAGATAGATAGATAAAAAGGCACTACTGTATATAATAGATAGATAGATACATAGATAGATAGATAGATAGATAGATAGATAGATAGATAGATAGATAGATAGATAGATAGATAGATAGATAGATAGATAGATAAAAAGGCACTACTGTATATAGATAGATAGATAGATAGATAGATAGATAGATAGATAGATAGATAGATAGATAGATAGATAGATAGATAGATAAAAAGGCACTACTGTATATAATAGATAGATAGATAGATAGATAGATAGATAGATAGATAGATAGATAGATAGATAGATAGATAGATAGATAGATAGATAGAAATGAAAGGCACTATAAGATAGATAGATAGATAGATAGATAGATAGATAGATAGATAGATAGATAGATAGATAGATAGATAGATAGATAGATAGATAGATAACAACAGCAACAATATTTATTTCTATAGCACATTTTCATACAAATGGTGTTGCTCAAAGTGCTTTACAAGATGAACAAAGAAGTTTATAAAAAATAAAAATATAAAAATAACATTAGGGAATAATAAATGACAAAGAATTAAGTAAGGTCTGATAGTCTGACAGCAGGACAGAAAAAACAAAACAAAAAAAAAAAACTCCAGTGGGCTGGAGAAAAAATAACAAAATCTGCAGGGGTTCCAAGCCCATGAGACCACCCAGCTCCCTCTAGGCATTCTACCTAACATCAATGATCTCAATCAGTTCTCATGGTTTTTTGGCTTCACATGGAAGAATTTGATAATGATGACGATGATGATGGTCATGTGGACATCTGGCCTTCCATCCATCAATATAGTGCACCGTGTACTGCACGGTGCCCTGATCGGGTGGTGGGGGCACAGATCACCACCACAGAAAATACTGAAAAAGTACAGCAGAGAAAGTAGAGGTTAGTACGGATTGCGGAGCCACCATGAATGATAATTCAATGCACATGCAGAATATCAGGGTTACGCTAACATGTAGATACAAAAAAGCCATGTTACAATAATGTTTTAGCAGTTTTTTAAAGTGCTCCACTGTATTAGCCTGACAAATTTCTTCCATCCATCCATCCATCCTCTTCCGCTTATCCGAGATCGGGTCGCATGGGGCAGTAGCTTGATCAGAGATACCCAGACTTCCATCTCCCTGGCCACTTCTTCTAGCTCTTCCAGGGGAATCCCAAGGTGTTCCCAGGCCAGCCGAGAGACATAGACCCTCCAGCGTGTCCTGGGTCTTCCCTGGGGCCTCCTCCTGGTTAGACGTGCCGGGAACACCTCACCAGGGAGGCGTCCAGGAGGCATCCTGATCAGATGCCCGAGCCACCTCATCTGACTTCTCTCGATGCGGAGGAGCAGCGGCTCTACTCTGAGCTCCTCCTGGATGACTGAGCTTCTCACCCTATCTTTAGGTGAAAGCCCAGACACTCTACGGAGGAAACTCATTTCAGCCGCTTGTATTCGCGATCTCGTTCTTTCGGTCACTACCCATAGCTCATGACCATAGGTGAGGTAAATTGAGAGCTTTGCCTTTCGACTCAGCTCCTCTTTCACCACGACAGACCGATGCAGAGCCCGCATCACTGCGGACGCTGCACTGATCCACCTGTCGATTATGTTATGTTAATAAAATAGATAGATAGATAGATAGATAGATAGATAGATAGATAGATAGATAGATAGATAGATAGATAGATAGATAGATAGATAGATAGATAGATACTTTATTAATCCCAAGGGGAAATTCACAGTAAATAGTAAATTAAATCATTGAAGAAACTTTAGGGTTAAAAAGGTTTAAAAATTACAGCACTTAGATGAGTGCCATAGAAGTTACCCAACAATAACCTGACAATAATGACCCTATAAACCTGGAATGACCCTATTGTCTGGCTTACAGTTATAAACTTTAAAAAGTGTTGTTCCCAATTTGGAACAGCAGAGGGCGCACTTGGTCAAGTAAAGAAGCTTTCCTCTTAAACGTCAGGAGCCTGCGGGCTGACCGGGAAAACATTCTTCGCTGCACTAAAATGCAAACAGAAAGAGCGGCGGTGTTTTTCTTCTCTGTTCTTTCGGTTTTAGATAAAAGGATCATGTTTCAGCTTAATTAGATTTTTCTTTCCTTTGTACTTGTAATGACTCTTTCAAAATCTTATCAGATACATGCAGGATGGATAAATTGGCAATAATGAAGACAGAGAAGCTGAGTGAATGAATACATTAATGAATGAATGAATGAATGAACGCTGTTGGATACAAGTGGAGGAAATTGAATGAATGAATGAATGAATGAATGAACATTGCCAGTTCAGGCAAGTAAAGTTGGATGAATAAACAAATTAACAAATGAATCAATCGATAACTGTTGTTGAGTAAAAGCAGTGCCGATGATACCGGATTTTGCAGTGTAGGCCAAGCTTAGTGCACGCCAGCTCTGAGTACAAGTGAGTGAAGTTAGAGAAATGAATAAATGAACATTGTTGGCTGCAGGTAGTCGGAGAAGTAACTGAACGAATGAGCATCATTGGGCAAAAGGTTGAGAAGCTGATTGAATGAATAAATAAATTGGCATTGTCGGACACAGCTGAGTGAAGTTTAATGAATTGAACAGACTTTGTCAGCTAAGTGAAGTTGTAGGGAAAGACAAGACAATGAACAAATAAGTCATGGAAAAGAATGAATGAATAATGAATGAGCTTTGTTGGGCAAAAGTGTGCAAAGTTGAATGAATGAGCATTGGCAGGTAAGTAAAGTTGGAGGAATGAATAAATTAACATTTTTGTATGAACCTGAATGAATAAATGAATGAACATCTTTGGGTGCAGGTAAGTGAAATTGAATGCACAAATGAATGAATAAATAAACAATGTTGTTTGCGGGTAACTGAAGTCAGGGGAATGAATGAATGAATGAACACTCTTTGGTACAAGTGAGTGAAGCTGAATGAATGAATGAACAATTTTGGGTGCAAGTAAATTAAATTGAATATGATGAATGAGCATTGTTGGCTGCAAGTAAGTGAAGTCAGAAGAATGAATGAATAAATAAATGAATGATCACTCTTTGGTACAAGTGAGTGAAGGTGAATGAATGAATGAACAATTTTGGGTTCAAGCAAATTAAATTGAATATAATAAATAAACATTGTTGGCTACAGGTAAGTGAAGTCTGAGGAATGAATAAACGAACGAACGAACGAACGAATGAATGAATGAACATTGTTGGATGCAAGTAAGTAAAATTGGATGGATGAATGAATGAATGAATGAACATTGTTAGGAACAAGCAAGCAGAGGAGACATTTGTGGCCTTTACCATGCTGGATGTGTCTTACTGGTGACCTGATATCCAATGCCAAGCAGGCCTGCCTCATTCACTTCATGCCCTCACTAATTCTCCTTAGCACTTGTTATTATTTTGTCCTGACATCACGTCCTAAAAGGCTTTCGCTAACACTGGTAGGACAGGCTGGCCAGTCTGCAGTCTTCATCATTTTGCTGCCTGCCGTCCTGATGAGTTGTGGTCCCTCACGTCAAATGCCGCTGAGGGGTGATTGTGCACCCTGCCAGTTTCTTCTGAACCTCATATTAGATCATTAAACTAACAAGTACCTTGTGTTCCCTTTGTATATCCCTATCAAGTGACAGACATTATAAGTTGGCACCATCTGGAGTTGAGAGGGCCCTGTTAGACAAAGCTCTTCTGTCACTGACTTTCATGGCACTGTTGCATCAAAAATGAATGTTAAAAGACCACCTCTCTGTGGACGCTAAAAGAGCAGTGTTTTTTTATTTTTTAATGGCCAGAAAAGGAGGGCTGACACATATGCCATTACTGTAAACCCTAACGTCACTCAAAGTAGCTGGCATATTGTTCCAAGCTGTATTACTAGTGCAGTATGACATTCCCAGTTTTATACCAACTCTTGTGAGATTCCAGAAGCAGCCCCAGAACTCCACCACCTTCCCTGCCCCCCTTCCTGGTATGTCTCAGTTTCTGGACCCCCCATCACCTTCTCTGCCCCTTCTTTCTGGTATGTCTCAATTTCCTGGACCCCCCCCCACCTCATCATCTTCTCTGCCCCTTCTTCCTGGTATGTCTCAGTTTCCTGGACCCCCCCATCACCTTCTCTGCCCCTTCTTTCTGGTATGTCTCAATTTCCTGGACCCCCCCCCCCCCCCCCACCTCATCATCTTCTCTGCCCCTTCTTTCTGGTATGTCTCAGTTTCCTGGACCCCCCATCACCTTCACTGCCTCTTCTTCCTGGTATCTCTCAGCTTCCTGTTATTTTTTTCCTTCAACACCTCCGGCTTCCCTTCCACGTCCCAAAGACATGCAGGTCAGCTTAGACTAAATTGGCCCCCTGTGAGTGTGCATGTGAATGCGGTGGGGTTTAACCTAAATTGTAATGAATACAGCCTGCCAGCTCTTGTTACGTCCGGGATCACCTTAACAGAAGCTCTCCTGCAGCAATTGTTTATGTGTCCCACCATGATTGCCTCAAAGGCTTTAGTAAAGATTTATTGTCCCTTGTGCTCTCCGCAGTGCATTTGCTTCATGAAGAAAAATGGGCATTGGTTAGACACAATGAGTCGTAAAATCTGTGGGTATAAAATCCTCAATGCTCATCTAGAGGTCTAACTAATATTTAATAAAATCCCATGTATCCAGGGTGTCAAGCAACTTGAATAAATGGATGTGCTGCATGGCCCATTATTCGCCATACGCTCCAGATGCCCATTTCACCCATTAACTCGGAGCTGAATCAATGCTGGTAGAAGGTGCGCTGAGCCAGGGTGGAATTGGAAAGGGACAAACCTCACCATTGGCATCAGTGGAATCAACACGTCCATCCTCGAATCCCTTTTGTCTGTACTGCCATCCATTCATTGGCTGTTCCCACTATTACCTTAGTCTTTGGGGGTCAGGGCAGGCAGAGACCCTCTTTGCAGTAGTGGGAGTTAGTCCACAGATGATGATTATATATAATTAGTATTAATGTTAGTATTGCTTATTCTGCTATTACTGTTATTATATTGCATGGAAGGAATCTTTCCAAGAGCCTGTATTTACAACTAGCTAACACAAGGGGGCAGCAGCCCCATTTATGCCGTATGTGAGTCCTTGATAGTTCTATAGATTTAAGAATCAAATGCCTGTATATGTTTTATACACCTGTAAGGTCTCATGCTGAAAAAAAGGTCTCATCCATCCAACCATTTTCTTTATCCATCTTTAACCTTGTCTGATTTTTTTGGGACCCTCTTCCCAACAGAAGAAGAATGTCCACAAATGATGAGGATGAGGATGATGGTGGTGATTAAAAGAAAATGATCCTTCTAAGAATCAAAGGGGAACAAGCTGTAACACTAGAGGGCAGTAGTCCCATTTTCCACACCAGTTTTTAATGCCCAGGAAGCTTTAGACAGAGGGTCCTCAAGTTCAGTCCTGGGGTACCCCTGTGGGTAGTGGTGTAGCTAGGGGGGGGGGCAAGGGGGGACATCTGTCCCCGGACGCAGCATCCAGGGGTGCCAAATTGATGTTCCTCATTGCATTTTGGCAAACAGGAGGGGGCGCGAAATCTTCAGTTGTCCCCAGGCGCTGAAAACCCTAGCTACGCCTCTGCCTGTGGGTGAAGGTTTTCATTCCAAGGAGTCTCAAACTTCAGTGGGTCCGTCTCATTGTTCAATTGTCATCTTATTGTTTAATTATCTAGTCTTCTCTCTTTTATTATGCTTTCGGAAACAATGCGCTTGTATTACAATATTAGGACCACCTGTACACCTGCTTATCCATGCAATTTTCTAATTAGCCAATTATGTGGCAGCAGTGCAATGCATAAGAACCCGCAGATACAGGTGAAGAGCTTCAGTTAATGTGCACATCAAACACCAGAATAGTGAGAATTTTGACAGTGGCATGATGGTCAGTGCCAGGCAGGCTTGGATGAGTATTTCTGAACCTGCTGATCTCCTGGGATTTTCACACACAAACAGCCTCTAGCTTTTGCTCAGAATGGTGTAAAGTCAGTGGCAGTTCTGCAGATGGACACCCCTTGGTGATGAGAGAGCTCAGTGGAGAATGGCCAGACTGGTTCAAGTTGAGAGAAAGACTTCGGTAACTCAGATAGCCACTCAGCACAACTGTGGCGGGTAGAACTGCATTCTCTGAATGCACAACATGTCAAACTTTGAAGAGAGTGAGCTTCCACATCTGGTTCCACTCCTGTCATTCAAAAACAGAACACTGTGGCTGCAGTCGGCAGAGGTTGGCCAAAACTGGACCACAGAAGACTAGAAAGACGTGGCCTGGTCTGATGAACAACAGCTGTGTGATTTAAATTATTGGTAATGGATCTGAAGGTTCAAGATTACAAATAGTGACTACATAGTGCAGGTATGCAATACACGGGGGAACAAAACATCATCCTGTAATAACGATCACTTAAAAAACTATTTATGAAATGTTAAATGTGATCCCCCCAAATATTTGTATTAATCACACACCAGTACATCCTTCATGTTGTAAATGATATCAATGTTTCCATTAGACTGCCAATCCAAATGCTGGCAGTTTATTGTATTGTAGGGCATTGGCAGGTGTCTCTACTCTCAACCCAAAAAGCTTTTTCTCATCTCCTGTGATTGTATCTTATCTTAAATTCTAATGCCTTTAATGTCAAGGTGGGGTTTACTAATAAAGTGCTGGCTGCTAACTTAGGAGTCCATTCTGATGTGACACTCCTTATTTGTACTGAATATTTAGGCTTTTTAACAACCAGTAAATCACATTATCCATCCATCCATCAAATCATATGATGTCACATATGAGTTACGGTTCACATTTTGTGGCAAAACACCTGAGGCATAGCAAATGACACGACATATTATGTACTTACTCTATAATGTATAATGTCTAGTATGGCACATATATATTCTAGATTACATAATATTAAGGCAAGCACAGAATAAATACCGGATAACATAGTACTATATACAATGTGCAAAGAACATACTGTATATATAGGGTAAATATTGGATCACATAGTAGTGTACATATGGTATGCATAGAGAGTTTCCTATAGTAGATCATAATTTAGTAAAACATAGTATTAATGGAATGTACGGTGCATTACATAGCATGGTATACTATTTAAAATGTGCATAAAACAAACAGCATGCATAGAATAAATATTGGGTCACACAACACTGAACGTATGCTGTGCGTAGATGGTTTACTGTAGTAGAGTATAGGATGGAGATTTAGAATGCATGGAATGTATAGCATATTAGATTGTATCGTGTACCATATAAAATGTGCAAAAAGCATACTATATACACAGAATAAATATTAGATTATACAGTATTGTACATCTAGTATGCACATAGAGTTTATACAGTTTATATAGTTATTGTAAGATGCTAGAGGTCGCTGTTGCCTCTTTCAACCCAACAGACAGACACACTGAACACAGGGTAAAATCACCAAGAGAGTTATTAGAACATTAGAACACTCTAGACAAAAACAGGCCATTCAACCCAACATTTTTAATTATTCTTCCTAATTTTATAGTGCCCAAAAGCACCTCTGTCACCATAAATAGGCAAGTAACAAATATAGTCACAATAATTATAATAAACAACACAAATCTCTCCTCCACTCCTCCCAGCAAGCTCTGTTCTACTACCTCCCAACTCCGGCTCGCTTGCTGGGTTCATACCAGTCCTTCACATAGTCCTTGACCCGGAAGTGCTTCTGTTTTTCCTCCCACATGACTTTCCAGCACTTCCGAGTCAGCTGGAGAATTTAAGTTTTAAACAGCACAAAAGTACTTTGGGGCTTCGGTTGTCATAGTCCATTAGTACTTCCGGGCTAGGTGAGAATTTGTTCTCCCACCAACTTCCCACAGCGTCCCCTGGTGGCACCCACGGTATCCAGAAAGGTTATGCTTCCGAACTCCAAGTTTCATAGTGCCCTGCGGGCATCCGGGGCACCACTGCAGTCCAGGGAAGCTGCCAACTATCATCTTGCGGGAGGCAGTGTCTTTGATAAGCTGCCTTCCCCCATCCTTCCAGTACTGGGGCGTCCCAGCCGGGATAAACTGCCAGCCGTCCCTTAAATTATATAGTTTATATGCATGGGATGTATGGTGCATTGCATAGTATGGTGTACTACATAGAATGTGCAAATAGCATACTGTATACACAGAATAAATATTGGTGCACTCAGTATTGTACATGTGGTATACATAGACAATTTAGTATAGTATAGTATAGTATAGTATAGTATAGTATAGTATAGTATAGTATAGCAGAGTATAGCAGAGTATAGTATAGGATGGATATTTAGAATGCATGGAATATACAGCACATTACATCGTGTGGTGTACTATATAAATTATGTCAAGATCATATTTCATACATGGAATAATTGTTGGATCATGCAGTATCGTATATATATATATATATATATATATATATATATATATATATATATATATATATATATATATATATATTATGCATAGATAGATAGATAGATAGATAGATAGATAGATAGATAGATAGATAGATAGATAGATAGATAGATAGATAGAGTAGAGAATAATTTAGTAAAGCATAGTTAGAATGCATTAGATATACTGTAAAGCACATTATATTGCAAGGTGTCTGTACAAAGTGTGCAAAGAACAAAAGGTATACAGAATAAACATTGGATCACATAGTATTGTCCATATGGTATGCATGGACTGTTTTGTATAGTATAGTATAGTATAGGATGGATATTTAGAATGCATGGAATATATAGCACATTACATTATGTGGTGCACTATATAAATTATGCCAAGAACATATTTCATACACAGAATAAATGTTGGATTATGCAGTATCATATATATGTTATAGATAGATAGATAGATAGATAGATAGATAGATAGATAGATAGATAGATAGATAGATAGAGTAGAGAATAATTTAGTAAAGCATAGTTAGAATGCATTAGATATACTGTAAAGCACACTATATTGCAAGGTGTCTGTACAAAGTGTGCAAAGAACAAGTGTTATACAGAATAAACATTGGATCACATAGTATTGTTCATATGGTATGCATGGACTGTTTTGTATAGTATAGCATACAATAGTATCGTTAGAATGCATGAAATGTATTGTGCAATGCAGAGTATGGTGTACTATATAAAATATGCAAAGAATATAGATCCATATTGTAGGATAGATTGCACATAACAGATAATAAGTAGAGTAGAGACAGAATTCTTATTTTTGGAAGACCAAATATTATAGTATAATACATACAGTGTATGTATATATATATATATATATATATATATATATATATATATATATATATATATATATATATATATATATATATATATATGTACCACATTATTAGCTCCAAGATTCTGTTGACTAAGGAGAACAAGCCCAGATGATTCTTCTCCTGGGAAATCAGAGGCAGAGTTTAATAGATTACATTCAGATCATGAGCCAGTACCACAGAGCTGCTATTTTTTATTTTTTTCCACCCCCCTCCCCCAATGAGTTTTAGACTTATGGGCCACCTAGAACTAACACAGTACAGTACAGTATAGTATAGCATGGTATTGTATAGTATGGTATAATATGTTGTGCATCAGATGATAATTCTTGTAATTAGTTTTTATGAAACCCATTTAAAAGAGTTGTGTGTTTCAGGGACATCATATAATTATAATACGAATCCATTTTTTATTTACAGATAACATCATTGAGCAGTTGTAAACCTGCTTACTCCAGTCGAGGATTGTGGGGGTTGTGATTCATAGCCAATCCTAGCAGTGCTGGTCACAAGGCAGGAAAGGGCCCTGGGTAGGGGGCTAGTCCCTCACACAGCCCACACACACACACACACAAGTATACACTACAGACAATTCATATTCACCAATCAAGCCAGCCTGCAAGTCTTTGGGATGTGCAAAACAAAATCCATGCAGATACGGGAACAACATGGAAAAGTTGCAGGATATGAAGCCTGCACACGAGGCATACAAGTAGGATCACCATATAGCTGAAGCCAATCTCTGTATTAAGCAGACATGAACAGAAAATCAATCCTGCCGACACAAGAATTCCTCCCAGTCTGGTGCCTATCATCATGATTAACACCTTTCACAAAAAAGCATTAAGGCTTTGTGTTGCTTTCTTGTTTCACAGCTTGCAGTCAAAGTTCTTTAAATGGACCAAATGTGATCTCAGAGAAAGAGACAAACAGATGCACGCCTCTTAACTTCACACTCTCTGGGCGAAGGAAATTCTTCTGTTAACACACATCATGTGCCAAGCTCATTCTGCTTCTGTCGCTCCACATGGCGAGTCCAGTGAGAGCATCTGAGGTGAAGGCCACTCGTGAGAAATCACCCGCATTGCGTTGTGCTGTGTGGGTGTGATTTAACATTTTCACAAATTACATTAGAGTATATGAAAAAAATGGAATAATAAAAAAATCCTAGCGGAATTTGGTCTCCATGAAGAATAGGGAAATGGGAAATAAAGGCAGTTAGCCGCAAGAGAGAGTCGAGCAGCCTCTACTGTATATATTATGGCATCTTCTCTTAGTCATGTCACAATGCAATTAACTTTAAAGTACAAGATGGCACAAAGCATACAGTCACAGAAAGCAGGGGGTAAAAGACAAAATTAAAGTACCACATCTTAAAGGACATCAGCCAGGGGGACATTAAAGACAAGAAGGAAAACAAAGCAAAGCAAAGTAAGTTTATTTATGCAGCACATTTCGTACCATTAGGCAATTCAAAGTGCTTTACATAGTGAAATTAAAAGACAATAAAAAAAAACAAATGATAATTTAGAAAGACAGTAAAATGACAGAAAGTTAAAACAATGCATAAAATTAAGAAAACTAAAAAATGACACAGCAGCGTTACAATTCATTAACGTAGTCAATCAAATGCACAATACGAGGTGAGACACAAAAATAATGGGACTGGGCTTGGGGCTTTCCTGGAAAACAGTCTGGAGGTCAGCCGAACGTGACTCATAGAACTATATCCCCTCCTACACGCTCCTCTCAAACCACCGACCGGCTAGGTATATCCTGTGAATAGCCAAGTCAGTATCTGCAAAACAATCGCTATACAAGTTGCCGCGATAATGTAGGGTAAAAAAAAATCAAACAGCAAATCAAAATCAAATTTTGAATTGAACAAAACGGCCACAGAAACTTATGAAATGATAAAAGCAGTGTACGGTGATAAGAGTTTGTCTTGCACGCAAGTTTTTGAGTGGCACAAATGTTTCAAGGAAGGACAAGAAAATGTGGAAGACGTTCAATGCCCAGGTCCCCCCGCTCGTCTCGGATGGATGAAAACATCAAAACGGTGAATCAGATTGTTCGAAATTTTCCGTAAAGCAGTTTTTGACTGACTAAAACATTCCTGTCGTCAATCATCCTCCCTCTTCGCCCGAATTAGCTCCGTGTGATTTTTACTTGTTTGCGAAAATCAAAAGTGACCCGAAGGGAGCACATTTTTCCTTAATGGATGAAGTCAAGACAGAAACGGCAAGCCTGTTGAAGAGCCTCAAGCAAGAAGACTTCCAGCACTGTTTCAATCAATGGAAGATACATATGGAGCGGTGTAGAGATCTGGAGGGGGAGTATATAGAAGGAGACAATGTTTAGAATGCTGTAATTCATCAGTAAATATATATTTTTTAACAATCCTGTTATTTTTGTGTCTCACCTCATACATAATAAAATTCACAGGAAAATAAAAATGTTTTTAATTTTGATTTGAACACTTCTACTATTGAGGCATCTCTAAAGCCTGGTCTATACTTCACGCGACGCAACACATGTTCCAGCGGACGCTCCTGCTACGCAAGTGTTTTACTGTTTATACTTGTGCACGTACTTTACGTAAATCTGGAAGAATCCACCAGGTGGCAGTGCGAGATATTACCATGGTGAGAACAGGTTCAGCTTCGCTGTGTTGTGAATTGCCTGGAAAACCCATTAAATTCTGATTCTAAAGTAGCTGCCTTCACCCAAACTTCAAGTCTCTGGGCTGGGTTGAGCTGCCGGCCGTCTGTTACAACACGTAGTCCGAAACACTGATAAAGCACTGATAAAATAACAGTGGGAGGGCGAGCTTTTAGTTACAGGGCCCCTAAACTGTGGAATGGTCTGCCTGCTACTATAAGAGATGCCCCTTCGGTCTCAGCTTTTAAATCCTGGCTGAAGACTCACTACTTCAGTTTAGAATACCCTGACTAGAGCTGCTGATTAACTGTGCAGACTGCATCTCTGTTGTTAGTCATTAGCACTAAAACATAAGTAACATGATAATTATAACTGGATACTAACCCTCACCTATTCTGTTTCTCTTTTCGTTACTCAAATGTGGCACTTGGTACCACGGCCCACCTGTCAAGTTGTTTTGCCTGCCTAAGGTAAAGTCATCCCTGATGGAGAATTGCAGGAATCATGGGAAGGAGGGGTCCTTTCATTGGATTGGCTGGCCCAGCGCTGTTTCAGCCATGGAATGGCCAAATGGGGGAGGCAGCTTGATGGATGAGGTCTCCAGGACTCTAAATATATCCAAATCTTCTTATGTGATATCATCTACTGTTAAATTCTGCTCTGTACTTCTAAAATTTGTATTTTTATACTGTTTTGAGGATTTGTTCTGTTCTGTGTATTGTATTGTATTGTACTGTATTGACCCCCTTCTTTTGACACCCACTGCACGCCCAACCTACCTGGAAAGGGGTCTCTCTTTGAACTGCCTTTCCCAAGGTTTCTTCCATTTTTCCCTACAAGGTTTTTTTTGGGGAGTTTTTCCTTGTCTTCTTAGAAAGTCAAGGCTGGGGGGCTGTCAAGAGGCAGGGCCTGTTAAAGCCCATGGCGGCACTTCTTGTGTGATTTTGGGCTATACAAAATAAATTGTATTGTATTGTATTGTATAAAGAATAAGGCTTATTTTACAAAAGGCTCTGTAAATGCTCCATACAGCACACTAGGCAAAAAGGAGTTGCTGGCAGGGCTGTCTCCTGGTATCTCCTCAATGTTCTTGTGTCTGTGCTGGGAGACACAGCAGGTACCGCCTTCATGCTACCAGTAGTGACAAAGACAGTAGCAAAATGCAAAACTAGAGGAGAATCAGTCAGGAAGGATAAGGAGAAAGCAACTGTATTGAGAGACAGAGCAACGAGTCTGAGTGTCTGGGCTTGTGAGTGTCCTGATGAAAACCAAGATCCAGGCCTTTAATGACCTCTTAGGCACAGCTGTCAGCAGTGTGTCTGTCTGCGGAGAGAGTGTCGGCCTTGTCGAGAGGTTTACTTACCTCTGCAGTGACATTCATGTCTCTGCTGACTCCTCCTTTGAAGTCAGTAGATGGATTTGGAGAGTACAGGGTCATGAGGTCATTGGAAAGGGGTGTGTGGCGCTCCTGATCTCTCTGCAAGAAGACAAAAGTTCAAGTCTTTAGAGTCCTGGTGCTTCCTGTCTTGCTATATGGTTGTGAGACATGGACACCATCCAGTGACCTGACATGAAGACTGGACCCCTTCTGTACTGTGTCTATTCAGAGGATCCTTGGGTACCACTGGTTTGACTTTGTATCATGGAGTCCCAAATGAGGCACATTACCTGCATTGTGAGGGAGTGTCAGTTACGGCACTAGAGCCTTGTGGCACAATTCCCTGAGGATGATCCGGCTTGCTGGATCCTCATTGTTGAGGACCCGAATGGGTGGACCAGGCCAAGGTGACGCCTATGTAACATTTGGCTGCGGTAGATAGGTGGGCATTTCCAGAGGGTGGGACTGCACCTCATGTCTGTCTGGGGGTTGCCAAACGGAATCCCAAGCTGTTTCATTGTGTGGTGGGTGCGGGAACACGCTGTACCAGTGCATGCCCCACAACCTGAACCTGAATTGTCTGAGGCCACCACCTGCAGGCCCATTCCCTTTTTTAGGGTGGTCTTGCTGCTGCCTTTTTCATTTTCACCAAAGCAGGAAAAGTTGATTGATAATCACTTGTGCTTCTTAACTGGACACATTGATGTCCCTGAAGCTTAACTAACTTGGTGTTAGCCTGAGATGATGAAGTGTTCCCTTCACTTGTTCGAGAAGTGTATATATGGTGTACATGCATGCAGTATGAAGTGTTTATCTTACAGTATTTGTTGTTAGAACCTCTTGTTAGAATCTGCACCAGAATCTACTGGTGCAAGTGCCAAGTGAGAAGGCGTGAGAAAAGCAACTGAGGTCTTTTTTGATGATCTTGTTTGCCTTTCTGTTGTACTCATCCTGAACAGAAGGCAGATGGATGACGGTAATGCCCTGTGCCACGTTCTCCAGTCTCTCTCTCTGCAGGGCTTTGTGATCTTCAGCTGAGCAGCTGCTGAGCAGGGACTCCTCTGTGCCGACTTCACCACTACTTCTGACAGCCCGCTGATAATTAGCTCATTCACATGCACTTCAATAACCCAGTCATTCATAGAAACCTGATTTCTAAAATGCCATGTAAATCGTTATTCCATTTAGAGAAATCGGGTTATTGTCCTCTGGGAAACCTGATGAACAGAGTTAGACTTCTCCGCAAAAAAATCCGATTGTGTGGCCATACACTCTTAAAAATCCTGGTTCTTTAATGGCATTTAATGGTTCTTTACTGAGTTGTGCAGTTCCTAGTACAGCCATTGCTTGACAGAGCACCATCTCATTCTGGGAAGAATTGTTTGCATTATCAAGTTGGTTCTTTCTGCTTTGAAAAACTTGTTAATATTTAAGGAAAAAAAATCTTTAATGTATGGTAGGCTACCCAGAAGGACACCAACAGATTAAGAAAATCTGGACGTAACCTGCGTTACATAAGTGTGCATCAAGAGTCCTTTTAAGACCGTGACCCATTAGTGTTTCACAAATCTGTCACCATCTATTTACGATTATTTCCTGTCTGTTATGTATCTAAAAAAATAAAAGTTCTTTCTGGAACCTTCATGTGGAGGGGTTCTTGGCATCGCTCTGAACAACCGTTCTGGCACCTTGTTTTGTAAGAGTGTATAAACCCTTAATTAGTTACTACTAAGGATTTCGTAGTGTGTGCGCATGTCCATTGCACTCAGGGATGTGCGGTCAGGGGAGGCAGGTGAGGCTCTCATGAAAATTAAAAAATCTAATAATGATAACATAAAATAAATGTGTCCACTGGTCTGTGCTATAAATTTGCTTTCTGTATGATTCGAATAATTGTGATCATTTATATAGTCAAAATTGCTGAATTTGCGCATTTCCTGTTCAAATAGAGGAGAGAAACGTGAGGTGCAGTAGCGACGAGCTGAGCCTCATCTCGAAGTACTCTCTTCCTCACACACTAGGCTGATGCATGTAATTTGCGCATGCTTGTTGCTGTCTCTCTGTATGTCGCCAATTTAATGTTTGCACGCGTGTTTATTATACACCCTACATCTTCCACAGTCTGGCAAATATCTTAAATGAATGTGTGTGACATATTTAGTCTTGCTGATCCAACATAAAAATGCACTGAAAAGACACAAGGTGAGGCAGACAGTACTGTGCTGCCCTGAAGGGGGCGCCTGTGAGCCAAACAGGTGCTCATTGCTGCTGTTCCTCTACGCCAGGGGTAGGCAATGTCGGTCCTGGTGAGTCGCAGTGGCTACAGGTTTTCAGTCCAACCCAGTTGCTTAATTAGAAACCAATCATTGCCAATCTCAGACCTTATTTAATTTTATGGCTTGTTAGTCTGTGCAATGTAAGGCTTTTATATCGTAGATTTTTTTCCTTTCCAAGGATATCATCCAAATGATTTGAAGCCTAAAACAAATAATTTTCAGTCTGTCACATTTTTCTATTAAGTGTTTTATTAAATCAAACAGTGCATGATGAACACACACAGATGTAATTGGAAAAAGCTAGCTGGAGAACTGCTGGCTGCTTTGTCTTTTACATCTTATTGCTAATGAGCAATTAAAACACTGAATGCAGCAGTTTAAGATTGAAATAAGCAATTAAGGTTGGAAAACCTTAACAAGCGAGACCACTAAAATGAAGCATCAAAATGTCACTTAAGCAATATGTGCTTCATCAGCAATAATTGAGTTCTCGTTAAGGAACTGGGTTGGAACAAAAAACTGCACATACTGCGGCTCTCCAGGACCGACATTGCCCACCCCTGTTCTACGCAGACGCTGTATAACTTAGCGAAATCAGAAAGTCAAGTGCACTGCAGCGGTGCGTTTATTTTTACGTTTTGTTCCGACTGACTGCCAAAATAGAAGATTAAGATTTTAAAAAAATGACAATAAGGAGGACTTTTAGAAGAAAGTGAAGGAGATTTTCCTGGAGAAGGATAGGTGCATGGACTTCAAAGGTAAGACCATAAACGGTTTTCAATTTTATAAACAAATGGGATCAGATTAAGTAAAAAAAAAAAAAAAAAACAAGCAATCCAATATTTAAAAACTAAATTTTGTCCTTAAATAATATATTCTTTTTGTTTCTTGTTATCCTTTTGTTGAACAGTTTCTATTAAATTTGCTTAAAGCATCAGAATAAAAAAACTTTAAAAAATCCTAAGTATTTCAATTAAGGTCAAATTGAAATACGTTTTTTTATACACCACTCTATATTTTCACTTGTTTTGAATGAGTATGAATTGTGGAATTGCAACGGCAAATTTAGAACACATGGGAGCGTGCAGAGCAAATGCGCTCTCTCCGCTCTCTCTCACTGCTATAAATGTAACCAGGGCCGGATTTATATGAAAAGAGGCCCTACGCTATTCCACTTATGAGGCCCTTTCACCTTCCATTTTTAAGTTTGTAAATTACATGAGAGATAATAAAATACGTAATACGCGTTGATCTTAACCAATACATTTTTGTTTGTTTATTAGTCATATGCGTAGAATTTATCCTTATTTTGTTTTAATGTTCACTGTTTTTAGAATAGTGTAATTTTAATTTTGCTAACAATTTGAATGTAGGCCCCTCTTGAAGCCTAGTTAGCCTATAGGAAAATCCGGCCCTGAATGTAACGTTCTTCCATCCGTCCATTTTCCAACCCACTGAATCCGAACACAGGGTCACGGGGGTCTGCTGGAGCCAATCCCAGCCAACACAGGGCAGGAACCAATCCAAACACACCCACGGGCCAATTTAGAATCGCCAATCCACCTAACCTGCATGTCTTTGGGAGGAAACCCACGTAGACACGGGGAGAACATGCAAACTCCACGCAGGGAGGACCCGGGAAGCGAACCCGGGTCCCCAGGTCTCCCAACTGCGAGGCAGCAGCGCTACCCACTGCGCCACCGTGCCCCCCTGTAACGTTCTTTCTTAGCCAAATATGCACCATTGTGTGTGTAAAGAATGCTGATGAGAAGTGAAACATAACCAATAGTCTTTGTGCGTGCTACCAATTGAATAGTGAATAAGCTACTCATTTGGGTTCATATATTTGTAAATCGGACTCTGAAGGAGTCAGTGCCTCACCGGCCATGAACCTCACCACAAGTCACTGGTTGCACTCTGTCAGACTGCGAATGTGTTTGCTTCGCGGACGCACTTTTTCAGCAGCCCTGGGTAAAAGCGTTCGCAAAATAATTTTTCAGAAGCTAATGTTCGGGCGATCGTTTTATTTCTTTTCCTGACTGAAATAATTTGTCTCGATATTTTCGCACCGTGCTAAACTCAGCAACACAATCTCGAGAATAGTAGGGTAACACATTACAAGTAATTCGCATTACATAGTACGATTAATTTTTTTAAGTAACGAGTAACCGAACGCAATTCTTATTTTACTGAAATAAAAATACCTGCGTTGATATTATTATTCCAGGAGCCCTGGGTGTAAGGCAAGAAGCACATGAACCGGAGCCTTTGTAGGGCTCAATCGCACAGCCAAGAAGGGTGTGCGCTGTGTGCAATCCGGTAACAGAAACCTATAAATAAGACGTCGATTTGACTAAACATATTTATAAAACACATGTAAATGATTACAGGTGTCTTGCTTATTTTTCAGATTGAAGGCTGGCTGATGATTACGTTTAACTTTTTTTGCGCAGTTTAATGACGTCGGAGTGTTTTGACAAAGGAGAACTCCAGAAGATTACTTGCGGATTTTTAGGAAACCAATTAAGTTTCTGTTTTAACCGGGAGATACACCTTAATCTGGTTATGTGCACGTAATCGCACTGACTTCATGTAGTGTCTCTTTCTGAGGTTCGCCCATTGAAATATCATGACCATGGCTGTTATTACTGTTACAGATATAACAATACTACTATTACCACTAATATTGACAATAATCGTCCACGTCTGGTGAACAAGCGAAGGTGAGCCGCTTACGTGCTATTTATTGTTTAGGAGGCGTTCCCGACGACCCATAATAAGCGATTGGTCGTATCGAGTGGCTGGCTGATCGCGAAGGAACAACTCTGCTTCTGGCTTGTGATGTACGAGTCCTTAGCCTATGTTCTCGTTGCAAGGTGAAGTCACGAGGAGCATCTGGTGCGACTGGGTAAGGATCGCGAAATTACTGGGACGAAAGCGTTACGGGATCGCCTTTTTAAGAAGTCAGGCTGTAAAATTTCGGTCACCCCAGATGGGACTCGAACCCACAATCCCTGGCTTAGGAGGCCAGTGCCTTATCCATTAGGCCACTGGGGCTGCACGCACAAAATGTTTCGCATTTGTTTCTAATAAAACTAAAGAAACAAGGCGTTATTCCATTTATTTCCTTTTGTGCCGACTAACAGTATATGAGTTTTTTTTTAATACTTTATTTGCAGGTTTGTTGTTAAAGAGAACGGCACACGGCGATCGGAGGACACAAAGTTTGATCAGGCCGTGTAAGAGCCGAATATTGTCCTCGGGTGAGCAGGCGATACTTTAACAATCTTAAGTGAGGTTTAGGTGAAAAACTGATAATGCAGTATACGTATTAGAGCTTTCATCCCTGGCGTCCTATCTTCAGATCCTCATTTTAGTGAACCCTCAGGGCAACAGTTTGCGCCCAGCATGCAATGCGCCAGACACTTTAGCTGCGAGCCCCCCGCGAATGTCACTTATAGTGACACACGTCCAGCTGCTGCAGTAGACCACAATTTGATTTAGAGTCCTCCACTGGCTGCCTTATACAGTAAGAATAAGTGAATCTATTAAGAGAAGACTATCAACTCTAGCCGTTAGTGTGTTTGGCACCAGACCACGTCACTATAGCAACACTTTATCTCTCCAAGGAATAAACGTCTCATACAGGGCGAGAGAGCGCAAGACAAAACAACAGCAGAAACGGCTTTTAAAAGTCTGAAACAGGCGGTGTAAATGCAGCCAAGTAGGCTTTCAAGTGCTCATGTGAAAGGTTGGTAGAAGTCGCCGATATGTCCGCAGGAGAGGCCTTAAAATTGATATTCGATCATGAATAAGTACACTTTTTCCATACTGGGAGACAAAAAAAAAAAACAAGTCGAGATTGTTTCCGATTATGTTATAGAAGCCGTGATATCAATATACAGTATTATTAGTAATATTATAAGTAAAAGTGATGGACGTATTATTGCCCTTGTTTATAGTTTTGCACTAATGTGTTTCTGCACATCACTTTCCGCACCACTAGTTTCAGAGACGGCTTTTATCTGCGCATTAAAATTCAGGCGGTGTGGTGTAGGGGTTAAGACCTTGGACCTTTAACTTTAAGGATGTGATTGAAATCCAGCTTCTGCCGCTGTGCGATCGTGAGCAAGACGCTTCATCAAACAAAGGAATGTGACATTGCAGTGGCATAGCTAGGCGGCGCATTTTTGGATGCGTCTTATTGGCCAAAAGGCTCAGTACAATTCATGTGTGAGCAGCAGGGTTCGGAAAAATATCATTCATGAATGAAAAAAAGTCAAATTCTCTGATTTGTATCCACAAATGCTTCGAAAATAATTTTCAGACTGTCCTTCTGTTGCAGCGTCAGACACAGCAGTTGAAATTTATGAGGCAATAACAAAAATAAACATAAACATTACGCCAATAATAATTTCTAGGAAGATAAACAGCTAATTTACAATTTATAATTTCGTTTCACTATCAATCCGAATACGTTCTTGCTCTGCGCAGAAAACATCCCAACGTATCACTTATGCACTATACTGGTTCTGTTTTTCACAGCGTAATTATATTAAACAAATAATTAGAACCGGGCGGCACGGTGGCGCAGTGGGTAGCGCTGCTGCCTTGCAGTTGGGACATCTGGGGACCTGGGTTCGATTCCCGGGTCCTCCCTGCATGGAGTTTGCATGTTCTCCCCGTGTCTGCGTGGGTTTCCTCCGGGCGCTCCGGTTTCCTCCCACAGTCCAAAGACATGCAGGTTAGGTGGATTGGCGATTCTAAATTGGCCCTAGTGTGTGCTGGGTGTGTTTGTGTGTGACCTGCGGTGGGTTGGCACCCTGCCCGGGATTGGTTCCCTGCCTTGTGCCCTGTGTTGGCTGGGATTGGCTCCAGCAGACCCCCGTGACCCTGTGTTCGGATTCAGCGGGTTGGAAAATGGATGGATGGAAATAATTAGAACCTGCGGTGGGGTGGCGCCCTGCCCAGGATTGGTTCCCTGCCTTGCTACCTGTGTTGGCTGGGATTGGCTCCAGCAGACCCCCGTGACCCTGTGTTCGGATTCTGCGGGTTGGAAAATGGATGGATGGATGGAAATAATTAGAACACGGCTTTATCGGTGCGTCAATACTATATTCTTGTCTATTTGATGCTTATAAATAATTTGTATGTGGAAAATTATTGCTGTTTCTCTATATATGAATAAATCTATGCAAAATCTATCTTAATTTTTCTCTATACGTTATTTTAATTTTCTATTTAAATAGGTTAACATATTCAGATATGTTGGAGTGCGACAAATTAAAGCACCTCCCCGCCCCGAGCGGCACGAACTCCAGCTACTCCACTGTGACATTGTAAAGAGTGTCTGCTAAATAAGTGCAAGTAAGTAGTTAAAGCTAATACATGTGTGACAAATGATACAGTCCCATAATCTATATAGTGGGTTATGAATTATTAAAATATCGCCTCATCTGTTGCTGTTTATGTTGTGAATCTATTCACTATCAACACTATAATTGTAAATAACAGGATGCATGGGTGGGTGTCATGATACTATTTTGTATTTATCACCACCATGTACACTAAATTAAATCAAATTGTATTTGTCACATACAAATTACACATAACAGTTCAATATGTAGTGAAATGCTCAGTTGTTTAGCACCTTTAAGAAGAATATAAAAGGACAATAGCAATAATACAAGACTTAATAAATATCAAAAATCATTAATAGAATAAGAAATAATAACTACATAAATAACTTAATGTAAGAGAGTTAACAATAGAGCATCACGTATTTCTAGACACTTTCCTTATTCAAGATGCAGATGGACTGTGGGCAGAAGCTCCTGTTCATTCTCTCTGAACTGGACTGTGGGCAGTCAAATCGTTAGCCTGACCGCAGTACTGAAGAGTGGCCATTGTTGGGATGACTGGCATCATTGACGATTTTCTTTGCCCTGGTCTGTCATTGCTTGGTGTCCTTGAAGTTACATCCACTAAAGAGCTTAGCTGGCCACCTCACTTTCTGCAGAGCTTTGTGTTCCTGCTGCATGTTGTACTCACACCAGACAGTAATACTTCCTGTCAGGACACTTTCGATGGTGGAATTATAATTTTTTAGTAACTGGGAGGGCAGCCTGAAATCCCTGCAGTGTCTGAGGTGGTAAAGATGTTGCTGTGCCTTCTTTCCCAAGGTGTCTGTTTGGACCAGGATAGGTCCTCTGTGATAGTGACACTGAGGTATCTGAAACTGCCCACCCTCTCTGCTTGAGTGCTGTTCAAGGGGGTGCTGGGGCCTCTGCTGTTTTCTCCCAAAGTCCACAAACAGCTTCTTTGCCTTGCTGACATTCCATAGAAGACTGTTGTCGTGACATCGGTGTGACATACTCTGCACTTCATCCAGGTAAGTCTGCTCACTGTAGTTCGAGATCAGGCCCACCACCGCTGTGTCATCAGCAAACTTGACAATGATGTTGGAGCAGTGTGCAGCTGTCTAGTCATATGTGTTGAGGGAGTACAGCAGAGGACTCGGAACACAGCCCTGTAGAACCCCTGTGTTCAAGGTGAGGGGCGATGGAGTGTGGCCACCCACTTGAACCACCTTAGGAAGTTAAACCCACGGGCACTGTGAAGTGCTCAGATGCACGACCCTAAGTTTGGAGATGAGTTTAGAGGGGATTACTGTGTAAAATGCAAAACTATAGCCTATCCAGGTGGGTCAGAACCGTATGAAGGATCACAGTAATGGGATACTGGAGCGATATACAAGTGGTAATGGGTCCAGTTCTTTTGGCAGTTAAAAACATATGTAACTCTTGACTGGCCTCTGGAATGTTCACTAGTGTTCAAAAGTTTGGAACTACCCTTATGAAATACATCCAGTAATGGCTGTGTCATCGGAAACTTCCTACAGATGACACAATTCAGTATTGTATGTAAAGTCTGTGGAGGTGTCTATAGGGTAAGCAGCAAAGACGGCAAGCTCTCTGTGGAACCGCTGTGCTATTCATGGCCACGTCCGATACACAGTTCTTAAGCAGCACAAATGGTGGTCAACCAGTTAGGTAGTCCATTATCCAGGACACTGTTGTAGCATGAGCCTGCATGGACCAGAGCTTCTGTCCGTACATGAGTGAGTGAGTGAGTGAGTGAGTCAGTGAGTGAAGGAGAGCATGCTCGCTGTATTAACGACCGGCAGCTGGGATGAGAGCCCCTTGGGAGAGTGGTTGGCCGACACTCGGGGGCAGTAAGAAGTGGTCGCTCCTGCTGAGCGCTTAAGAGAAGCAGGAGTGACTGGAAGGTGGTTTGGCTCACTGCATAAGGCAGCGGGAGTCAGAGGCTTGGGAGGTTGAAGCTCCAGTGTGAGCTTCCTAGTCGCTGGGGAACCCAAGTCTAGGTCTGGAGGAGCTGAACGGAGCCAGGGATTGGGAAGCTACCAGACCAGCAGCAGGAGAAGGTCAGCAGTAGGTAGGGTGACTCCTCTGGTACAGGGCCCGGATGGGAGAAGCAGGAGAGCCGCCAGCTAAAGAAGGCATCTGATTTTGTTTTTAAAGGACTGCTTCCTGCCCTGCCCTCATCTTTAATGGAATTATTTATTGGAATTATTTTAACCTCTGCTTTGGACCACTTGTTTTTAATGGATCATTTACAGTATTTATTGACTTTTGATTGCACTGCGCTATTTGAACACTTTGGATTTGTTTTGTTGGTTTTTAATAAAAGCACTTCTGCACTTTGCACCTTTCTCCTTGCTACGTTTGGTGTCCTCATTGTCCAGCTCATCTGGTTACATTACCGACGGTTCAAGAGGCTCCCAAAAGGGAAATGGGAGCATGGAGCAGGACCCGCATCATCACATGCACTAGAGAAGTCAAAAAGAAGATTGTCACCCTGCTCCCCCGTTTCTCCAGATGGGAGTTGGTTCTGTTCATCAGACAGATGGTCTCATTGCTCTCCCCTACGTGGTCTTAATGGGCAAACTGCAGAAGGTCTCGTGCTGTTCTGTCTTGTACAGTTTCTTGATATTTCTTTCAAATGCATAAACAAGTGGGATAGAAGAAATATATAACCAACCATCCATCCATCCATCCATTATCCAACCCTCTGTATCCTAACTGCAGGGTCACGGGGGTCTGCTGGAGCCAATCCCAGCTAACACAGGGCGCAAGGCAGGAAACAAACCCCAGGCAGGGCGCCAGCCCACACACCAAGCACATACTATGGACAATTTAGGACTGCCAATACACCTAACCTGCATGTCTTTGGACTGTGGGAGGAAACCCATGCAGACACAGGGAGAACATGCAAACTCCACACAGGGAGGACCCAGGAAGCGAACCCAGGTCTCCTAACTGCTAGGCAGTAGTGCTACCCACTGCGCCATTGTGCCACTGAAATATATAACAGTTACTTCAAATTCTCCATCTATGAAGTAAATAAAAAAAAAATGGTGCATGAGAGTCAAATATCATATTTTAGCCCCCCCCCCCTCCCCAGTAGCTGGTAAAGCCCAGAGGGTCAATACTGCAACAACAGGCCAATGTAGTGCACCACTGGACAGGCTAATCAGGTAAGATTCATTAATTTGAAACTAGTGGCAGGCGACAAACGCAGCGTGACCAGGATCTGCTTTTACCACAGCAATAACCTCTTGACTAATGGAGTCAGACACCCGCATCCTTCTTCATGTCACCTTTTATTCAGTATCACTCAGTGTATTTATTACAACATTTTACCAGAAGGAGAGCCTATGTGGGGGTTAAAGCTGCTGAGAGATGTGATGTGTTTCATGTTTTGGGGGCCCGGTGCCTTTAAGAATAGGAATGTGGAATGGGATTGGGGTGCTGCAGGCTTGGAGCCCACCTTATAACAGAGAGCCGTTGGGTCACTCAGGCAGGGAATTCGGGGAGAACTTGTGGGGAAAAGCCATAGCATCACATTTCTGGGATCATTAACAAATATTAAGGGATTCATTTGGTAAGGAGGGTGCTCGATTTAGGATGTAAACTTGGGTGTAAGCATTCAGACTTGGGCCTAGGAGAGCTCATCTTGTGGTGGGGCTGACATCACGTAAAACATGCTGCAAGGAGCCCCAAGAGGCTTGTTGTCCTAGCCAGATGGCTTTTCCTATTGTAGTCTTTTTCTTTTTTGTTGTTTATAGCGGCATGCACAGCGGCCTTTTTTGTTTCATTTTCTATGACCCAATTAAACAAAGACGACTGGGTTAGAGCCCCAACATTTATCTGTGGGACTCGCATTATCTTATTTGACCACACGGGAGAAGTGGAGGGGAAAAGAAAAATAGTAAAAGCAAGAAACTGAAAACAGAAAGAACCAGACAAAGAGAAACAGAGCAAATTTAGAAGTCGGGACCAGTTGGGTGAAAGTCTCTGAGGGGGGATATGTGAGGTGCCGTACCACATAGATGAATGAAACCTGCTGAGCAACAGTATGAAGCAGGGGAGGTCGGGGGCTTGAAATGACTCACCGTGGTGACCAATGGAGGTGGAATGGAAAGAGAACTGTAGAGGACTCTTAGCGGGTACTGACTGAGGTGGCAGGAGGAGAGCCGAGGAGACCGAGTTCAGTGGCGTCTCATTTCTACTGAATAACTGTGAGTGAGAGTTGGCAGATGAGAGGAACATACTAAAGGTGGATTGGGATTTTAATGCTGCCTTTTAGTTATTTATTGAACACCCTTGAGCACACCCTGTTTTGCTGTACAAGACATGAACGCTATCCAGTGATCTGAGATGAAGACTGGACTCCTTCATTACTGTGTCTCTTCAGAGAATTCTTGGGTACCACTGGTTTGACTTTGTGCAGAATGAGCAGTTGCTCATGGAGTCCCAAATGAGGCACATTACCTGCATTGTGAGGAAGTGTCAGTTACTGCACTACGACCATGTGGCACGATTCACGGTTCAAAGGATCCTCATTGTTGGGGACCCAAGTGGTTGGACCAGACCAAGGGGATGCCCACGTAACATCTGGCTGCGGCAGACAGATGGTCATTTCTGAAGGTGAGACTGGACCATGTGTCTGCCTAGGGGGTTGCCAACTGGGATTCCGAGGTCTTTCATCATGTAGTGGCTGTGACAACATGCTGTACTAGTGCTCAGTGACGTGCGGTGAGGTTCATGGCTGGTGAGGCACTGACTCCTTCACAGTCAGATTTACAAATATATGAACCCCAAAGAGTAGCTTATTCACTATTCAATTGTCAGCATGCACATTGACTACTGGTTATGTTTCATATCTCATCAGCATTCTTTACACACACATAGGTAAGGTACAAGTTAGCTAAAATTGAATGTTACATTTGTAGCGGCGAGAGAGAGTGGAGAGAGCACATTTGCGCTGCACCCTCCATGTGTTCTAAATTTGCCGTTGCAATTCCACAATTCAAACTCATTCAATACAAATGAAAGTATAGAGTGGTGTACAAAAAAAAAAACAGATTTCAATTTTGACCTTAATTGAAATATTTAGTTGTTTTTAAAACAACAAAAGAAAAACAAGAAAAAAAAAGAATATTTTATTTAAGGTCAAAATTTTGTTTTTAAATAGTGGATTGTCTTTTTCTTAGTCTGATCCCATTTTTTATAAAATTCAAAACCGTTTATGGTCTTAACCTTTAATTGTAAATAAAGTCCACGCACCTATCCTTCTCCACGAAAATCTCCGTCACTTTCTTGTAAAAGTCCACCTTATTTTCCTTTAGTTTTAAAAAAATCTTAATCTTCCATTTTGGCAGTCAGTTGGAATAAAAAATAAAAATAAACGGACAGCTGCAGTGCACATGACTTTTTGGTATCGCTAACTTATTGGCACCTCTGTATAGAGAAACAGCAGCAATGAGCACCTTTTGGGCTCACATGCGCCCCCTTCAGGGTGGCACGGTACTGCCTGCCTCACCTTGTGCCTTTTCACTGCAATTTTATGTCTGATCAGCAAGACTAAATATGCCACACACATTCATTAAAGATGTTTGCCAGACTGTGGAAAGTCAGGGTGTATAATAAACATGTCTGCAAACATTATATTGGCGACATACAGAGAAACAGCTACAGGCACGCGCCAATTGCATGCATCTACCCCGTGTGTGAGGGAGAGCGCAGTCCGAAGTGAGGCTTGTCTCGTCGCTGCCACACCTTGCATTTCTCCCCTGTATTTGAACAGGAAATGTGCCAATTCAGTGATTTTGACTAGACATGATCACAATTGTTGAAATCATACAGAAAACAAATGTATAGCACAGACCAGTGCACAAATTTATTTGATGTTATCATTATTAGTTTTTATACTTTTCATGATGATGCCTCCCCTGACCACACATCCCTCCCAGTGCATACTCCCCAACCTAACCTGACGTTGAGCACTGTTTTAACGGAAGCATTTATTTTTCGACCAAAGATTTTATAACTTAACTTGAACACTTTTGTTTTAATATGCATGCATATTTTGCACCAAAACTTGTTGTTGCCCTAGTCCAGCTCAGTTCATGACTACTAGATGTCCCAAAAGTGGTTGGTACCAATTGCCACAGCATTATAAGCTGCTTCTTTACCTTGTCTCAGATCCTCAGACATGTAGAGTGTTTGGTGAAAATGTGGCACCATCCTCAAAAATCAGTTAATTTCTGATGCTTAACAGGACATTACGTCATTTCAAATACATTTGTTAATTTTATAGAAGATATTTGACATATCTAGTTCAGAAAAGCACCTCAGCCTGCATAGGCTGGATACCAATGACCGTGAGGAAGCACAGGCCCCTGCAGTCTGTGTCGCATTTATTATACGTTAAATTGCTGTTTAATTGTGCCATAACAGAGAGCCGAGTACCTGTGTGAGGGGCCAGTGCGGAAGATCGATAGTGACCCTGCGCTGGGAGCTTGGAGACGAATGTATTATGAAATGTCCTGAACTTTGTGGCTAATGTAATCACACTGATGCTGTTCAGTAGAGTATATTGATTTCTTTCTGAAAATACATCTAGGTGTTTAATGGTATTGGTGTCTTTTCCACAGTCCTGTTACGAATATTTAGGAATCACATAGCAACACAAATTCTCTGCTTTATACAGTCTGTTCGGGAGACTTGATGGCACATAACGTATCATGCTGTTGCCACTTCACAAGGTCAAATCTCGGACTGAACACTGTCTGTGTGGAATTAGCGTGAACTTTTCATGACGGTGTAAATTTCCTCCCAAATCTCAATAGCTTGCATGTTTGGTGGATTGGTGACTCCAAACTGGCTTGGGGTGTGTGTGACTGTGGCAGTAGCATCTCAGGGTTGACTTATAGTTAAGTCTGCCGGGTATGCCTCTTTGCAGAAGACAAAAAGGCACCTGGCTATGTTGTCTAAGTGTCTTCTCCAACTGGGGTGACTGTGGGATGGAATTCTATTAGTGTGTGGAAGTGAGGGTTTTATTCTGTGCTGTGAGTGCTGTGGGATAGTCAGGAGTGTCGCACATCCTCCTCTTCTGCCAGGTCTGTATTGACAAATAGAAGTAGAAGTAAGAAACTGAGCTGTGAGCCTTAAGTTTCAGGGTTCACTTCCCATCCCCAGCCAATTTGGTGACCTTTAGCAGGTCACTTAATCTGCCTGTGCTCCAACTGTCAAAATGTTTGCAACTGTAAAAATGCCTTGAGATGGTGTTTGCTGCATAAAGAGGCAAAAGAAAATAAAAGTTTCTTGGTGGATATTTTATTACCTCAATATCTCTCTTAATATGTGATTGATTACCTTCACTGCCATCACCCTTGGCTATACTCTGCAATAGCATTCCATCATGTTCTGCTGTAAAGCTTCATCTTATACTTCTCATTTTTTCCCATCTGTTGCTGGTGCAGCTCTCCTGGGTAGGGAATGTGCCAGGGAGGCCAGGGTGGTTGTGAATTGATGATACAAACATATTGAAAAGAGAGAAAGGCCTCTAAAAAGACACACAGTCCAGACGAGGACTATCCCTAGGCCTGGCTAAAGATATCCCTGACCCCAGGCAACCTGACCCCAAACTCCACAGGTTGGCTTTCAAGGCCTGCACAGGTCCAAAATGGGGCCTAACTTTTCAATATACAAAAAATGTATATGTATTATTATTCTAGTTTTGTTAATATTTATTGTTGCAAGTTGTAAAGTTTTTTTGTACGGTTTTGTTTCACTATGGCTAATACTAATTTATGAAAACACCATTAGGAGAGGCGAGTGTGGCTTTCCTCCTCTACTTTGTTCAGCTGCTCCTGTTAGGGGTCGACACAGCAGATCATCTTCTTCCATCTCTTTCTGTCCTCTGCATCTTGCTCTGTTACACTTATCACCTACATGTCCTCTCTTGCCACATCCATAAACTTTCTCTTAGGCCTTCCTCTTTTCCTCTTGTCTGCCAGCTCTATCCTTATCACCCTTCTCCTAATATACCCAGCATCTCTCCTTTGCACATGTCCAATACCGGCCGTCTATCACACCATTATCAAAATATTAATCACTATTACATCATTAATGCACTACATTTAAAAATGAAACACATCAGTTCTATTTAAAGCAGACAAAACTGAGCAAAGTCACAATAACCAGGCAAAGTTTGAAACCATGAAGTTCCGGACATAAATCAAGGATTTATCATGGGATTTGATAGCCAAAAGGGGACACATAAGCATAGCCATATTGAGCAGACAGAAAATGAAGTCAAGGAACAGAAGAATTTGTAACAGGAATAAACGATGAACATTTTTCTTAAGAAGAATCTGAAATCTTAGATGATCAGGAAATCCACACGCTGATCTCATTGATGATGCCACACTTCCGATCATCATGTCAGTTTAGTGTATAGCATCCATCAGCAAAAATGGTGGTGCCCATAAGAAAATAATATGCTGCTGTAGGAGAACGCAATTCAATTTCAGCATTGTTAAAACCACTTTGAAATTTAAAATAGGTGTAACTTTGTCTTAAAATGAGGTCTGAACTTCATCTGAATTACAACAGTGAACAAGCAAAATCTTTTTAAAATAATTACACAGAAATTATTGTATTGTTCTTGTAAATAATGCATACGTCATCGAGACCTTCACAGTTGTAAGTAGGAAAAGGAAACCCTAGGCAAATGGCTTTAGCAAAAGCTAACTGGAATCAGGAGTTAGCAAACCTGGGGGGTATTTTTCGTACGTCACTTAAATTATTCGAGATCAGGTGCCTCATTTTGGATAAGTTAATGCCGGTGACACTCATCCAGATAAGTCGGTTTTTCAAACGCAGCTGTGTAGTAGATTAGTCGAGCTGGATCTAATCATCTGAGATGAATGCGCGCGCCTGCGCTGACTGAAAAGCCCATATATATTGAGTCTAGAAAACATGATCAGCAAGTCTTTGATAGGCTGTAACAAAATGACAAAAGAATGGGCGCATTTTTTTTTCACACACACGGCGCAAGACCTTTTATTCGAAGGACATGAAGCATTTCAAGATTTAATATGCACAAGGGGTAACACTGCAAAAGCAGCCCAGACCAGAAAAGACGGCTGGCAAAAAGTGGGCGACAAATTAAACGCTAAGTAGTGTGCATTCTACTTACTGAAAGCAGCGTTTCATTTCCTATGTGTCAGATTAATTATTATTTAATATGTCATAATTCCAGATCAAACGTGAGCACAAGGAGAACATGGGAACAGGTTAAAGTGAAGTACAAGAATATACTTCAAACTGGTAAATATTGGTATATAACTATTTAAAGAATTGTTGACATAAATAATCATATATAATATAAAAAACATTAATTTTAAAGCTAATAAGAAGGCAGACAAACAAAAAACAGGTGGAGGTCCACGCGATCCAGACCTAACCCCTGTAGAAGAGTTGGCTCTCCAGCAAACGCCCACCGCCCTGTTTCTGAGGGCATTCCAGGGGGAAGCTCCTCCTCAGAACCAGGGGCAGGATGCAGTGGTCACTTCATTTCAGGTAAAGGATGGTCATTGCATATATTTGTCCTCCATGTGTGCCATAGGTATGTTCCATATAGCCCTCTTTTTTTTGTTGGGTCAGTTGCAGGGAATATCATATCCCTTGAACCTGTGTCTGACCAACGAGATATTGACGAAGGTCAAATATTTGATGAAGACACTGTGTCTGATTATTCATCAGGAGGAGAGGTAAATTTTCCAAGTAATGTTTGATCAAACTCCACTCTGATCAGTCCCATGTGCCCCAATCACATTTGGAAATCCTGGTAATGAGAATGTTAGGCTGATTGTGGGATTCTTTATGGAACTGTGGGTGTTTTTGCCTGTGTATTACCTACCTGCAATGGCATGAAACGCCTCTTTTATTGTCTGCACACACAGGTGTCCAGGAAACACTATGAAAACCCAAAGGAAATCTTTCAGAGCCAAACAGACTTTACGAATTGCCTGGCAAACTGCACTTTTAGTTAGATTTTCCGCATCGCCTACAGTATATAAAAAAGTGCCGCTTGTAAAAAACCTGAAAGCAATGCATACTGTCTGTGTGGTTGTGAGAGCCCGACTTCGCCTAGTTTGACTTCGAATATAAGGTGCTAATAAATCTTTGAGATACAATATTGCCCCTCGGCTAAAGTGGTATCTTTCGAAAAGAATTTCCTCCAGGAGCAATAAAGGATCTTGCCGATCGCGCAAACCCCTCTCTATATGAAATTCTCTTCGTATAATTTGCGCACCAATATCAATTGGTCGCTCATTCATGAACGGCGAAGCCATGACTGGATGACTTCCATGCACCGTCACCAATTACGTATGTAAACTAATCCTTGTTTACGTAGAACAAACCTGCTCCGAGCAGGTTTGAGGATTAGGATGTGTTGCTATGACAACACTTCCAGCAAGAGTTTCGAAAAACCGACAGATCCAGGATCAGGCCAAATCATCAACAATTACATCCAGCTAAACGACTAATCCACGTACGAAAAATACCCCCTGGAGTCCATTCAATGAAACGAGCATGGAGGTGTGGTTTAGAGCTTCTCTGACCAATAAGAAGGACTCACACCTTTTGAATTTGCTTTTCACATTAAACATCTGCTGATGTGAAGCTTGCCTTGCAAAAAACAGATTTGAGAAGATCTACAAGCAAGAATTGTTGATTTGAAAATAGCTGGAAAGGCCTACCAAGAGTCATGTCAAAGAGTTTAGACATTCGTCAGTCCACAGTTAGGCAATTTGTGCATAACTGGAGGTAATTTAGTACCATAGCTGCTCTTTCCTATTGGATGCTCAGCCAAAATTATTTGAAACACTCAAAGCAGAATGCTTAATGAGTAGTAAAGAATCCATGAGTAATAGCTAAATGGTTGAACATTAGAACAGATTAACATCTCTGTTCATGAACCTGCCATACATAACACATTGAACAGGCATGGTGTCCATGAGCAGAATACCAAGGAGGAAGCTGCTGTTTTCCAAAAAAAATAATGTTCATAAACAATATGCAGCAGTACGCATGACGTAAAAAGAGCACTTCATACCAAAACTGAAAACATCATCCCAGTGGTGAAGTATGGGATGAGGGAGCATCATGATTTGGGGCTGCTTTGCTGATAGCCTGTCTTCATTGAACAGAAAATGAATACCCAAGTTTATGAAGGTATATTATAGGATAATGGCAGGGTGGCTGCCTGCCAGCTAAAGCCTAGACCATAATCCAACGGAAACGCGGTGGAATGACCTGAAGACAGCTGTCCACATCAGACATCTTAAGAACACAGCTGAGCTGAAACAGTTCTGTAAGGAAGAATGGTCCATGTTCCTCCAGAATGTTGTGCAGGTCTGATCTGCAGCTACCGGAAGAGCTTGTTAGAAGTCATTGCTGCCAAAGGAGGTTTGACCAGCTATTAAAGCCAAGGGTTTGCTTACTGTTTCCACAGCACACTGTGAATGTTTCATGAGCGTGTTAAATAAAAACATTATAGATTGTAATTATTTGTATGTTATTAGGGTAGGCATATTGTGTTTAAAGATCAGATTACATTCTAATACCAATTAATGCCAAAAAAACAGGTCATTCCAACATACTTTTTCTTGCCTCTGTATCAATTGTCGGAAAAAAAAAAACTAGTATGGAGCTTTTGCATGGAGTAACCACACTATTCACAAATATCGATAGTTTATCTACCAACGACATCATCTGACATGACTTATTCACGTTGTAGCAACGGAACTTCAAAATGGATATATCCATAAAAACAAGTCACGAGAAAAAACATGAAGACTGATCACTAATGACTTGATAAAGAAAATAGCTATCTTTGAATTCCTTGCTATATAAAACAATAAGAAAAATGTACAGAATACTTCAACTGAGAGAATTCCAGGAAGCATCTTGAAAGTACACTGAAAGCACGACCTTTAAGGCAGATAATACTTTATTAATTTTTTTCTTTTACCGTTTGCCATTACTTGCCCCACTGCAGCCTTTCGGCACATACTGCTATAACAGCCTCCTCCCCACTGCAGGAAAGCACAGAAAAAATTAAATAGTAATGCAATCACAACAATTCATAATCATAACACTCCAGAAGAATCTGGGTACCCTCTATGTGATCTAACATTACTACTGAATTGTAAAGGCTCTAAAACATAGCATGTAATTAAACAAAATACATCTGGTAGAAGAGAAAAAGAGAAGAGAATCCCCAAAATATAAAAGCAATAATAAAAGAATGCCATGCATGTAGTAAATTACAAGACTTAACAGCAGTTCCGATGCTATTTTGCCCAAATGGCCTAATTTATTGTAGTAAACCCTGCTTTATTACCTCATAATTTTTCTGTATTATGCTTTCTTCTTATAGCATTTTCTGTGAGAAAGCAACATCTAATACCAAAAGATCAGACAGCAGACTATGTTTTATTAAAAGATAGGCCAACTCTTTCAATCATAGGCTCCCTAATTGGGCCTGCTTGTCAGCCGCGGAACTTTATTTATTACTGTAAGTGTTACACTGATTGAAAGCAAAGCAGTCTATGTCTCGAGGTCACTCTGGGACGTAGACAGCATAACTGCAAATCACTAGACCCTGGAGCGGAGTCACCATCCACACCTTTGAAAATAATAATTGTAGTCATAACAGGGAGATGGGGAAATTATTTGACCTGACTGTGCAGCTTGAGTCAAGCTGTTAATTGCATGGAATTTCAGATCATTTTGAGATGAAAATAGAAAATAATTTGTAATACTTTTAAAGGTGGACTTCCTAAGCCAAATTTAAAGCAATAACAAATAATTACTCAAAATAACAGATCTGATCTAATGGAAGAACATAAAAATTTATGGCACCCACCTTAAAAATAATGATGCACTCCTAATTGAAAACTACAGAGAAGAGTGTCCATTAGACTGAGAAAAATGCAGTTGGGCATGACAAGCTCTTAAAAGATTGCTACGTCAATTGTTACTGTAGCTTTTATTACAGGTTGAAGATTCAATTTCTGACTGACCAGGTTTCATCTTTTCATTTTATGCAATTGACTTGGTAATTGTCAAGGAATGCCCATATTGACCCCTGAAGGCAAAATGTGCTGAAGTGAAACTTCAGAGGAATGCTAGATCTTGGTGTGATAGAGGAAAGCTTTAGTTCAGTTAAAGTTCAGTTTAGTTCAGCTTTTAGTTTAGTTAAAAAAAAAAAATGTGAATTTCCCCTTGGGATTAATAAAGTATCTATCTATCTATCTATCTATCTATCTATCTATCTATCTATCTATCTATCTATCTATCTATCTATCTATCTATCTATCTATCTATCTATCTGTTCCTGGTCTAGCCTCATTGTACTGGTCCCAAATCCAGATGGCATTTGGCACTTTTGCAATGAATAAATCTGGTCTCACATTTTTGATGCCTATCCAATGTTGCTAGTGGACATCCTCCTCGAGTGACTTAGGAAGGCTCAGTTTTAAACTACAATTGACGTGATTAAAGGGTACTGGCAGATTCCTTTAATGGGCTCCGCAGAGGAAAATATCACTTTTAGCAACCATAGTGGTCACTGGCAGTACAGGGTCCTTCCATTTGGATTATATAGGGCTCCAGCTACCTTCCAGTGTCTGCTGCATAGAGTGCTACCTACCCACAGTTCCTATAGTCCCACTTATTTGGCAATATTAGGCCTATTCTAAAAGAAAATCTAGAACAAAAATAAATAGTACAACCCAACTTTATAACGGTGGCATGATCCTGCCGGAATTCTAACCTGGTGATGGCCTCATAGTTCTCATCCACACCTCACACTCTAAATTACTTGGCACATTGGTAAAATAACTCAATCATTGTCCAGCTGAGCAAATTTATCATTTGAACTTGATGAAACTGTGGAAGGCTCGGGGTCCTGATCTCTACTCCGGTCAACCTCGTTTCTTCTTTGCACATAAATTGAGCCTTAATTATGGTGAAAGTCTGACATCCAAACAACAGCAGAAACTTGAAACTGCTATCCTGTCAGTCCTAGAGGTGGTGAATGACCAACCAATGGAGAAACATCCAATATTTTTGTATTTTTCAAATTATCTAACTTGGAACTTTAAATTCATAGGTTGTTCATGTGGAATTTATAATTTGGAAACCTGTGAACACAACATAACATCTGGACAGAAAGAAACCGAATTATCCATCTTAATAAAATGATAAGTGTCTGTGTGAGTGTGTGTGTGTCTGTGTGTTCGTCCAGTTGCTGCCAACAAATGGTACATCACAGATATTTGCAGTGCATTTTATTACTACAAATGTTTGTGTTGTGCCATCTGTTTGAATGACAAATACAATGCATTTTATTTCTACATGCATTACAAAGTACAACATTAATAACTGAGGCGTGAGTTGATTATTCAACTCATCTTACACAAGTAGCACAGCTTGTATATAAAAGATAAGTACATATTGTACACGATAGCTATGTTTGTTATTTTAATGAAATAATTAAAATACTTTTTTTAGCAAGCCTCAGACAAACTGCAAAAAGAAACACGGAAATGTTTCTTCCCTACATGAAGAAGCTCTGTTCTGTGGGCCAACCATCACAATGAATATCTCTTGGATTTTTCTGGTGAGGGTTGGGGTAAGTGGGTTTACTAAGTGAAAGGCTATAATTTAGTTTTCATTCCTATTTTTTTTTCCTTAGCACTATACATAATTATGTTTTTTCTTCCCTCTTCTCCTTCATTTTCAAAGTCTTGCTTTATTTTGTTGATTGGACCATTTGTATTCTTCTCCAAGCAGAAGAATAAGTACATTCAAGTCTTTTCTTCCATTATATCCTTCATGGGTGAGGAAAAGTATGAATTATCTCTTCCTTCGGTGGCATTTTCCCAGTGGCTGACAGACCAATTTATTCTAGCACTGTACCCCTAAAATAGCCTCCAGCTGACAATGACATTTTACCGCATTGTGTGGATGTGTGTATGTGTGTGTGTGTGTGTGTGTGTGTGTGTGGTGGATCAAGCGTAGAAGAAAAAATCAAAATGTGTTCCTATATTTAAGGAGCACTGGGGGCCTGACTATCAAACAAAAGACTATCACTTTAGTTGAAGAATGAAGTGTCACCATAATTGAAATAAAAAGTTGCAAATACAGTAACCAAAAAGCAGTTTTATGGGATGTCTTAAAAAGCTGGCTCCGTTACCTGGGGGACTCCACTCAATTTAACTTCATCTTATCAGAATGCTTTAGACCAGGTGTTCATTTTGCTATAACTGCTTTTTCTTGTTATTGTTTTGTTTTCTTAGAAAGTATTACCAGGACTGCCGTTCAGGCTGTAAATGCCCCAAAAACTAATTACAACAGATGCCTGTTTTTCAGGCTTTTAATCATTTCCATATCGGGCGCAGACAAGTGCACACCTGGCTTTGCACACTGCCAGGAAACTCGCTTTGTTAAGCGGCATTCATTTTTTTTCATCTCACCATCATTCAAAACTCCTAACTGCTGTATAAATCAGCCATTCAGGAGGAAAAAAAATTGTCACTTTTGTTACTTCATAGTCATAGGCACTATGGTATTCATTCAAGCAAAAAATGAGAACTTTAAAGAATTGGTTAGCCAAAAATATATCTTTAGAAATGTATATTTTTATAATCCTGTTCCCTCAGGCAAGGGCTTCTGCTTTTGCCTTGAAATAGAAGGATTCAGTTGTTTGTGCCGAACTGTCCACCCCATACTGGGGCAAGCAGAAAACTGTCCTTTGCCATGCTTGGAATGGCACATGAAATGACCGTTTACACGCTTGAGCACAGAGGTAGAAAATGTCAATCAGATGAAAAATAGGGGTCAAACAGTGGGGCTTCATTTTGATATGGCAGGAAAAATTGATATTAAGTCCAGGGGGCTGGGTGACCACTTCAACTCCCCTATTTATTCATCCATCCATTTGTTTTCTATAACTGTTTTCCTTCTTTATGAGGTCTTGAAGTCCCAGAGCCTCTCATGGAAACTTTAAGTGTAAATTAGCCAGAAAACCTGCAATGTCCAACTCTTGCAAACATGCAGCCATCAGTTAACCTAACACACACCTTTGAGGGCTTGGCACTGAAAGTGAACGTTCAATAATGAATATTAGCAGTTTGTTCCTATTGCATATTTTTACAGTAGTTCCTATATAAATGTGGGTGTTTTTACACTCATTTTGTTTTTTTTGAGTCAATTCTAGCATCCAAATTTCTAAATTCTTTTTCATTTTAACTATGAAGTATTTCTTGGGTTGTTTCATCTGCCATTTTGTAATGTCACCGTCACCACTGTTTTTGTTTTTCCATTGTTAGGGCTAACGCTCCTGTTGCTAGGGGGCGTGTCCTTGGAGGTCATGACCTTTGATTATGACGCAACAGGGAAAAGGGTCAACCATGAAAACAGTTCCTCATCCGAGTTGTGGATTCAAAATCCATACCTCTTTAGATAGATAGATAGATAGACAATTTATTAATCCCAAGGGGAAATTCACATACTCCAGCAGCAGCATACTGATAAAGAACAATATTAAATTAAAGAGTGATAACAATGCAGGTATACAGACAGACAAATTTTGAATAATGTTAACGTTTACCCCCCCCCGGGTGGAACTGAAGAGTCACATAGTGTAGGGGAGGAACGATCTCCTCAGTCTGTCAGTGGAGCAGGATGGTGACAGCAGTCTGTCGCTGAAGCTGCTCCTCTGTCTGGAGATGACACTGTTTAGTGGATGCAGTGGATTCTCCATGATTGACAGGAGCCTGCTCAGCGCCCGTCGCTCTGCCACGGATGTCAAACTGTCCAGCTCCATGCCTACAATAGAGTCTGCCTTCCTCACCAGTTTGTCCAGGCGTGAGGCGTCCCTCTTCTTTATGCTGCCTCCCCAGCACACCACCGCGTAGAAGAAGGTGCTCACCACAACCGTCTGATAGAACATCTGCAGCATCTTATTGCAGATGTTGAAGGACACCAGCTTTCTAAGGAAGTATAGTCAGCTCTGTCCTTTCTTACCCAGAGCATCAGTATTGGCAGCCCAGTCTAATTTATCATCCAGCTGCACTCCCAGGTATTTATAGGTCTGCACCCTCTGCACACAGTCATCTCTGATGATCATGGGGTCCATGAGGGGCCTGGTCCTCCTAAAATCCACCACCAGCTCCTTGGTTTTGCTGGTGTTCAGGTGTAGGTGGTTTTTATTGCTTTTGCTAAATTTGCCTTCTTTGATTTCTGTGAATTTTTGTCTCACGCTTTGGCTTACACGATAATTATGTTTGATCTTCCAGTTTGTTTTTTTTTAAATTTTATTATACTTTATTAATCCCGAAGGAAATTACTTGGTTTTTCGCATACCCCTTGGGGTCAGAGCGCAGGGTCAGCCATTGTACAGCACCCCGGGAGCAATTGAAGGTTAAGGGCCTTGCTCAAGGGCCCAGCAGAGTTGCATCTATTTTGGCAGTGACGGGGATTCGAACCGCCAACCTTCAGGATACCAGCACAGATCCTTAGCAGTTTTGACACATTCTGTGGCTTTCGTCCATCTCCAGGCTCACTCTCACACCTTGTCTGTTCATAGACGTAACATTAGCTAGGAGTGCCCTATGAGTGCCCTCAAGATGGGACGCTTTTTTAAAGACATGCAGAAGATGCCAGGGGAAATTAAGCTGCTGGAAAGGCAGATGGCAGGGGTTCAAACATCCATTGAGGAGCTAAGCTAAGGCAGTGAAGAACGTGACGGCTGCATTAAACGCTTTTAATGTGACCACTAGTGCACCAGCGACAGTGGTGTGTGGCCATAAAAAAGAGCCCTTCATACCTCATCCTACTAGATATGCTGGAAATCCAAATATATGCAAAGCAGAATGATAATCGAAACCCAGCCTTCCATGTATTACAGTGTTTATTATGTCACCTGCAAGAGAATAGAGAGACAATGATAAAGAATTGGAGCACCATCCTGGTGACCTTGGATAATTGAAGTGCAGCAAACACAAAAGAAACATGCAATAATTGTAAAAACGTCTTTCCAGATGTGAATTCCTAATCGAACTGTCTCAAAATGGCGGATCACCCAGTCTTAAGTCCTTCCTGTAAGAAGAAGTGGGTCCAGGAGAATGGACACTGGAAGTGACGTCGGAGGTGTTACAGCTGTCAATCTTCCTGTCCTCAGAGGGAGGAAAAGGCATTAGGACACAGCGCCAACCCCTGGAGTGCTGGGGAATTACAATCACTGGAGCCCTTATGCGGCCCCCTCTCTGCTCTCTCTCAACCACCCCCCCGCCACCTTTTCAGGGCTACTACAAGTCTTGATGAGTTAGACCACTGGTTCCCAACAGTTTCTATGCCCTGAATGATGTTTGCCGTGCACTAAAAATGTTTGATTTATGTTCACACCCCCTACAAAAGTAATATCCCATTATACATAAAAAAGTCAAATTTGTAATTTTTCATCCACAAGTTGAAGCACTGTGGGTGAATAAACTGAACTGAAAAAAAAAGCTTTTAACTCTGTGCATAAAATTTAAATACAGCAACAATAACAACAACCATAGCATTTATTTATATATCACATTTTCATACAAACAATATAATTCAAATTGCTTTGCAAGAAATAAAAAGAAATAAAAAAAGAATATAATACATAAACAAACACGATAACAGTATATTAGACAGCATTTAACAAAGAAAAAGGTAAGGTCGGATGGCCAGGAGGACACAAAAAACAAAACAAACCAGTTAGGTTGCAGATAAAATACAAAATCTGCAGGGGATCAAAGGCCAAAAGACCACCCAGCCCCAACAGGGTATTCTACCTAACATAGGTGGTCTGAATCAGTCCTCATCGTTTACAGGCCTCACATGGAAGAATTTGATGATGAAGGTCATGTGGTCATTTGAGACACCCGCCATTCAATCCGTAAATGTGGGGAGCAGCATGGTAACACAGAAACGCTATACCAGAAGAACCGGATAAGACAGCAGAGAATATTACAGATTAGTACGGATTGTAGAAAGGGCTCAGAGCCCTTTCTTATTTGCAATGGTGACGGACAGGTGGACAGATGAGATTAGACAGGAGTCAGCGTGGACTATGATGTTTGCTGATGACATTGTGATCTGTAGTGATAGTAGGGAGCAGGTTGGAGAGACCCTGGAGAGGTGGAGATATGCTCTAGAGAGGAGAAGAATGAAGGTCAGTAGGAACAAGACAGGATACATGTGTGTAAATGAGAGGGTGGTCAGTGGAATGGTGAGGATGCAGAGAGTAGAGTTGGAGAAGGTGGATGAGTTTAAATACTTGGGATCAACAGTACAGAGTAATGGGGATTGTGGAAGAGAGGTGAAAAAGAGAGGGTGGAATGGGTGGAGAAGAGTGTCGGGAGTGATTTGTGACTGACGGATATCAGCAAGAGTGAAAGGGAAGGTCTACAGGACAGTAGTGAGACCAGCTATGTTATATGAGCTGGAGACGGTGGCACTGACCAGAAAGCAGGAGACAGAGCTGGAGGTGGCAGAGTTAAAGATGTTAAGGTTTTCATTGGGTGTGACGAGGATGGACAGGATTAGAAATGAGGACATTAGAGGGTTAGCTCAGGTTGGACGGTTGGGAGTCAAAGTCAGAGAGGCGAGATTGCATTGGTTTGGACATGTGCAGAGGAGAGATGCTGGGTATACTGGGAGAAGGATGTTAAAGATAGAGCTGCCAGGCAAGAGGAAAAGAGGAAGGCCTAAGAAAAGATTTATGGATGTGGTGAGAGAGGACATGCAGGTGATGGGTGTGACAGAGCAAGATGTAGAGGGCAGGAAGATATGGAACAAGATGATCTACTGTGACAACCCCTAACGGGACTAGCCGAAAGATGAAGAAGAAGAAGACTCTCAGTAACATAGGCAGAATCACAAACCCTTAAACCACAAGCCTTCCAGTCTATTTTCTGATTCTGATTCTGTCCGTGACCCTGAGCTGTGTTGAAAAGTTGCGACATATCCAGATTTTGAAAGCTACCTTTGATAAAGTCATCAGGTCCATAAATAATAATGACTATAATAGTAGTAATGGAAGCATAGCCGCTTTTGGCCTCGGGAAACTCCCTTCAGCAGTCTGTACTGACAATTTCTTGCACTTTTGAAATTGTGCCCCTGCCCCAAGTCCTCTTTTGCTATTTTTCATTCTGCCCTTAGGTACTGATCTCTGGTTTAGTCCTGTTGTTGGACCCCCCAACCCACCTGTGTTCACACTACAGAAATATGTAGACACTTATGATTTACAACCCACTTTGGAATCGCAGCATCAACTTTATAAATATTTGTAAACGTAAGCCGTGGTGTCAGACAGATCTCACCGCTTGGCTCATACCGTTTATTTTTACCCTGTGCCAGTTAGATTCTGTTTGCATTTTGTCAAGCAAAGCATTGCATTTACCAAGTCATTTTTTGAAAAATAACAAGTATCCCGCTGAGAGCTGGCATAAACATCCACTTCTTGCCTTATAAGCTTATGATGTGGAGGAACAAATAAGCTGGCGTGTTTTAATACTTTAGTGCATGGCCTCAGCTGACGGCTAAGTATGGAATAATACAAGCTCTTTCAGTTACTTGCCAGTTCCCTGACGCACAGTGACACATTGGTGTTAGACTACAAGCAGATCGCAGTACTCAGAGGTCCAGACCCAATTGCTGACATTCTCCGGGTCAAACAGAGTCAAATCTCCACGGAAATAATTCATTACAAGAAGAAATGGAGACACGGTGGCCGGCTGTTATGTTTGGTCTGGCTACCCTCTTGCGTCAAAGTCATTGAAGAGAAAATGTTACCTGGAATCATATTCATTTTTTTTAAAGCTAACCTCACCTTTTCATTAACTGACAAACTTAAAACACCTTCGGCTGCTGTTCCTTTACTAAACATTTCAGGAAGTGTAACACAATAGAATCTCAGTGATCATTTTAAAACTTTAGATGGTTCTGTTCTAAGAGTCAGCGCATTGCTATGCAGTGAGCCACTGACACTTCAGTGCGGTTCAAAAGCCTGAACGAAAGGCCCTCAGGATAGCTTGGCATTACAGGCTTCAGGCTGGCAAACAAGTGCAGACGTTTGTGTCTTCAGTTTGCAGCCTTCCCTTCATAGAAACTATAGAAGACAAATGAAACTTATTTTAGGAGCAGGTTATTATTTAATACCAGTGATCACTTTCTACTAAGTTGTGATAAATACATTTATTCATTCATTGATTTTTATCTGAAGTCGGGTCACGGGGGCAACAGTCCTTTTCCAAAGCCAGACATGCCAACTCATACTGTGGGATCCCAAGGTGTTCCCAGGCACCCTGAAAGATATTATCCTCCCAGTTAACCCTGGGTCTTCCCAGTGGTCTCCTCCCAGCTGGGCATGTCCCTAAAACCTTCACAGGGAGGAAGCCCAGGAGGCATTCACATCAGATGCCTGAACCACCTCAGTTGGCTCCTCTCAATTCGAAGAGTCAGCGGGTCTATTCCGAGCCTCTTCTGGATGTCTGTAAGGGAGAGCTCAGACACCCTGCTGAGAAACCTTATTTTCGCCGCTTGTACCCGCGATCTCATTCTTTTTGTCATTATCCAAAGCTCATGACCACAGGTGAGGTTACGGACATAAATGGTAAATCGGGAGCTTCACCTTCTGACTCGGCTCCTTCTTCATCACTACAGATCGGCATAGCGACCATATAACTACGCCCGCCACCCCTATCCATCTCTTGATCTCACTATCACTTTTCCCAGCACTTGTGAACAAGACCCCTGAGGTATTTAAACTCCTCCACTTGAGGTTGTAACTCACCTCCCACTCAGACAGGACAGTCCAGCTTTTTACTACTGTGGACTATGGCCTCAGATTTGGAGGTGCTGATCCTCATCCCTGTTGCTTCACATTTGGTCGCAAACCATCCCAATACGTGATGGAGTTCACAGCCCAATGAGGACAACAGGACCATGTCATCTGCAAAAAGCAGTGATGCAATTCTAAGGCCACCGAACTGGACCCTATCCTCTCCATGGCTGCGTCTTGAAATCCTGTCCATGAAACTCAGAAACAGGAAAGGAGACAAAGCACAGCCCTGACATAGCCCCCCACCCACTGGAAATGGTATGGATGTTTTTCCCAGTATGTGGACACAGCTCAAAAATAACTTTTACTAATTAATTAATAATATTACAAATCAATTGTAACCACCAATGTGAGACTATACAAACACATGAATTACAAAAGTACAAATAAATTCTCCATGCTTAAAATCTCAAATGAGGCAACGTGCACGTACCTTAAGTCCTAAAGCAAAATCCCAGAGTCGGGGTGTAATGTCCCCATACTAGATGGATACTCATTTTATAGCACAGTGGCCAGACAACACATAAAAGCTCTCTTGAAGTTTGGTGTGTGATCATGAGCAAGTCACTTGACCTGCCTGTGCTCCAATTGGAAAACTAAAAAGAAATGTAACCAATTGTATGATAATGTAAGTCACCTTAGATAAAGGTTTCAGACAAATAATTACATGTAAATGTAAAACAAAACTGAACAGTTTGGCCTCATTTATAAGGATCATGTCTGGAGGAATGGGCGGCACGGTGGCGCAGTGGGTAGCACTGCTGCCTCGCAGTTGGGAGACCTGGGGACCTGGGGTGTGTTTGTGTGTGTCCTGCGGTGGGTTGGCACCCTGCCCAGGATTGTTTCCTGCCTTGTGCCCTGTGTTGGCTGGGATTGGCTCCAGCAGACCCCCGTGACCCTGTGTTCGGATTCAGCGGGTTGGAAAATGGATGGATGGATGGATGTCTGGAGGAAACTTGGCACCACTCATCACCTGCGTAATACCATTCAAACCGTGAAGCATAGTGGTGGCAAAAAAATGCAGACTGGGAGAATAGAGAGGGCCAACGGAAAGCTGAACAGAGCAAAAGTACAACGATATCCTTATTGAAAACCTTCTCCAAAGTGCTCAAGACCTCAGACGGGGCTAAACATTCACCTTCCAACAGGACAATGATCTTAAGCACAAAGCAAAGACAACATAGCAGTGGCTTAGGGTCAACTCTGAGAATGTTCTTCAGTGGCCCAAACAGAGCCCAAACTTGAACCCAACAGACCATCTCTAGAGAGACCTGAAAATAACTGTCCACTAATGGTCTCCATCCACACTAACAGAAGTTTAGACTAGAATGGTAGACAAACACCAAATGGAGTATTGAGTGTTGTTTGATGTGGAAAAACATGAATTTAAATGATTGTGCATAAGGCAACAACATAATAAAATTAAGAGTGAAGAGGTGTGAATACTTTCTCAAGGCTATCTATCTATCTACAGTGCATCCGGAAAGTATTCACAGCGCATCATTTTTTCCACATTTTGTTATGTTACAGCCTTATTCCAAAATGGATTACCTTCATTTTTTTCCTCAGAATTCTACACACAACACCCCATAATGACAACGTGAAAAAAGTTTACTTGAGATTTTTGCAAATTTATTAAAAATAAAAAAAATGAGAAAGCACATGTACATAAGTATTCACAGCCTTTGCCGTGAAGCTCGAAATTGAGCTCAGGTGCAGCCTGTTTCCCCTGATCATCCTTGAGATGTTTCTGCAGCTTCATTGGAGTCCAACTGTGGTAAATTCAGTTGACTGGACATGATTTGGAAAGGCACACACCTGTCTATATAAGGTCCCACAGTTGACAGTTCATGTCAGAGCAAAAACCAAGCATGAAGTCAAAGGAATTGTCTGTAGACCTCCGAGACAGGATTGTCTCGAGGCACAGATCTGGGGAAGGTTACAGAAAAATTTCTGCTGCTTTGAAGGTCCCAATGAGCACAGTGGCCTCCATCATCCATAAGTGGAAGAAGTTCGAAACCTCCAGGACTCTTCCTAGAGCTGGCCGGCCATCTAAACTGAGCGATCGGGGGAGAAGGGCCTTAGTCAGGGAGGTGACCAAGAACCCGATGGTCACTCTGTCAGAGCTCCAGAGGTCCTCTGTGGAGAGAGGAGAACCTTCCAGAAAGACAACCATCTCTGCAGCAATCCACCAATCAGGCCTGTATGGTAGAGTGGCCAGACGGAAGCCACTCCTTAGTAAAAGGCACATGGCAGCCCACCTGGAGTTTGCCAAAAGGCACCTGAAGGACTCTCAGACCATGAGAAAGAAAATTCTCTGGTCTGATGAGACAAAGATTGAACTCTTTGGTGTGAATGCCAGGTGTCACATTTGGAGGAAACCTGGCACCATCCCTACAGTGAAGCATGGTGGTGGCAGTATCATGCTGTGGAGATGTTTCTCAGCGACAGGAACTGGGAGACTAGTCAGGATAAAGGGAAAGATGACTGCAGCAATGTACAGAGACATCCTGGATGAAAACCTGCTCCAGAGCACTCTTGACCTCAGACTGAGGCGACAGTTCATCTTTCAGCAGGACAACGACCCTAAGCACACAGCCAAGATATCAAAGGAGTGGCTTCAGGACAACTCTGTGAATGTTCTTGAGTGGCCCAGCCAGAGCCCAGACTTGAATCCGATTGAACATCTCTGGAGAGATCTTAAAATGGCTGAGCACCGACGCTTCCCATCCAACCTGATGGAGCTTAAGAGGTGCTGCAAAGATGAATGGGCAAAACTGGCCAAGGATAGGTGTGCCAAGCTTGTGGCATCATATTCAACAAGACTTGAGGCTGTAATTGCTGCCAAAGGTGCATCGACAAAGTATTGAGCAAAGGCTGTGAATACTTATGTACATGGGATTTCTCAGTTTTTTTATTTTTAATAAATTTGCAAAAACCTCAAGTAAACTTTTTTCATGTTGTCGTTATGGGGTGTTGTGTGCAGAATTCTGAGGAAAAAATGAATTTAATCCATTTTGGAATAAGGCTGTAACATAACAAAATGTGGAAAAAGTGATGCGCTGTGAATACTTTCTGGATGCACTCTATCTATCTATCTATCTATCTATCTATCTATCTATCTATCTATCTATCTATCTATCTATCTATCTATCTATCTATCTATCTATCTATCTATCTATCTATCTATCTATCTATTGTGGCAAGCGGCTGGGGGTGGCACCCAGCCGGGATGCCCGGAAGGACCAGATGTAAGACAGAGGGTGCCCTTGTTAGGCCCATATGGACATTGTATATGTCAAATTGGTGTTAATTATTTTTAAATAATAAAAACAAAGGAGAAATGTAGAGAAATCCTCTGCATCAGTGAGCCCTTACATGCAGTACATACTCGATTCCTGTATACCAGATGGGTTCACTCGTCCACCTGCTTACCTTTCAATTCCACACTAAACCCGTCTTCATTCTCACCTTTCTGTCTCACTCTGCAGTTGCCTGAGCTTCATTAGGGTCTTCACTTCAAGCTGCTGGCGCTCAGTAAACACTTGCCCATTGAGTCATTCCTCTTGTTTATTGATTACTTTCAGAGTTATCTTGTGTTTTTCCGCACCGTTTCATATACCTTTGAAAAGATTTTTTTTGCCTTGAACTGTACTTTAGCCCCTCTTGTCTGTATCTGATGACGGCCTTGTCCATTTCCTTGGCTCTGTTTTTACCTGACTGGTGTTCTGTCATTTCGCTCGTCTGCCATATCTCTATGTCCTTCAGCCATCTGTCTCATATTAATGAATCAGCTTTTTAACAATATCCCTAACAGCTTTTTTCACCTCATGCTCACTGAAGTCCTTTGCGCTCACTTAAGTCGGAATACCTAAACGAAGATTAAGTGTAAGTACCGAAGTGAAAGTTTTATGATTTTGGATGTAATATGGTAAATTATTTTTTATCAGATAACACAGATCTAAGTTTCACTATTCAGTGACCCTCTAGGTTCTGTAATTTTGTGATGGCTAATTTAACTTTTATGAGTTATAGTTCCCAGAAATCAGTAGTGTTGTAATTTTTTTCTCTGTTTTTCAGTTCTGTTTAAATTGTTCACCTTAGAAATTGTTCAATTGGCTAAAGATGCATAAAGAGGGACACCCACCATGGTTGATTTCAAAGACGTTCCAAACTTGATTTCTGTTTGTTCCATGAAAATGATGTCTTACAGGAACCTCTATTGCATCATGAATCCCTATTCAGGGCAAACACTCTTTGAATACTGGGTTCACTGTATTTTACATCTTAATTACGGCTGTCCATCTTGTAAAGTACTTCTACTCGCTAATCATGGTGCTGTGTTGTATGTTGACTAGTAGCCAAATTCACCAGAGTGTTTTTTGCAGCGAATATGCTGTGTTCACCCGTGACCTTGTTCGCCAAACATTTTCCTGGAAATTCACTAGGCAGCCAGCTTAGATTAAGACTTTTTTCCAGCACCCCATGATGCTTTGAGAGGCCAGTGTCCATCACAGAGCTGTAGCAGCCATGCACAGAATTTTCATGCTTGAGTGCTGTACTCCACCTCACATTTTACGTCTCTACCTGATATGTTTCACACATGCAACATGTAACTACCCAATCGCTGCTCTAGCTGGATTTTAACCCCACTGAAATTAAAAAAACGGAAACCAAAAAACTCACAATATTTTCATTTGAGGGGTTTATTAGCTGACCACAAAGAGAATATTATGATATATAACACTGATCCCGTCATATCACGTGGCTCATTTCATGTGCCGGCTGAATGCATGCACAATTAGCCACATAGCCAGCAATGAGTCAAAACAGACTTTAAATATGCACTCCTCTTCCCACTCCCCAAGTCAGAAAACACATGAAACCCCTTCGAAATAATAATAATAATGAAAAATTTAGTACTATTTGTAAGTATTTTCTATCTTCTTGATGGAATAAAAAAGTACGAATCATCTGAAAATAAAATAGACTCTCCAGCTACAAGGATGCGGCCACGCCATGTACCTTTGCATGCCGGCCTAAGCGCAGCTTCAGAAAACGTTGTGTGGCTCAACCAATCACTGCTGGAAGATTGTAATTGTATGAGCGCAATGATGCATTTTTTACTTTCTGCTAGTTTGTAGCCTTTTATTGTATTTTGTTTGTTAAACTCATTATTTTAACATGACTTTCTCATAGCTTCATTTTAGTTTAATCCTGATACTCTTTATATGCATTTAATTATCATTATCAATCCTGGTGGCTCTGTAATCCGTACTAACCACTACTTTCTCTTCTGTTCTTTTTCCGGTTTTCTGTGATGGCAATCTGCACCACCACCACCTGATCAAAGTACCGTGATGTCCCTACATCGATGGATTAAAGGCCAGAAGTCCACATGACCGTCATCATCAAGTTGAACCCTGAATACCATGAGGACTGATTGAGGTCATTTACTGTATGTTAGGTAGAATGCCTAGAGGGGGTTGGGTGGTCTTGTGTCCTTGGGACCCCTGCAGATTTTTTTTTTCTCCAACTGTCTGGAGTTTTTTTTACTTTTATTCTATGTTAATTAGTGTTCCCTAATTCTATTTTCTTATTTATTTTGTCTTTTTTCTCTTTCTTCATCATGTAAAGCACTTTGAGCTACATCATTTGTATGAAAATGTGCTATAGAAATAAATATTGTTGTTGCTGTTGCTTGTGGCTATCATTCTATCTGCATCTTTTGTTGTCAACGGAGGTAAAAAGCTTAGGGGTAACTATTGACTGTAATCTAAATTTTAAATCGCATATTAATCAGATCACTAGGACAGCATTTTTTCACTTAAGAAACATAGCAAAAGTTAGACCTCTTATATCACTGAAAGATGCAGAGAAATTAGTTCATGCGTTTCTTTTCAGTCGACTAGATTACTGTAACGCACTCCTCTCAGGACTACCCAAAAAAGACATAAATCGTTTGCAACGAGTGCAGAATGCTGCTGCTAGAATCCTTACCAGGAAAAGAAAATCCGAGCACATCTCTCCAGTTTTGATGTCACTACACTGGTTACCTGTGTCATTCAGGATTGACTTTAAAATTTTGCTTATGGTTTATAAAGCCTTAAATAATCTCGCTCCATCTTATATATCGGAATGTCTGACATCTTATATTCCAAATCGCAACCTCAGATCCTCAACTGAGTGTCTCCTTAGAATTCCAAGAGCAAAACTTAAAAGAAGTGGTGAGGCGGCCTTCTGCTGTTATGCACCTAAAATCTGGAATAGCCTGCCATTAGGAATTCGCCAGGCTAATACAGTGGAGCACTTCAAAAATCTGCTGAAAACACATTATTTTAACATGGCCTTCTCATAACTTCACTGTAATTTAATCCTGATACTCTGTGTTTCCAATTCATTATAATAACTATTCCTGGTGGCTCTAAAATCTGTACTAACCCCTACTCTCTCTTCTGTTTCCTTTTCCGGTGTCCTTTTGGTAGTGGCTTGCGCCACCACCATCTACTCTAAGTACCGTGATGTTCCAAAAATGATGGATGGATTAAAAGCCAGAAGTTTGTATGACCAAAAGGCATCAAGTGACTCCATGAGAACCCTAACTACAAAGAGGACTATTTCATTTATGTTAGGTAGAATACCCAGAGGGGACTGGGTGGTCTCGTGGCCTGTAAACCCCTACAGATTTTCATTTTTTTCTCCAGCTTACTGGAGTTTTTTTTTGTTTTTTTCTGTCCACCCTGGCCATCGGACCTTACTCCTTTTCTATTTTAACTAATCTTGCCTTATTTTAATTTCTTATTTTGTCTTTTATTTTTCTTCATTATGTAAAGCACTTTGAGCTACTTTTTGTATGAAAATGTGCTATAGAAATAAATGTTGTTGTTGTTGTTTGTTGCTGGAGGCATGGTGAGGTGGCACAGTTGTTCTCACTACTCCCTCACAGCTCACGTCACATTTGTGGCCACAATAACCAGCCCAGCATAGTTTGCAGACATTTCCCTTCGGCAACACTTAGAAGACAATTGCAACATTAGAATCCACTCAAGAATGTATTCAGATCCTCCTTCCCCATCGATTCCAATGCATTTCTGCGACTTCATTGAAGTTCCCCAACAATTTCTAACGAGTGAAGTGAACTCCATGGGGTTTGTTTATCACTATTTATCAGCTGATGCAAATTAGAATTTCACTCTACTCACGTGACAATGATGACCCTATAAACTGTTGATTCTTATGCTACTTAATTTTTGAATGTCACAAAATCTTTTCACTCATGCTTGTAAAATTTCTCTTTGAATAGTGATTTCTTCCATCGTCATTATGTCCGCTTTGCACCCTCACTTCATTTTAAAGTGTCTGTGACTTTCCCACATTATGAGCTAACCTCAAGTCTGCGTTGAGCTCCTTTCCATGTTCTCAGCTACAGGTGGTTGACAAGTCACTGTCCCCAATAGTTTCATTAGCCTCAGCTTTTGCCATTTGCCTACAGCACTCACAACATTGGACTCATCACAGGGGGTCGCGGGCTCTTACACTTTCACTTTTATCCTGTATCTCATCCTAACCATGCTGGTCTATCCGAGCAGAAAAGATACCCTTGAACTTTTAGGTCTGACTGACAAAATAATGCATGCCTGTCGATAATTCTGGTTTTGTGCTTTGCTGGTGACAGTCACCATTGCTTATATTCAAAGAATGAAATCCTTAAAAGGTTCTGTCATAACAACGTCTGTTTTTCTTTAAATGTGTCCGTCCCCCCGGCAAACTGTGAAAACTTTAACGAGTAGTAAATTGTCAGATGGTAAAAATGTAAAAGTTCAAAGTTTTTTTTTGGATTGCTCATTAAAGAAAAATATTAGCTTTGTGAACTATGTATAAAAAGTAAAAGTACCAGTTTTTGAAAAATGTACTTACTTCATACATATTGTGGAAACGAGAAGGGTACATGTAAATAAGGGTTGGGGTCATTCAATCCAAAACAAAAAGACAGCAAAGTAAAATAGGACCATCAGTCCAAGGCAGACCACCTAATATGGATCTGAGCTTTCTGTAAAGCAATTAGTGGTCTCTGTAGTAGACCATAGCTAAGCCTACCTGTATTTTAAGTCTTTCACTTTAGCTGGTATGGCCAGTGATGAGTACACCTCAGACCATTGTTCATAACTGATGACCAATTGATCAGACAACCTAGGAGGCAACACCCAGGAAACTAGATGGAGTTACTCTTCCAGTATGAAAGACTTATGCTGAGTTCTGACCAACTTTGAGGTGTCCTCTGTTACCTGTTCAGTCTGTCACTAAAGTTCCAAATTGTAACACTGCTTTGTAGCTCCCTTGAGGTGATTCTACCAGTCCAGCAGACCATAGCACAGAAAATCACACTGCCCATCACAAAGTTGTAGAAAATGTAATAGATGTCACTTATTTAAGGAGTGCAGTGACCTAAGAAAAAAAACTCTGCTCTGCCCTTTCTTATAAAGTTTCTCTATGTTATGAGACGAGCCCAGCCTATCATTGATGTGGACCCCCATATTCTTGTAGTAGTGCACCACCTCCACATCCATTTTCTAAATTGTAACCCAGTGTAAAGGCTGTTTGATGCAGCAAAGTCACTAACCAGTTCCTTGGTTTTGCTGATGTTAAGTTGCAGAAAATTCTCTTTGAACCAAACAACAAAGTTCGCCACCTGAATGAAAATAATATATACACTAGTATATATATATATATATATATATATATATACAGGTGGCGCAGTGGGTAGTGCTGCTGCCTCGCAGTTAGGAGACCCGGGTTCGCTTCCTGGGTCCTCCTTGAGTGGAGTTTGCATGTTCTCCCCGTGTCTGTGTGGGTTTCCTCCCACAGTCCAAAGACATGCAGGTTAGGTGCATTGGCCATCCTAAATTGTCCCTAGTGTGTTCTTGGTGTGTGTGTGTATGTGTGTGTGCACCCTGTGGTGGGCTGGTGCCCTGCCCGGGGTTTGTTTCCTGCCTTGCGCCCTGTGTTGGCTGGGATTGGCTCCAGCAGACCCCTATGACCCTGTAGTTAGGATAAAGGGGGTTGGATAATGGATGGATGGATATATACACTATATACTGTACATCATAGATAATGCAGCCATGAGGTAGTTGATACTGCAGTGTAAGCACTGTTAGTTCAGTTTATGCTTGTTGAATGGTGACAGAATGTCATTCCTCTTCCATTCATTTGCACATAGTTGACTTGTGTGTGTGTGTCATGGTGTCTATGAGCGACTTTTGGACACCTCCCACGGGGTTTTGATTAACTTGTATTGGGGATGATGTTAAACTGCATCCGGCCCTGCAAGCGGTCCTCCAACTTGCAGGGAAACCATGGGGGTTGGTGGCAGGATTGGCACTCCAGCCACCGTAAAAAAACTTCACAAATCTCTGAGACGACAGAAAGGACTCCTTTAAGCTCTCCGCGGGAGTAGTTCTGCTGCGGCCTCCCATAGGAAGGCTGCTCGCATCATGAAGAGGATGGGGGAAAGCCCTCGGGAGCCCAATCCCCGGAAGAGTCGAAACCGTTGGAGAGCCAATGAGGTCAGGTCTGTTGGGGATCGGGACTGGTGTGGTGCTTAGGCGTTACCTGCTGCACGGCAGCACTCGGGTCCCAATTTGAGGCGGGCGCATAGAACGTCTTGTCTCTCCGGCAAGATGATCATCTTCCTCTGCTGTCGGAGGAGCTGTGTAAACTCTGCATTTCAGTGGCGGCACTCTCTGAGGTGCGCAGACTGGGGCCAGATCTCTGTAGGTGGATACACCTTTTATTGGTCTGGTCGGTCTGATGGCTGTCATATTCGGGGAGTAGCTGTTGCTGTAGCGGATTGGCTTTTTCCGATTCTGTCCAATGTCACTTCTTTCAACGAGCGTATTATGTTACTCAGATTATGGCACTCCCTGGGTGCCTTGTCTGTTGTCTCAGTGTATGCTCCGACTGCGGTGAGTGATGTCTCGGTGAGGGAGACATTTTATTCGCAGCTTCGCTCAGTGGTTGATGGGTGCCCACGAGGTGAAACTCCTCTGGCCATGGATGACTTCACTGGAGCCACTGGCACTGACAGGGCTGCCTGTGAGGATTGTCTTGGTCTCCATGGGTCTGGTGACCATGGTGGAAGTGGCTTCATGTTCCTTGACTTTGTAAAAGGTCAGGGGCTGCGAATCACTGGATCCTAGTTCCAGCATCCTGAACCGCATCATTGGACTTGGTACTCCAATACTGGTGGTGCGGTGAAGGAGTTCGATCACATCCTCGTGGGCAGACGCTGGAGATTCTTGCAAAACTGCAGGGTCAACAGAAGTGCCCAGTTTGTGAATTCTGACCACAGACTTGTTGTTGCTACTCCACCTTAGGTCCAGTAGGTTACCACCTACTAGGAAAATGAGCCTGGACTTGGCCAGACTCCAAGACCAGGCTGTTTCTAATGATTTTGCTCATGGAGTCCCGAATGAGGCACATTACCTGCATTGTGAGGGAGCGTCAGTGTGATCCGGTTCATAAGATCCTCATTGTTGGGGACCCGAGTGGCTGGGCCAGGCCAAGGGGTCGCCCACGTAACACCTGGCTGTGGCAGATAGAGGGTCATTTCCAGAGGGTGGAACTGGACTGTGTGTCTGCCTGGGGTGTTGCCAACCGGAATCCCGAGTTGTTTCATCGTGTAGTGGGAGCGGCAATGCACTGTACCAGTGCATGCTCCCCAACTTGACTTGACTATGTATTGGGGATGCGAGTGATTGTCGGACAAGAAAAAAAGAAATTATACAAAATATATAAGTTAGTGTAACTGCTGTCAAGGTTAAATTGAAACAGTAAAACTAATAGGTAGTTGAACCAGCTTCAATCAGAATGTTTCTCTGTTTTAAGAAAGACAAGTCTGCAAATTTTCCTATGCTTTTCAATAGGAGAGTTTGAAATTTCAAAATTTTGTACAGCACGATATGTTTGAAAAATTGAGCTTTCTCAACAAATATCCTGGAAGAAACTTTTGAAAACAATTGGTCCACTGGGTCTGAGTTGTTTCACACAGACAGACAGACAGACAGACAGACAGACAGACAGACAGACAGACAGACAGACAGACAGACAGACAGACATGGCTATAACAATAGGTGCTTCATGCATTATATGTGAATGCAAGTGAAAAGAATGCATCATTCACAGCATATCCTGCATCCTGATTTCAAACACCATGCACTAAATTTGGAAATGTCACCAAGAAAGCTTACACTAATATCTTCCACTTCATGGAAAAGAAGCCAGTAGTGTGATGCTCCTGTTTAACTCTTTCAGGGCGGATGTCGACTTTTGTCGAAATTCAGAGATAGAGAGAGGTAATCAGCTGTAAACTGCAACATTTTAGTTGGACTCTCTTTGCAAGAAGGAAAGTTAGCTCTGTTGATTTGACCTCGATTCCCTTCGCATTCATAAGTAGTGAAGCGCAAACAACCTCTAAAAATGGCATTGACATCTGGTGAGAGACCAAAGAGAATATGCAAAGCAAAATACTCTGTGGATGACATTTTGCATATTTTCGCCGAATCGGACTAAGACTTGTCGGATTCCGATTTTGATGCAAGTGATCTGGAGGTGGAGACCGAAAACAAAAGTGAGTTATCAGCATTAGATGACCGGCCTCCAGCTGATCGCAGTATTGAACACATTTGTGCAGCTGATGTGCCAACAGCATGTTCACCTGGTAGGACAAAACCGATTGCATCGCACTGTGACTGCCTCGCAAACATAACCAACCAGCCTGCCCACCAAGCATTCTCGCTGGCCATCGAGCCAACCCATGCTGCAAGAGACACCCAACAGGCACCGACAGCAGTTGCAGTACACAACAACAGACATTTATTTTGATTTCTGTGCAACACCATTGCTTTGTGTGCTTTTCGGAAAACAGTTTTTCTGGAAAAAATATTCAGCCCTCAAAGAGTTAAAGAAGTGTGGAATCCTGGTGCAGAAAGAACAGGTATGTATGTATGTAGAAAATCATTTTTTCTATTGTTTTCTAGCCTCATACTGACCAATCAACACTTGGCCGCATGGTGGTTAGTACGGCTACCGGCTGTGCAATGTGCCGTTCAAGACATGCGGTGTATGTACTCTCTGTCTTTTTTGCATTTGGTTGTTTTTTTTATTTGATATGCTTTATTAATCCCTGAGGGGAAATTGTCTTTTTGCATGCTCAGAGCACAGGGTTAGCCATTGTACAGCCATCCTGGAGCAATTTTCAGGTTAATGGCCTTGCTCAAGGCCCCAACTGAGTGGGATCTCTTCTGGCAATAAAGAGATTTGAACCAGCAACCTTCCAGATACCAGCAAAGATTCTTAGCTTGAGAACCACCATGTAATTGCTGGTCCTATCTCACCTCAAAGACACTTGAAGTATTGCTGCTTCCATTTTTCACAGTTCATAGCCAATAGGTTTTTCTTGACAGTGGTTGGTGGTGAGGCTTTCAGTTTACGTAGCATTGGTCATTTTTTGTCAGATGATGGTGATATCATATCTTTAAAAATCAAGACAGACTAGATATCAACATCCTATTTTTTGTGACATGGAGGATGTGTGAAATTGTCTGTTTCACTATTCATTAGCAAAAGAGGGACAATCATTATTAGTTAAGTAATTTAATGTCAACGATCGAAAAATCTGCACACATACAGGAAAATTCTGGTAATGGCTCACCACAATTTTCATACCTAAACACCACTGGTAAACAGCATTCTCATTACAGAGACATTATAAATGTTCTTGTCTCATCCTTACCCAATCCTAAAAATGACAACTGTCTTCTGGTGGCTTCCCAGTGAACTTCGAGGAAGGTGCTGAATCTGACAGACACTAAAAAGACGTCAGTAATGCTTAAATGTTTATGACAGATGTGAAACTCAGCAAGAATTGACACCAAGAAGACAAATGGCTGAGTAGATAAATCCAGCCAATGTCCTTTGAGGAATGAAGCTCAGCAGCAGCCACACAGTAGCCTCATGAAAATGCCCAGTCAGACTTCCACCCTTGTTAAGCACATTGATCTAAAGGAGTTCCAACATGTCTTGTCACCAAAGGCTTTGAGCATTTAGTACTAAGGATGCGAACATGTCTAAATATTGCTTGCTTTAATCACTTCCCGTTTCTATTGGCTGCAGTGAAGTCCTATTGATTGCCTTTTTTTCACCATTAAGACCTTCTTGGGCTGAGTCATCTGTACTGTCTATCAATGTTAATCGACTCCTGGGAACTTAGAGATTGCAGAGCAGTTTTGTTGGCGGGTAGCATGGTGATTAGCATTAATGCCTTACAGCTTCAGAATGTGGGGTTTGTACGTTCCTTTTGTGTTTGAGTGTGTTTCCTCTAACATCCTAAAGAGCTGTATGTTACATAATAACATAAGAAATTTGACAAATGAGAGGAAGCGACTGAGTCCTTCAAGCTTGTTTAGCTAATAGCTAAGCTCTCCTAATGTCTCATCTGGACAGTTCTTAAAGTTTATCAAGATTTCTGCTTCACCTTCATGTCTCGGTAGTTTTTTCCAGATTCTTAGAACTCTTTGTATGAAGAAGTGCTTCTTGGCATCAGTCCTAAGTGCACTTGTCCTTAATTCCACTGGCGTTCATGAGTATGTGATTCACCATTAAGTTGAAATAGTTCTGCTGGATCTACATTATCATGGCCTTTGAGGATTTTGAAGACTTGTATTAGGTTCCCCATGATGTCTCCTCCGCTCAAAATTAAGCAGGTTTAATTGTTTGAGTCTGTCACAGTAGAACATGTCCATCAGTCCTGGGATGCACCTGGTTGGTTTTATCTGCACAGCTTCAAGTGCTGCTGTGTCTTTGTAGTAGTGTGGTGACCAGAACTGCACACCATGTTCCAGATGAAGTCTTACTAGCCAGAGCATAACCTCCTCAGATTTATATGATTTACTAGGGGGCTTTACCCCCTGCTCGCTTTGCTCGCCAACCCCTATGCTTGTGCTACACGCTAGCCTCTTTGCAGTTTTGTATGGGGATTCAGATGTACAATTTACTATTTTACATTACAGCAATTAATTAATAATTTTAAAAAATAACTAAAATGTAATAATTTGAATGTAAATTATGTTTCATGTTGTGTTACAGTTATTCATTGCATAATACGATTTTGTTCTGTTTGGCTTTGAAATTAACATGCAAAAACTTTTTCAATTTTCTGAATTAAATTTCTTAAATATTGCAGTGAATTGTGATTCTGTGTTTGGACTTTCATCGTAACAACACCACGTATAACTGTCCATGATTGAATTTCGTTTCTTTTTCTCTATTAAATAAAATTACTTTTTTGATTGTTTGGCTCTGAGATTTGTAAATTGTCTTCGCAAAAGCTATTCTAATGGGAAACTGTTAACGTTTTAATACGAATGGCATATCAAGATCTCCATCTGAAGATGTAGTACATTACCTTTCTTGGATACATCTTTCTTTCTACAGTAATTTGTGCAGAGGAAGACCGGATGGTGTTAACAGTTGTAGATATTCTTCAGAATATTGTAAGTTGATGTTTTCATCTTCCGCACAATCACCACCAACTGTTTCAACATAGTCTATTGATAAGCATTTAACTAATTTGCAGTGTAACCGATCGACATTTTTGGCATTAATTCATTTGACTTCATCGTTTCTCTATACTAATTTTTACTGTTGATAACCCTTTGTGATGAAATGTCTTGTCTTGTCGGAGGAAGAACTGTGTCTGTCAAAAGTATTCACACGAATGAGAGGTGAAAGAACTGTGTGCATGGTTTTTGAAGGTTGAGCGGAGGGCATGACTTGAAAACATCTCATGGCCAAAGTTTCTACTCGTGGGACTTGAAAAAATCTTACAAAAAGTCTTGTCTCGTCGCAAGATTTTTTTTATTATAATAGAGAGATGTGTTAAGTTAATTGGTACTTTCAAGGTTGCCAAGTGTGATTGTAGGTTGTATGTAAGTAGACCTTGCAATGGACTGTCCAATGATATCTCCTTGAACGAGTCTGTACAAACATGCAGATCCACAATGACAATATGCTTTTCCAATGAATGTGACATATCTTCTTTCCAGCACACACACAGATAACAGAACTAGCAAAATGAAACAAAACCTCCATATTGACTTCCTGCTAACATCAACTGACTACCTGCAGTTTTGCAAAAATTGATGCTAAACTTAATTTCGCAAGGGATTTTGCCACTGCAAAAATCACCAAAATGGTGTTATAGAGCATTTAAAGTTTTTTTGGACGATTGAAAGAAAGGAACATTGGTCCTTAAGGGTTTGTCAACATGGTCTACCCCTTTAAGACCCTCGATGGAAATAAAGGTATTTCGGACATTCTATAGTGGCCAAACACAACACACAATGATACCAAAAGATGCTGTAAATCAATAATATTGTTATCCAAATTAGTTGAGAAGAAAACGGTGTACTTGTAATATTTGATGAGAGCCCTCATTGGCCCGTACAAAACTGTGTGTGTGTTGATAAAGCTGTCCTCCCATCAGCTCCAGCATACTCCTGAAGCCTGATGGAAATTGTAGTCCCCATGTTGGTGCTGTTTGTTGGGTTGTCCATATCCATCACTATGGAAGATTATTTGTGCCAAAATTAAATTCAATCCAATGTGCTATCTACGTTGAAACACAATACATATGCAAGTGGACTATTTAATCTTGGCACAATTTTATCTTGTCATAATTAAAAACATATCAACCAAATGCTTTTCACTGTAGCATGTAGGTTTTAAAATCAGTTTAAAATGTACCCCAAAAACATATTGCGCTTTAATTCATGTCTATAGATTGCGTGTCATGACTAAAAGCAAAGCAGACATATTGCATTTCGTGTAGCAGAATCCCCGTGTCTGTTGCATTTTCGATTCTTTAATCTCACCAAAATTATATGTAATCAAATGACCAATCAGCATCAAAATGTGGGACAAGGGGGATCAACAGTTGGAGTAAGAGGCGTCCCCATGATGAGTGTGTTGTACTTGATAAAAAGGTGAACAGGGAGTTGATAAGGCAGGGGATCTGCCGTTCTATTGAATGGGTGGAATCGCAATCTAAATGACAATTTCATTCACTTGTGTGTCGAAAGAAGAGAAAAACTCTGGTTTTCACAGAGGGTATGAATAGTAATAATATTAATTCTATGCATTTATATAGCGCTTTCTCAATACTCAAAGCACTCAGCAATTGCAGGTTAAGGGTCTTGCTCAAGGGCCCAACAGAGCAGAGTCCCTATTGGCATTTACGGCAATCGAATAAAAAGCTACAAAGAAAACCAAGCTCAGTGACGCTAACTAATGTTATTCAGTATTTAGTCAAAATTGCTAACAACCCACACCTACAAAATTTAGCTGCACTGCTTAACTTAACACGTATAACAAGAAAACAGATTTAGACAATTTAACATAAGAGTAAACTTTTTCACTGAGACCTAAAACATACTTTTTTTACTTTTTGCCATTTCAGCTAACCACTACACAGTTCATGCTGACTAAACTTACGCTCGCTGCCAGAATACAGAAATGTGTAGAAGTGGAACGCTTCTTTCCCCAACTGTTGACGCCCCTTGTCCCACCTTTTCACGCTGAATGGAATACACATGATTTTCTTTTAGTTATGAAAAGTGATCTAACAGCATGAATTAAAATGCAATTTGCTTTTGTATTGCATTTTTAACAGAGAATATGATTGCGTGCCATTGTGAAAAGCAAACAATCATTTGGTTAATGTGTGTTATGGCCAGCCGCAGGAAGGGCAGGACAGGCAACAGAGAAAAGTTGGGAGATCAACTGGGTCATCTCGCTTAATACTACAGAATCTGAAAAAATATTCCGCTTTCAGGCAAAAAGAAAAGAAAAGGCCACTCAGGCACAGACAATGAAGGGTTAAGCTCTTCATGTTTAGTGAAAGTGTCGTTCCTTGCAGCTCCGTCCTGTCGTTTGCTTGCAGAGTAGAATGAGGTCTCCGTCTGGGCAGCCGGCTTCCTTATAGTGCGTGACCTGGAAGGGGCGGGGCTAAGTGACCTCACTAGGCAATTTACCAGTGCTGAGGGGAGAGAGGGAGAAGAGAATGTTAGTGACAGCGCCCCCACTCGCACCAGTGGGTTATCACCCACCTCGATCGAGCCCCTGAGTGCATGCGTGACAGTATTTAATTATGACATGACAAAACTGTGCCAAAAATTAAATGTCACACTTGTCATATTGTGAAGGATTGCCGGCTTTCTACTCCGGCCCTCACCCCCAGGCCGCCAGGAGGAGCTCTCCCGACAGCATGAACGTGCCCTGAATTCCAGCAGGGCATCATGGACTCTGTAGTTTATATGCACAGCCCTGCTGGATACCATGGGGGCCTCCAGGAGTCGCTGTAGGGAGGTTGTCGGACTCTTATGTGCCCTATAACCCGGAGGTGCGTCATGATCACATGACAGGAAGAAACGACGTGCCTCCGGGGTGAAGAAGAGTTTTTTATATGACCCGGAAGTGTTCCTAGTCACGTGGACAGAGAGGGCAAAACACTTCCGGATCAGGACTATAAAAGGACTATGGGAAATCCCAGACGTCGAGCTGAGCTGGGTGGAAGGGTGGCAACACATCTGGGAGTGGAGGATTGGTTATTGTTTATTGATTATTGTGATTTATTATTGAGTATTGTGGAGAGGAGGGTGCTTTGTGCACTTATTTATAATAATAAATATTATATTTGGACTTTTACCTGGTGTCTGACGTCTAGTCTGACGGTTCAAGGGATCACGGAGACCTCTATCTATCTGTCACACATATATATTGCATTTCAACATACTGTAGTTGGATTCCTTTTAATTTTGGGATGAATAATCTTCCCCATTATAGCCCAACTCCCTATATTTTAAGTTGGACCAGCTGCAATGCACGTGCAACTTTTTGTGAAAAATTTAATGAAAATCCATTTAGCCATTTCAGTCCTAATTGGCAAACAAGCAATCAGACTGACAAACAGGTTGGGAGCGTGCGCTGATTACAGTGCATTGCCGCACCCACCCCACGACGGACCACACGGATTGGGATCCAAGTGCAGCCGTGCAACGGGTGACACCTCAACACCTCAGGAGTGCCAATCCTGCCGCCAGGCCTCGGGTTTTGCCTGCAAGTTGGAGGACCTGCTTACACGGCTGGATGCAGATTAACGTCATACTCAGGACAGATTGCAATTTTATTTATCAAAATGAATAAAATGAAATATAAAAAAGTAATAAATAAATAAAAGTAAATACAAACTTACATAATACAGATACACTAGTAAGCAAATAACAGAAGTGGCAGACTCCTTAAGCATGGATTAAATTGCTAAACTCATTTTTAGCAGTATGGCCGATGCTAACAATAATGCTCATCGGGCCATTGTGACATCTCTTGATGAATTAACATAACACACAAGATAACATAAGGTAACACAGAAAGTTTCAAAGCCACCTAATCCAACTCAGGAACTTCATCTAGACAGCCCTTGGCACAAGATGAGAACTTACCATGGAATGGTGCCAGCCTTCATCATTCTCCATTTCAAGTGGCTTCTTGCATTGTGTTGACTTTCTCAAGAAAAAGAACAAACCGCTGGCACAAAGCTTGTCTCGATTTTGATCTTTTATTGAAGTTTCGACTTATCCAATGTTCTAATCACGCTTATTAAGAATGGCTGTGCTTCCAAATGTAGTAGTGTGCTTCCAGATTTAGCATTTGCTGTTTTTGCTAATCCTAAAATCAGTTAGATCTCACTCTGGCCTTCAAACTGACTCATTAAGGAGGCAATCAATTTCTCACATTCTGCCAGCTTACTTTTTCTAATGAGTCATTATCTTTATGCTGAGCCTTTTTGATTCAGCAATCAAGTGGCACTAAGCAGAATGAAGCCCGCCTGTCTCGATGACAGAGTTAATTTTGAGTTGAAAGGCAGGCAAAAATTATATCCCTGCCAGTAGATTCCAATAGCAGAGATGCTTTGCTCCAATTTATTTCACCCAAGGTTTAATTTCACTTCCTCATCCCTAAAATTGTGCTGGTCAGGTTAATGTAGCATAAATGATGGTGCGTGTAAATGCACCTTGAGGTGGACTGGCACTATGTTAAGGACCACTTTGTGCCCTAGACACTGTGCTCCTAGGATAGGCCTTGATGACTCTCAATTGTGATGCAAAGTGGGTCAGCTGCAGTGTGCTATCAGCTCGAGATGATCCCCTGATCTGGTCTCAGTATGTATTTACACTAACAAAACTAACTTTGGTCAGCCCCAGAGCTGTGGACCTGCAGCAGATGAAGACTAAGACCAAAGCAGCTGCAGTGTACTTCTTGGATCTATAGAAGGGGAACAAAGTTGCGTACTAACTTAGACCACCTGGGGAGTAGGTTCAATGGACATAGTACGATAGGTAATGTTACAAAATTAAATTTGCACACATCAGACAAACTGTTACGTACATGAAAAAGCACCAAGATTCCCTTAAAAACTATGGAAATGATATTTATACTTGAAGTATAGAATATATTTACTGTAACTCGATGCCACAGTAAAAGACAAGCGATACATGGAAATATTGATATTGTGTAATGTAATAAATGGAAAAATACAGATAAACATACCTGTACACTTAACCATTAATCTTCAGTCACAACATGCAGAGTTGGTGCCCCTAATTAAGAAGCTGCTTGGCTGCCAGTTCAGAAAGTGTCCATTCAAAGATGCTGTCAGTTTTCTTCCATGCTTTACTCCTTCAGAGTGTTATGGAGATATCTTTGCAGGTGTTCTCCCGATCTGATATGAGATCTTCCACAATATACATCATAGAGGGCTTTAACTCTGTTGTGAAGGTTGACTGAAAATGATGACGCTAATAATAATAATAAAATATAAATCATAAGAAAAATCATATTATAGTAAGTAATCATTTCTGGATTGTAGGAAAGATCTCCTGGGTCTGTCATCCAAGACGTCTCTACAGTGCCCTATAGGTGCTCGGCTCATGTTTAAAGTGCCTGTTCACCATGATGAAGAACAGGACGATAAATAAAGTGTAGAAAGTGCTATCTATCTATCTATCTATCTATCTATCTATCTATCTATCTATCTATCTATCTATCTATCTATCTATCTATCTATCTATCTATCTATCTATCTATCTATCTATCTATCTATCTATCTATCTATCTATCTATCTATTATGTAGTGCCTTTCAGTCTATCTATCTATCTATCTATCTATCTATCTATCTATCTATCTATCTATCTATCTATCTATCTATCTATCTATCTATCTATCTATCTATCTATCTATCTATCGTGCCTTTCAGTCTATCTATCTATCTATCTATCTATCTATCTATCTATCTATCTATCTATCTATCTATCTATCTATCTATCTATCTATCTATCTATCTATCTATTATATAGTGCCTTTCAGTCTATCTATCTATCTATCTATCTATCTATCTATCTATCTATCTATCTATCTATCTATCTATCTATCTATCTATCTATCTATCTATCTATCTATCTATCGTGCCTTTCAGTCTATCTATCTATCTATCTATCTATCTATCTATCTATCTATCTATCTATCTATCTATCTATCTATCTATCTATCTATCTATCTATCTATCTATCTATTATATAGTGCCTTTTCTATCTATCTATCTATCTATCTATCTATCTATCTATCTATCTATCTATCTATCTATCTATCTATCTATCTATCTATCTATCTATCTATCTATCTATCTATCTATCTATTATATAGTGCCTTTTCTATCTATCTATCTATCTATCTATCTATCTATCTATCTATCTATCTATCTATCTATCTATCTATCTATCTATCTATCTATCTATCTATTATATAGTGCCTTATCTATCTATCTATCTATCTATCTATCTATCTATCTATCTATCTATCTATCTATCTATCTATCTATCTATCTATCTATCTATCTATCTATCTATCTATCTATCTATCTATGACTCCCTTGCTTCCACCTAACAGTCTGGAGAGGTTCTCTCACATTGTTCACCAAATCCCACCACCACTCTTCTGCTTAAACTGAAAGCTTTCTATTGTCCATGAAGGTGAAGTGGGTTTTGACAAAGTGTGATATCAGTGGATGTATTTGTGCCTATTAGTGTGGCCCAATTTCCGATCGAAGAGATCATCCTAAGCTTAAGTAGGAGCTGACCTAATTAGAAAGATAAGATCAGGAGCTGTGCAGAGATGTACAAGATTAGGCCTGCAGCCAAGCTGAAATTCAATATGATTTGAAAAGGGAAATTGAGCTTGAGTCACATCCTTAATATTCTTGGAAGTATCGTTTTATTATGAGCAGCGAACACAACGTCTATGTGTATTGAATGCAACCTTCAGCTCACCCTGTATGACATGCATGCCCCTCTTTTGTCTCCTCACTCCGGACAATTACCAGGCTTGTGACCTTTCATATCAATCACATATTTAAATTTGAAGCAGAGTTATGTATGGCCTGAATAATTAAATTTATTAAATACAAACCTTCAGAATGATTGATACATTAATTCATGTTGGCAGACTTCCAAAGCACATGAATACGTAGTTAATTAAATCTTGTGTAGAGGTCAAATAATATTTTCATCAGATGGGAAGGAGCACCTGTCTAAATAATGAGGGGATACTTCAACTCCGCCGACCACAGCACGAAAATGTTACACGACCTCGACACCATGGCAGCGTTAATAATCTTGAGGTACTGTGTCTCTGGCTTATAACAATAAAACATCTGATGTGGCCTTCACATGACTTTCTCCATTTATACAATATAAGGTCTTTCTATAGACAACGACAATTCCATAAAAAGTTGGAACAGTATGGAAAATGCTAATAACAGCAAAGAGGAATGATTTGTAAATTTGCTAGGACTTGTATTCAAACAAAAACACTATAAAGACACAGTATTTCATATTTTACCTAATCAGCTGCGTTGTTTTATGAAGAATTATATGCTTTCTGAAACACGTTCCAACACAGTTTGGACAGCAGTATTTTAGGACAAATAATGACTACGGTATATACTCACATATAAGTCGGGTCTTGAAACCCAAAAAATCGATCATAAAATCAGACCCCGACTTATATGTCCATTCAAAAACACGACACTTATTGTTTTCTTTTTACATCTTCTTGCCTCCTCCAATCTCTCATCAGTTTCTCAGGCACATCAAATTTTGTTGCAGCAGCGCAGTTACCAATTTCTTTCGCTACTTCAACGACGTTATATTTAAAACCAGCTTCATATTATCTTCTGATCGAACGCTCCATCATAGATAAGGGATGCTCTTATGATAAAGGTGTATGAGGGTGTGAGATACAAAAGAACACAAATCAGTGCAAATGTTGCTTTGGAATAGTTTGGGTATTACTGTGTGGTCACGTAGGCACAATAGGGAGAGAGAGGGGTCAGGAGCACACGCTGATACAGCGCATTGCCTCATCCACATAAAAGAAAAAGGCCATGTGCTCGGTGGTTACTCTCTCAGGTGGATGTTAGCATATCATAATCTCTGGGACCAATAGCGTGAGTTTTCCACATTCGACTTATATGACCGACATAACAGAAATTCCAAAAATTATACGGTGAAATCAAGTTCTGATTCATCCACAAGTATATACGGTAATAACAGCTCTCTCTCCTCATTGTTATCTAGCAACGCATTATTTCACTTCTACTTGTGCAAATATCTTCTGCTCTGTTTCTTGTACTTTGAGGGTGGTTCCCCAAGAGGCGGGGTCACCTGCCCATCACCTCAAGGACTGCCCTCAGCTCTGTAAAGATGCACTTGTGATGCTGATGAGTTTCTCTACTGATTATAATTAGAGTGCTTGTTTGTTTTTTTTGTTTTACTTCGGCTTTAAATTATGTATTGGGATGTTGTGATCCTTGGATTGTCTTTGTTGTTTCAGGAAATTATATGGTCTTTTATGCTCTTTGGAACTATATTTGGTTGCAGAGCATTTTTTGTAAAAATAAATCTTTAAAGTTATAAAGATTTTATGTGGTCCTTTTCATTACTAGTCAGGGTTTGATGGTTTTCCACCCAAAAAGTGGGCATTCTGAGTACTTTTGGGACTCTGTGTGCTTGAGAACTCTTTAGTTCATAACACTCAAATTCAATTCACACAAATCATTTCACTTAGTGCAAGCCATACAGGTCAGTTTTCTGTGCATTCCATAAGGCCTCAAGAGTCGCTGGAAACAAGGGAGCGAGCCATTAGCATGTCCCTCTCACCAGACACTCTGGATTAAGCTGCTCCATTGCATACCGATGGCACACAAGGTTCTAACTGTCCAAGATGTGGATCCCTTTGAGTGATTGCACCAGAGCAGGACCGACAGATCAGACTAACCCATCAGAGGGTTTCACATCTACCACCCATATCTGCTGGCAGATGCAATGCTTACATCAGTGGCAGGACATTGAGGACATGTTGCTTGGTGACCTGTCAGGGGCCCCCTGGTCACACCTTCTTATATGACCTGACCACCCTACAGCAGGACATTGCCAGTCCTCACATAGCTGCTGTGGTCATAACTGTTGGAAGGAATGAATACTGGTGTACTGGCTGTGGTTTAGCTTGCCTTCTCTAATTGCATTTAACATTGTAGAGCACCTCAGGGATACTTTGGAGTGCAACATCTGGAGATGTTACTCTCAGCTCAGTAATGGCATATCACCCCAGAAATACTGTACATATCCAGATTCTCCTTGGTGCTGTGTGTCAAGCTATGGTGGTCACAAGAGACAGTCACTGAAAATCCTGAAGGACTGTAAGATGGCCAATGCTATTGTTCACACTTGTTCTGTTTTCCTGTTGTTTCCCATTGTTCTCCTATTGTTCCCGTTTGTTTCTTTTTATTTCAGCAATGAAGGCTGAAATTTTAGTCAAACAGCAGGTGTTGCCTGTCTTCTTTCCATCAGTATATTATGTTAATATACTCAATAGAATAATGAAAGATAATTTTGTACGTCACCTTTGATAAACAAGCAGATCAAATACGGAGCAAGCAGAAACAATATGCAAAATGAATAGAAACTGTGAAGGAACAGAAAAAGGGCAAAACATCAGAATTTAGAGGAAATTGAGAAAAGACTTACTGAATGGTAATAGATACTCTAGACATTTTTGTAGAAAGTCCTAGACAAAGACAAAGTAATTGTGGTTTTTAGACAATGACAATTGGTTGATTTGGTTTATACGTAAAAAAAAGTTGTCTAGTGGTAACCATTTATCATTTTGACCTATGTCATAAGAATAGACAGGAGACATCAAAAAGGTTTGGGGCAGCCACCTTTACATTATGCCCTGGCTGCAAAATAGGTTTGTTTAAATGAGTAGCATTCAGGTTCAAGTCCAAAAAAGAACTCAAAAATGGCGGCTTTAAAGGCCGGGACCAGAAATGATGTCATCATGACCGGAAGTGCCATGTTCATGGGTGCCAGGACCGGAAGTGACGTCATCATAGGCGCCTGAAGAGGAAGTGGTGTCTTCATGGACACCGGAACCGGAAGTGACATCATCGTAGGCGCTGGAACCCAATGGGATTTCCCATGAATGGTCTGCAGAGGATCGAGAGAAACAGTCAATGCACCTCGCCACCCCCTGGACTGGGGCAGAATTGTCATTATTCAAGCCCTTAAGTTGCCTCCCATTTGCACGTGTGTGACACCTATTTAGAGCCATGCTCATTCTAGAACATTATTTTAAGATTTAATCTCTTCTTGCTTTTTTAGTTTACATTTCTAAATGTCTGTGGTGGGCTGGCACCCTGCTCAGGGTTTGTTTCCTGCCTTGTGCCCTGTGTTGGCTGGGATTGGCTCCAGCAGACCCCCGTGACCCTGTAGTTACGATATAGTGGGTTGGATAGTGAATGGATGGATGGATTTTTAAATGTATTCTGTTTTGAAAGCTTCTTTTCTACTTTATATATTTGTATGCCATACTTTCTTCACATGTTTAGCTCTTCTTCCTAACATCACTAACTGTAAACAATGTGATTTGTTAATTTTTGTATCCTATATAAAAGTCTTATAAAACGTATCCCAATTATATCTGTTTGACTAAAGACTTCTAAAGACAATGCAATGCATGTTGTGATTGGTAGTTGTTTCAACTTTTGGTTAAAACTTCAATTCTTAGTTAGCATATTGAGCTTAATGGACAATAGGATTGCTCCAGGGACAAGCTGTGGTTTCCAAGGAAATAAATCGGAAGTCATCTCCCTTCGACTTTCTCATATACTCAGATATGGTGATGGATATTTGAGGAGTAAACCGCAAGACAATGATTATATTTTTATTTTATGTAGACTAAAGAACCATCAACATCAAATCAAATCAAATTAATAATATTGTGACGTGTGAGTCACTGTCTTACACCCCAAAACATAAGGCTGAGTCTCAATACTTTATCAAAACCAACTTTATTCAGCTTGAAACAGGAACAGCACGGTTATTTATTGTAGCGGGATCTACCACTCTCCTATACAGCGATACAGCAACCAGGCAGAGTCGTGGCCAGGTTAATGGCCTAGTAATACTGCTCCCTGCATTTATAATGTTCCTTGCATCACCCATCGACGACAGAACTTGTAGCACGACTGCGGTTGGCTCGGATTTGCTTTTGCAACGAGTCACTACAGCACTGGGAACTTGCGGTTGTCTGGAGATGGAGAAGCTGACTTCCACAGACACGGAGATCGTGCTTCGGGACGCTCTTTGGCGTGTCGTCCCTGTGAGGGGAGTCCCAAAAGAGTTTGGAAACCTTACAATATTTTGAACAATTATTATAACAGTAAAGTTGAATAAATCAGACTCTGTAGCTGCATGAATAAAAGGTAAAGTACTGTATTACTTCCGATTAGTGGAAATATCTCGAAAGCTAATAGATATTTACATTTTGTACCTAATACTTGTATGCAAAATGTGGTTGACCTAAGTGAAAGCGTACTCAAATTATCGTGTTTACATACACACACATACACACGCACAAGCCCACGCACACACACACACACACACACACACACACACACACACACACACTGTGACAGACATAGACAGACAGACATAATTCCAAAAATGGTATTTTCAGACTCAGGGAGGTTTAAAACGTTGAGATTCATCAAGATATTGAGGTTGAATTTTTGGTCAATTACAATACTTTCCCTATACTTCATATACGAGAAAGTAAAAAAAGCAAACGCAGTAAATATATCATGTTATCACTTTCCACCCATTTTTCCAGGTGAAGATCACAGTTGCAGCAGGATGAACCAACCAAACCACCCTATCCTCAATAAAGCTTTGTAATTTCTTATTTCCAGGAGCAGAAATGTATTCCCTTCAAGGTGTCTTGGCTCTGACCCTGGATCTTTGCCCAGATCATCATGCCCGCTTTAGACCCTCTGGGAGATGCCACAGATCATATTCTGTTGAAATCTCGAAGGATGATACCATCTGCAAACAGCAGAGAGACAGGCAGGATTGGTGCACACTTCATTTGTGCCTCGAGATTCATTTTCCTGGATAAAAGTCAACAGTAACATGAATCCCGGCATTCTAGAACTTCCTATTAGAAGGTAGCTAATTTGTGGTGGAAAATAGAAACCATATAAGTGATAACATTGTAACAGAATTATACTTGATACTCATCCTGCTGTTTTCATATATAAAATTAGTAACCGTACTTGTCTATAAACACACACACACACCACCCCCATGTTACCTATCAGCAGGCACAGCTGAATGACTGGGTCTCCTACTTTTTCAAAAGAATGGTAGATGGTGGCCCCTGCCCATGATGAGATGATCAGATGAAGTGTACAGCAGACTCCTCTCCTTGAACAGCTAGAGGCATAATTATGGATACATGAATATGGACGACCACACATCTTCAGACAGGATTGTTTTATTATGGGTTGTATTCTTTTTATTTAATTGTGTTCATTGTTTGGCCTGATTGTACATTTGTTTTAAGAGTTTTCTGAGCCAGAGAATTAATTTATGGCATTTATTTTACGAGTTTCCAAATGGTTGGTCTGTTTTGGCTGCCATTTTAAGTTCGTACGATCACAGCCATCGCTAGGTCTGCGTCCCGCTTTGTCAGAGGTTGTGACCAGCAGGTTAAATGGTCAGCTGCAGGTTCACTTCCTTTTCTGATCTATGGATTCAAAACCTTACCAAACCTTTCACTGAAATGTTTCTTGCTATTGTTTTGTTGGTGCTGACCTCTTCCTTCATCTTTTGACCTCATGTCCTGGACTTGTTATTGTTCTATTGATCTCCTGGTTTTGACCTTTTTCTGTTTTATCGCGCAACTCTTGGTTTCTCACAAAAAATATCCCTGTCAGTGTGTTGACAGCGCAAGGATGGCCTGCACTCCATTAAGACAAGGATCCATAATCCTCTGAGACAACATCAGCAATAACATGTTAATGACTATTTAAGTGTGTTTACCAGTACATTTTAAAATATGATGCCGCTCTAGTATGTTTAACTAATGAGGTGCAGAATATTGAGGGTTTAAGAACTAATTACTGATGTACTAAAAGAAACAGTAAATGTAAACAACTTACAGTAACTGGCATCTCCTAAATATTCAGAGCAGCTGTGTCACTCTAAGACTCTTAAAATGGCTTTACTTAATATCAGAACTTTAACTAGTAAGATGCATTATATAAACAACTTTATTAGTGGCAAGAAAGCAGATTTTTTATTTTGAATGAAACATGGCTTAGAAATGGCAAAGATGCTGTAGTAATTGAAACAGCAACTTTAAATTTGTATTTTACACATTATGTTTATGAAGGAAAGAAAGTTGGAAGCTTGGAATTTTTTTAAGATGGTACAATTCTAAAGACACCAGCTTTGGTAGTTTTGCTTCTTTTGCATACATGGCTACTACAATCAAACGTTACTCAAGTCACACAATTCACATGTCAGTTGTCCACTCGTATGCTCAAAACATGCACAACGCATTAATTTTCTGCTAAAATATTGTTAAATAGATCCTTCAAGAAAAATCAGAACCCATCATAAACAGGGAATGCCCTGGAATTGAAGACAGCATTCTCGATTGATGAATGAGGGGGCGAGGCAGACAATGCACAGCAATACATGTTACCCCAACCTCCTGGTTCAGTGTCTGGCTAGCATTACAGAAAGAATGGACAGCAATATCCAAAATCGTTTTGGGCTGCAATAAAAAAAAGAAAGCCCCCACCACCCTTATTCTTTTCTGGGATGATGGTCTTTCTTGTTTGTCTTGAGGGTTTCATCTCCCAGGTCAGTATGCTGTTATGTAAGCTCTGAATATCGCCGAGCTCCTAATTCTTTACTGATTTCTTTCCCATTTCAATAGCAGCAAACCCACTAATCAACACACTCCCCATATGACCTCCTGCATGGTACTGTGGTGCACACTTGCATCTGACTCAGACACTAACAGGCCAGTGAAAATTAGAGCAGCACTGCACAAAAAGGTCAGGGCTGAATGATGGAGAGCTCAGCTAATGGGTGACCAGGTGATGAGACTTCTCTTATTGCTTACAGTACAGAAAAGGGAGCTACTTCTGGGGGTACCTTGTAATTCAGACATCAGCAAAGGTACAAAATGTGTAACCTAAGATGGATCATGGTGTAGTCGGAAAGATTTGCACTGTGGATGGATGGAGTGTAGTGACGGTTCTATGCAAAAAGGTGGAGGCTGAGTGAAAGAGAACTCATCCAGCATCACCAGGAAGAGGTCTGCTTGCAGTCCCTCAGAGACAGTCTCTACACATTCAAGCATAAAAGTCCTCTTACTGCTCACAGTGTAGAAGAGGGAGCTGCTTGTGAGGGCCTTTGTAATCCAGACGCCACAAGTTCAAGGCTGACCACCGACAGTCACTACAATGCAAAATATGTGACCAAGAATGGATTGTGGTGTGACTCCAAGACAAAACATTTGAAAAAGGAGGTGCTTCTGAGGGTCTTTGTAATCCAGACATTGCAAGTTCACAGCTCTCCACCGGTAGGCACCACAGTATAAAATGTGCAACCTGTATCATGGTGTGATTCCATGATAAAATATTTGGTGTAGTCAGTAAGATTTTCAATGTGGATGGGTGGAGTGTAGTTACAGTGCTACACAAAAAGGTGTGGGCTAAATGAGAAAGAAGTCAGCCAACATCACCAGAAAACACTCTGCTTGCAGTGCTTAGATGCAGTCGCTACACGCTCAAGAATAAGAGACACAGTGTAGAAGTGAGAGCTGCTTGTGAGGGTCTTTGTAATCCAGATGCCACAAGTCCAAGGCTGACCACCGACAGTTACTAAAAAGCAAAATATGTGACCTAGGATGGATTGTGGTGTGACTCCAAGACAAAACAATTGGCGTAGTTGGCAGGATTTGGTGGTGTTACACAAAAAAGATGGTGGGATGAGTGAAAGACAATCATCATCAGGAAGTGCTTACATTCTGTAAACTTTAAGAATCACCTTATTGCTCACAGCTTAGAAAAGGTAGTTGCATCTAGATAGATAGATAGATAGATAGATAGATAGATAGATAGATAGATAGATAGATAGATAGATAGATAGATAGATAGATAGATAGATAGATAGATACTTTATTAATCCCAAGGGGAAATTCACATCCTGAGGGTCTTCGTAATCCAGATTTCGCGGGTTTGTGGCTGACCACCAGCAGTAACCAAAATGCACGAGCTGGGATGGATTGTGGTGTAATTCTACTACAAAACAAACAATCATCACAAACAAATTCTTACTTAAGGAATTGGGCACAGAAGATGGCATTAAATAGACAGGGTGCAATTCAATTAAAAGAACAAAATAGTAGTGTCAATGCCCTCTCATTACCTTGCTCTGAGATAACCAATACAAATTCATTACACTAATTACCGTAGATTTGTAGTGTCATGCATTAGTACCTGCTGTGCACTCTGTGGACTACCAGGGTGTGTAGCCACCCTAACCTGACACAGACAGGCAGACACAAGTTCAAGTCCAGCACACACCTTTATTTCAAGTGGGGCAGTGCTTTTCCTTTGCTCCCCACTACACAGCACAGTACACAAACAACAGTACAGTCCTTTCCTTCACCAAGCACGGCTTCAGCATGTGCTGCTGTGCTACTACGGGTGTGTGCCTTGCACTGCTGTGCTGGGTTGTCCACAAAATTTTTTATACCTAGGTCTCCTGCTTACTGATGGCCAGGAGGTCCCATCTGGGATGCCATTGTGGACCACCAGGGTGCGTACAGCCGCCCTAACCCGACAAAGACAGGCAGATATACAAGTTGCCACACAACACATGTTTTATTTAAGTGGGGCAGCACTTCCCCTTCACTCCCCACTGCAGAGCGCAGTACATAAGCACAAAGTAAAGCACCAACAGTCCTTTCTTTCCTTCTTCTCTCCTTTCTCTGCCGCCTCTACTCCTCTCTCAGCAAGCTTTGTCCACCTCCTCGCGACTCTGGCTCCTCGACTGGAGTAAGGCGGCACCTTTTATAGGACACCCAGAAATGCTCTCGTTGGTGACAGATCCTCTTCCCAGGGCTTGGAACCTGTTCAGGCACCCTCTGGTGGTGGCTACAGACCCCAGCAGGGTTGAGTTTCTAATCTCCAAACCCGTGGCCCTGCTGTGAGCCATTTGGGTTGCCCTCTTGTGTTCCAAGGGAGGTATTGCCCTCAATATACCCCTTCCCCCGGTCCTTCCTTCACAGGGGCGTCCACAAGTCTCACATGGTCATTAAACAGGATGGTTCACAAAATAACACAACATAACATTTTCAGCCCCTCTTAATCAAAATCCAGGTAGAGTGCAGATGGAACCCATTCTAACAACACCTGGTATATGGAAGAAGCAACCCTAGATGGTGTGCCAGTTCACAAGGCACCAGTTTACAGTTATGAACTAAACTAACCAGAACATCTTTGGAATGAAGAGTGAAGCAGAGTTCTGGAGAGAAACAAAGACAGAAACCTGGGAAGAACACACACAGTAAGAACAACTGGGTTCGGGATAATCTGAACCCATGACCCTAGATGTGTGCGAAAGAGCAGTATGTTACCTGCTCCTCTATGTTTTTTTTTTATCATTGAAGCAGCATGCTGTAGTTGCTGAGGGCCAGCTGAGGGATGGGAAAGGTGGCATCCATGACACCCAGAGAAACATTTGCCTATGACAGTGACAAGACTCTTGACACAACTAGTGGCTTTGTGTTGGTAAAGAAGCTTGAAAGCAGGAAACAAACTCAAGCATAGCAAAGGTACTAAAATAGAAACTATTTGACTCTGGGGGAGAAGTTGTTGTTGAGCTTTCGAAAGAAGTAGGTCAAAGCGTCAGGATTTTTTTTATTTTCTTAGAAGTTATGACTAAATTTCCAAAGGGACTTTACATGCAGTTAACTTTTGTCAGGATGGGATCTTTTGTCTTCCATGTGACAGCCACCTCTGTTTCTAGAAATATAAATGTCAAACCATTCCATTCCCCACAGCACTTACATTGATTCTCAATTGTGATTTGGGAATCACTAGACAAGAGGCTGAATCCCATCTTTAATGGGGAAATTTGCAGGATTGTACAAACTCAGTACTCGATAAATAATCCTTAGCAGGAAATCAAAGTAAAAAATGTACGACATCATAGAACCTTCTGTTGCCTCTGGGCCAGGAGAATCCCAAAACCACAATTTTTCATCTGATTCTGTTAGGGGTCGCCACAGCGGATTGTCTTTTTCCATATCTTCCTGTCCTCTGCATCTTGCTCCATTACACCCATCACCTGCATTTCCTCTCTCACCACAATCACTTCTTGCAAATTTTCCCCAAGCATCAAAATACGTTTGGCGATACCCTCATACAAGCTGTGCTTCACAACCCATCTACTCATTTCCTTCTCCTTTGCATTCCTAATCATAGTGTAATGGAAACCCAAACCCCCATAACAGAGCCCCAAACCCCCAACACGAACACACAAGTACTCCCGGGTTCAAATAAAGGATGGTTTATTAACCAATTTTTTCCTCACAATACCTCAAAGTGGCACATACATAGGTTCTCTCTCTCTCTCCACAATACCTCTCTTCTTCTCGCCACAATGCCCCCCTCCAGCCAAGTGTTGCTCTACTTCCTCCCAGCTCCGATTCTCATGAATAAGGGAGTGTGGTCCCTTTTATTGAGGACCCGGGAGTACTTTGAGTGCCAGGACCACCCAAAGGAAGTGCTTCCCATTTTTGGAAGCACATCTCCCTACAGCATCCCCTTGCAGCACCCAAGGACCCCAGCAGGGCTGTGTAGCCCGACTACACTTCCCAGCATGCCCCGCTGGATCCATACTATGCACTGATATCCAGGGCAGCTGCCGTCTATCGTATTGGGGGAGTAAAGAGTCCCCAGCGACAAGTTCCACATCCGGTGGGCTGTTCGTCCATCCTTTCTAGCCCTCTTTTCCAGGTCTGATCCCCTTCTCCGCCCTGGCCGGGATGCCTATCTGCCTGCTAGGAGCCTCCCATCCGTTGTAAGGAACCATCCACACTTCTGGCCAGGATGCCCATCCAGCACGTGTGGCATAGTCAATAGGATTCAAAAGCCATCCTGACAGCACTGGGCACAAGGAAGAAACCAACCTGGAATGGGTATCAGCTCACTGCACTGCAGGGCACAATGTCACACACACTTATAATGATTCTATTTAGAACAACTAAAAAGTCTAATCTGGACATCTTTGGGATGTGAGAGAAATAAAAGACACACAAACTTCAGGAGGATCCAAAATGGTTTTGTGGCAGCTGTGAAACAGCCCAGCAACTTCACTAACTGTCTGTCTGTGTAGCTGTGTGCCTATAGTCTTGACAGGAACATAGACGGGATGCTTTTTATATGTATGTCTCCAGAGATGATCTTCTTAGACTTGTCTATATGACACAAAGCTCACTACTTTGCCTACACTAATGACATGGGTGGTGGCAGCCTTCACATCTTCTACAGCTCCGTAAGGATTTTCTATACTGTGGTGTACTAGGCTGATACATCACATCCAGAGAGGCCCACTAAATCAACAGAATAATTCAAAGGGCAGGCTCAGTTATGGGACCCCCCCTGGAGGTAGTAGTGGAGGAGAGAATGAAGACAAAACTGAGTGCCATCGTCATTAGTGCTGCACATCCTCTCTGTAACATCGAAGACGTGAATTATTCAAGAGAAGAGTGAGAAGAAGCAATACTGGGGGCTCCTTAATACCCACACTCTTATAGATAGATAGATAGATAGATAGATAGATACTTTATTAATCCCGATGGGAAATTCACATTCTTATAATGCCTCACTGAGACTGTGGCTGCTCTCTTATCTTTAGCCAAGTCAGAGGTTTTTTTCTTCTTTGTGTAATTGTTGTGTGTTTAAGGAGGGTTGTTGTTGTTTGTTATAAGACTTCTGAGTTTCTGTATAAAGCTAAATTTCTCCTACAGGATGAATAAAGTACCATCTGTCCTGGTGCAGAAAATGTTCAATTTTTGAACTGTAGACTGTGTATAGTACGTTTTGATTATTTTGCTCAAAAGAATATACAGGACTTTAATTATAGGAATTACAACCATCCTTTCCCGTGCATTCTTCCTGTTTTGTGCTAGTTTGTGTTAATTTTAATCCATTTATAAGGTGGGAAAGGGAGAATGCTGTAGGACTAGGTATTACAGAGTTAGATTACAGTTTACAGATTACAGATGGGTGGAGTGGTGGCTCTGAGGCCCGGGATTTGCACTGGCAATCGGAAGATTGCCAGTTTGAATCACGTAAATGCCAAATGTGACTCTACTTCATTGGGCCCTTGAGCAAGGCCCTTAACCTGTAATTGCTCTGTCCTGGGTATGACGTTAGTCTGTATCCAGCCCTGCATGTAGGCCCTCCAACCTGTAGGGAAAAACCTGAGGGTTGGTGGCAGAATTGGCACTCCACCTACCATAAAAAAACCTCACACTGTTCCACACCATCTGAACTAGTGTGGTTTCTGAGGTGTCACCCATTGCATGGCTAATCTGGGAACCTGAGTTGGTTTGTCATGTGGTGGGTGCGGCAATGCACTGTATCAACGCGTTCTCCTAACTCCTCTCTTACAGATTGCAACCTGGGAAAGGAAGGAGTGTGGAGGCACTTAAAAGATCAAACACTTTGATCAGAGTCATTTGTCATCAGGACAAGATAGCCAATGAAATGTATGCAATGTCACATGTCCCAAAACCCCATGTTTGCATTTTAACACAAATATGGCTCATCCAATGGATCCAAGAAATAAAAAAAAAACGACAGAAGGGCGACATAGGAGGAGACATCAGAGATCAAGATACGTGAGACCATCAAGTGCCTTGAGCATGGGAAAGGTGCTATATAAATAAAATGTATTATTATTATTATCTGATTACATAACCCATGAATAACACCGATTGCTAAACCAAAAGCCGCCCAGGACGACATCCACTCCTTAACAATTTCTGATTTTCAGTAAGCTTTTCCAAGACTGCCTACATCCAGACTTTTCTATCTATTTTGTGTTCTTCTATTTGATATTGTTATATGTTAATAAATACCACATTGCTTTTATATTTTCTATACTTTTTTTTTATCTAGAATGATTGCAATAATAAAAGGGCGCCAAGTGTTGCTGCTTTCTTGCCCACACGGTTTATCAAGGCTGTGAGCAGGGCCATCTTAACACATGGGCACCCTGGGCATTTGCCTGGGGGCCCCACAAGTGTAGAGACCCCATGCTAATTTATGTATGTTGTGATTGGCTGAGTGGTTGTGTAGGTAGGGGCCCCAGTGCTCTGCTTTGCCCGGGGGCCAATAATGCTGTAAGGACGGCACTGGCTGCGAGGTAACTCTTCAGTAATTAGAACAACTGCCGTAAAAGTAAGACATTGTTTGTTTGGTAAGTGGCATCTAACCAAAAGAGTTGCTCTTTTATGTGTGGTGCGACGACACCTGAATAATTTTTAGTGCTGGCGACAGTGAGTCCCTATGTAGAGAATCCAGTGCGGGATATTGCAGAGTGATTGGCAATTGGCACCACTCAAGACTTTGTCTGGCTAGGATCTCTATGTGCATGTGTGTGTATCTCTGTGTATTAATCTTCAAGGGTGAGAGTAGATGAACCCAATAAATGTGCCTAAAAAATCTCACAAACTTCACAATAATACACATTCATCTATTTTGTCTGTCTGTCTATTTTAAGTTGCTCTCTTCGTATGGTCCTTTAATTTTTAACTTTTGGTCTGCCTGCTCTAACCAACAAACTGCAAATACCCCCTGGTCCTGTGACAAAAGGCTTCCACTTGATGATTTAAACGTTGCTCTAAGCACACACTAATGAGCCTGGCTGTTTATAATAGATTCAACTCATTACCCACACGCTATTAATGACCAACAATTAGCACTGCAAAACTAGCAACCATGAAAACAGTGGATGACCATCTTTGTTAATTACTTTAGTTTTAAGCCATGATTTGTTTTATTTGGCTCCCTTTTGGCCAACATCTCATGTCAAAACATCTTCTGTAGAAATGTTGTATACTCCTGAGTTGCGCTTTGATGCTTGGCTACAGTACAGAAGAAGCCATGTCATGTTTCAGTTCTGCTCTATTCAGATTTATGCTCCAGTATGTAATTTGCTTCAGCACTCGAGCTTGCACATTTGATATAATTTAATTTTAAAAGCAACAAAAGATACAGTATGCTTTAATATGGCACTGAAGGGCCTGTGAAGACCTAAAATCTTGTCTCTTGAGTTTGGGTCTGGCTGCCTTGGGTGAGGCCTCAGTGGATTCAGATCAGGTCTGACTTTAGGTTTGGCTTTTTGTGTTTTTTTTCTGTGGCCTCCTGCATCATTTTCAGATTTTCGTATGGCGTTACTCATAACACACAGGCAAATCTAAAGCAAACAAGTGCAATAATCAAAATACCCAGAAACAGTCATTTAAACTGAGAACAGTAACTTTGTTTTCAGGAACCAGTGACTTCCTGTATGATGATGGCCCTGGGCCACTTTCATGTGTTGAATTCCCACTGCACACCAAGAAATGTAACCTTTATTCAAAATATGTGACATGCAAAGAAGAGTGATGCGGTGCAAACTTAGGAATGTTTGGGAGTTCATGGGGACAACAACAACAACATTTATTTCTACTGCACATTTTCATACAAATGATGTAGCTTAAAGTGCTTTACAAGATGAAGAAAGAAAGAAAAATCTAAAAATAAAAGTAATAAAGAATAAAGTAAGGTCCGATGGCCAGGAGGACAGAAAAAAACAAACAAAATAAAAAACTCCAGATGGGCTGGAGAAAAAAAAAAACAAAATCTGCAGGGGTTCTGAGGCCACGAGACCACCCAGCCCCCAATGGGCATTCAGCCTACCATAAATGATCTAAATCAATCCTCATGGTTTTTAGGCTTCATGTGGAAGAATTTGATGATGATGGTCATGTAGACTTCTGGCCTTCAGTCCATCAATGTGTTGACTGCATGGTGCCTTGATCAAGTGGTGGGGGCGTGATCGCCACTACAGAAAATACAGAAAAAGAACAGCAGAGAAAGTAGGGGTTAATACGGATTGAGGAGCCAGGATGAAAATGACAATTAAATGCATATACAGAATATCAGGGTTACACTAAAATGAAGCACTGAGAAAGCCATGTTACAATAATGGGTTTTCAAAGGGATTGCGACTTCATGGGGGAGATTATTGCTTTGATACAGCGCATGGTGCAGCACACCTTTGAAGAGTGATACAGTGTGAAGCGCGTCTCTCCATTTTCAACGATTACCCTCCAAAGTCCAAATTATTTACAGATCTGTAAGATGCCTCTAGAGCTTGTGGTCAACCAATCAGCAAAATTCATTGCCTGGATTCTACTCACGATAGTTTTTGGTTGAATAAAGAGTGCCTACCCTGGAATAGGAGCAAAAGAAAAAAGGACCAGGAACTACTGTATCTATCAGGAACAACAACTGCACAAGCTCCTGTGGTGGGAATTAGGGAATCCATTCCCGGGCTCCCAATCACCGGGAGCCTGGGATTCCCGGACATTTTATATTCCCACATTCCCGGGAATTAAACTGCTGTAATTCCTGGGAAAACAGGAATGGCCAAGCTCGCATATATAGCGTGTAAAAGTGTAAAAATCGATCAAGAAATAACAGAGTTATAGTTGAAAATAATTAAGGTGGCACCATTGCTGCAGCTTGCACTTCATCAGACAACAGCTTTGAACAGCAACTTGAAATTGCAATGCGTCAGTCTGTTGCATCCGCATTATCTGTGCCAAGAAACTTGCCATCACAGAATGATGACAAGAAACTGGATGCATCAGTAAAAGCTGAAATGGCGGTGTTTCAGAGCAAAGTCAAGCGCGGGTGTTGTTTAGAACAAGTGTATCAGTATCTGATGACTGTGCCGCCTACTTCAGTGGAGGCAGAGCGTGCTTTCTTAGCGGCTGGCATACTCTGCATGAAGGTGTGCTCTAGCCTGGACAATTGCACGCTGGACACGTTGTGCTTTCTATGCTCTTATTACTGCAACTAACTAGATAAATGTACTTATATGACAGCAAGAACTGCTTGTAGATACGGTTAGTCTTTTATTTGTGTCAACATATTGCAGTAGTTTTATTAAAAATAAGAGTCGGTCGTTCTTAAAATCGTTCACATGAGGCTCCCGGGATTCCCGGGAATGAAATGCGGGATTCTCGAATTCCCGGGAATATATTCCCTAGTGGGAATGCTGCAAAAGTTCCTAAAATTCTAAAATGTCCCTGATTCCTGAAAAAAAAAACGTTCCTGTGGTGGGAAAGTGCCCATTGAATTAAAAAAGCAGGAAATTCAAATTAAAAAAAAAGCACGAATGAAAAGACCGGAACACTCTTCAATGAATTTGTAAGTAATTTAGACCACTTTGCAGAGATCTGCTTCCATTGTGACATTGAAGAGTCTTTTTCTGTTGATCGGTGTCAGAAAAGCCAAATTAAATCCACTGAGATTTGTTTTATAACCGTAAAATGTGTAAACTTTTGCACTGGTGACAGAGGCGGCCTTAGCGGTTTGTGGGGCCTACGGCTGACTAACCCCACACGGGATCGGTTACGTCAAACGCTGTTACCAGTATGTGTGGACTGTATAAACTTGCACGCGAATTTAATAAAAATAAAGTTAACATACACCGGATTTTCTCATTACAGTATTCAGCTACATTTTTTCAAGATAATACGTGGACTTTATCAAACTATAATGATATAATCTATTAAAAAAGTGCACTTCATAATTCATGACAATGCCACAATAGTGTGAAATACGATGCAGTGTCATGCGGAAATTAGCGGGGCCTCTTCTGGAAAACGTACCCAAATTGCAAAGATACTTTGAGTCTCGATATGCAGGATGTCATAGTCATAACTCACGTTGAGGTCATGTCAGCCGGTTATCGTTAGCAATACATGTTTTTGTGCATTAATATTTGGAAAGTTTATGGCCTACAAATAAAATGTGAGTTTCAGTGTTTCGACAGTAAGTGTGAAATTAACATAGAGGTATCATCATGAAATCTCTTACCGGTTTCCAGGTTCAGAGACGAAAATCCACTTTTCTTGCGTTCCAATTGGAAAAGTCGTTGATGACATCTTGGTAGTCTAATCTGGATCTGCAATGTTTTCATCTATAGATAGGATCACCAGAACGCAAAGCCTGTTTTGAGACATGGTTGATCTATACTGGAGAATATAACTTGACAAATCAGCTCAAATGGGACACACGGACCTCAAAAGCGGATGACCCCTTTGGTGCGGGGCCTGGGGCGGTCACCCCACTTGCCACCCCCAAACACCACTCTTGACTGGTGAATACATTTTATAGGCACTATTTCTAGTTCAGAGTTGCTAGAAAGCTGAGGCGTATCTTGGTAGCACTGGATGCTCTTAGGATTTGTGAGTTTTTCTTATTTCATTTTTGTTTTAGGTTTCATTTTTTGACCTTGAAAAAGACGGAACCACGAGCGGCACGTCATATACTCCATCTTTGTCTCACAGTTACAGTGCTGCCTTGGTGTTTCGTGCTCTTAAATTGGTGGAATCTTTTGCAAGAATTCAGGTCAACCTGAGGGGGTCAAACCAATTATACAGCCGTACTGGCAACGTGCGGTATTACTTGGTGGGTAAAAACAAAATTTGTAATTAGTGGTGGATTTGGTTAGATAACTGTGCAGTTTCTTTGCTCTCCTTCTGTTTTGCAGTTTTCATCACTCAGTTTCGTTTTTTTTTTGTTTCAGTCACTCGGTATCTGTCTGTGTTTCTGGCTTCTGACTTCTTCCTCGTTCCTTTTGCCTATTCTTGGCCAAGGTGATCACCATCTCCTTGATATCCTTAAGCTCACAATAAACCTTAGAGTATTGTCCCATATCAGATGCTAGGCAGGAATCAGCCTTGCACTGGAAGCCGGTCCATCACAGGGCACAACAACACTAAGTCACCTTGCACCAATGTAACGGTGACGATTATCCAAACATGAACATAATTAAAAGGTAAAGGGAAAACTCGAACAGACAGAAGATAAATGTGCAAAATCTGAACATCACACATTCAGGCTGTGAACCAAACCTTGGACTCCAGAGCTAAGCACCATTCTGCCTTCCTAATATTTGATCAAATGTAGATATCGCAGCTGCTCAGCTCTCTGTCTTAATCTTAAACTGACAGATAGGACAGCATGCTGGCAAAGCATAAAACCGTGGAGTCGTCCATTTGATGCTGGGCTCTGGAGCTCACTGTCTTAAGTGGTGACCCCGGGGATGAGACACTTCACATGGAGGAACATGAATGATTTGAGGACCTGTATGCGCAGAGATGTTTGAGACAAAAGGCAGGTCAAGTGTCTGTCAAAGGGTTAAGCCATAATCAAACAAGGGAGATGAACCTGCAACCCTGAAGTTATAAGGCTATCACCTCTCTACAGGATTTGCTGTCTTCTACCGAGCAGTGGAAGGAAAAACAAACTGCACAACCTCTCTGTAAATGGCACTCTCACCATAAACAAATAAATCAAAGCTCACATTTTACAGGCACTTTGAAAAGCCGTTCCCTTGGCGCTTGTAAAATTACGGGAGGATAAGCTTCACTCCTGTTGAACAGCTCTGCCGCAAACACATCTTTTTTTTCCAGCTGTCAAAAATATTGCAGTGCTCTTTATTATCTTTGTATTTATCATGTAATTCAGTCGTGTCGCTGTTTAGAGGCTAGAGGCACAGAAGCAGAGGACAAGAGAATAGTTACTTGAAATGGAAAAGTAACTTCTGTTAACTGTCACCACTAGAAGTAGCCCAAATGTGGCCATTGTTTTATCCAGGCACAGAGGTCCTCCTGAATGGATTTGCTGCATTTCATGTTTCCAAAAAAATTCTTCTGAGTGACCCTGCGTGATTCTGAGTGACCTTCTGCTGTGACCATTTGTTTTATGCAATCTTCAGACCGCTAAGATTTCACACAGTGGTGTTTTCACTCCAACTGTTGTATTCATGTGCTAAGGTATGGTGCAAATATGAATTAATCAGTGAGAAACATCCACTGATGGGCAATCATGTTGAATTGGTTCCTCAAACAAATTTATCATCCATCACACTGTATCCAAACAGATTGTTGGTAATTAAACCTTTAATTCCATGGCTTGTTGATTTTCTCTTTTCCAAGATCACTGTTAAAATGTTTTAGGGATCTGAGCAGATCAACATCCCTGAGACATTCACCTTTCTTTATTTTCAGATATTGTATGATGGACACAGTTTGCTGGTCATGTTTTGTATCTCATTATTGTCTGGCTGCTAATTAAGGAAAAAGAAACAATTAAGGGGTCTGAGTCTTCAAGAACAAGTTGAATAAAATTAATTCAAAAGAAGTTAATTAACAACAAAAACTGGTCACTAATTAAGAAAATGGTTAGAATGAAAACCTGCAGACACTCCAGCCCTCCAGGGTATAGAATTAGAAGAGCACATGACCCAGCTGACAACACATGGTGGGATCTACCCAAGATGTAGGACTCAAACCATCTGAGAGCAGTGCTGGTGATGCCCAGGTCAGAGTGGGGGGCATCGCTTTACTGTGTCAAAAGCAGAAGAGAGATCTAGAAGGATCAGGACTGATGACATGTTGGGAGCTCTAGCTAACTGTAGCTCATTGACCACCGTCAGTAGAGTTGTCTCAGTAGAGGGGTTCCTTTTGAAGCTGGACTGGCTAGAATGGAGCAATGCATTCTGTGCAAGGAATGAAGAGACTTGGTTAGAATACATGTAAAGATAAACTCAATAAAATATTTCTAAAAGACTGACATTATGGTAGGGCTCACACTTAAAGATCTTGGCTTCTTAAGACAGTAGAGGTGCTGTTGTCTTTTTTCACAGACTGCCTCTGTATTTTCATAAAAAGTCAGTTTTGAGTCTATGATTGTCCCCAGATATTTAGTATCCCATTCAAATCTCCTCTGTCTCATCTTTGATGAGTGTTTCATGTTGGTGTCTGGTGCTCCTTCTAAATGGGTGAGACCCATCTTACATAAGCAGGCAGATCATTCCACAGGTTGACCTCCCACTCTTGTTTAATTCTTGGAATCTTTAATTGAAAGGCATCTTGAGCACTTCATTGAGATTTTCCATCATTAAAGTACACAAAAAGTTCTGGTGAATTGACTCAGGTTGTCAGAGACCATGCTGCAATTTGATGTAGAGTCTAGCAACTTCAGACTTCAGCAGGTCCCATGACTGACAAGAGATCTGGTGGTGGAATTGGTGGTAAAATAAGTCTTCTGATTGCACATTTGTCACCCATCTTTAAAGGAAGGTTTGGTGCTGACATATGCCAGGGGTTAGGAGACTACTCTGGTATTTCAACTGGAGGCCTACATGTTTTCAGTTTATCACCCATCACCTCCTTTAAATGAGAAGGCTTCAGTGGGACCATCTTGCTCATCCAACGAGTCCACGAGCAACACGGAATGGTGAGGCAGCTTGTAATCAGGATGATGGCTACAGAGCCAAACATCTCCTCTTCAAAATTTAAACAGTGAATCCTCCTACATAAGCCAAGTGAGGACAACACACATTAAGGAGTGGCTAAAGAATGAGCATGTAGTAAGGGGCACTGAAAGTCATCAGTTTAGGAATGAAAATTGATGTCTGACCAGTTATGGCCAATAAAAGAAGTTGCCTTGTTACCACAACAAAAGGCTACATCTTGAAATGAGCTCTTTGACCTGTTATCCAATCCCCTAAATAGGTCTATTGACATCTTTCAACGAATAACAGCCTAACTGCCCACGTTTGCCTACAGTGGATGGAATTTTTAATTAAAAAAGCAAGCCTGAGCTAATATATCACAGCCTACGCTGATCTAGGCAGCGTCTGGTTGTTAATCTGGTTTAAAGTTCTACTACATCATCAGAAATATCCTTTTAGCTCTGTGCGCTCAGCTGCATGGTGCTTGTCTTGTCTTGAGCTCAGTTTGCAGAGTGCACTGAAAATGGACAAGCAAATTATGAAGTGTGTAATGGAAGGCAGTTATTGAAAATTGCTGGAAAAGTCGTGCAGTGTGATGTGGGCTTTAGATCAGGATCCAGATAAGCGACAACGACTGTACCCCCTGTAGCAATGACCCTGGTGGTTTGGATTGATGGGGCATCTGTTATGGACTAACTGCAATGTTAGTAGTTGTGACAATACAGATTGGCTCCATGTCCTTTGGCAGCTTCAACCTGGAACCGTCGATAGTAATAGACCAAGAATGAGCCGGGCAAATGAAGGCACACAGTCAAGACATGGTGAACTAATAGACCAAGATGAGCTGGGCAAATGAGGACACACGCATTTGAAACATGGTGAACTAACAGACTGAGATGAGCCAGGCAAATGAGGACACACACATTTGAGACATGGTGAACTAATAGACTGAGATGAGCCAGGCAAATGAGGACACACATATTCAAGAGATGGTGAATTAATAGACCGAGATGAGCAGGGCAAATGAGGACACCCACAGTCGAGACATGGTGAACTAATAGACCGAGATGAGCAGGGCAAATGAGAACACACACAGTCGGGACATGGTGAACTAATAGACCAAGGATGAGCCAAATGAGAACACACAGAGTCGAGACATGGTGAACTATAGACCGAGATGAGCAGGGCAAATGAGGACACACACAGTCGGGACATGGTGAACTAATAGACCAAGGATGAACCAAATGAGAACACACAGAGTCCAGACAAGGTGAAGTAATAGACCAAGGATGAGGTGGGCAAATGAAGACACACAGTCAAGACATGGTGAACTAATAGACCAAGATGAGCTGGGCAAATGAGGACACACGCATTTGAGACATGGTGAACTAATAGACTGAGATGAGCCGGGCAAATGAGGACACACACATTCAAGAGATGGTGAATTAATAGACCGAGATGAGCAGGGCGAATGAGGACACACACAGTCGGGACATGGTGAACTAATAGACCAAGGATGAGCAAAATGAAAACACACAGAGTCGAGACGTGGTGAACTAATAGACCAAGGATGAGGCGGGCAAATGAGGACACGCACAGTCGAGACAAGGTGAAGTAAATGCAACGTGCTTTTATTTACCACCAATCAAAGTGTATGTCCAAAAAAGTGCAGCGATCTTCAATAAATAATCTCAAATAAAAACATGTGATGTCCTAATAAATAACAAACAAATCCATAAAACCAAGGTTAAAAGCAAGGCAGCAACCTGACCGTCCTTTAAAACTATCCAGAGCCAGGTGCCTCAGTGCTTCTTTCAATAAACTGATGAGATCCTGCAGTCAGAGGAGACATCTCCCCCTGATGGGCATAGCCAATCTTTAAAACTCCATGCTTGGGTCCCTGCTGTCGTCACAGTGTCCCACAATGTGCTGCACCAGGCCTCACTGCTCCAACTCCTCCGCCTTAGGTGGCAGCCCTCTTGAGCAACGGGTCACTCCAGCTACCCAAAGACACTGAGCCGGACCCTCTTCAGCCCCTTTGGGCGTCCTCAGAGCTTCCTGCCTCCACACTACTGTGCTGGTTTCTTGCTTTCTGTCTTCTTCCTTTACTTTTACTTTTTGTTTGCCTTACAACCACCTGTCTCTCCTTTCTTCTCTGTCTTTCATTTCTTTCATTGCTCTGCCTGCTCTCACGCTTCAGCTTCTTTTCAAGCTACTGTGGGACGCAGATGCGGCAATCATGACTCCAGTGCTAATGAAGGACCAGGTCAATCCCCCACATACGCACGTGAATGTAGGATTACACCACACTACCTACACCACACCTGAAATCTCGAACGTGCGGATTATTTATTCAGTTAAACTACACACGCCACAGACTCGCTATACAACAGTATAATCATAAGAGGCAGGAATAAAACAGCAATGAAATGGGCGATATTTTGTTACATCCTAGTCAATTTTGTTTTAGATAAAACCAAAAACAGTGGTGATGTAGAAATTCACAAGCTTTTATAAAACTTGTAGCATTGCAGTATTAACAGAATCTGGAATTGTCATGTACTAGGGTCCTTAGGTCATCCCTTTAAGCATTGTGGCCTGTAGGGGGTGCTTCAGCTCCCTAAACCCGACACAAGCAGACACAGACGCAAGTTCAGGTTTATTTTGTGGGAAACGCTTCCCAAATTGTTTCCCACCTGCACAATGCAGGATACAAGCACAATAACGCACACAGCAATGCCCTTTTTTCTTTTTGTCTCTCTCTCTCTCTCGACCTCCTTCTTCCTCCAGCAAGCTTTGTCCCTCTTCCTCTTGACACAGGCTCCTCAAATGAATGCAGCAGGCTTCTTTTATGCTGCACCCGGGAGTACTTCCGGTGTTCCGTAAGCATGGTCTGAGTAGGGCTCCCCAGTATGAGGCAAAACAGGGCTGAACCCACAAACTCCAAGACGCAGCATGCCCTGTGGGAAGCTGGGGTGCTGTCTCAACCCAGGGAGGCTGCCATCTAGTGATCTGCAGGAGATAATGCCCTTTACACGCTCTCTCCCCCAGTCCTTCTGTCACGAAGGTAGGGTAGGGGCGCCAGCTACCTGCCACACATGACATGTACAATCCAACTGAAATGGTTAAACTAAGCAATATTCCACCTTCTACATCTGAATGATTCCAGACACTGTCATTATACATGAACATTTCATCAAAACTGGTGCTTTTTCACGCTGAGAATTCTGACATTTCAAACTATGGAATTGACAATAATGAGAGCTTTTTAGCAGCTTCAAAAGAAATATTGCTGAGTGCTAAGAACCTGTTATACCTGTAAATTGATAGCACGTGTTAAGTGTCTATAACATTCAATGTCTTCCTCACGGGTGTTCCTTGTGCATTACTCTGTGACTGAAATTGAACTTCTGTGTGGCCAAGACAGAGACTGAAGTCAAATCATAAATGGTCAAAAGAGTTCAATTAAAACTGCCAATCCAGTTTCTCCATATTCTAGCATGGTCTCCTAATTGGTAGTTCTTTCCCATTAAGTCAAAATTAGCTAAGCTTTGCTGGCATGTAAAACTATTTAAAATTCAATTTGGAGAAGTTATGTTGAATATACCGCATGACTTGGAAACACACACATACGATAGAGTTGGTAAAATGGGGACTTACTTTTAACGTAGTCTTTATGGAATGTTAACAAATTGTAATGAAGGTTCTCTTCTGTCACTGGAATTTGATTCTGTGGGACTTTTACTATATGGATGGCATCAGCTTTGCGACAGTATGCTCCCAAGGATGATTACAGTCACAAAATGCTGCTCTGAGCTGCGGGTAACTTCACTCAGTTAGCAAATTATCGGGAATACAATGCTAAGTACAAGTAGGGGCTCCTTGCTCAGCATCTGTTCATCATGGCATGGATTCCATATGATGTTGTAAACGTTCTATTGAGATTCAAGTCCATGTTGACATGAGGACATCACACAATTTCTGTTGCAAATCTCCCGTTCTACCACATCCCATAGGCGTTCTGTTGGATTCAAATCTTGGCATTGGGAGGGTCACAGAAGAACATTGAGCTGGTGTACCTCCAGGTGGGCTTAAAATGGAGAAGGACAAACAAATTGTAATTGCCTTTACTACACTACTGGCAGGTAGACTTGTCTTGCTCAAATGGAAGAATCCTAACTCTCCTCTTTTAAGTCAGTGGGTAACTGATGTCATATATTATTTGAAATTGGAAAAAATCAAATTCTCACTTAGAGGATCTGTGCAGAACCTTTTCAAAACCTGGCAGGATCTAATGAATAATATTTTAGAATAAGCATTTTAATTGAGGAACAGATTCTCTCCCTCTTTTTTTAATCTATTTATTTTTATTCATTTATTAATTTATCTATTTACTTATTTTAACCAGCTTTAAGTTTTACTCTACAGGCCTACCTCTCTTTCTCATGGGTGGGGGTTGTCTTGTAAAGTCTTGTAAAACTTGACTTATTTGTATGGAATGTCATTTGATTTTAATAAAATCAATAAAATCCAGTTTGAGATGACTTCTGCTTTATTACATAATGCATGATCATACTGGAAAGTAGACATTAGAAGTAAATTGCGATGATGAAGGTCAGCAACAATATGCAACTAGGTCGTGGCATTCAAATGATGATTGATTGGTACTGATGGCCCCAAAGTGTGTTAGGAAAACATTCCTACACCATTATACTGCCACCAATAGCTCGGGCCGTTGACACGTTCCTGGTCCATGGTGCCAGGCTATTGGCACAAAATTCTGACACTACCATCTGTGTGCCTTAGCAGAACCTTCATTCATTTTGGTGAGCCTCAGCTTTCTGTTTTGGGCTGACAGAAGTAGAGCCTGGTGTGGTCTTGTCTTGTCGTAGACCCTCCGCCTCAAGGATCGATGTGTTGTGTATGCTGACATGCGTATCTGCTCACCACAGTGGCACAGACTGGCTACCTGGGTTACCATAGCCTTTCTGTCAGCTCGCACCAGACTGGCCATTCTCCTCTGACCAGTGTCATCAACCAGATGCTTCTCAGTCCTCAAACCTTCCACAGTTATACAGTTGTTCCCAATAATTTGTTCAGTGAGCATAAACAAGGTGAGTTTTAATGAAGCTACCACTCACATACACATCTGGTGGCATTTCATGGCTTAACATTTGGGTTCTCATCAGCTGACGGGCCGACCTTCTGGTTGCACTGACTGCACCGTGCAGCAGCAGTTTTATATGGAAAGAGAATCGAGAGAACTTATGACAGAAAAATAACAGGCTAAGGGCCATAACTGTGAGGCCGTGAAATAAATAAACACAGCTCAGAATCGACTTCAGAGTCAAAACGGGACAGGTAAGCTGAACCAAATCAAGCAGACGTGTAGGCCTACTGGGGTGGAAAAATAGCCCTCTTTACCGGTTGTTAAAAAAGACTCCTAATATTTAATTTGTGCAGATATTACTGTCTACCACACTACTTGGTCTCTTATTCCAAGCGTCTATCGTTCTTTGTGTAAAGAAAAATGTTGCTGCGAAATTTACCCTTAACAAGTTTCCAACTGTATCCCCATGTTCTGGATGAACTCATTTTAAAATAACAGTTTCGATCCACTGGACTCATTCCCTTCATAATTTTAAACACTTCAATGATGTCACCTCTTAATCTTCTTTTGCTTAAACTGTAAAGGCTCAGCTCTATTAATATTTTCTCATAATTCAACCCCAGTAGCCCTGGAATCAGCCTAGTTGCTCTTCTCTGGACATTTTCTAGAGCTGCTATGTCCTTTTTGTAGCCTGGAAACCAAAACTGCATCCAGTACTCAAGATGAGGCCTCACCAGTGCATTATGTTTCATAATGTCTCGTATTGATTACTGTAATTCACTCTTCAGTGGCCTCCCTGAAAAATCTATACAGAAGCTACAGTATATTCAGAACTCTGCAGCTAGAGTCCTCACCCACACAAAGCGTTTTGCTCACATCTCCCCTGTTCTCTCCCAGCTTCACTGGTCACCAGTTCCATCAAGGATTAAATTCAAGATTCTGCTTCTCACCTTCAAAGCCCTACATAACCTTGCCCCCTCTACTAGCTCCTTATACTCCATGTCGCTCTCTGAGGTCCTCGAGCAGTAATCTCCTTACTGTCCCATGCACCAGACTCTCCACCTTGGGAGGCAGGTCCTTCAGTGCTATAGCCTCTCAACTCTGGAACTCTCTTCCTCAGTCTCTCCGAGATTGCTCCTTTTTCTGAACTTTTAAATCTCAACTGAAAACTTTCCTCTTCTACAAACTTTTGTCATCTGTGTCATTTTTTTTTTACTCTGTATGTAAAGTGACCTTGGGTTTGTGAAAGGCACTCAATAATTGTAACATTATTATTATTATTATAAAGGTTGAGCAAAACCTCCCGTGACTTGTACTCCACACACCATGCTATATAATTTAACATTCTGTTAGCCTTCTTAATGGCTTCTGAACACTGTCAGGAAGTCGATAGTTTAGAGTCCACTATGACTCCTAAATCCTTCTCATAAGGTGGACTCTCGATTTTCCGACCGCCATCGTGTATTCAAACCTAACATTTTGACTTCCTATGTGTAATACTTTACATTTGCTGACATCAAATTTCATCTGCCACAAATCTGCCCAAGCCTGTATGCTATCCAAGTCCTTCTGTAATGATATTATGGATTTCAAATTATCTGCTAATCCACCTATCTTGGTATCATCTGCAAACTTAACCAGAGTGTTAGTTATATTCCTATCTAAATCTTTTATCCATACATTTTCCAACCCACTGAATCCGAACACAGGGTCAAGGGGGTCTGCTGGAGCCAATCCCAGCCAACACAGGGCGCAAGGCAGGAACCAATCCCGGACAGGGTGCCAACCCACCGCAGGACACACACACAAACACCCACACACCAAGCACACACTAGGGCCAATTTAGAATCGCCAATCCACCTGACACGCATTTCTTTGGACTGTGGGAGGAAACCGGAGCGCCCGGAGGAAACCCACGCAGACACGGGGAAAACATGCAAACTCCCGAACCCGGGTCTCCTTACTGCGAGGCGGCAGCGCTATCACTGCGCCACCGTGCCGCCCTCTGAATCTTTTATATATATTAAAATATTAGGATTATTTAGATAAGTTGCAGCTTTCAAGTGAATAAATTATGTAAAGAAGACTGTATTATAAAGCAGATAAGTTAGCCTTATTTTTAATGGTGTGTATTTAAACAGGAGGTTAACAGGCAAGTGCCTTTTTTGGACAGAAGGATGGGACAACAAGCACATGATGATGACTCCAAGGAATGAATACAAATATTCAAATAAGATTGAAGAATATTAAGTGATATGCAGACGTTAAAGCAAATAGAGTCATGCGCCAATTTACGGCTGACCAAATTGAAGCCATTCGCGCTTACAGCCAAATTTCCCTCTGATTTTTTTATTTTACTGATGAGTGGCTGTAAATAAGAGATGAGCTGGTACTTTTACGACTGATTTCTTCAAATCCACTATGCTACACAAGCTTTCCCCCATGAAGTATTGATTAGATGAGCTGCTACTTTATTTCATGACTGATTTCGTCAATCCCACTATGCCACAAGAGTTTTCCCCCAAGTATCAATCAATTGCTATGAAGGAAGAAACTAAGAAATGAACAAATTTATCCTGAGATGTAACAAACACTGTGAAGCACCAACACATTAGATTTGATTAGATTAGATTAGATAAACTTTATTAATCCCAAGGGAAAATTCAGAATGAACGTCAAGCTGGAGGGATCCTCAAGCAAGTGAATAGAAGGGAAAGTTAGGACACCAACTAGGTTGTCTTGTTTAATTAAAGTAGTCCAAAGAAAAAAAAGAACACGCCAATATGGCGTCACTACAGACAGCCTCTTGGGGGAAAACAACTAAAGTATTTGGATCCTTGAAGGTCGATTAGTGGGGCTCTGTCTGGTGGGTTGCTCTGAGTGCAAAAGACGCCTCCTTCTGGGTAGCCGGGCTTCTTACATCACACAAGCTGGAAGGGGCGGGGCTATGTGCCCTCAATGGGCGGTTTCTTGGTGCTGCAGAGAGAGACGGAGAAGAGAATGTTAGTGTCAGCACCACCTCTTGCCCTGGCGGGTCATCACAAACCACAACTGAGCCCATGAAGAGATCCTACAATGCACATGTGTGACACCACCAAAATAAAAAAGAGAACCTTTGGAGGTTAAAATGCTTTTTGTAGACACTTTGGTGATAAAACAAGATGCTACACACAGTCAAGGAACATAACAAAAAATTGTAACCAAAGATTGTTAACAAGAATGGTTGCTAAAGGGTCTTTGGAAGAATCTGAAATTTCATTTTCATGAAATGCATGAGAGATGCATAAGAGAAGATTGAAAAACAAAGAGCATTACTTTAAGAACATTTATGTTGGGTAGAATTCCCATTTGGGGCTGGGGGGTCTTTTAGCCTTGGGACCCCTGCAGATTTTGTTTTTTTTTTCTCCAGCCTAAATGGAGCTTTTTTTCAATCCTCCTGACCATCTGACCTTACCTTTTCCTTTTGCTCCTTATTTTTTAATACTATTGTCTGTTCTTAATTGTTTTTGACATCTTGTAAAGCGCTTTGAGCCACATTGTCTGTATGAAAATGTGCCATAGAAATAAATGTGCTTCCCATCCAGTCAAATGGAGCTTGAGAGGATCTGCCAGGAAGAGTGGGATAAACTGCCCAAAGTGTCCAAGTGTGCAAAGCTTGTAGAGACATACTCAAGAAAACTCAAAACTGGAATTGGTGCCAATGGGGCTTCTACAAAGTACTGAATTAAGGGTCTGAATACTTTTATGAATGAGAAATTTCAGGTTTTGACTGTTAATAAAATTTCAAACCTTCCTAAAAACATGTGTCACTTTATCATTATGGGTTATGGAATGTAATAATAATAATTATTAATTACATTTATATAAATGTAGATTGATGGGGTAAAATGGCAAAGGTATCCATTGTGGAAGCTGGCCCGGACACAGACAGGTAGACATGTTTAAAGCACCACCACACGTTTATTATACAACTAATATATACAATTAAAGTGCCACACAACCCCAAACTCCCTCAAAGTCCAAGCCTTCTTTCCAATGCCTTCCTCTCAGGTCCGCCTCCACTCCACTCCTCTCCTCTCCTCCAAGACCTCGTCTTCTCCACTCACGACTCCAGCCACTGAACGGAGGGAAGCAGCCCCTTTTATACCCACCCGGATGTGCTCCAGGTGCCTCCCAATTAGCTTCTGCCGGCACTCCCCAGTGTGGCGGAAGTAACGGCTGCGCACCCGGAAGCACTCCGGGTGTCCCTGGTCTTCTTCCCCCCAGCACTTCTGGGTGTGGCGGAAGTGCTGAGGGCCGGGGCTCCATAGGCATTGGGGCGCCCCCTGGCGGTGACTACAGGCCCCAATAGGGTTGAGCTTCTAAGCTCTGCTCCCGTGGTCCCCAAAGCCAGCAGGGTGGTCACCCCCACGTGGTCTGGGGGAGGTGTAAGCCCTTCTCCGGTCCTCTTGGGCTTCCCGGCTGCGTACCACCCCCAGCCTCCTGTGACACCATTTAAAATTAAACCAACAACACAATAAAGTGTGCAGAAACTGAAGGGGCCTGAACAACAACAACAACAACATTTACTTCTATAGCATGCTTTCATACAAATGATGTAGCTCAAAGTTCTTTACAACATGAAGAAAGAAAAAATAAAAAAATAAAACTAAGATTAGGCAATACTAAGTAGCAAAGAATAAAGTAAGGTCCGATGGCCAGGAAGAAAGAAAAAACAAAAAAAACTCCAGAGGGCTGGAGAGAAAAAAAAAAAACAAACAAAATCTGCAGGGGTTCCAAGGCCATGAGACCACCCAGCCCCCACAGGGTAAAATCCACTGTGGCTTCCAGAATCTTAAGCCCTACATACAGTGCATCCGGAAAGTATTCACAGCGCATCACTTTTTCCACATTTTGTTATGTTACAGCCTTATTCCAAAATGGATTAAATTCATTTTTTTCCTCAGAATTCTACACACAACACCCCATAATGACAACGTGAAAAAAGTTTACTTGAGGTTTTTGCAAATTTATTAAAAATAAAAAAACTGAGAAATCCCATGTACATAAGTATTCACAGCCTTTGCTCAATACTTTGTCGATGCACCTTTGGCAGCAATTACAGCCTCAAGTCTTTTTGAATATGATGCCACAAGCTTGGCACACCTATCCTTGGCCAGTTTTGCCCATTCCTCTTTGCAGCACCTCTCAAGCTCCATCAGGTTAGATGGGAAGCATCGGTGCTCAGCCATTTGAAGATCTCTCCAGAGATGTTCAATCGGATTCAAGTCTGGGCTCTGGCTGGGCCACTCAAGGACATTCACAGAGTTGTCCTGAAGCCACTCCTTTGATATCTTGACTGTGTGCTTAGGGTCGTTGTCCTGCTGAAAGATGAACAGTCGCCCCAGTCTGAAGTCAAGAACGCTCTGGAGCAGGTTTTCATCCAGAATGTCTCTGTACATTGCTGCAGTCATCTTTCCCTTTATCCTGACTAGTCTCCCAGTCCCTGCTGCTGAAAAACATCTCCACAGCATGATGCTGCCACCACCATGCTTCACTGTAGGGATGATATTGGCCTGGTGATGAGCGGTGCCTGGTTTCCTCCAAACGTGACGCCTGGCATTCACACCAAAGAGTTCAATCTTTGTCTCATCAGACCAGAGAATTTTCCTTCTCATGGTCTGAGAGTCCTTCAGGTGCCTTTTGGCAAACTCCAGGCGGGCTGCCATGTGCCTTTTACTAAGGAGTGGCTTCCGTCTGGCCACTCTACAATACAGGCCTGATTGGTGGATTGCTGCAGAGATGGTTGTCCTTCTGGAAGGTTCTCCTCTCTCCACAGAGGACCTCTGGAGCTCTGACAGAGTGACCATCGGTTCTTGGTCACCTCCCTGACTAAGGCCCTTCTCCCCCGATCGCTCAGGTTAGATGGCCGGCCAGCTCTAGGAAGAGTCCTGGTGGTTTCAAACTTCTTCCACTTATGGATAATGGAGGCCACTGTGCTCATTGGGACCTTCAAAGCAGCAGAAATTTTTCTGTAACCTTCCCCAGATTTGTGCCTCGAGACAATCCTGTCTCGAAGGTCTACAGACAATTCCTTTGACTTCATGCTTGGTTTGTGCTCTGACATGAACTATCAACTGTGGGACCTTCTATAGACAGGTGTGTGCCTTTCCAAATCATGTCCAGTCAACTGAATTTACCACAGGTGGACTCCAATGAAGCTGCAGAAACATCTCAAGGATGATCAGGGGAAACAGGATGCACCTGAGCTCAACTTTGAGTTTCATGGCAAAGGCTGTGAATACTTATGTACATGTGCTTTCTCAATTTTTTTATTTTTAATAAATTTGCAAAAACCTCAAGTAAACTTTTTTCACATTGTTATTATGGGGTGTTGTGTGTAGAATTCTGAGGAAAAAAATGAATTGAATCCATTTTGGAATAAGGTTGTAACATAACAAAATGTGGAAAAAGTGATGCGCTGTGAATACTTTCCGGATGCACTGTGATTTCTGGGGGGTTATGAGGCTCTTCCTTCTCTTCTTCATATTATTTTTGTCATCAACAAAGTTTTCTAATTGAACATTAAAGGAGGAAACCTGGAGCTTTCGAGTGCTGGGTTGAATAAACCTCAGAAAAGAGAGGCCGGCATAAACCAGGGTGACTTTGAGGACACAGAGCCACTGGATTGACAGTCACCATGTGGAGTTCATTGTTTTAGAATGCACATAAAGCAAATATAATCTTTCTGAAATGTGTTTGTCTTCAGCAAGTTTAATCCTTCCGGCAGTTCACCTCTCTCTGTGCGACAGTATTATTAAGAAAATGAATCAGGATGGTGTATTGCGTGGAGGCCAGCTGCGCTAGTGTTTTAGGGCTGTGGAATCGGAGTTTTATAGAAAGCTTCAAGAAAACGACAGTGACATGAATTGCAATGCAATTACTTTGCGTATTGTAAGTGGATGCAAAAGAAACCAGAGACTCAGAAATGTATTCCTGCCACTCTCTCCGATATAACTGACTACAGCGAAATCCATTTTTATTAAACTATTCCTGCAATTTAAACACAGTAGAAATAAGGAAATCCGGAAAGAAAGCAAATGGCAAGAGGTTATTGTTAAAACCTCTTCATTTAAGACCACTAAGAACAACCCAGCTATGCTCATGGACTTGTGAAGTTGCTTAATAACCTTTAATGGCCATGCTTTTGTTATGTCTGCTTTAATGTATTCACAAACGGCCAGACTAAGGATGTGGTGCTCCCTGTGTCTGCTGGGAAAAGTGCCAGCTCACTGCAGCCTGCAAGGAGGAAATGCACGGTAAACGATAATGGATGGATACTTAAGCATTAATAAATACAGCGCTCAGTGCTACAATAACATTTAATCGGTGATTAGTGGCACTTAATGAGCTGTCACCTCTGTTCAAATAACACTAGAGAAGTAACTTGAAATTTCCCTTTCAAAGAATTTAGGCTTTTATTTTAATTGCTTTGTGATCAGGGGATAGCGTCTGGTGCTAGTGCCAGAGAGTCTGCGGTACAGACTTGGGTTCAGGTACCCTCCCACTGCCAGGGGGCATCTTGGGTGAAATCTCTCTGTGCATTCACTACAAGTTCCAGTGCAACCACCGCCATACCACCTGAAGTTAAGCCAGTTCAGTACTTGGATGGGAGACCATCTTGGAAAAGCTTGGGTTGCTGCTGGAAGAGGTGTTGGTGAGGCCAGCAAGGGGGCGCTTACCCTGTTGTCTGAATGTGGATCTCACTGTCCCAGAGCAGTGTGCTGTTGAAATGGTGCCACCCTTCAGATGAGGTCCTGACTCTCCCTAACGAGCCACCAGGTGTTCTCCTGGGGGCGGCTTAAAAGGAACCTGCTACTTCACAGAAGAGAGCCAGAGTCAGGAGGAGGTGGATGAATCTCGCCTATGAGGTGTGGAGAAGGAAGGGGGCTGCAAGGCTCAGGAAGAAAGGTACAGTATTATTATAGTATTTGTGACTGTGGGTATCAATTCTTGCAGACTGCTCTGGATTCCTTTCCCTAAATAATGGGGCATTTGTTGGACGGAATTGGCGTCTCTGCCTGTTTGTGTTGGGTCGAGTAGAGGGTGCGCCCCTGGTCTTCACACCACATAGCAGCCAACATCTCACACCCATAGGAAGAGAATCTGAAATCTCTGAGCTTCCCCGATTATTCAACAAGACAAGTTAAAAGCAAAAGATTATCCTATTAATCACACTGAACATTCCTTGAGCCCCAGGCTACATTTGATTTATAGTTTTAACTAGCAGTTGAGTGACGTCACTACATTTAAGCCGCAGCACTTCTGGCACATTGCTTATGCCGGTGCCTACTGCACAAGGATCTGTTCCACATCATCACATTTTTACATGAGGAATATTTAGAAAAGGACAGAAGAAAAATGTATTTCCTAGTGGCACCTACATAACTCCTATTTATTCAAAAATTCGGGAATTTCTCAATAACAGATTGATTGTGTTCTAATATTAAGATCGGAACAACAACTTTGAAAAGAGCAGGACACTCTGACCAACACATGCTCAGCCCCTATTCACTTGACTTTTACAGAATATCATCATTTTTGGTAATTATCATTCTCTGTGTATAGAAACACACATTCATGTTCATACAAAATGTACCCGTTACCAGCTTCTGTCACTACGCCCACTCTGATAGTGAAGCAGCCACCTTGTCTTTAAGTGTCTAACTTCAAAAGATTCACCACCTTCAATCTTACCTCATAGCTGGTGACAACTGTCTCTTTAAACTGGACAGAATGGGTGTTTTGTTAGGTAATCACCTTTTACTGGTACTGTCGTTAAAATTTGAAGATGATGATCTGCCAACCTTAAGATGTTTCCATGGGTCGTCTCAAAAATCAGCTCTGACTAGCAGAAGCACAATCAGTAAATCAAAATAATAGTCCAAGCAAGCAACAATATGGACTTACAAATAAATACACTTAAAATAGCTCTTCTAATGGGATGGGTCCCAAGTCCACAGACAAGACAGTGTAATAAAATAAATTCACTCTAAGAAATGACACAAAGAGTTGGAGAATTGCCCCTTATAATGTCCTTTGGATTAGATGAAAAATGATTGAAAATTGATCAAAAAACCAAAGGATTTGACATCGTACAGTGGTTACATGAGGATTTATATACAAAATGGTGGCAGGAAATGATTTAATACAGGAAATGACATCAACGCAAACAGATGGAAAGGACGTCATCAGGGTGGAACCGGACTGAAATCATCTACAGTAGCCGGAAGTGACGTCATTATTAGGAGTTGGAAGTGATGTCATCTATGGTATTCGGAGACGGGACTGTTGTGAAGTGGCCATTTTGTGAGACCGGAAGTGCTGAAGGTAAGGGTATGAGATTATTATTTTTCTTCTTTGGCTTTGTTGAAAGAGAGAGGGAGAGGCATTAGTACTCATAATCAACCCCCTATCTTGTGTTGTATCACTCACCTTAGGGCTTGTTGGCTGCCTCCAAAGCGCACGTGTGTGTACGTACCAAACACTGAAATCCACTAAGAAATAAAATAACACCAATTTATATATAAAATCTGAAAACATCCATTCATTCATTTTCCATATTGTCTTGTGGGTTTGGATAAAAACATATTCCTGGAATAAATCAATTGGTCAGGGATAGACCTAGTTATCAACTACGCCTTCGATTCAGTTATTCAGTCTGCTTAGTGGCATTGTGCTGATTTGACAAAATGTGTTTTTCTAACATTTATCATACAATCGTGCATGTGATTTGGGCAACTTTATTTTTCTGCAAACTGAAAAAAGCATATCAGGTGAACTCAAACATCAAGATAATGATGATTGCATTTTTTTTTTGCTTGTTAATAAAGAGTTTGTTCACTGTGAGCAGACTGTTAATCAGAAACATTACACTGAAGTTTTGAGGTGTCGGCGTGAAAGTATCAGGAAGAAATTGTCTACAGCAGCGGCACAAGCAAACCTGCATCACCATGACAATGTCCCAACACACACCTGTGCACCATGGCAATGTCCCTACATATTGCTGCGCCATGACAACATCCCTGCACACATCACAGCACCATGACAACGCCTCTGCACATATCACAGCACCACGACAACGCCCCTGCACATATCGCTCCACCATGCCAGCGCCCCAACACTGCACCATGACAACGCTCCAACACACACACCGCTGCACCATGACAATGCCCCTGCAAATATCGCTTCACCATGGCAACACCCCAACACACTGCTGCACCATGGTAACACCCCAACAGACTGCTGCACCATGACAACACCCCAACACACTGCTGCACCATGGCAACACCCCAACAGACTGTTCCATCATGGCAACACCCCAACACACTGCTGCACCATGGCAACACCCCAACACACTGCTGCACCATGGTAACACCCCAACACACTGCTGCACCATGGCAACACCCCAACACACTGCTGCACCATGACAACACCCCAACACACTGCTGCACCATGGCAACACCCCAACAGACTGTTCCATCATGGCAATACCCCAACACACTGCTGCACCATGGCAACACCCCAACACACTGCTGCACCATGGCAACACCCCAACACACTGTTCCATCATGACAACACCCCAACACACTGCTGCACCATGGCAACACCCCAACAGACTGTTCCATCATGGCAATACCCCAACACACTGCTGCACCATGGTAACACCCCAACACACTGCTGCACCATGGCAACACCCCAACACACTGCTGCACCATGACAACACCCCAACACACTGCTGCACCATGGCAACACCCCAACAGACTGTTCCATCATGGCAATACCCCAACACACTGCTGCACCATGGTAACACCCCAACACACTGCTGCACCATGGCAACACCCCAACACACTGCTGCACCATGGCAACACCCCAACACACTGTTCCATCATGACAACACCCCAACACACTGCTGCACCATGGCAACACCCCAACACACTGTTCCACCATGGTAACACCCCAACACACTGCTGCACCATGACAACACCCCAACACACTGCTGCACCATGACAACACCCCAACACACTGTTCCATCATGACAACACCCCAACACACTGCTGCACCATGGCAACACCCCAACACACTGCTGCACCATGGCAACACCCCAACACACTGCTGCACCATGGCAACACCCCAACATACTGCTGCACCATGGTAACACCCCAACACACTGCTGCACCACAACAACACCCCAACACACTGCTGCACCATGGCAACACCCCAACAGACTGTTCCATCATGGCAATACCCCAACACACTGCTGCACCATGGTAACACCCCAACACACTGCTGCACCATGGCAACACCCCAACACACTGCTGCACCATGGCAACACCCCAACACACTGTTCCACCATGGTAACACCCCAACACACTGCTGCACCATGGCAACACCCCAACACACTGTTCCATCATGACAACACCCCAACACACTGCTGCACCATGGCAACACCCCAACACACTGCTGCACCATGGCAACACCCCAACATGCTGCTGCACCATGGTAACACCCCAACACACTGCTGCACCATGACAACACCCCAACACACTGCTGCACCATGGCAACACCCCAACAGACTGTTCCATCATGGCAATACCCCAACACACTGCTGCACCATGGTAACACCCCAACACACTGCTGCACCATGGCAACACCCCAACACACTGCTGCACCATGGCAACACCCCAACACACTGTTCCACCATGGCAACACCCCAACACACTGCTGCACCATGGCAACACCCCAACACACTGTTCCACCATGGTAACACCCCAACACACTGCTGCACCATGACAACACCCCAACACACTGCTGCACCATGGCAACACCCCAACACACTGTTCCACCATGGTAACACCCCAACACACTGCTGCACCATGGCAACACCCCAACACACTGTTCCATCATGACAACACCCCAACACACTGCTGCACCATGGCAACACCCCAACACACTGTTCCACCATGGTAACACCCCAACACACTGCTGCACCATGGCAACACCCCAACACACTGTTCCATCATGACAACACCCCAACACACTGCTGCACCATGGCAACACCCCAACACACTGTTCCACCATGGTAACACCCCAACACACTGTTCCACCATGACAACGCCGATGCACACGCTGAAGAAGTGGTGGGACAAATGTATGGCATCTCAAGGGGAGTATTTCGATGTGACTTAAATGGAATTGCTATGAGTTGTATAATAATTTTCCTTTTATGTACGTTTCGGTTTATCTTTGTATAGTTAATCAGTTATCCCAGGTGGGGTTTATTTAGGTGGGTTTTTTCATAGTGTGTCAATTGCTTAATTGATTTCCATTCCTTTCATTTTATTTTTACGCCCATTTCTGAATTTATCTTAACAATGCTGTTTTCATGTCTCTCTTTATGTGAGTGTCAGTAGGCTGAGTCAAGGCTGAGTCAACTTTTCTGGTGTTCAGAAATATTAAAAATGATCACTTTTTATAACAGTGTCAATATGAGTGCCTCGTTGCCACTATAAAGAGACTCAGTTTGTCTTCAATAGGACTAAGGTTGCAACAAAATAAAGTGCAGTTTTGTCTTCAAAGAGGACCCAAAGGTCTTGGTGGACTAAAGTACAGAGAGCTCTCATCAAGGTGGATGGCTATACGTGTATCGCTGACTGAGGGACATCATTATGGGGCCATGTAACACATTTCACATACGCACTTTAAAGTAGCATGTTCCACCAGTGATGACTCCCACACAAACAATCCCTTCTCAATTTCCAGGAACAGATTCCTTTCCCCACACTCTGGCCTGTCTTTTTCCTGTTAGTTGAGCTCATGCCAAATGTTCTCCTCCATGCCCCAACAAGCAAATCTGGAAGATAGATAGATAGATAGATAGATAGATAGATAGATAGATAGATAGATAGATAGATAGATAGATAGATAGATAGATAGATAGATAGATAGATAGATAGATAGATAGATAGATAGATAGATAGAAAACTGAGAAGATGCATTAATGTCTACTTATGTAAAATCCTCTTTTTTGTAGTGCCCACTATGTCACAGCGTCGTTATGGTTTTCTTTTGCCTCAGACTTTACACATCTTGCCTAGTTATGGAAATCTCCTTTTTCAGAAGAAATTGATATCAACTAATTTCCAAATGTTTAATGGATTATGATGATCACAAATCAGAGGGCAGGGGGTCTGTGGAGAGAACATGAAGAAAAGACAAAAGAACAAAGCAAAGAGAGAACTGAGGGCGCACTAAACCTGGAAATCCATAAATACAGAATCTCACACTAGAAATGCCGTTTCTGCTGATTATCATCCATGATTGTGCTTGCTGAAAGGCACTATAAGCAGTTCATGGAGAGCGGGGTGAGGCTTTCCCATTGTGCTCCATCCTGGACCTCCATACAGTATCATTTGCTCACTTAAATTTTATGACGGTCGTTTGAATTAAACAAATGTGATCTTTTGCCATTTAAGAAATGGATGCCATCTGCCTGTTCCAGCCCAATGCTTCTTCATGCGAGGCTGTCCTCTTGTCAACACTACCATATTAAAATGCAGTGATTTTTTTTGTGGAATTTATAGAGACATATACAATTTCCTACTGTACTGAAATAAAATATGTCCTTTTAATAAGACCCTGAGGGAATGGCGACTCTTTAAATGAAAGCTAAAACTTATTATTTTCATACTGCAGAGGGCAGTGACAGCCTGTGGAAGGAAATGAGCACTTGTGTAGGGATGAAGTGTGACTGCAGTGTCAGATTCCATTAATGCCCAAATGCAGCCCATCTACCAGAACCAGAGGCATCGACCAGCCTGCACCAAACACAATCCTATTATAGCATCTTATAGAAAATGCTCCGCAGCACACCATTAGCACATTAAGTTAATGTTTTAATGATATCAGATTGCCTGGCTTCACCAAATGGAATTAATCTTTTCCACAATCTCTAGTTTGATGCTCTTTGAAAACAAGGTGATGTTAAAGGTCAGCGTCTACCATTTTTCAAATCCACTTTTTCCGCAGAGGGCCATATAAGAAATCTGACAAATGAGAGGATAAAATTCAGTCCATCAAGCTTGTTTGTTTAGCTAATAGGTAAGCTGTCCCAGTATCTCATCCAGATACTTCCTGAAGGTTGTCAAGTTTTGTGCTTCAACTATCTGTCTCTGTAGTTTGTTCAAGACTCCCAGAACTCTTTATGTAAAAAAGTGCTTCCTGGCTTCAGTCCTTCTCCTTAATTTCCACTGATGTCTTCGAGTACATGATGCACTGTCAAGTTGAAAGAATTCTGCTGGATCTACTCTATCAATGCCTTTTGAAAACCTGGAATGAGGTCCCCACAGAGACTCCTCTGCTTGAGACTAAACAGGTTTAATCCTCTGAGTCTGTCGTATCATTAAGACTGACTGAATTAAACTTGTAATAGAGGGCTGAAGCCTATCCTGTCAGCATCAGGCACAAAACAAGAACCAATGCTGCAGAGAATGGAAGTCTACCACACAGTCCACTGTCACGTTTTGCCTCAGGACCCTGCATTGGGTTAAGTGAGTTTCAGAATGCTGTGATGTTTTTAGCATTTATTAATTTTATTTATTTCTCACCTCTTAATGAAATTAATGCATTCTGAATACTAAAAAGATTATGAGGCTTCTTAAAAGATCTGTAAACCAAGCCAGAGCCTTGCCTAGCCTGCATAGAAGAGGCCTCACCCCAGGCAGCTTAACTTCCCAAACCCACAGACAGGTTTCAGCCTATACAGTGTCACACACGTGCACATGGGAGGCAGCTAAAGGGCTTGAGTAAGGGCAGTTCCGAGGCATGCCAGGATGTGGCAGAGTGCACTGACTCTTTTTCTCCCTTTCCTGTAGACCATTCACGGGAGATTCCACCTGGCTCTCTTGATGTCACTTCCAGGACCGAGCCTATGGAAGGAGATCTTGCCGGCTCCGGCCCTTGTGATGTCATGTCCGGGCTCGAACCAATGGCTGAAGACCTTCATGAGCCCGACCCCTATGATCTCACTTCCTGTCTTCCCCTTTAAAAGCCTGCACCTGCCTTTCCCTATTCCCTTTTGTGCACAGCACTGCTGTATTTATTTACTCAACTTTGCAGCCAGGAAACCAATTATACGGGTGGCTGCCCCAAACCTTTTCATGACTCTGAGTCGAGTTTCTGACAACAGGTACAAATAGGGGATTTGGCTTTAACAATTCAAAACATATCTTTAAAAGTGCTGATAGATAGATAGATAGATAGATAGATAGATAGATAGATAGATAGATAGATAGATAGATAGATAGATAGATAGATAGATAGATAGATAGATAGTGTCACACACGTACGGTTAGGAGGCAGTCAACAAGCCCTGAGGTAAGTGAAACATCACAAGGTGATCTTTTTCATCAGATCAAAAGAAGACAAATAATCCATTTTGCTCACCACTTCCGGATTCCCAAGATGGCCAGCCAATGTCACTCCCACAATCAATCCCCGATGAAAATGTCACTTTCCGGCCGCCCAATGATGATGTCACTTCCGACTCCCGAAGATGATGTCACTTCTGATCACCCTTTGATAATCTCACTTCCGTCACCGCCATAACAACATCACTTCCGTTCTCCAGATGATGACGCCAATTCCGTCACATCATTTCCTCCAGCCATTTTGGTCTGTATAAAAATGCCATTTTTCTGTTTGCCATTTGTCAATTACTTTTTTGAAGTATTTTGATCGTTTTTCATATATTTTCTTTTGCCTTGTCCACTGGACAATACGCAAGGTCATTCCCCAACTCTTTTTTTGTGGTGAAGAGTCAATTAATTCACAACAATAGATAGATAGATAGATAGATAGATAGATAGATAGATAGATAGATAGATAGATAGATAGATAGATAGATAGATAGATAGATAGATAGATAGATAGATAGATAGATAGATAGATAGTGATGTTGGATTCTTATGAGTAAGGGGAAAAACAACCATAGTAAAGCCCTGCAAACCAAGAAGTAACACACACAACGTCAATGCACAGCCTTATGTTAGTACACAGGAAGGTCAAGGAGGGAATGAATATCAGAGGTGCCTACCTCTCCGGATGAAATGAAAGCAAGTACAGCCACTCTAAGAAAAGGGGTATTGTGGGTACTACCTGGCTGAATTTGACCTCTTTGGCATAGAGAATCACCAGATATAGTGGAAATCCAGGGGCTGATAGAACAAATTCTAACATTAAGTTCCAGCAATTAATGTAGGGTTACCACTGACCCTGTAGTCATCAAGCAGTTAGTAAAGTAGACATGTCCAGCAATTTTCAGTCATTTAAATTGACATAGTCTGCTGGCGGTGTATATGAAAGTGACACATGGTCCATAAATTCCACAATATGTACACAGAGTAACGGCATTTATGTAACTAAAGGGTGGCGCGTTCCAGGGCGCCAAGGGGGGCATCTCCTACTCATTGTCAAAGTCTAATACTGACTTCCTGCTATGAACACTGAGGCCAACCGTTCACCATCCCCAAATGGTCTTCGACTGGCACTGCCAATCAGGGAATGAGACATTTTAATGAGCAGGATCCAATAAGGGAAGGTCTACATAACGGGCAGAAAATAATCAAACATAATCAGAATCTGAGTTTTCAGAAAATTTGCATTTTCTCCCATCAACATCACAACACTTAGGCTGCTTTTTCAGAAGTATATGGCTCTGGAGAGCATTTTAGAAAGTCTTCATTTTCATGTCTGCACTTTTAGTTTGTGGGAAAGGTGGTCTTAGAGTGACTTAAGGAAAGTTTCAAATCTCTGACTTTGTAATACTCTTCACATGCAATGTCTTTCATCCATCCATCCATTTTCCAACCCGCTGAATCCGAACACAGGGTCACAGGGGTCTGCTGGAGCCAATCCCAGCCAACACAGGGCACAAGGCAGGGTGCCAACACACCGCAGGACACACACAAACACACCCACACACCAAGCACACACTAGGGCCAATTTAGAATCGCCAATCCACCTAACCTGCATGTCTTTGGACTGTGGGAGGAAACCGGAGCGCCCGGAGGAAACCCACGCAGACACAGGGAGAACATGCAAACTCCATGCAGGGAGGACTCGGGAAGCGAACCCGGGTCTCCTAACTGCGAGGCAGCAGCGCTACCACTGCGCCACCGTGCCGCCCCATGTCTTTCATATGAAGTCATTTTTTTTATCAAGTGGACATCCCCTTAAGCAATTCATTCAAACATTATAAAGGATGGTACCACATGACAGCTGGACCCATGGCGAAGTTACTCCTGTGATCAAATCAATTGCCCCCCACCCTATAATGATGAAGAGTCGAGTTCACTAGCAAGTCTAAATTGCACCAACATGAATAAATGTAGATGTGCCCGGTGATGAACTAGCGCCCTCTTTAGAGCTCATTATGGATAGCATCTCATTCCTCAAATCAAGAGGCCAGTGTGACCTGATTGGGGATTCTCTGGAAGCTCTGCAGGGAACACGTGGTCCTCTCAGAAACCCTCTTTTTTTAATGAAGCATGCTCGGAAAATGGATAAATGAATGGAAATATTCATGAATTAATATCTTACTTTGTATGCTGCATATTATTAATAATCCTCTTCATAGAAACGGATTTATCAATTATTTGTAGCCATTGGGGGTTTCATTCAAGATATCAATGAAGCATATTATCATACACAGTGGAAATCGAGAACGATTAATTGAACCTCATGAATTTTAATACCTTTCGGTCTAATTTCCTTTAAATTAATTAATTAATTGGAACATGGCAGCACTTATGGGGACGAAGACAAATTCACATGGAAGCAAATTTAGAAAGGAAAAAAAAAGAAAGGCCAGCGAGTCTGCTTGATTGCCATTATACTGCTTCTTTAATTTTATTCTTATTTCTAAATCAGTTCAGTCCATTACAGCAGTGGTTCTCCACCTTTATTTCTCCAAGATCCCCCTGTGTACCCTGAAAATATGTGGGGGTCCCCCTATACAGGCCATGATATTTACCTTTTTGTGCGTTTGCTACAGTCTTGACAAAGGTGCCTGGAGTTTTTTTTTGTTTTTTCTGTCCACCCTGGCCATCGGACCTTACTCCTTTCTATGTTAACTAATGTTGTCTTATTTTAATTTTGTATTTTGTCTTTTATTTTACTTTTCTTCATTATGTAAAGCACTTTGAGCTACTTTTTGTATGAAAATGTGCTATATAAATAAATGTTGTTGTTGTTGTTGTTGCTTCTGAACCTACATTTATTACCAAAAGCATACTTCCTGTCAGTGATATTACACTGCTTGTGTTTTAATAAAGTATAATACAAACTTAATAGGCTATTTTCAAAAGCAGCCTGTAAGCATTTATTAAATTTAATTGTTTCTGAATTTCTTAACCATAGCAAAAAAAGAGTGGGCATTCTCAGGGATAAATAGTAACCGGTAATTAGCAAAATGCAGATATTGTTGGTAACATCAAAAGCAGTTCACTACTCATTCAGCTTAAGTATTACTTTTTAAATGAAGCGTAAAATGATTAAGAATTTTGAAAATTAAACATCAAAAGTAAATGCAGAATTAGTTGCTGCGGATATTTTTTCATTTGTTAATTACAGAAGCTGCTTCATTAGCCTCATTATTCTCATTCATTGGTGTTGAAGTCCATAAGTTCTTAAACTAGGGGCCACGACCCATTTTAGGTCATGTGTTGTCTGAATTTGGGTCACGCAGAGTCGTGATTCACAATAGTGCTCGGTGGGAAAGGGTCAAGTACGGTTAGCAGAGGGTCTTGCAATGGGCAGTTTAAGCAAATGCTATTGCTGCGCTTCAACCTACGTTGTTAACCCTAACCCTAACCCTAATGTGTAGGCCGGTCAGAGGGGATTCTGCATCTCAGAGACACAAGAAAGGCAAAACTGGGTTTTGAGAAGAAAAAAAATAAGTTTTAGAACCACTGTCTTAGTGTATTCAGCACAAGATCATTTCTATCAGCGATAGCCACATTCAACATGAGTGGAAATGCAAATGCATTTTCTCTCCACAAACAACAGTCAAGTCAGTGGAAAAGAGAAAAATGTCATGTGGGGCTTTGGCAGCAGTCAGGTAAGCTGTAGAAGGGTGGCCAGACATGACACCAGTGCGGCTTTAAAAATGCGAGAGGAGTGACAGCTGGTTTTGTTGTGGTAGGGTCATAAAGTCACCCTATTTTCACTTTAAGACTCTTTAAAGGTGGGATAAGTGGAACTTACGAAGTTCATTATTAGGTTTGTCTACTCTGGCACCTTAAATTTCACAAACACACAAACTCTATCTACCCAAGCACTGATTGTTATAATATGTTTGTTATAATATTAAGTTTAATGTCACTGTCTCTGTGCACACTGTTATGGATTCATTCATACAGGCAGACCAAGTATGTTACGCAGGGGCTCAGCATTTAGAATTGCCGAGCCAAGCACAGGACTAGATAGCCAAAGACAACTGGAGGATTGTATAGTCAGCCTAAAGACAGAATAGTATATTTCTGTCCTCTGTCAGCACAAAATCTTCTTTCCTTGTTGGGAGAATGAGAACTGCATATAGGCATTGTGCTATTCCTGTATTTTTTGAAGGTGGGGTTTGAGTCCTTTCCTGTTCTTGTCTGGAAACCAGAAAGAGAGCCTGCATGTGGAACAACCAGTATATAAGGATGGACCTACTGCCAATACACTTTGAAGCTTTCGGACGGAAGATTATGTCATCCGTCTGGAAAATCCTTTCAGCATGGTGACAAAAGATGGCAGACTGCGTAGCTCAAGACCCCCACCTTGATAGAGTCTGTCATAAGCTTCCCGTCTGTAACCGTGTAAAATCGTCAGTAAAGAAAGCTAAAGTATATCTTTTTCTCTCATGATTTTTGTACCGCCATAATCACTATGGGAGGGATATCGCCTTTTATATCATATTTCTATATTTCTTGGTTACTTAACATGCCGCAATTTCAAACGAACACATTTCCGGAGAGCTAGTGTCTCCAAAGGAAACACTGATTATGAGTGATGTTCACAAAGCCTATAGCGTGAACAAGATATGGGTGTGCCCAGATATAACCTAAACTTAAGGCTACCTTGGTTCCCGAGAATAACCAAGACACGTAGAGAGTGACACACCTTCACTGCGTACCAAATAAAACCTACACCTAAAGCTGACACGCCTTGATCCCTGAGAATAGCCTAGACACATAAATGTCCCTGGATATAAAACAACCCTTAAAGACTGACATACTTCAAACGACCAGCTACTATGAGGTTCCCTTTATTGGGGTGTCCACCTCAGCTGGCCAAACCTTGCAAGAAAAATAGTGGTGATCTCCTCACAATGGGCGCCTTGTATTTACTTTATTACTTCAGTAGCTTTAAATATACTGCACAAAGTATAAAAAGAAAGAAGAAAATATAGAAAAGTCTGTACAGTGGACCCTTGACTTACGAACTCAATTTGTTCGCGAGGGCTGGTTGTAACTCAAGTTGGTTGTAAGTCAAGACTATTTTGCCCATAAGAAATAATGGAAATACCCATAATGCGTTCTGAACCTCTCACAGCAACACTTACTTAACCTTTTCATAATAAAAAAGGGTTGTATAATGTGCATAATTTACCAAAACACCAATACATTTTCTAATGTACTAACTAAAAAGTTATAAAAAGTGCCTAGCCTACCAGAAACAACAATTTCATACTGTACTCACCATTTAATTTGACATCTTTGGGCTGCAGGAAGGAAGGAGGAGGAGAATGAAATGGAAGGTGGTTATTGTTTGGAAGGAGCCTCCTTATACAAATCTTTTCTTTGTAAAATTGTCGAGATGGTGGATTTCAACATACGGTACATATTAGTGAGATCGGTCACACGAACACCACTCTGATATTTCCACACAATTTCCTTCTTCGTTTCGATTGTGATTGCTTTCTTTACCTTTGTTACCTTCTCTTCCTTCCTTAGCAATTATTGAAATGAATTATATAAATCACTGCACTAACCGAAATTATGTCCACAAACACATGTATCTGGGCTCCGACTGACGCTTACAAACGCTCTCGGCTGTTTGTTTACAATTGCACAAGCGGATACACATGACCGTATTCAGATCGTAACGCAAGATGTTGGTCGTAAATCAAAACAAAAATTTTGCTCGTAAATCAAGTTGTTCGCATGTCAGGCCGGTCGTATATCAAGGGTCGACTGTATATATATATCCATCCATTTTCCAACCCGCTGAATCCGAACACAGGGTCACGGGGGTCTGCTGGAGCCAATCCCAGCCAACACAGGGCACAAGGCAGGAAACAATCCTGGGCAGGGTGCCAACCCACCGCAGGACTGTATATATATAGTCTTGGAAAAACTTACTAGAAATTAGCAGCAAATGATGTTGTCCAGAACGGCTTGTCAGCAGTTGGTCTTCTTTGGCAGAGTCTCGGGATGATGGGATGATGGAAAGAAAGCTCAGCTGACGTCATCAGGAAGCTCTCTGCTTACAATGTTCAGAGACTCCTAGTCTCTGGCCAGCTGATTAATGCAGTTCTCCTATTAGCTCATGTTGTAAGGAGAGCACTTCTGAGCCTGACTTTGTGGGATTGAGCCTGACCACTGGTAGTTCACCAGAGTGCAAGTCTTCAAACACATATGCATTGTGGTGTGAGCCCATGGCAGTACACTTGGCGATGGGGATTGGATTTGCATTGTGGATGTTTAGAGTGTAATGGCAACACTGCACAGAAAAGAGAGAGAGAGAGAGAGAGAGATCATCCATGAAGAACTGTTCTCGCAATGTTCAGAGACGGACTCTGAGTGGCAGACTAGTGGATCTCTCCTATTAGCTCTTGCTGCAGGGAGACCCTTTCTGAGCCAGACTTTGTAGGGTTGCAGCTGACCACCGGCAGTTCACCACAGTGTAAATCTTCTAACTGAGATACTTCTTGGTGTGAGTCCATGGAAATACACTTGGTGATAAAGATTGGATTTGTACTGTGGAAGGGTGGAGTGTAATGGCGACACTGGGCAGAAAAGGTGTGGCCAGACACCTAAAGAGAAAGAGAGATCAGCTGACATCACCAGTAAGGACTTCCTTCACAATGTTCAGAGATGGCCTCTGAGTGGCAGACTAGTGGAGTTCTCACGTCTGAGCCAGACTTTGCAACTGACCACAGGCAGTTCTCCACAGTGCAAATTTTCAAACTGAGATGCTTTGTGGCTTCAGTCCACGGCAACACAGTGCTAAAATGCTAAAGTCTTATGTAGCCGTCTTGCATGTTGCCTTCTTTTCAGAGCAGTCTGTTTCTATTCTATCTACAGGTTATGTTTAGGTGTGCAGATAAATGTGAGAGACTACTAAACACCAAATTGCTGTGTGTGTGTGGGACATCCATCTGATTTCTATCCAGACATGATGTGGACACTGGTGATGCATTTTAATTTCAGGTGAACGTGTGATCCAGCTGAACTATATGTGGATACAATCTATATGGGAAACAAATTCGAAAGAGGATCGTTCAGAAAACTAACAATTATAGTATGGCATATGTAACACATCTATACTAATTAATAAAAGGCAAAGCCCTCACTGACTCACTGACTGACTGACTGACTGACTGACTGACTCGCTCATCACTAATTCTCCAACTTCCCATGTAGGTGGAAGGCTGAAATTTGGCAGGCTCATTCCTTACAGCTTACTTACAAAAGTTAGGCAGGTTTCATTTCGAAATTCTACACGTAATAGTCATAACTGGAACCTGTTTTTTGTCCATATACTCTAATGGAGGAGGCGGAGTCACGTATCGCGTCATCCCGCCTCCTACGTAATCACGTGAACTAAAAACAAGGAAGAGATTTACAGCACGAGTCAAACGCGGGAACGAAGGTAAATAACATTAATTTTTGAGTGTCTTTTAATACTGTGTAAGCATACATATTAACACATGTGCAATTAAACGTGTGCATTTACGGGGTGATTTCTCAGGCTTAAAAGCTCGCCTTTTATCAAACGCGGGAACAAAGGTAAATGACGTTGTTGAGTGTCTTTTAATACTGTGTAAGCATACATATTAACACATGTGCAATTAAACGTGTGCATTTACGGGGTGATTTCTCAGGCTTAAAAGCTCGCCTTTTATTAAAAAGGTAAATGCAAACTGTTTTCATTCTGAAGGGCACAAACCACATTAGATTTCAGACGTTAGATTTCAGACGTTAAACGCGCAAAAATGTCGGTACACCAGATAAATAAGCGCAACATATTATCAGTTGTATTGTATGCTTACAATACATATAGAAATGTGTTAATCGTTAACTAATATTATGGGATGGTGTTTTTCGACTTGCGCCTTGATTTAAACGATTGCATTTCTTGGTGGGTTTGCGTAGCTTATTGTCAATATCTTTACATCTCTTTTTAAGACTTAATTTAAAAAGGTTTTCTTTTCTTCTTAATTAAAATTTAAAAGCAATACTTCACCACTGCGAAGCCCCTCTAGCGCTGACGTACGAGGTTCGATTACCGTAAGCGAGTGCAGTGAGTTTGTACGCCTGATGAGCCAAGAATAAGGGGGAAAGACGTGTCGCATACTCTTTGCATTATTTGACAGTAAACTATTTTCAACCATTCTATGATCTGCTTCTCACAACTGAAGGCACCGTGGCTGATGTTACCTCACTTGCAGGCCAACCATAAGCGTTACCTGGTAGGTAACCAGCCACTCACTTCACTCCCTTACGGGAATCGAACCTGGGACGTCAGCGCTACAGGCGAAGCCCCTAAAATTGCGCCACGGCGTGTGGTTCGTTTATTTGACAACATGTAGATCGGGGTAATTACATTCACGGCATTCGTAGTCTGATTCACAATCTGATTGTATGGGTGGTTACCTACCAGGTAACGCTAATAGTTGGCCAGCAAGTCAGCTCGAAGTGATCACTCGAGTGAAGGCAGCTTCACAAAAAAACAGATCCTTAACAAACTGTAATTAGTATATTTTCCCTCAATTTAAAAAGGTTTTCTTTTCTTCTTAATAAAAATTTAAAAGCGGTACTTCGCTGGTGCGAAGTGCGTGGATTTGACCGACTGACACATACAGACATATTCATGAGTGCAGGTACTTCGGAAAGGAAGCACCGTGTAAACCTAAAGTTTAAATTAAGTTCATAGACCTACAAAAGGTTGCCATTGATTTGAGGCAAGATTGCTTTTCTCCTGTACAACTATACGTTGCATTCTCAAGAGTGTGCTTGCACGGCTTCGGATATAGATATATATATATATGTATGTATGTCTATATATATATATGTAAGCTTATAAGTACTGCCTTACTTCTCTTTAAGAAAGGAAGATGTAATGATACTTGATTTAAACGATTCCATGTCTTGCTGGGTTTGCGTAGCTTATTGTCAATATCTTTACACCTTTTTTTAAGACTTATTGACTGAAACGGGCTTTCACGAAAAAAGTTAGGGCTTTGCTGCAGGATACACCCTCCACAAGTTAAGCAAGTAAAAATAAAATATATATTTCTGTTTTATTTAAACCTTTTAAGTTCGTATGCATAGCCCCATTTGGCTGTTTTAGTTTTTTTTTTCTTTCTTCAGTAATATTTAATCTCCTTAAAGAAAAAGAACATCTGCATTTTACTTTTTTTGTATCTCTTTAGTAATATTTTAGTGTAAAAGGATAACCAGTATTTAAACCTTTTATGTTACTTTATAAATTTATTTTACACAATGTTGAAAAATTAATAAGAAAGCTACATATTTTGGCAGCTGCTGCTTTAATTTTCAATGAAATGAAAAAAGCTCTTCAAGAGAAAACGTCAATGAAGAAGAAACAGTTTGCACTATCTAAAAAGGAGAAACCCTCATTTATAAAGGTTTGCTGCAGATGACTTAACTGAAAATAAATTAATAGTTCCTATGTGTATAATACATATTTATCTATTTTACTTATGCCTTTATTCCAGCAACTTGCAACATCTGAGGTACAATTTGTTACATTACTTTTGTTTTTTGCAGCACAGGCAGGTGAAGTGACTTCCTCAGGGTCACACAGTGGTGTCAGTACCAGGATTTGAACTGACAAGCTCCGGGTTTGCTGAAATATTACTGAAGAAAGAAAAAAAATGAAAACGGGCAAATAGGGCTATGCATACAGATGTCCATCTATCCATTATCCAACCCGCTATATCCTAAATACAGGAGCCAATAAGTAGATATGTATATATACAGTATATATACAGTATATATATATATATATATATATATATATATATATATATATGAATGTATGTATGTATGTATATATGTATGTCTATATTTATATGTATATATATATATGTAGATATGTAAATTTGTATATGTATATATATATATGTATATGTGGATGTGTATATGTATATATATGTATATGTAGATATGTGTATATGTAGATATGTATATATATGTATATATGTTTATGTATATATATGGTTACATAACCTCTTTAACACATTACTTCTTCGCTGCGAAGCGCGGGTATTTTGCTAGTTTTTAAATATTGAAGAAATGGGCCAAATTTGGCCTGAAGATTTTAGGTTTGACACCCTTGCTGTAGGTTGATTTTTATTGGTTTAAGTATTTTGGTGCTATTTTGTCATTATTTCTAGTCATCTTGTAACTCCTCTGGAAGTTTACTGGGAACTCCCAGGTGGGACTCACACTCAACCCTCTCTGAGTTGCGAACAACATCACTACAGGATCATCAGGAGCTTCTTCCTTTACTTGCAATTGACCAGTCTAGCAACTTACTGGACACAAAACTATTTGAAGCATAAAAAGATCATCATAAAACTGAAAGTAAAAAGTGCGATTGGTTTTGACGACAAGTCCTCACAAAATCTATAATAATAAATGACAAAATAAGGTCCACAACCATCAGCTTTGGACATTATCAAATGGAAAATGGCAAAACTGACTTGCACATTCAGACAGAATGGTACCAAACAGGTCTGTTATCTCAGGAAGGGATAAGGAAATGAGGTTGACACCAGTTATGGAGTGATACAATTAACTAAACATGGAAGTGATGAACAAATATCTCAGTATTGCCTTCTGTGGAGAAGTATGGTGGTTGGTCTAACCTGAAATGACTGGTTAATGACTGGGTTAGGACCTGAATTCATGTCTCTGAAGATGGGAGATCATCAATTCTGGGAGCTATCTAAACAATGTTGGTACGGAGGTACGAATGTGCGAGGTGGTGTGTGTGTCTGAGGGAGATGGGGTAGTTAAAGGAATGCCACAGAATTGAGAGACACACCATAGTGCTGGTATTTCAATATGTGAGTAATTAGAAAGCGTTTGAAAGACAATGAAGTCTGAAGGAAGTTTCTCTGTGGAAGACCAGCTATGTTATATGGGTTGGAGACGATGGCACTGACCAAAAAACAGGAGACAAAGCTGGAGGTGGCAGATTTAAAGATGTTAAGATTTACACTGGGTGTGACAAGGATGGACAGGATTAGAAATGAGTACATTAGAGGGTCAGCTCAGGCTGGATGCATTGGAGGCAAAGTCAGAGAGGCGAGATTGTGTTGGTTTAGACATGTGCAAAAGAGAGATGCTGGGTATATTGGGAAAAGGGTGCTAGGGATGAATCTGCCAGACAAGAGGAAAAGAGGAAGGCCTAAGAGGAGGTGAGAGAGGACATGCAGGTGATGGGTGTAACAGAGCAAGATGGAGAGGACAGGAAGATATGGAAAAAGATGATCCACTGTGGCAACCCCTAACAGAAGCAGCTGAAAGAAGAAGAAGAAGTGAGTACTGGATGTGGTTAGTATCCATTTGGGCATTCCAGTTGGGATCATATTGTGGTCAGGTCAGTTAAATAATTCAGAGAGAGTCATGAAGACAGAGTGAAGTGGCTTCCCATTTACCTGAAAATTGGAGATGGTTGTTGGCATTGAGATCTGGCGATCGTGAAGGAATCGGGAAGAGTGGAAGAGAACACTTTGGTGATTAGTCTTCTGAGAAACAGGAGAAGTGGAAGAACTGAGAGCAACGTAATGTGATGCAGTAGAAGAGGTGAATAGATGAGCTGTTGGCTAATTGGACTTTATAAGCTTTTAAGTCTGAACTTTTAATATCTTCTGGCACTTATTTATTTTGTTCTTTGTATTTTTTTTTGTATGTGCCATTATTTACTTTTTGATTGTAGTTCTAAAAAAGTTCATAACATTCAAACCTGGTCTGGCTTTGAAACTAATAAAGAACTAATAGAGAACAATTTTCTTTTGCCCTATATCCTACAGAGCTGCAAAAGGCAATAAGCAGTTTTTTGGTTTTGCTGATGTTAAGTTGCAGACAATTCTCTTTGCACCAAGAAACAAAGTTCTCCACCAGGCTTCTGTACTCTGTCTCATCCCCCTAATCAATATACCCCATAAGTGCAGAAATCATCTGAGAATTTCTGCAGGCGATGTGATCTGTGGTATAACAGCAGCAAACAATGTTTAGAGATGCATTGTGGTCTGCAGGCATACTGCGTGTTCAGATATGGCATTTCCAATTGGACAATAATGTGAACTTAAATTTAGTTATTCATTGAGGCTTGCAGTGAGACATCGGATGCTGTGAAGTCTTGTCCCTGTTTTTTTTTTGGAGTCATGTCATTTACTGTTGTGATTGTGCTGAAAATTAGACCTCGTGTGGCTCTTCTTTGATAACTTACTTAACAGCAGTTATTTTCACCTTCTTTAAACTGGGTCCATCCATCCATCCATTAACTTTACCCACTTATCCAGGGCAGAGTCATGTGGCAGCTGGAACCTATCCCAGCAATCACTGGGCGCAAGGCAGGCACAACACCTGGACAGGGCACCAGGCACACTGTTTAGTGTGATTTAGTTTTACAGTTCATTTTTCCATGGATGAAGCTGCCACTTCTTACAACCTCACATTGACTGAGGCAGTATTGACATAACTGAGCAACAGACGACACATACAGTAGGTGGCAGTGCCTCATCTGCGTTTGCCAGTAGCCCAGTGGGGTCTTAAAATATCAAAGTATAATCTGCTTTTACAGAATGGGGGTAGGCGTATCGATATCCAAGTCTACCATAAAGAGAAGACTGCATGAAAGTAAATACAGAGGGTGCACTGCAAGGTGCAAGCCACTCATAAGCCTCAAGAATAGAAAGGCTAGATTGGACTTTGCTAAAGAACATCTAAAAAAGCCAGCACAGTTCTGGAAAAGCATTCTTTGGACAGATGAAACCAACATCAACCTCTACCAGAATGATGGCAAGAAAAAAGTATGGAGAAGGCGTGGAACAGCTCATTATCCAAAGCATACCACATCATCTGTAAAACACGGTGGAGGCAATGTGATGGCTTGGGCGTGCATGGCTGTCAGTGGCACTGGGACACTAGTGTTTATTGATGATGTGACACAGGACAGAAGCAGCCGAATGAATTCTGAGGTGTTCAGAGACATACTGTCTGCTCAAACCCAGCTAAATGCAGTCAAATTGATTGGGTGGCGTGTTATGATACAGATGGATAATGACCCAAAACAACCCAGGAGTTTATTAAAGCAAAGAAGTGGAAAATTCTTGAATGGCCAAGTCAGTCACCTGATCTTAACCCAACTGAGCAGGCATTTCACTTGTTGAAGACTAAACTTCAGACAGAAAGGCCCACAAACAAACAGCAACTGAAAGCCGCTGCAGTAAAGTCCTGGCAGAGCATTAAAAAGGAGGAAACCCAGCATCTGGTGATGTCCAGGAGTTCAGGACTTCAGGCTGTCATTGCCAGCAAAGGGTTTTCAACCAAATATTAGAAATGAACATTTTATTTCCAGTTATTTAATTTGTCCAATTACTTTTGAGCCCCTGAAATGAAGGGATTGTGTTAATAAAATGCTTTAGTTGCCTCACATTTTTCTGCAATCGTTTTGTTCACCCCACTGAATTAAAGCTGAAAGTCTGCACTTCAACTGCATCTGAGTTGTTTCATTTAAAATTCATTGTGGTAATGTACAGAACCAAAATTAGAAAAAAAGTTGTCTCTGTCCAAATATTTATGGACCTAACTGTATATACAAGGGGGGACTGAAAAACTTCTGAAATTGTCAAAAAACTTTATTATAAAACTTATGTCAGTTTCCCTTTTATCACCAGCCTTGAGATGTAATACACTAGTCCCAGTGCTTTTTTTATTCCTGTTAACATATTTCTGTTTGCATCTTCACTGAATGGTCTCCTCCTGTTTGTCAAATTTCTTATGTTCTTACGTAAAAAAAAAAAAAAATCATGAAAGTCACCTCTTAAAAATAATGGTTCTTTAATGGCACTGTACAGTTTTTTACTGAGTCGTGTGGTTCCTTGTAGAATTATTGCTAAACTAAGTACCATTTCATTCTATGAAGGATTTTTTTTTTTGCAAATGGAGTTGGTTCTTTGTACTTTGAAAAACATCGTAATACCATATATACTCGTGTATAAGTTGGGTCTTGAAACTCGAAAAATCGATCATAAAATCAGACCTCGACTTATACGGCTGTTCAAAAATGTGAAACTTAAATTATTATTATTATTTTGTTTACATCTTCTTGCCTCCTCTAATCTCGCACCAGTTTCTCAGACACATTGAATTGCAGCAGCGCAGTTACCGATTCACCACTTCAATGACTTTTAATTTAAAACCCACTTCATATTTTCTTCTGATCGAACGTTCCATCGTAGATAAGGGATGCTTTTACGATAAAGGTGTATGAGTATCAGTGCAAACATCGCTTTGGAATAGTTCGGGTATTACCTTGTGTTCACGTAGGCACCATACATAGGGGAAAAAAGGCTCTGTGCTCCAAGTTTACTCTGTCAGGTGGGTGTTAGCATATCATAATCTCTTGGACCAATAGCGTGAGTTTTCTGCATTCGACTTATACGACCAACATTATAAAATACCGGAAATTGTACTGTGAAATCAAGTCCCGACTCATCCACGGGAGAACTTATCCATGAGTGGGAAAAAAACCTGAAATGTTTCATGTATGGTAGGCTACCTAGAGGGACACTCACAGATCGAGGAAACCTAAACTCAGCCTGTGTTCTTGTATGCAGTGAGAGTCCTTCTAAAATTGTGACTCATTGGTATTTCACAAATCTGTTCAACTATTTATCTGGATGAAGCCTGTTACAGATCTGAATAAATGTTGATTCTTTCTGGAGCCTTTATGTGGGTGGGTCTTTTGGGAACCAAAAATGGTTCCTCTTTGGCATCGCCCTGAAGAACCACCTTTATTTTTAAGTGTGTAGAATAAAAGTCAAAAACATGGACTCAATCAGCTCAGTACAATGTGACTTGGCGAACTGATTAACCAGACATGTAGGTGTATGATATGCAGTGACATATTTGAGCACTACACCCTACTCCGGTGCTATTGACTGATTTTGGGAATTTTTGGATCCCGATCCCCATATGTTCTTTTCAGGAGATTTTTTTTCAGTTTTCACCATCATGACCACTGGCCTGCTGCCAGTCAGAGCAGGTTAACAAGCACTCTGTTACTCTTTACTGTTTAAGTCACCGCCCCTACTCTAAGCTCCGCCTTCAGGAGATGTCAGATTGGTTTAGAAATGTGACACTCAGTGAGTTCCCACCCACTTTTAAGGCCTGTCTCTGGTTGTGTGTTTCATATGTCAGGCTTTCAAGTCTAATTATAAGCAGACAGGAGATTTAGGTGGCCCAGCAGGATGGTGAGGAGCCCGCTTTGGTGGTTACCATTATCAGTTTAGCAGGAAATGTTTATTGGGAGGCAGCAGCTATAAAAAGAAATCCAGTTTAAACTGCTTAACAATGATGAGCACATAATGCCTTAAACAGAATATATGCAATGGTGGAAGCAGTAGCATGTTTAACAAGAACCACGTGACTGGATAATTAGTTCTGAGCCATTATAAGTGCTCTTACGAGGCGGATGTGGGCTTTAGACTTAAAGATTAAAACAATTATTTCTGTTCAATTAAAAAGCACTTGCTGTGTGTTTGTTTCTGCTTCTTGCTGTTCTCTTGAATGTATCAGTTACAGCCGCTATTTCTTAGAAGTGCAATTAATTAAAGACAAGCACAAAAACGCAGATTAGTCACTGCCACATGCTTTCCAGAATCGGGAGAAAAAAAACAGAAAAGCTCTTTGCACCATTTCTTGTACTTTCTTCTATAATTAATGTCTTTTAGAAACATGCCTGTTAACAAAGACTTGTGCTGGCATTTAAACTGGCGTACTTGCAGATGTGTTATGCGTTACCCCCACCGCCACCCCCCTACCCGCGGCTTTCATTGAGCAAGTCGTCAGCCTTAGAATGACAAATAAGTCATTTGCTTGTTCAAAAGCCCCTCCTCGTATCCTTTCGCTCAAATTTCGTCTACACGGAGTGCAGGTGAGTGTGCTTAGCTGTCAGTTTACATTTACGAGAAGTTGGAAAGGGGTGTCTGTTGAGAATTAAAGGAAAGCAATGCATTTAGTTGAAGAGGTTGAGTGCACATATTCATCGTGACACCAGCATTGTTCCTGAATGTACCCAGTGCATCGTGGGCTAAAGTGGCATGAAGGGCTAAAGGCCTAATGGAATTACCGATTACATCAAACAAAAATGGGAGAAGAAGAGCGTGCGGTGTATGTCAGAGAGGCCTGACATGCCTGAAGGTGAAGACAAGCAAGACGAAAACACACTGCAATTAAAGGCAACTTAAGCGACTATCGATTTGCTTGTGCTGATTGGATCTTCTCAACCACAATTAGATTTTCTTGCAAAACCTTTTTTTTAACAGTTTTTCAAATAAGGGCAGACTCACAGACAGTCATAAAGATAAGATCTAACTATTTCATTAAGTGTTACAATTCAGCTTCTATGCATTGCACTACCTATGGCACCTTGCAAAGTATTTAGAATCGTTAAAATTTTCAAATAATGCATGTGAACCACTGGGGGGCGTTGCAGCACCCCAAACCCCAGACACAGTAGCACGGCACAGTTCCAGATGCCAGTAGGTAGATTTATTGCCACAAATACCTTAACACGTTCTGCAGCTCCAACAATATGACTCTTCCTTTCTCCACTCTTCCCAGTTGAGCTTCGTCTGACTTCTCTCCTGACTCTGACTCCCCGGGTGAAGAAGAGAGGCTTCCTTTATACAGTGAGTAGTTCTGGTGCCATCAAATTGCATCCAGGAAGCACTTCTGGGTCAGGCGGAGCATCCCTGTGACACGAGAGCCAGTCTCCAGCAGCTCCTCCTAGCATTACCTGAGAACCCCAACAGGGTTGTCCACCAAACTACAACTCCCATGCAACCCAGCGCGATGTACGCCAGTGGGATGTCGTCACAAAGTGTATTGGAGAAGCTCACAGCCCCGGGAGGCAGTCTCCCTTTGTCCGTCCATTATAATGACCTCTCCACCAGGTAAGGAACTATCCATCCCGGCTGTGATGCCAGCCAACCCATGTTGTCTATTACATGTAGAAGATAGATAGATAGATAGATAGATAGATAGATAGATAGATAGATAGATAGATAGATAGATAGATAGATAGATAGATAGATAGATAGATAGATAGATAGATAGATAGATAGATAGATAGATAGATACTTTATTAATCCCAATGGGAAATTCACATTCTTCAGCAGCAGCATACTGATACAATAAATAATATTAAATTAAAGAATGATAATAATGCAGGTGAAAAAAAGACAATGACTTTGTATAATGTTAAATGTTAACATTTACCCCCCCGGGTGGAATTGAAGAGTCGCATAGTTTGGGGGAGGAACGATCTCCTCAATCTGTCAGTGGAGCAGGACAGTGACAGCAGTCTGTCGCTGAAGCTGCTCCTCTGTCTGGAGATGATCCTGTTTAGTGGATGCAGTGGATTTTCCATAATTGATAGGAGCCTGCTGAGCGCCCGTCGCTCTGCCACAGATGTCAAACTGTCCAGCTCCATGCCAACAATAGAGCCTGCCTTCCTCACCAGTTTGTCCAGGCATGAGGCGTCTTTCCTCTTAATGCTGCCTCCCCAGCACACCACCGCGTAGAAGAGGGCGCTCGCCACAACTGTCTGATAGATAGATAGATAGATAGATAGATAGATAGATAGATAGATAGATAGATAGATAGATAGATAGATAGATAGATAGATAGATAGATAGATAGATAGATAGATAGATAGATAGATAGATAGATAGATAGATAGATAGATAGATAGATAGATCTTTATTGTAATTGTCACTTTTACAAAGGAATAACGAAATTGAAGGTGCTGTCGACTCAGTGTGAGGCATAAGAAGAATATAACAGTAATGAGTGCATTACAAATATATACAAATTACACTTTTCATATACGTATTGCACTGGTTAAATGTACAAATTGCACTGACTGACTTAAGATCTATATTGCACATTGAGAGAATGATATGGAGCAGTTTTATTTGAGTTCAGGGCCATGATTGCTTTTGGATAAAAGCTGTTTTTAAGGCGGTTTGTCCTGATTTTCATTGCTCTGTATCCCTTGCCCGATGGCAAAAGCTGGAAGAGGCAATGACCGGGATGTGATGCATCTTGTGAAATGCCTATTGCTTTATTGCGGCATCAGGAGGTGTAGATTTGTTCCAGAATGGGGAGGGTACTGCCCATTGTTCTCTCCGCTGTCCTGATGACCCTGTGGAGCGCTTTCCTTTCTGAGGAAGTGTTCCGATGATCATTTACATTTCTAAAAATTTCTATATAGACCGACAATAAGCTAGAAATAAAATAGAAACACCTTCTTACTACTAGATGGTTCATGAAACTCTTGCTTACTACTAGTATGTTCTGGAAACTCTGCCTTAGTATTAGAATGTTCTTGGAACTCCTCCTTAGCACTAGAATATTCTCTGTCTCTTTTTTTTTTATCATTAACTAATTAAGTACCCCATGCAAGAGTACGTATGCAGGAACAATACAAATAAAATATTCACAATGGAGTGACATCTAATTTCACAATCAGGCCTAAATTTCATATCTATCATAGCAAGCTATTCCCTTGGCCCCATTCTGACTCTCGTATTGGCTTTTGTTTCTTTACATTCTTGATACAAATCTGATTTCTTTTTTAAAGCTTCTGTAGCTATCTCTAAAGGAGCAAAAGGTGCTGGACTTTTCATACCGTTTTGCTGGCTTACTTGTAACCTTGAGTGGGAAAAGCTTGAACTAGTGACTGGTGCAAACAAGTGACTTAAATAAAACAACAGTCTTCATTTGAATGATATAACATTTTAAATAACTAGGGGGCTTCACCCCCTACTCGCTTCGCTCTCCAACCCCCCGACCCGAGATATGCGCCAGCCGCTTCACGTCTCTGCCGCTCACATGTGTGGATATCACTTTCACCAAACAGCAAATCTTTTAATTCTCACGGATACGCCTCTTTATTGGGAAGAAACACTATTTTTCCCAGATGGCAACATGAATTAGACGATCTACAAGTCTCCAACTTAAAGTTTAAAGCCAAACAATATCTACTTACAGTACTTCTGTCATATCACCTATGTCCATTTATTCGATCTCTTTTTGCTGTTCCGTTATTTCACCGAGTAATAATTCCCATTTATTTGCGCTAATGCAATCTTTACTATAATTTTTTTGAGACTTTCGAATTGTAGTACTTTCATAATCTTTAACCTGCTCTGCATGTGTATTGCACCAACGTTTTTGAACCTCTTAGATAGATAGATAGATAGATAGATAGATAGATAGATAGATAGATAGATAGATAGATAGATAGATAGATAGATAGATAGATAGATAGATAGATAGATAGATAGATACTTTATTAATCCCAATGGGAAATTCACATTCTTCAGCAGCAGCATACTGATACAATAAATAATATTAAATTAAAGAAAGATAATAATACAGGTGAAAAAAACAGACAATAACTATGTATAATGTTAAATATTAACGTTTACCCCCCCTGGTGGAATTAAAGAGTCGCATAGTTTGGGGGAGGAACGATCTCCTCAATCTGTCTGTGGAGCAGGACAGTGACAGCAGTCTGTCGCTGAAGCTGCTCTTCTGTCTGGAGATGACATTATTTAGTGGATGCAGTGGATTCTCCATAATTGATAGGAGCCTGCTGAGCGCCCTTCGCTCTGCCACAGATGTTAAACTGTCCAGCTCCATGCCAACAATAGAGCCTGCCTTCCTCACCAGTTTGTCCAGGCGTGAGGCGTCTTTCCTCTTAATGCTGCCTCCCCAGCACACCACTGCGTAGAAGAGGGCGCTCGCCACAACTGTTTGATAGAACATCTGCAGCATCTTATTGTTATTAAGACATTCGCACGTACTGTGTCTGACAATAGTAAATAGTAAATAGTAAATGTTTGAGAGGAAGGTGGGACTTGTAAAAATCTCTTGGCAAAAAGTCTTGTCTCACGGTACCTGAAATGATCTCTGGCGGGAGTTGAAATTATCTCAGAGAAAGTCTCACCCCAGGATTTCGTTTTATAATAGAGAGACATGATATAATATAACACAGCATGACATGACATACCTTAATACACTATAACCACTATAACACAGTATGACAAAACATGTGTCAGAATCACAAGCCTCAAAAGGTTTGGGGCAGCCACCCGTATATGTTTCCTGGCTGCAAAACGGATATTAATAATGTACAGATGTGTACAGACTGGCGTCTACAACAGAACTGATTCAATAGCACAAAGATGGTGGGTTTAAAGCAGAGCAGAGGAAGTGACGTCATCAGTGGGGCCGCAACCAGAAGTGACGTCATCGGGGCCAGGATTTCCCTTAACTCATGAGAGAAAGAGTTAGTGCACTCTGCCACCCCCTGGTCTGGCATGGAATTACTCTCATTCAGGCCCTTTAGCTGCTTCCCATGTGTACGTGTGTGACAAGCCCCCCCTCCAGCCCAGACCAGAGTGGTGGCGGCTCTGAGGCTAGGAATCTGCACTGGCAATCGGAAGGTTGTCGGTTCGAATCCCATAATGCCAATAGGGGCTCTGCTCTGTTGGGCCCTTGAGCAAGGCCCTTAACCTGCAATTGCTGAGCGCTTTGAGTAGTGAGAAAAGCGCTATATAAATGCAAAGAATTATCCATCCATCCATCCATTTTCCAACCCGCTGAATCCGAACACAGGGTCACGGGGGTCTGCTGGAGCCAATCCCAGCCAACACAGGGCACAAGGCAGGAACCAATCCCGGGCATGGTGCCAACCCACCGCAGGACACACACAAACACACCAAGCACACACTAGGGCCAATTTAGAATTGCCAATCCACCTAACCTGCATGTGTTCGGACTGTGGGAGGAAACCGGAGCGCCCGGAGGAAACCCACGCAGACACAGGGAGAACATGCAAACTCCACGCAGGGAGGACCCGGGAATCGAACCCAGGTCCCCAGATCTCCCAACTGCGAGGCAGCAGCGCTACCCATTGCGCCACCGTGGCAAAGAATTATTATAATTATTATTATAGACTGAAAGGTCATGAATTCAATAAAGTGCATTGGCGTTGATATGAAGAGGGCCTTGCCAATGAACAAGCGAAAACTTAAAGAAACCACCTGGTGATACCTGGATTTGACTCCTTGTGCAGGGCCATTCCCTGTAAAAGGTTCATGATCCATAACAAGGGTGAACTCACAGCCCAAGAGGCAGTAACTCAGCTGCGTAATCGCCCATTTGATCACCAAGGCCTTCCTTTCCACCGCCGCATACCTGGTCTCTCGTTCCAGCAGTTTCCAGATCAGGAACATGACGGGGTGTCTCCTCTGGCTCAGCATGGCACCAAGGCCTGTGTCTGAGGCGTCCATCTGGAGAATGAAAGGTAGAGAAAGGTTAGGAGCTTTCAAGACTGGTGCTGATGTAAGGGTTTGTTTTAAGTCACAAAATGCAGCATCTGTCTTATCAGTCCATGCTACATTATTCGGGGCCCTCTTCTTTGTTAAATTAGTCAAAGGCGCCGGTCTCTCAGAGAACCCGGGCAGTAGTATCCCGCTAAGCCAAGAAAGGGTTGGACTTGCCACTTGGTTCGTGGACGGGGCCATTTCAGTATGGCATCTACTTTGGAGCACTGTGGCTTCATGGTACCCTGACCCACCAGGTAGCCTAAATACTAGGCATTTCTTGGGATTAATCCAAAGTCCGTTCTCATCAAGTGTCCGTAATGCCGCTCGAACCTGCTGTAGATGTTCCTCCAACGTGCTGGAATAGAAGACAACGTCATCCAGATATGCAACACTATACTGTACAAGTTATGAGGCCAGAGAACTTAATCCACCAGGTGCTAGAAAGTCATAGGAGCCCCATGTAACCCAAATGGAAGGACACAAAACTAAACGCAGAGTCCATTAAAGGAACCTGCCACTACCCCATTTTCATGTCAAGAGTGGTCAAATATTTAGCCTGTCCTAGCCTCTCGAGGAGGTCATCCACTTGTGGCACTGGATAGGCATCAAACTGGGAAACTTTATTAAGTCGATGGAAGTAATTGCAAAACCTCCAACTCCTGTCAGGCTTTAAATGAACTGACACAACATAAATAAAACAAAATAGTATGATATAATGTAACACAACATGATATACCATTAAATAAAATAGCATTCTCAAACTCAGATCAGTGTCATTTCGTGTCAGGGAGCCAGGAGCCTATCCTGGCAGCACTATAGACTCAAGACAGAAATTGGTCCAGAAAGAATGAATTTCATTTTATTTAAGCTTTGAAAAAAAAATGTATGTTTTTGTTTGAACAGAAGGTGGCAGTATAATCACTACATTGCGAAATTAAACGAAATGGTCGACCTAGAAAGTAAAAAAGGATTAACTAAAAATTCCAGTGACGTATTGTTGCGTCTTCAACACATTTTACAAAGCATTTTCGATTTTTTCATGGAGCCAGGTACCGTGGTTATCTGTAGATTTCCCCCTTCAAACATATGCTTAAACGCGTTTGGGTCAAGTGTTCAGAACTTTAATTGATAGTTCCTTTTCAGGAGAAAAAAAAGATTCACACGCAGTTGAGCAAAGTGGATTTTAATATGCCCACTCGCTAGGAGCTTGAACTGTGCATTAAATGGAGATAAAATTTAAATGAAACTTAAGTTTGCTTAAATGTATTCAGTTAATAATGCAGCATGGAAGATCCAGAACATTATGTTTCAGAGACATAGACTTTTTCAGAAAATATTTAATCCGTTAAAATATAATTAGAGAAGAGGGTCACGATCAATTATAAAATAAAATTAACGGCACGTCAGTGCGCTATTGTTAGAATTAAATCCGTAGGCATAACGTGGGCTGCGTGTTTCACCGGCGCATAGAGAATGTGGCGGTGGCGTGATGGACGTCACCGGCTCCAGGCGTTTAGACTTTGGTTCAACTCTTGTTTGTGAGCACCTCGATTTCGCGTGTTTAAAGTCACACGTTTAGTTGGATTGACGACCCACAACTTATTCCAATGCAGCAGTGAATTTGTCCTGTGATGAAATGCCGTGCTGTCCAGGGCTGGTTCACGTCTTCCGTCTATTGGAGTAATACGGAGGCTCCAGCTCCTGGATGCAGAGGTCGATTTAACAGAATTAACAGCTGCGAGTTTAATCCATAAGGGGTTATGGGAATGACTCGCCAAAAAGGGAAGGTCAAAAGGTAAAGATCTGCTGGGACGTGCCTTGCATAGGTAAGCGAGCCTGACAACGACGCCTCCCCGGCGTTACTTGGCACTTCAGTGTCTTGTTGCGTGAGCTGAGAGACGACGGCTTCACTTGAGGGTGGCATCAAACGATGGAATGTGTGCCCTCAGGGGTAATTCGTGGAAGCATATTGGCACAGACGTTTTATTCGCTGAATTTTTTTAGTAAGTAGGTGAATCGTGACTGCTTCAGCGGAAGTTTTCCATATGTCTACATTCGTTCATCTACCACAATGCCACTGCTAGGTTTCCTTTTAACGTACTCTTGAGTGTGCGCCAATTAATGCCAGGGCACAGCCACAGATGCTGGTCCAATTTTGAACCATCCGATCACTTATAAAGTGTACAAGGTAAATATTTCAGAAAGACAGTTACCAGGCCGGGAATCGGATCCAGGTTCCTTCTTCTGCCATGCAGCAACGTTAACAATTGCGTCACCGTGCCGCTCTCCATCAAATCATCAAATATGCAGAACCAGTGAGCACATTAGACGACACAGGCGGTGCCATCTCTAGAGGGGTGCCGTTTAGGTAAGTTAAGAGGTGTGCTACTCCGGGCAGCGAGTGGGAACTCCAGGATGTGTTACGGGACCGTCTCCGCGCTCCGGACACTAAGGGGCGCCATTTAGGTAAGTTAAGGGCGGCATATGAACTTCGAGCGGCATTGCATACGCTCGTAAAAATAGTTGTTCTTTAATGACGCTTTAGATTTCTTTACTCGGCTGTGTGGTTCCTCACAGAATGACTGCTTGACAAAGCACCACTTCATTCTGGGAAGGGCTCATTGCATATGAATGTTTTTTGTGCTTAGAAAAGTTTCTTAACACGTAGACAAAAATAAAATCTTGAATGTATGGTAGACTGCTTAGCAGGACACTAACACATTAAGACAACCTAAACTTTGCCTGTGTAATTTTATGTATGCTGCAAGAATCCTTCAAAAATCACGAGCCTTTGGTATTTTACAAATGTGTTACCCTCTAGTCATGGGGGTATACTGTATTGAACCTGTTACAGATCTCAATAAATGAAAGATTCTTTCTGGAACCTTCATATAGCAGGGTCTTATGGAATCCAAAAATTGCACTCATATGGCATTTCTTTGTGCAACCACACAGGCACATTGATTTTTAAGAGAGTATATGCAACTAGTTTATATTTGAGGTCAGAAAACTGTTAAAAGTGATCATTTTAAGAAGCAAGAGCGAGTGACTTGAAGTTTCCATTTATGCTTTGACTTTTATAACACTTTGCAGCTTTATGGCGCCTCACAGCTCTGGCACGGCAGTGAGCTTCTCTGATTGAAGTCTTCTATGCCGTCAGGTAACTCAGAATTGCCAACTTAGAAGTGTCAGGGATTCGTATCTCAGTATTTTATGCCGACAATAAAAATCGAACGGACAAATTGGAAGAGAGAGGCAGATTGGTAATAAAGAGAGTACCAGCATTTCAAGTGAAATGGTGAATTAAAAATCAAGGTGCCAGAGTATTTCTTCAGAGCGATGCCATGGGGGATCCATTTTTGGTTCCCAAAAGACCCCTCTACGTGAAGGCTTCAGAAAGAAGCTTTTATTTATTTATACCTGTAACAGGCTCCAGGTAATAACCATGATTTATGATATACCAGTGGGCTCCTGGTTTTTAAAGGATCCTCACACAGGCTCAGTTCAGGTTTTTTTTTTAATCTATTGGTGTCCTGTTAAGATAGATAGATAGATAGATAGATAGATAGATAGATAGATAGATAGATAGATAGATAGATAGATAGATAGATAGATACTTTATTAATCCCAGGGAGAAATTCACACTGTTAAGTAACCCAACATACACTGAAAAAAGTATAACCTCCATTCAACTTAAAATAATTAAGGTAATGATTCACACTTAATATTTTCAATCTGAACCAATATAATTCTTTTTATCTTATTGAACCCACAATTTTCAAGTTGAAGCAAATCATTTTGAGTGATTGGTTGCAATTCACTTGTTTTATACCGAAGTAAATCTGTTTTTTAAGTTGTTACAATTTAAAATGGTTTATTGGTCGTAACCTCTTTTATGCTATTGGAAATATTATGAACATAACACATTCCAATGCTGTACTTTTTACATTTATTTAAAAATCTAGTGCAAATACACAAGCATTTTGCAGTGTAAATCTGAAATATACAACAAAAAATTATTAAGCATTTCTACAGCTTTCTTGAAAGTATGTTTTATCACAAGTTCTTATACTTAAAATCAACAGTTGAAAAACAGGGTTACTTACCAGAAATCCTCCGTTATAAAAGTCTGCTGCTGAAAATGACCAGACCTGTATAGCCACGTCCACTCCACTTGGGAAAGTGTTCTTCTTTTTTGGCAGCTGGAAAGTCAGCATGCTGGAAAGTTCGACTGGAAGAATATACAAACGGCCCTCCCACACAGCACACGAACAACCTAAAATATTAGGTTAACTGAAGTGGGATTTTTATGTGTATTCCCTCCACCATAACTTACTGTGGTACAAACACAAAACCTACACTGCAGATTACACATCCACTCTTAAAAATCACCGTTGTTTAATGGCACTTTAGTGGCTTCTGTGGTTCCTTGTATAACCGTTCCTTGGCCTAGAAGCCTTTCGTTCTGGGAAGGGCTCTCCGGGATTGAAATTGATGCTTTGGGCTTTAAAACGTTTCCCAATATGTGGACAAAACTGACCTTATTAAAGTGTAGTAGGTGACCTAGCAGGATATTAACACATCAAGACAACCTGAACTGAGCCTGAGAACGGGAACACCTTGGTGTTTTACAAATCCATTATCGTCTATCTGTTGTGATTTACAGGACTTGTTAGTAGATCTAAATAAAAAGTTCTTTTCTGAGCATTCATGTGGTTGGCTCTTCTGGCAATCCAAAAAATGGCTCCCCTGTAGCATCATTCTAAAGAACTGCTTTGGCACTTTTAGTTTGAAGAGTGTAGGTATGAGGTGTGCGTTAGAGCCAAAAAAGGTAATCATTGTTAATTCACTTTATTTGTAAATGTTTTCTCCAAACATTTCAAGGAACCAAATGAGCCGAGTACTCGTATAGTAATCCATTTACATCACTAAAATTCTTTTCTTTTTTTTTTCCATTTTGTCTTCGGCACACTGCACTCCTGTGCTTCCTCCTCACAATACACCTGGGGTTTGAGCTCACAAAGTTTCTGCTAGAGAACTGCTCCATGTTCTCTGTCGATTTTCTTGCAATAATAGGTTTTCTGCCCTAGTTTCTAAATCCTCCGGGTACAGAGCAGTGCTTCCTAAACACTTTACCCGACACTAAATGGATCTGCTGCTCGAAGCACCCGGTTATTTCAGAAGTCTACAAATGGCACTTTAGTCTCCTTTTGCACTGTTAAGTTTGTTCACAGGCACTTTGTGAATATTGATCTGCCCCGCCTGAGTCATGTTCTTACTTTTGGCCACTCTTTTATATATATATATATATATATTTTTTTTTTGATACTTATATTAGTAGTAGTGCAGCTTGCATTCGTCCATGTTCGGCTTGCATGTCGGGGTTTTCCTCCCACATCTCTTGACGGAGTGCCTGTTTAGGTTGATAGGCAATTCCAAACTGTGGGTGTGAGTGGACCCTGTGATGGTCTGGTGTCCTTTTCAAGGATATTGCCTGCCTTGTTCTCAGTGCTGTTAGGATAGGCTGTAGTCCCCCCAACCCTTAATTGGATTAAGTGCTTTTAACAATTTTATGTTACTATTAAGTATTTGGCCATGGGCTGCTCTCGTCATAAAAGAGCAGCTGAGGACTCACACATCTATACTGCAGTGGACCTGAGAGAGTTGCAGTGGGCTGAGATAGTTGTCAGATCCTGTCATTTCCTGCCCACTTTATTACGTTGTAGTTCTGATATTTAAATTAATGAATTTACTATTCTTGCCCATCAGTCTACACTCAATAACCCATAATGCCCAGGTGGAAACATTTTTAGAAAGGTGTGCTAATTTATTAAAAAATAAAAACTGAAAACTGAGATGTTTCTACACTGTGTTTGGAGTACATTTATGGTTAATTCAGTTGACTACTCTCCCTTAAAGATAGGGTGAGAAGTTCAGTCATCCGGGAGGGGCTCAGAGTAGAGCCGCTGCTCCTCCGCATCAAGAGGAGTCAGATGAGGTGGCTCAGACATCTGATCAGGATGCCTCCTGGACGCCTCCCTGGTGAGGTGTTCCGGGCACGTCCAACCGGGAGGAGGCCCTGGGGAAGACCCAGGACATGCTGTCTCCCGGCTGGTCTGGGAACGCCTTGGGATTCTCCCGGAAGAGCTAGAAGAAGTGGCCGGGGAGAGGAAAGTCTGGGCATCTCTGCTCAAGCTGCTGCCCCCATGACCCGACCTCGGATAAGCGGAAGAGGATGGATGGATGGATCAGTTGACTGCACGCAGTGGCGTAGCTGGAGTTCGTGCTGCTCGGGACAGGGCAGTGTTTCAATTTGCCACCCTCCAACATACCTGAATATGTTCCATCTATCCATCCATTCATTATCCAACCCGCTATATCCTAACTACAGGGTCATGGGGATCTGCTGGAGCCAATCCCAACCAACACAGGGCGCAAGGCAGGAAACAAACCCCGGGCAGGGTGCCAGCCCACCTCAGGGTACATATACACACACCTACATACCAAGCACACACTAGGGACAATTTAGAATCACCAATGCACCTAACCTGCATGTCTTTGGACTGTGGGAGGAAACCCATGCAGACACGGGGAGAACATGCAAACTCCACGCAGAGAGGACCCAGGAAGCGAACCCGGGTCTCCTGACTGCGAGGCAGCAGTGCTACCCACTGCACCACCGTGCTGCCTATCTGAATATGTTAATCTATTTAAATAGAAAATTAAAATGATGTATAGAGAAAAATTGAGAGAAACTTTGCATAGATCTATTCATATATAGAGAAACAGCAATAATTTTTCACATATAATTTTTTATAAGCTGCGGTGGGCTGGCGCCCTGCCTGGGGTTTGTTTCTTGCCTATATATCGTATATATATATATCACAATATATATATGTATGTATGTATATCTACTCTCGACATATAAAATCCTAACCCTAAAAGTGCAACGATATTATGCAACAATTTTATGTGACATTTTTATGACACGTTTTTTTGTCACTCTTTAAATCAGGCTTATTTTAAAACCTACATATATATCTTTGGTATCCTTCTTTTCAGAACTGATCAAACTTTAATGTGATGTTGTTAGATTTTCAGATTCTCATTCCGATTTTATATTATAAACTAAAAAATATCAAGAACTCCCGCGAGACAAGACTTTGTGCCAAAAGATTTAACCACGCCGGGGCCGGAAATAAAAGACAAAGAGTAGGACAGCTGCTGTACTGGCTTTTAAATGTTCGAAGCGCCGCATGAGATGCAGATCACGTGGTATTGCAGCAGCAGCTGATCGAGCAAAGAGGAGGTAAAAAAAAAACTATTTGTTTCCCATTATATCACCGTTTAAGAGGGGGTTTCGGAGGAGCAACCATGTCTCCTTGGGGTGTGTTCAGCTCCCTTCTGCACAATGCGGCAGGCTGGGGGGGTTGGGGAGCGAAACGAGCAGGGGGGAACCTAGAAAGTATTGAAATCGTCAGAAAAAAAATTGAAATGTAGAGATGTCAGGTAATTGAAAGGAGCTACTCTGGGCATCTCTCTCCTAGGAGGATTCATTTTGCCGACATGCTCACATTGCCTGTGCATTAGCGGCTCCACCTCTCACTTTCTGGCTGGACAGACAGACAGACTTCCACGCATAGAAGTTTATATACAGTATATATATATATATATATATATATGAGCGGCTAAGATCACTACCTGGCCGGGACACCAACGGAATGGAAGGAGTAGCAGAGAGAGCATCAGTGAGGCAATACCTTCCGTGGGATGCTAGAGGGCAGCCCTCTTGGGCGGCTGTGGCACCACAGATTCCTGCAAGGCACTCTGGGAGGTGGAGTTTGGTACAGCCCTGTTGGGTTCCGTGGTGACCACCAGGGGGAGCTGCAGAGCCCTATAGTGAACTTCCACCACACCTGGGAGTGATTCTAAGTAATTCTGACAAGCCACCTGGAACACTCCCAGAACCTGAATAGAAGGAGTCGTCTCACTCCGTTCGGAGAGCCAGTATTGGGAGGAGGTGGACAAAGTTTGCCTGAGAGGGAGTGGAGGCTGAACGATGGAAGAGAGGAGAAGAAGAGTAAAAGGACTGAAATGTATATTGTGCTTAGGGGGAGAGAGAAAATGCTCCCTAGCTGTAAATAAACTGTGTATGTTGGACTCTGCCTGTACGCACCCCGGTGGTCCACTATATATATATATATCTATTATATAAAAAAATTTTGGGTCGAGACGTGATCATCTCGGAGAGACACTTTGAAGTCCTGCGAGATTACATGCACATCACATCCTGAATAAAAACAATTTCTCGGAGGCACGTTAATGTCTCACGAGACAAGGAAGTGAGACAAAAGGACAGCTGCTGTACAGACTTTTAAATGATTTACGTGCAGTGCGACCTGCAGAACACGCAGCTCGGTACCAGCAGCTGATCCGTCCACATCTCCTTAGCGTGCGTTCAGCCCCCCGCTTCACAACGCGAGCGGCAGAGACGCAAAATGGCAAGGTGAAGCGTGCCCCCGAGTGGGGGGGGGGGGGTTTGGATTGGTGGGTGGGCGAGCGAAGTGAGTAGGGGGCAAAGCCCCCTAGTATATGTGTGTATATATATATATATATATATATATATATAAATATATATATATATATATATATAAATATATATATCCATCCATCCATCCATTTTCCAACCCGCTGAATCCGAACACAGGGTCACGGGGGGTCTGCCGGAGCCAATCCCAGCCAACACAGGGCACAAGGCAGGAACCAATCCCGGGCAGGGTGCCAACCCACCGCAGGACACACACAAACACACCCACACACCAAGCACACACTAGGGCCAATGTAGAATCGCCAGTCCACCTAACCTGCATGTCTTTGGACTGTGGGAGGAAACCGGAGTGCCCGGAGGAAACCCACGCAGACACGGGGAGAACATGCAAACTCCACGCAGGGAGGACCCGGGAAGCGAACCCGGGACCCCAGGTCTCCCAACTGCGAGGCAGCAGCGCTACCCACTGCGCCACCGTGCCGCCCTAAATATATATATATATATATATATATATATATATATATATATATATATATATATATATATATATATATATATATATATATATATATATATATATATATATATATATATATATATATATATATATATATATATATATATATATATATATATATATATATATATATATATATACACAATAATAATAACAATGGAGAATTTAAAACAGTTTGTAGGTTTGTGCCAATGATGTAACTTTAACTACTATGGACTATTAATGCCAGTGGGTGACTGCATACATGAGTACTGTTTGTATAGTGCTAACCTCAATGTGACAAGTAGTCTCTCTTCAGGGCTGACGCTGACTCACGTATTGGTTGACATGCCGCTGTACCAGCTGCAGCAGGCAATCAAAACTTGAAATTGACATCCATCAGTATTTGAAGAGCATTTCTTCATAGGTTACACAAAAGTTTCCTTTCTTCACACACTGTGCAGTCAGAGGGTGAACCCAGTAGCGGCGGCGATGTTTTCTCTGCCTAAATCACCATTTCAGGAGGATTTTTAACACAAGGAGGTTGATGTTCAGGTCTAATAAAGCCAATTATTCTTTATTTTGTGAATCCAATGAAGGATGAATTTCAAACCCCACAGGTTAAAAACACTCTGGACTGCATGATAACTGCCCTCCCACCGGCTAAACACACAAAACTACAATCTGGGCTGCAGGTTGGTGTTCACCAGAAGCAAATGACCACAAATGTAACATCATATTGAAGTCAATTAAGCGCCACTACAAAGTGCAACTTAAACGCCTTGGTCGCTCAGAGCACATTCATTTAACTGAGATTTGAATGCCCATGTGGACAGGGCCTTACAGTCCAAGACTGCAGAGCCTGGGAAAATGGCTGGTTGGAATGTGGAAAGCGCAATGCTGAACTTCTTGGAGAGATAATGATTTTTGTTTTGTCAGTCTTTATGATTTGTGCCTAAATATATCAAAATTGTCCTTTAAGTTGTTTTTGGAGCTTGTATCTTGATGTGTTTACCAGCTTCTCTGGTTCTCTCATGACTGCACAACGACTTATGGAAGAAATACATTCAATAATATAAAAAGTCCTATATATATTAAAATGTCAGATATTTAAATTTAAATATCATCCAACATTTGACAAGTCTGACATATTTTTTTAAATGTGTAGGAGGAAATATAATAAGAAAAGAAAACGAATCAGGCAGTTTCCACAGCCTGTCGTGCTAATTTGTGAAGAAGGGTGTAAGTGCGGGCGTATGCTTAGGCAGCAGGGCAGCACATGGCTGAAGTTGTCATGTGAGTGTGGGTGTTTGTGTAACGTTTTATCACAATTAATCTGCTAAAACCCATAATCTGTTATTCCTTTAAATGGCTACTTCAAGATGAGCCATGACCAGGCTCATTACCACCTCATGGACGTGGAGCATTCACTCCAGTGTCCATGAAACCCATGTCCTGGGACAGCAAAGGGGCATAAGCAGCAGTTTCATTTTTTAAATGAAATCACCCCACTGACTATCATCAAGTTACTTTTTGATTTTCGAATACTTGCTGCATTGTGACTTGAGACGAAGACTGAACTCCTTCAGTACTGTGTCTCTCTGGAAAATCCTTGGGTACCATTGGTTTGACTTTGTGTCGAATGAGCGATTGCTCATGAAGTCCTGAATGAGTCACATTACCTGCATTGTGAGAGAGCATCAGCTACGGCACTACAGCCATGTGGCGTGTTTCCCCGAGGGATATCTGGCTCACAGGATCCTCATTGTTGGGGACCCGAGTGGCTGGACCAGACCATGAGGTTGCCCACGTAACACCTGGCTGCGGCAGATAGTAGGTCATTTCCGGAGGGTGGGACTGGACCGTGTGTCTGCCTGGGGGTTTGCAAACCGGGATCCCGAGTTGTTTTGTTGTGTAGTGGGTGCGGCAACGCACTGTACCAGTGCATGCTCCCCAACTTGACTTGACTTGACTTGCTGCATACATTTAAAGGAAATCTTGATGTACATTTTGCTTGTCTAACAAAATATGGCAAACATCAGTTGAGCCAATTAGATTCAGATTGTTGAACTGCATTGGATCTTCTTAATTTGTTTGTTAAGAATTCTTCTTTGATTCAATGTCTGTAATGGAATTGGAAATTTGATACTGTATGAGTGGAAGCCATTTCTAACTTAGGTCAAGCCTAGTCGCTGGAGCTCTCTTCTAGGCCTGATTGAGCAGCATGTCTCTTTTTAAGACTATTGAGGAAATTACACAAATGTGAAAAGCAAGGCAGAAACAGAAAGCACTTCTGTTCAGTGAGCGGCTCAGTGGTTAGTGTTGTTTGCTCTGCATTCAGATCCTGCCCCTGGTAGCTGATTGTGTGGAATTTAAATATTTTCTTTAGTTACTCTGATGTTCTTCCACTTCCATTCCATCCCTCATTCCATTATCTTAATCCCCTTATCCTGATAACATGTACAGTGGATTCAGAGAGTATTTGTGAATACTCTCTTTTTGTGAATTTCCCCTTGGGATTAATAAAGTATCTATCTATCTATCTATCTATCTATCTATCTATCTATCTATCTATCTATCTATCTATCTATCTATCTATCTATCTATCTATCTATCTATCTATCTATCTATCTATCTATCTATCTATCTATTCAGACCCATTTTTTCCCATTTTATTGAACTGCAGACTCATCAATTAAATCCATTTTTCCCCAGATCAGGCAACAGTCAAAACAATAGAATTTTAGAAATTTTTGCAAATTTATTAAAAGGAAAACATAAATTGAAATCTCACATTGACATAAATGTGCAGACCCTTTACACGGCACTTTATTGAAGCCCCTTCAGCAACGATTACAGCCCGGAGTCTTCTTGTGCCTGACATGACAAGCATTACACACGTGGAGTCTCTTAACTGTGTTAGGTTGGATGGAGACCATCAGTGGGCCATTCATTGTAAGGTCTCTCCAGAGATGTTCTGATTGAGTACAAGTCCAGGCCTTGACTGGGCGACTCAAAGGCTTTCACAAAGTTGTTCCTAAGCCACTCCTGTGTTGTCTTTGCTTTGTGCCTAGGGACAAAGTCAGGATATAGCGGGTTGGATAATGGATGGATGGATGGATGAATGGATGGATGGATGGATATTGTCTGTTGGAAGGTGAACCTTTTTGCCCAGCCTGAGGTGTTGAGCACTCTGGAGCAGATTTTCATTAAAGATATCTCTGTATTCTGTTCAGGTTTATCTCAACTCTGTCTATTCTCCTATCAGTCTCTGATACTGAAAAATCAACCCCACAGTCTGATGTTACCCCACCTTGGTTCACTTCTGGAATGATATTGCACAAGTGATGAGAGGTACCTGGTGTCCTCCAGATGTTATGCTAATCTTGATTTCTTCAGACCAGAGAATCTTAGTTCCTCATGGTCTGAGAATCCTTTAGGTGCCTTTTTTGCAAACTGTAAGTGGGCCTCCTGGTGTCCTTTACTAAGGAGAGGCTTCCTTCTGACCACTCTGTCTTAAAGCCCCGATTGGTGGATAATTGTAGTGATGGATGTTCTCCCGGAAGTTTCTCCAATCCATACACAGGGGCTCAGGTGGAATAACCAACAGGTTCTTGGTCACCTCTCTTACCAATGCCTTTCTATTCTGTATATATTTGTATCCTGTTACTAAGGTCGTTGCCACCATGGGATGACCAGAAGTCGTGACCTGTGATGTGATTGGGTCAACAAAATAAAGACCTGTACTAGTCACTGTATTTCCTGATTTCCAAGTTTGAATAAAAACAAAAGAATTCTTTATTGGTATGTGCTTTTGCAATTGATATTCCCATGCAAAAAAATTCTTGGTTGGTTTTCTGACTTTGATTTTTTCATTTCCATTTTTATCATTGTTGAAAGTGTGGATATGCGAGGTATGACAACTGGACTGGAGAAGTTTTGGGGTGTGTCACACACGTGCGAATGGGAGGCAGCTAAAGGGCTTGAATAACAACAATTCCACGCCAGTCCAGGGGGTGGCGAGGTGCACTGACTGTTTCTCTCGATCCTCTGCAGACCATTCATGGGAAATCCCACAGGGTTCCGGCTCCTATGATTATGCCACTTCCGGCTCCTACGATGACGCCACTTCCAGTTCCGGCACCTATGATGATGTCACTTCCAGCCCTGGCGCCTGCGATGATGTCATTTCAGTTTCTGGCACCCATGAAGACGTCACTTCTGGTTCCAGCACCCAGGAAGATGTCACCTCCGGTCACGATAACGTCATCTCCGGTCTCGGCCTTTAAAGCCGCCATCTTTACTCACTCAAATCAGTTCTGTTTTGGACTTGAACCTGAACACCACTTAGCAAATAATACCCATTTTGTAGCCACGGGCATAATATACGGGTGGCTGTCCCAAACCTTTTTAAGGTCACATGTCAATCCTTGCCACAGGTACCAGCCGGTTTGCCCCTTTTAATAATACACTGAAGGTTAAACAAAAACAGCGCACAGTGATGCAATAACAAAGCATAAACTGCCCATGACAGGGGGTCGTAACTTGGTCAGGTCAGCTTTGGAGCTCTGCCTCTCTCGAGCGTCAGTCCAGAATGAGACCCCACCATCTGTGAGCACTTCTCATTTATACTCCTTGGACTGTAAGGTGCGGAGTCAATTGCCCTCGCTGGACGTCTTGTCCTGGCTGCAGGAACAGAAGGAGACGATACTGTTAGTGACAGCACCCCCTGTAGTCCCAGTGTGGGACTGTTTACCCGAGATGAGTGAGGACAGTGACCCACAGATGCACATGTGTGACAAATACAGGACATACTTTTGGTTATCGACTTTAGCCTTGGGTCTCGTTTACCGTTTTCAGCTTCTGGTTGCTATTTTCCTCTGTGTCTCTTTTATCGCAGATATAACACATGTAGCATGACGTTAGCTTAATGCACAACTTTCAGAGACAGCATGTAGTGAACGGTATGTTTATTTCTTAGAAACTGACATAAGAAATGCTGCCAATCTAGAGGAAGTCATTCACTTTCCGAGTATGTTCTCCCCAGTGGGTATAATAGGATGTGATAATTATAGGACTTGGTGGGTGGATGATTTGAATCTTCTTAATATTTTCTTCAAAAGACCAAAAAGCTTTCTTGCCTTGCAGCAATTATTGAAAGTCTGTGGTGGCGTTATCAGTGCTTAGGGGGGCTGTCTTCTATCCTGGCAGAAAAGGGTGCATGGGAGTAACCAACACCGGGACCCCTAAGACAATGTCACATTGCATGATTTCTAGTCATAAGGTATAACAGACTTGCCAACTGCAGTTCCTGATCTCATTGCCAGTAGTAAATGATTGAAAATCACTGGGTATGTCAAATTATGCGACTATGTCATGACCTTCCAGGACAGTTGTGCTTGCCCCTTTTTTGTTATTAGCTGGAAACCAGCTTCAAGAACCATGGTCCTCCAGTTAGCTGTGAACCACCCAATCTCACTAAGATTGCACAGGTGGTGAACCAGCTGAGGGTAGGAAAGACTACAGGGATCTATGGTATCCGGGGTGAACTTCTCCAGGTTAGTGGTGAGGCTGTCCTCCTGGCATTGCAAGTAATCTTTGCATCCATTTGGCGTCATCCCAACTGACTGGAAAATGGGACTTGTCATCCCTATCTGGAAAGGGTAGGGTGATCGCCTGGATTGCGGCAACTACAATGGGATAACGCTGCTGTTGGTGCTGGATAAGGTCCTTGCTAGGGTCATCCACAATAGGATCCATGATCACTTGCTCACCTTCCAGTGACCGGAGCAGTGTGGTTTTACACCTAAGAAGTCTACCATCGACTGCATCCTAGCACTGAGGGTACTCATGGATTGAAAACATGAATATCGGCAGAGTTTCTTTGCAGTCTTTGTTGATTTTTGTAAAGCGTTTGACTCAATTGATTGCGCTGCCCTGTGGGACATCCTGAGAGTTCACGGATCCCTCCTCGAGGTTGCTGGATATCATGGCCGGCCTGTACACTGGTACTGTGAGTGCTGTGCAGAGTGGAGGCAGAACCTCTGTGTTTTTCCTCAGTTGATTCTGGAGTTCGTCACGAGTGTGTTCTGCTCCTATTCTACTTAATGCTTGTGTGGACTGGGTATTGTAGAGGGTTGTGGGGTCTAGCGGCTATGGGACATCTGTTGGCAAAGGAAGTTTACTGATCTTGACTTTGCTGTGACGATGCTCTGAGCTTCACAGAGTCAATGGAGGTTCTGGTTGGGGCTCTTGAGAGACTGAGTGAGGGTTCTGAGTGTCTGGGCCTGCGAGCGTCCTGATAAAAACCAAAGTCCGGACCTTTAATGACCTCTTGGGGACACCTGTCAGCAGTGTGTCTGTCTGCAGAGAGAGTGTCAACCACGTTGAGAGGTTTACTTACCTCGGCAGTGACATTCATGTCTCTGGTGACTCTTCCTATGAAGTCAGTAGATGGATTGGGAGAGCATTGGGGGTCATGAGGTTGCTGGAAAGGGGTGTGAGGCTCTCCTGATATCTCTGTAAAAGGACGAAGGTCCAAGTCTTTAGAGTCCTGGTGCTTCCTGTCTTGCTATATGGTTGTGAGACATGGACGCTATCCAGTGACATGAGACGAAGACTGGACTTCTTTGGTGTTGTGCCTCTTCTGAGAGTCCTTGGGTACCGCTGGTTTGACTTTGTGTTGAATGAGCGGTTACTCATGGAGTCCCAAATGAGACGCATTACCTGCATTGTGAGAGAGCGTCAGTTATGGCACTATGGCCACGTGGCGCATTTCCAAGAGGGTGATCCGGCTTGCAGGATCCTCATTGTTGAGGACCCAAGTGGCTGGACCAGGCCAAGAGGATGCCCATGTAACACCTGGCTGTGGCAGATAATTGGTCATTTCTGGAGGGTGGGATTGGACTGCATATCTGACTGGGGGGTTGCCAACCAGGATCCAGAGCTCTTTCGTTGTGTGGAGGGTGCGGCAACATGGTGTACCAGTTCATGCTCCCCAACCTTCTGGAAATGTATGAAGGGCTAATATGTATGGTAAGTTCAGCTGCAATCTCAGCCCTTTCTTTTTTCCATTCTGTTGTGGTACATAAAACATGAGACATCAGACAGATGAGCTTCTGTACTGTTTCTGAGGTCCAAAACACCGCAGTTCCTTATTGCAGTGCATTGTATGCATTGTACTTCTGGAGGAGCATTCATTGCTTATCAGCACTCACGCACACAGAGCCCACCCCTGAGAGTAAAGACAAAAGTGAGTCGCAGGACATGTCAGACTAGACGACTCACCTTCATGGAAGCATACCACTCCCTGCCTCTGATTCACTAAGGTTTTGCAAATACAGGCTGTGACCAATGCCATATTGTGGGGGGTGTCCCAGACATTTATTGTGCTACAACCCAACCATGTTGAAAATTCATAAATGTCCCTTGGGAGATGTGAAGAGGACCAGATTCTGCTTGTCTGCCAGAAATGTCAAGGGAGACCCCCACACTTCTCAATCTTGTTACTGGAAAAGTTAAGAAGACCCCCCCCCCGTGCCCCCTCCCACTGCTTGTTCATATCGCACCTGGAAATGCCAAGGGGGGGACACTCCTCTGCTCTCCAATCAGCTATTAACTGCTCCACCAGACTAAGTGTTCTAAAACCACCCCTGAAAATCTACTGAAAATCGCTGGAAAAGTCATCTAATGTGACATGGCCTTAGCCTGCAGTTGGACACTTTTTGACGTGCGATCCCGCAAGAGTCTCAGTATTCTAAAAAAATACGTATAGGCACCAATTAGTGGAGGGTATGGAAGTTCTGAAGTCAAACAATTTTGATATCACAGTAAAAAGTATGCAAAACAGATCACCTCACTGCCAGGATTACTCCTGAAGTTTCCATAGTATGTTCTAAAGATCATTTCATTTGTTCCTCTAGGTGGGCGAAACCAACTTCCTGAGTGATTGGAAATTTCACCTGAAAGGGTAGCAACCAAGTGCTCAATACTTCTAGTGCTACTGAACCAAGTGGGGCCTGACAGATGGGCACAGCGCACACACAGAAAAGAGGATGCCATAAGAAAGCAGGGAATTTCAATGTGAATTTGTTTTTACAATAGTAGACTTTAAAGTAGAACCATAAAACTGGAATCACACAGATCTGACGTTAAGAAAATTTAATTATAGTTTAATACAAGAACTATATTTTAAAATTACTACATGGTATAATTATGACTAAGTAAAAATTATGCTAAATTTACATGTAGTGCTAATACGTAATAGAGTGGGGGAGGAAAAAAAATCAGCCAACGTATATTCTGTGAATAAAAAGAGAATTGAACCATGCAAAGGAATTTTAAAAAAATGGGGCGACAAAGTGTAGTAATTATGGATAAAGCCTACTTTGTATTTTTCGTATTGCTCTGCCTAGAGATCCAGTGCAGCTCCTTATCGGTTTTGTTCAATTGCTTGCAGTTCTGTAAATTCAATTAAAGTGCACACCTGCAGGTGGAACAGTTCAAAGATGTCAGCTGTGGATCGGGTGTGCAGGTCAAGAGTGTTTTTGTAGGTCTGTTGTTAAGCCAGTGGGAAATGTTAAAAATAGCTGGGGATGCTGACAGGGAGAGAGGAGGGGGGCTGAGGGCAGTGGTAGAGATATGACGGAGTGGTGGGAGTGCTCGGAATGAGGGAATCGTAGCAGAAATCTCTCTATCATGTAGTGCCTTACAGATCTGTCTATATACCTATTATATAGTGCCTTTCACATCTATCTATCTATCTATCTATCTATCTATCTATCTATCTATCTATCTATCTATCTATCTATCTATCTATCTATCTATCTATCTATCTATCTATCTATCTATCTATCTATCTATCTATCTATCTATCTATCTATCTATCTATCTATCTATCTATCTATCTATCTATTGTGAGCCCGGGTCTGAACACCATCAGACTAACACCAGTACTTTACACAAGACACGTTTATTATTACAAATAAGTCTCACACAGCAGACAGTGCTCCCAGCACCAATCTCCCTCCTTACGGGCTTCTCTCTCAGTTTCCGTGGGGTGCCTTTCCTCTCCTTATAGGAGCTTCGTCCTGCTCCCACTCCCGACTCTATCTCCCCAACTGTAGGCCCCTTTTATTTCCACCCAGATGTGCTCCAGGTGCTCGATAACGTTCTTCTGGCAGCACTTCCTCCCGGTCCTTCCAGGCATCCCAGCTGGATCTGGCCCCTAGCCTCCTGTGACACTATCTATCTATCTATCTATCTATCTATCTATCTATCTATCTATCTATCTATCTATCTATCTATCTATCTATCTATCTATCTATCTATCTATCTATCTATCTATCTATCTATCTATCTATCTATCTATCTATCTATCTATCTATCTATCTATCTATCTATCTATCTATCTATCTATCTGTCTTATAAAACGTATTTACCTCCTTGGATGTTTTCAAATTTTAATCGCATGCAGCATTGAATTTCAATGGATTTCATTTGGATTTTTAGATAATTGACCAACAGAAAGTGAAAACTGTTCTTCGCAAAGTCATCTAAATAAATCAGAAATCTAAAGCTCAATATCATCAATTGCATCAGTATTCCCATCCATCCATCCATTTTCCAACCCACTGAATCTGAACACAGGGTCACGGGGGTCTGCTGGAGCCAATCCCAGCCAACACAGGGCACAAGGCAGGAAACAATCCCAGGCAGGGTGCGAACCCACCGCAGGACACACACAAACACACCCACACACCAAGCACACACTAGGGTCAATTTAGAATTGCCAATCCACCTAACCTGCATGTCTTTGGACTGTGGGAGGAAACCGGAGCACCCGGAGGAAACCCACGCAGACACGGGGAGAACATGCAAACTCCACGCAGGGAGGACCCGGGAAGCAAACCCAGGTCCCCAGATCTCCCAACTGCGAGGCAGCAGCACTACCCACTGCGCCGCCATCAGTATTCCCCCAGTCTGTATTTAGTAGACGCACCTTTGGCAGTCCTGCAGGTCTCGAGTCGTAGCCCACAGGTCTCTTGCTCTGTCAGCTATGTCGTTGTTCTCCATTCTTCTTTCCAAAACTGCCAAAGATCTGTCAGGTCATATGGGGATTGTGAGCGTGAAGCATTTTTCAAATCCAGCCACAAATTCTCACAAGGTTTGAGATCTGGACTCTTAACTCAGTCACTTCAGGACTTTCACATTGTTGTTTTTAAGCCATTCATGTGTAGCTTTGGCTTTTTGCTTGAGGGTCTTTATCTTGCCGGAAAACAAATCTTCTCTCAAGGCGCAGGTTTCTTGTAGACCTCATCAGGTTTTCCTCCAGGATTTTCCTATTTTGCTGCATTCATTTTAGCCCTCCACTCTCAGACGCCTACCAAGTGGCCTGCTGCCGAGAAATTCAGTAGCTTACTATTCCATCTCCCTCACCTTATTATTACAATAATTTTCAGTTTTCTACTTCAAAACAGACAAACGTTTAATATTTTTCATACACTTGTTACTCCATCTTTTTCACCTTTCTTTGCCATATTGGCTGTTTGTTTCTTGCTCCATCCTTTTCATCTCTTAGTCATTTTATTCACTTGTTATCGCATTTCCACTCACTTTCCTTCACTCTGATATTTTTCTGCCCCATTAGGTGTGGTCTGCACTATCATTCAATGGCTGTCCCATCTCTATCATCTTGCCCCTCAAACCTGGTATGGTTTCTCATTCAGTTGCTTTCTGCTTCATCTTCAGTATAGTTACCCAAAACAAATATGGCTTGCACATCTTTCACTTACTGTTCTGTCCCCCTGTTCACTCAACGATGTGGGAGACAATCAAGAGACGGTGTTAGCAACTTGGGGGATCTTTGGAGTCCCTGCTTAATAATCGAGTGAGTTTGGCCCCAGTCAGACACTTAAAGAAACAATAAGAAAGGGCCGATGGTCCACAATAAAGGCTTCCTTCTCACATGTAGCGTCCTCAATGAAGGCAACCAATAATTTTAGCATCAAATGGATGGAACTTCCAAAATCACCCATTTATTGCTTTGCCCAATACTCATCTTGGCATTTTGTGATCAGAACTCTCATGGTTTCACTGCTAATTATAAATGTTGTTGTTATATGGATGTTAGTTCTCTTTTGACAAGCTGCATTCACGATTTCAGATCATTACACAAGCTGTGGTTTGGGCAGGAGGACCCCCCCCCCCCCCCCCCCCCCCCCCCCTTAAAATGGCCTTTCACTCACTATTAACACCAAAGAGCACTTTTGGCTATCCCTAAAAATCTGGTTGATGTTGGCCAGTAACCATTATGGCTACTACCTTAAGCTGGTCCACATCAAAAGCATACTCTCCTTTTTGAAGTGGGTTCGTGATAATCTCTGACAGAGTCAAACCCCACTGTTGTTGGCCAAACTCTGCACTTTGCTAACTTGGCACAAAGACAGACATCTCTTACTTTTCTGTTGAAGGCTGGCATCTCCTGTACCATCAGAATTGAGCATACTCGAGGTGAGGGGTAGTGAATCCAAAACAGAACAGAACATTAAAGAGAAGTGATGCAGACCATAACCCAGCTAGGTTCACATCTTGGTTTAGCAGAAGACTGCGCAAACAAGTGACCTAATCAGCAAATTAAGGATCTTCTGGAATCCAAGCAGCAAGCATTGCTGTTACCTACAGGGGGCAGTATCCTTTTTGAGCTATAAAGGATTGCACCTTGAATACCGTCATGGTGGGGACTTGATGTCCTACTTCACGAATCCAGGCTGGGTACAGAATGAAGGACGCTGTAATAAATTGGGTTTGGCTCTCTCTCAAATTGTCAGTGAGCACCTTCTAAATGTGCCCTCTTTGCTCGCAGTGCCTTCACAGAAAAAGTCTTAATGTTCAGTGCCACCCTGCCCCCGGCCTGCTCCTCTGATGGACTTAGTGAGAGCGGCAAAGCCATGCTTATGACATTATCAAAAAGAATGCACTTTACCAGCAAAGCCAGTGGAGCGTGAAAGTCATTAACAAAGGGACTGCATTTTCCTCGCTGTCTACATCAAAGAGCTGCTCCCAGCTCCCGGCTGACAGGATCTTACTCTGCTTCCTGAGCCTCATGTTTGGCTAAACATGCTTAATATTTTATTATTTTACATTTGTTATCAGTAATTCTATAGTGCCTTGCCTTGAGTTTAACATCACAAAGCTCTTAATACAGCGATTCAATTTGCATGAAGGCATACTCTCTAGTGCCAGGTGTGGTAACCGCTTAATTTGGAAGGTTTTAACACACTTTATGACCTCAGTGAGGAGGAGTGCTGGGTGTCTGTGCACAAAGAACCAGAAATTCAAACCATCGCAACAACACGTGTGCATCATACATTGTAGAAATAGAGTAGAAGAACCTTTTATTTTAGAGAAGAATCATTCTTCTCCCGAATGAGAGAAGAGCCAAGTTGGGAAGAACTAAATGGAGTTGTGTTACATCCAGTGGGTCAGTATGGCCCTCACGTTTTATATTTAATCCAGCCACCTCCCAGAAAATGTGCTATCTATCTATCTATCTATCTATCTATCTATCTATCTATCTATCTATCTATCTATCTATCTATCTATCTATCTATCTATCTATCTATCTATCTATCTATCTATCTATCTATCTATCTATCTATCTATCTATCTATCTATCTATCTATCTATCTATCTATCTATCTATCATATAGTGCCTTTCATATCTATCTATCTATCTATCTATCTATCTATCTATCTATCTATCTATCTATCTATCTATCTATCTATCTATCTATCTATCTATCTATCTATCATCTATCTATCTATCTATCTATCTATCTATCTATCTATCTATCTATCTATCTATCTATCTATCTATCATATAGTGCCTTTCATATCTATCTATCTATCTATCTATCTATCTATCTATCTATCTATCTATCTATCTATCTATCTATCTATCTATCTATCTATCTATCTATCTATCTATCTATCTGACATAACATTGGGTGTCTGTCCACATGGACCCACCTCTTCTTTCCCGGAAACAGTCATGACTGAAGAAAATGCCATCTTAGGCATCTATAAATCATACAGTATATAGTGATTTTCATGTAATTGCATTTTTGTTGTAAAACAAGAATCAGACACTGAAACATGTCTGTGACCTCATAATACAAGTATATCAAAAAGGAAAGTGATCTCTTTCCAAAGATAAGGTTGATGTTTTTTCAGGCAGGAGTCCACTACTGAAGAGGTGCTGGTTCTATGGGTTTCAGGCAGAGAGGGGAGGGTACAGGAAGCGGGCAACAGATGTCAGAGGAGGAACCGCCGTCATTCTTCTGTTCTTCAGAGGGAGGAAAAGGTAATAGCACACAGCGCTAACCACTGGTTTGGCAGGACACTACCATCAGCAATGCCCTTAAGCTGCCTCTCATGTTCATGTATGTGATTCGGTAAAAGAAATACTTGGAAAGATTGGGGAACAGGTGGTACTCACGCTGGGCCAGTGCTGCCTCTTTTTCAATCCAAAGTGTTTTTTAAAGCAGCCTTTGCAACCTGTACAGTGTGAGTGTGGACGTTGTCAGGAAGCACAAGGGAGATGGTTCCTTTTCTCTGACTTACTGCTTCAAATGGTAAAGCAAATCAGCCACCTCTGCTTTTCGAGGCATGTTGTCAGCACAGCCTGCACTCTCAACATCATAGAAATCTGTGTGTGTGTCCTTGCCCATGCTGGCTTAGACTTTGGATTTATTTGGTGCTGCTAAATCACCAGACTGCCATTGTTTTGATTCGTGTTTGCTTTCACGGTCATGTATCCAAGTTCCATTCCCAGTCCAAATTCATTAGCACAAGATTCTGCCTGGAATATTGGATGCAGTGATGCTTCGTTTCAAAAGCCAGCAATCTGGGCACCCATTCTGCACAGACCTTGTTTCTTATTCATGGAGAATGGATGCTGCTGACTTGTTATGAGTGAGGGGGGCCAGATTGACACTAAAATTTACTCCCATGACAACACACTATGAGCGACCTTCAAAATGGCAACAGCCAGAAGCAAAACAGAATGGCATCGAAAACTTTCAAATAAAAATGAATGTCGTAAAAGTCTTTTCTGGGTAAGCAAACCCCAGTAAACGTAATTATTTTTATAGCTTTGGGGATGCTTGAGAAAAACTAAAAAGAAAGAATCATTATAACAATAATTGGTTTTGTGTTTTTTTTTTGACATCTCTGATGACTTGGATCTAAAACACGAAATTTGCACTCTAAACTACAAATGCCGGACCCTTGAAATTCTCATATTTTAGTTCACAGGAGGTTTGGCCACTTGTTCATTAACTAGCTCTTCTACCCGCTTTCACCCAGAAGTGTAATAAATAGTTTTCCCAATGAATCACAGTTTAAGTGGGGGTTTCAGAGGAGCGACCCTTGGGGCTGCGTTCAGTCTGTTCACACCCCACTTCTGGTACCACTTGTCACGCTTGGGTCAGAAAGTTGCACAGAAACACTCAGGAGATTCTGGAGACAAAAACTTTATTCAATCACTTCAAACAAACATAAGTCTCTTTCAGGAGTGATCCCATATCAACAGCTCCGTCTCTCAATTAAATGAACTTCATAGTGGTGCGCCTCGGGAGCAGGATACTCAACAGGAGCAGAGGATGTCTGGGGTAGAAGAGAGATAAGGCAGTGAGACAAAAGGACAGCTGCTGTACAGGCTTTTAAATGTTCGAAGCCCCGCGCGAGATGCAGATCACATGGCACGGCAGCATCAACAAGCTTCCAGCTGATCGAGCTGGAGATAAGAGGAGATAAAAAGAGGAGATAAAAAATTGTATTTGTTTCTCAATGAATCACTGTTTAAGAGGGGGTTTCAGAGGAGCAACCATGTTCTCTTGGGGCTGCGTTCAACCTGTTCACAGTACATTACATGTGTAAAAGAAATAAAAAGCAGGCCCGAAACTTATGACCTCCTCATTGCGGCAGAAGACATGGATTTGTTTGGTTTTATTTAGCACCCAGTTCTTCTGAGAGTGTTGAGTCCTTTCAAAAATTAGGTGTAAGATTTAGAGAAACAGAAGTTGTTTTGTGGCCAAGAACAATTTGTAATATCGTAATAATGATCTCAATAGTTCAGCAGTATTGTAGAAGTCAGGGGCCGCTAAGATTCACACCGTCAAAGATGACGGTGATTTATTTATTTTAATTGAAGAGATCCCAGGAACGTCCCCAGCCTTGGATCGACCCACACACACTCACAACAGAGACAATAAAGCACGCTGGGAAAGGCAAACAATTACCAATATAATGACACCAAATAAATAATACCACCCCTGACCCCTTCGGCGATATTACATATAAACATATAAACACAAACACCACACAGCAAAGTCCATATATACCAAACAGGATGAAGACGAAAAGTGACCAAGTTAAGTCCAGCGATCTGTACAGTATGTTGAAATGGAGAAGGAAAAATACAGTCCTACCGGTAGTTACTGATGATGTTGATGGTTGATGGTTGATTCAGAAGCGCTCCAATCTTCTGGAAAACCAAATAATCCAACACAGTTCTCAGTGTACAGGTAGACAGACAATCCAGACCCCAACAAACGAATACAGTCCAAGACAAAATGATTAGAGTTCCAGTAACAGCAGGCAGAGACGACAAATAACCGCAACAAACCAAAACAAAAACTTTTTTTCCTCTTTGCCCTCTGCCCTCCTTTTAACTGCCTGTGGCTACCTTTGACCCCAGCAGCCCCAGCAAGGCTGCTGGGAGATGCGGTTCTTAAGTAGCACTGCTACAGTAGTATTGATAAAGAGTGTGTGGAGTGCATCAGAATCGTACCACACAACACCATGTGATAATGCGGGTCAGGCTCCATGCTTCCATTTCTCTTTCGGGAGCCTCTTGAACCCGACACCATCAGTAATGTAACCCGATGAGCTGGAGAATGAGGACACCAAACGAAGCAAGGGGAAGGCGCAAAGTGCAAACAGTGCTTTTATTTATAAACAGCCAAAACCAAAAAAGTGTTCAAATAAATAGTGCAGAGCTCAAAGTCAATCCATATTACTAACCGAGAATGCTAAACCGGATGATGGACGCAGGCACATCCGGCAATGGGCCGTAGCTGCAAAAAGACGTACTGCGCAGGCGCAAAAAGAGTCCGCAAGGGTCGGCTGAGGAGCCGAGAAAGGCGGATAGAAGAGGGCGAGAGAGGCGGACAAGACCACAGAAAAAAGGAGTGAGCACAGGAAAAATTGAGAAATGAGGCGCAAAGAGCACCGAAAAAAGGAAACGGCACATAAAAAAGTATTCAAACGCAAGCAAAGCACGAAACACATTGCACACGAAACTAGACCCAAAAAAAAAAAAAAAAAAAAAAAAAAAAAGAGGCTCGCGCACAACAGCAAGGCACCCCCCCCCCCTACAGGCACCGGACGGGACACACACCAAGAGGGGGATTCAACAAGACACAGGAACACAAAAAGAAAGAAGACGCTCGCGCGACAACAATCCTCAACCCCATACCCCCACACCCGCACCATCCACACACACACACACACATCCATAAGAAGTGACACCCAAAGCCACATATTCTAAAGTGAACATCAACACCTTCACACTAGACAGCATAGGTGTCAGCATTGGTGGATCTCCTTACAATAAAGCACTATTAACCGTTCAACTGCAGAAAAAGAAACATATTAACAGTGACTGCGATCCTTCTTATTACTTATCCATATTTCGCATGCTGAGAAAGAAACAAGTCATGAATACACGGTCACGGGTACAAAACGAAAAGGAAAGGATAACAGGAACAAACACACGAAAACGAAAGAAACAACAAAATAGACGGCTATGCAGCATAGGTGGATCTCATTACAATAAGGCACTATTAACCGTTCAACCGCAGAAAAGGCTCCATATTAACAGTGAGTGCAATTCTCCTTATTACTTATCCATATTTCTAAAAGAAAAAATGTCTCGACTCCAAAAACGCAAAGCTCAACTAAAGCTTCTAACTAACGATGTACCTAAAAGTAAAAACTTTATGAACTGCGTTAGATCCTACAATAGTTCATTTGCTTTTAGTAAATATCAGGCCACCAAAAGGCAATGGCCCATACTGCTTTCCCATATGTGCACAAATACTGCATCGCATTGGAACAGTGCACCCTGAAACAAATCAACAACGCAAATATGCACAAATCTACATCCTAGATCCACATGACGCAAACTATCAATCAAAGTGCTGCATCGCAACAGGCACGTATTCAAAACGAAACACCTCCCGTCTCAGACATACGTTAATGGCAGCGAAGGCTACAACGGGCTTCTCACACAGCACAGGCAAATCGATTACAGCTCCAAAACAACACGTCCCAAATACTACACATGCAACAACGCGCCTCTCAAACGGCACAAGAAAAACATACACCAGTAAAATTCATTCGGATTAATGAATGTCATTTGCAATCATTGTCATTCAGTTCACTTCCCTGAAGAAACAACTGGAAATACAAGTTATACATTTACATGTTGTTGTCAAAAGGGTCAAATTAGACTGCCTTCTTTACATTCATATACTGAATATCTACAGAGGCTTATAACTGACGATGTACCTGAAAGTGAAATCTTTATCAACTACATTAAATCCTACAAATCGGTATCCACTATGAACATTAACGGTGGCACTGCACGTGACATGCGTCTTGAAAAAATGTTGTTTATTGATGAATGTTCAATGGCATGAAGTCACTTACTCAACACCATTCATAAACTTCTACAAACGTTTATGAATAATAATATTCGATTTGAAGGAAAGGTACTTTTATGAGGAGGAGATTTTAGACAGTGATTAGCTATTCTTCCAGATGCCATGCACTCAGCTATTGTTCAGTGCACCTTAAAATACGCAGACAATTGGCATTGCTTTCAAAAGATACAGTTAGTAAAAAAGATACGATGTCCAGAACCAGATCATAACAATTGCTTATTACAACTGAGAGATGGTACACTCACCAATACAGCTGGACTTCAGGCACATATTATTACAATTCCTCAAGCCTTTATCTGCGACAACTTAGTTACAGAGACATTTCGAACAGCAATCTCATTAGACCAAATGCCCCTTTTAACACAACGCACTATGTTATGTCCAAAAAATATTAATATGGAAAACATAAATACCCAAGTCATTCCATTACTTCCTGGAGAGACACAACTCTTTCTAAGCTCTGACAAACTTGACTCTGATCACAACAATAACCATCTTAAATGACCTTACAAGTTCTGAGCTGGAATTACCTTTTACACTTAAACGGCGTGTACAAAGAAATTTTCAAATAAACCTTTACACTGTGCCACACACTTTATTGTTTGCTTTCTATTTGCATCATCTACACCGTCACACTATTCTATATCTCATTCATACATCACGCTCTTTGTCATTCCCAAGACCAGGGGTTGGCGAGCGAAGCGAGCAGGGGGCGGAGCCCCCTAGTAAATAAATAATCCATCAAACCAGGGTAAAATGTGATAAAATCACAATAAATAAATCCAACTAAAACCAAGGTTAAAATACTGGCTGGAAACAGTCCTTTAAAAACCCGCAGTGCCATGCGGTAAGGTTCATGGCTGGTGAGGCACCAAGTCTGTATTTTTACGTCAACAGTGCAAAAGTTGCAGTCACATGATCAACCAAGCAAGTGAAATGAAAAATCAAAAAATTTAATTTGAAGATCAATCATTACAATGCCTTCAGAAATATGTCAATCAGGCTTCCTTCCACTTTCTACAGAGGTACAGTTGACTTAAAGGGTGAACCTGATTGACCACATGTGAGATGACTGTGGGCGAGTCAGTGATGTGTGGTGACGTTCATGGCTGGTGAGGCACTGACTCCTTCAGAGTTCGATTTACAAACATATGAACCCAAAAGTGTGGCTTATTCACTATTCAATTGGCAGCATGCACATTGCCTACTGGTTATGTTTCACTTCTCATCAGCATGCTTTACACACACATAGGTAAGGTTCATATTTGGCTAAGAAAGAACGTTACATTTATAGCGGCGAGAGAGAGAGCGGAAAGAGCGCATTTGCTCTGCACACTCCATGTCTTCTAAATTTGCCATTGTAATTCCACAATTCATACGCATTCAATGCAAATAAAAGTATAGAGTGGTGTATTAAACAAATGGATTTCAATTTTGACCTTTTTGTTTTTTTCTAGATTTTTATGAATAGCAAATATAAAATTTTATTAACTTTGTGAAGCCAATGCAGACACAGACAGGCCTGGGACAGATTTTGCCACACTACACATGTTTATTTACGATCGGGGAGCGTTTCACGCTGCTCCCTACAGCACAGTGCACCAATCACCACACACAATTCAGTCCCTGCCACACGCATATGCCAAAGCAAATGTACAATTTAAACAGATTGTTATTTTCATAGGAATTGTTACATATGCATAATAGATCTAGCTATTTCACATTACAGCGAGTGATTAACCATAGTAAAAATAGTAAAATGTAATAGATTGAAAGAAAATTATTTTTTATGATGCATTAGAGATGTAAGAGCCATTTCCTAGTTATATAAGATTCATAAATATTTTACTAAGATGACAATGCATAATCTATGGGAGGTTCCTATAACCCCCATAAGTTGAGTATAATTGGTATATTCTAGCTATTTCTATCTGCTTTGACTAAACTTTATTTTTCAGTTAGTGACCAGCCTTGCCATGTGTAAGGCATAGAGGGCACAAGGTTTTAAACCATGCCTGTGCCTATGTGCCTACGGGCCTATGGACCTTTTGAGTGTGTGAAGTAACTCTAAGAAAACAGTGTTTATTTAAGTGCTGTGCCGTACGTTTAAAGCGTACAGAAGAAGAAGCTAAGAATCTTTAAGTATAGAAGAAGAAGTAAAGAACTTTTAAGCACAGAAATAACTAAAGTTTCTCAAGAAAGGCTAATTTTAGAGAAGATATTTTTTTCCTTTTTTTGCCTTTTATTCTATTTGTGTAACTATTTTTTCTTTATTCTTGTATGGATTATTTGCTTTTAACTTTCACTAAATATTTTTAAAACGAACTTTTGGACTGAGAGATTTCTTTCGGCATGCGTTTTAGCCGTGCTTGATCTCGCCTTATACTTCGGCGGCTACAATAGGTATTCATTGCGTTATACATTTTTGTTCTGTTTGTCTTTGAAATTAACACGCAGATACTGTTTAAACTTACACTTTTACTGTAAAACTTCAGTAAAAACAATATTTTGAATGAACTTTTCGTCAAGATCGCACTGAATTTTGATTCCGTGTTTGGACTTACATTGTGACAATGCAATATATAACTGCCTGAGAGTAAATATTGTTTCTTTCTCTCTAATAGATAAACCGACTTTTTGAATGTTTATCCCTGTGATTTGTTAATTGTCATAGCAAAAGCTATTCAAACGGGAAACTGTAAATGTTTTAATATGAATGGCATATCAAGATCTCCTTTGGTGTCTAATGTTATCTGCAGAAGATGTACTACATTACCTTTCTTGTTGCCTGTTAAAATTTTACATGTCAGAATTATTCGACCAGTTTTGAATACAACTAATCTTGTCCTATTGCATAGCCCATCACTCAGACATAAATTACGATACATCCTTCTTTCAACGGTAATTTGGCCGGTGGAAGGCCGGACAGTGTTAAAGGTTGTAGATATTCTACGGGATATTGTAAGTTGATGTTTTTATCTTCCGCACCATCACCACCAACTGTTTTAGCTTAGTCTATTGATATGCATTTAACCAATTTGCTGTGTAACTGATTGACAATTTTTGCATTAAGTTGTTTGATTTCATCGGTTCTTGATGCTAGGATTGCCCGTGTACTCATTTCTTCTGTTGATAACCCTTTCAGGATGAAAGACTTCAATAAGATTTGGACGTAATAAGTCTTCTTTAATTGGAAACTTAAAGTGAGGAAAACATAAAAATTTATAAGAGCTGAGAGCGCAGGAACTGTGTCTGACAAAAGCATTTACACAAATGAGTGGTGAGAGGACCGTGGGCGTGGGCCATTAACCTGAAATGGCTGAGAGGAGGGCAGGACTTGAAAAAATCTCTTGGCAAAAGTCTTGTCTCTTCTCAAGATTTTCTTTTATAATAGAGAGAAATTTTCAAGAAATAATTGATCACAAAACAAAAATACATACACCCTTTCTCATAACCAGGGATGGATACAGTTTTATGGACTGTGTAATTGTTATTTATTGACTGTCCCCTGTTGGTCACCATATATATTGCGATGTACAGTTCACCATCTGATCCTAATATTATCTCCAGAATTCATCGCAGTAGTAGGTGTAGTCAGTGTCTGGTGTGAAGCATCTGTGTGGTTTACAGTTTCAAAGCTTAACCACTAGGGGGCCGAACTGTCAGCTGCTTCGTTGCCGTGGAAGTGCACTGTACGCATTTTTAAAGTGAATTGGATCATTTGCATCACAATTTCACAAAAGACAAGGCTTCAAATAATACGCCACACTCGAGCACGAGAAGCTACAACATTGGAGCCAGTTATGCAGCCAGCCTCAGCATTATCTGTCACCTTAGAGAATACTGTCATTCATTTTTCTTTTTCATTGTGGCCAATTATTAATCTTTAAGAATTCACTAAACCATGACGTGTTCAGATTTTCTTTTTTATAAATGCCCAGTAGTAATGGTTTGCTCTGTTCTTCTTCGGATGACACATCAAGTTTTGCTACACTTTGCACACACACACACACACACAAAAAGTCCTAGAGAATAAGATACACTCAGAGTTGTTTCCAGATCAAAGCCATATGGTAATGTATGATGAAACCTCATTTTTAAAACATCTGCTTGCATACATTTCTGGCAGCACACATTACCTGTTACTGAAAACAACACAAAAACCCCTGCCATGCACAGACATAATTGAAGGAATGCTCACAGGATTGTCTTTGAACGCGATTAGAAATGAAAACAGCAATGCTTTGGTGAAACATTACGTTTCTTTAAGAATAATGTTTCGGTTTTCTATCAAAGTACTCCTTTTGTCTTATTTTTTTTTTTCATACATGCTGCTAACGACAAAAGAAAAATAAAACTCCATTCTCCCAGCCTTGCATTTTTTTACTCCCCAATTCCAACAGCACTGAACACAAGCTAGCATGTCTGGGGCATCTGTCCACCTACAAATAGCATATTTATAGCTCACTGGACTCTGAGTTACCTGCTTCTGCCCAGGAAAAAACCTGAAAAAGTCTCAAGTAATTATTGATGTTATATTGTGTGGACACCAGGGGGCGCTGCAGCTCCCTAAACACCCAACAGAAGCAGGCTCTGAACACAAGGTAAAAGCCCAAAGAGTCTTTATTTGTGGGAAACTCTTCACAGCAAGCATTTCCCACCACCACAGTCTCAAGTACACTAAAGGACTAGGTAGCACACAGCAGATCTTTGTCTTCTCTCTTTTTGTCTCACTGGTCACTGCCTCCTCCACTTCTCCACACAAGCTTTGTCCACCTTCCATCCGACTCTGGCTCATCATTCTGATTCAGGCAGCTCCTTTTATATCCCACACTGAGTACTTCCGATCTTCCTCACATGTGGTCTGAAAGCACGACGGGTTGAGACAGAAACCCCATGCAACAGGGCTCCTCAGTCCCTACAGAACCCCTGGAATCTAACAGGGCTGATTCGAAGAAATCCATGTTCCATGTGGCCATGTGGGAATCTGAGGCACCACTGCAACCCTGGGGGGCTGCCATCTGGCACTCCTGGAGAGATAATGTCCTGTACACCCTCTCTTCCTTGGTCCTTCCATTTCATGAGCATCCCGGCTGGGGAGGCAGCTGGCCATCCCTTACAATTACTGAAATGAATTACCCATAAACTTGTTGTATTTAAAAATTAACAATTGTTAATATTAGAAACCTTCTTGGTATACAGTACTCTAGATTTTTCCTTCTGGTTCACTGTTGAGATTCATGTCCAGACACATACTAAGAGTGGAACAGGGATGGAGTGGAGTGGAACTGTCATTCAGCCCTGAAGTGACATGACACAGACCAGCTCACCCCCACCCCAGCTTCTTGGGGGCATTATTACTAGTCCGCCAATGTAACTGCCAACATACGAAAAATAGACATATAACTTTAAAATAAGCTGCCTCTCGTTCTTTGCAATTCATCCATGTAGAAGTTGCTGCAAGCAGATGTCGTATTTTGTGAGGAGCAGTAAGTTTCCACAGTCCAGAGCGTTGTCTTGTAGAGCATATGTTCTTAAACCATGGGTTGTGACCCATTTACAGTTGCGTGTTGTATGAATTTGGTTTTCACAGAGTCATGTTTCACAAATGTACATAGTAAGAACGTTCGGTTTGAGGCATACGGTTTGTGATGGGTCACCTTTGCTCTACTATGACCAGCGTCTCTGATTCTCCACAGCCTCCCCACTCTGGGATAACTGTTGATGGCGATTTGACTATCAATGGTGATTCTCCAAGGAGGAAGGAATGACTGTGGGAGACCAATCATAAAAAGGGACCCCCCCCCCCCCACACACACACACTGGGAAGACTGTTGGTGGTGATTCTCCAAGGGAAGAGATGACTGTGGAAGACCATTCTCAAAGGGGGACCCCCAAGACTGTCAGTGGTGATTCTCCATGGGGTAAGGAATAATTATGGGAGACCATTCTTAAAAGGGAAACACACACACACACTGGAAAGACTGTTGGTGGTGAATCTCTATGGGAAGAGATGACTCTGGGAGATCATTCTTAGAGGGGGACCCCCAAGACTCTCGGTGAAGATTCTGCAAGGGGAAGGGATGACTACAAGAGACAATTCTCCAATATCAGGACTGTCAGAGGTAATTCTCCAAGGGTGGGGCATATCACCAGAATAACTTTTGCCATTAATTTTCTAAGTTGGACCCTCCACACCCCCTGAGATTACTGTCTTCAGTGATTCTGGCTCTCGAAGACATAAAAAAGGCAAAAATGGGTTGTGAGAAAAGAAAGTTAAGAAACCATCAAGCCATTGCAGATGGTCCAGAATGCAGCAGCCTGTCTTGTATTTAACCAGACGAAACAGACACACATCACTTCTCTCTTCAGGTCGATACATTGACTGCCTGTAGCAGCTCACATTAAATTCAAATCCCTGATGCCTGCCTACAGAATAGTCAGTGGTTCAGCACCTGTGTATAAGCAGACATTGGTGAGGTGCTCTGCTCCTCCTCGCCCACTGAGGTCTGCCAGTGAACAGCGTCTGATGATGCCACCTAGGCGTGGTATGAAGTCTCACTCCAGACTCTTTTCCTGTGTAGTTCCTGAGTTGGTGGAATGAGCTGCCCACCTCCATCCGTACTGCTGACTCCCTCATTGTATTCAAGAAGCAAATGAAAACCCATCTGTTCTGTTAATATCTGTCTCATTGATTAGAAAAAACTTTGCTCAGTGATATTTTATATTTTGGTTAATTTGATGTTAGATTAGGTTTAATTGCTTTACCAATTGTAATGTATGATTGTAAATGTATTAGTTAATAGCTGTGCCCAGCAGCTATGCCCATGTATTAGTGAAAATGGACAGTGAGGATGGCCCTGCCCAGCTCCATACTCCTGACATCATGCTTCCCACTCCCTTCGGCTCGCAGCCTCTGTCTCAGATTAGCGCGAATATATTGCCCCTGCAAGTGAACTATGATTCTTAACGTGATGAGAGAAGTCTCAAAATCAACCGGAATGTTCAAGCAAATTATAGAAAAAAACCTGATCTAAATCCGTTAAGTAGTTCTCTCATGAAAAGCGGACAGACATACAGACAGACAGACATTGGATTTTTTATATATATACTAGGGGGCTCGCCAACCCCCAATTTAAAGAGATTGTTATTTATGCATTATTTTCACTTTTGCTGTTAAACTTCAGTTAAAACAATATTTGGAATAAACTTTTCTTCAAGATCGCATTGAATTTTGATTCCGTGTTTGGATTTACATTGTGACAACGCAACGTATAACTGCCCGTGAGTGAATATCATTTCTTTCTCTCTAATAAATAAATTGACTTTTTCGATTTTTTGTCCCTGTGATTTGCTAATTGTCATAGCAAAAGCTATTCTAACTGGAAACTGTAAATGTTTTAATATGAATGGCATATCAAGATCTCCTTTGGAGTCTAATGTTATTCGCAGAATATGTACTACTTTACCTTTCTTGTCACCTGTTAAAATTTTACATGTTAGAATTGTTCAACCAATTTTTAATACAACTAATCTTGTTCCATTGCATAGTCCATCACTCATACATAAATTACACAATAACAGAAAGAAAGAAAGAAAGAAAGAAAGAAAGAAAGAAAGAAAGAAAGAAAGAAAGAAAGAAAGAAAGAAAATTTTCCCAGTTTACATTTACACTCACTGAGTACATTATCAGGAATGCCTGTATACCTGCTTATCCATCACATTACCTAATCAGCCAATCAGGTGTCAGTATCATTCAGATACCAGTCACAAGCGTCAGTTAATGTTTGTAGGTGAGTATGAGGGGTCTCTCTCTCTTTCACCTTCACCTTCCAGCCAGGGCACCAGAACCATGAAGAGATGTGCTGCTGGGCCTCTGGGACCTGTCAGTGACCTGCATGTTCCATCATTTCCAATTTTCATCCTCTTCGTAAATAGCATCAGGTTGGGGAGGTTTTCATCAAAATCTATATATGAAAATGTCTTTCCTTCTGTTGCGTTATTATTTGTTTTTGACATCGCTAAAAATTTGATGCAAAAAAAGAGATGTGTTACTTTGAATCGGTCTCTCTTGCTCATGCACCTTTGTCGTATAGCGGGTCTGTGGCTCAAAAAGAGTGGTCGTTTAAATAAATAAATAAATAATGAGCGCGCTCATGTTGGGGACTGGGAGCAAGTGTGAGCAATCTTCCGGGAAGATGGGGCATCTCCGGGTTGGTGCGAGGCGGTCAGCCATCCCTATGTTGCCTAGCCAGCATGTGCGGGCAGTCTGATTTGCTGTATTATCAGCCCTGGGCTGCAATCAGGTGATTGCACCTGCGACCGCTTACTAGCATATAAAGTGGAGCAAAATGACAAAATGAGTGAAAAGAAAGAGAGTGAAGAAAAGATGGGGAGGTAAAGCAGGCAGGAGAAAGAAAGCCTGCTGGTCAACCGGTGGACAGAGTGGAAGCAGGTGAATGGGAATAGAGCCCCAAGGAGGAGGAGCGAGTGGCTATCACTTCGGGATGGCCTGTGGGTTGCTCCTGTCGAGTGTTTTGGAAGCAGGCATCATGCTCAGGAGTACTTTCACCAAGTGGAGCCATTGGCAGCGGTCGAATTGCAGAGCACCCGCGCCGAGCGAGAAGAGTCTAGCTGCAGCTTCCAATACCTATGACACAGATCAGGTAATGCCCACAACGTCAGTCACAAAACACCCTTTTGAGTCGGATAGCCCGCCTACAACCCTAATCTTAACCACAGTGTAACGGGGTGCTAATGTTAATCATAGTCTAATGCAATGGGTGTTACGTGACTGACGTTGAGGGCGTTTCGTGATGTTGGGGCATTACGTGACTGACCTCATAGGTCACTCTGAGTGGAGCCTAGATTGGCAAGGCTCGGTGGTTGCCTGTGGACAGTGTGGGATTGGTTGCGGGGACATGGGCTGGAAGAGATGAGTGTCTGTACCTTGCTGGTCAACAGCTCTCCGGGCTGTGAGGTCCGAATAGAATAAGCCGGAGTGACGTCATTTTTAAGGGGAGGTACCAGCGCTTATGGATTTTAAAACGAGTTTCCTGCACTGCGTTATTTTAACCTCATTTTTGCAGATTTTTCTATTTATTCATTTTTAATAATGATTATTTATTTATTGGCAGTTTGGAGCACTGCACTTTGGGACACTTGTTTTGAGAATTGTTACACTGAGCACTTTGCTTCCCCTTGCTTCAGGTGTGTTTTGTCCTCATCTGCCACGCTCATCCCAGCTATGGTACTGACGGTGTCGGGTGCAAGAGGCTCCCAAAAGCAAAAAGGGAGCAAGGAGCCAACCCGCAACATCACAACCTTGCTTTACTTTAGCAAAGTTTAGACTCATGGCCACCTTTCATTAACAGAACCTGAAAGGAATGTTTCATAATTTCATAAAACATGGAGGCTGTTTGAGAGCAAAAGCAGGTCCTACCCTGTATTAGTGTAGTTGTCCTAAGAATTTGCTAAGTGAGTGTATACAAGTTTCTCCTGCCCACTTAATCCTACAACATTGGGTGCAAGAGAGGAACGAGTCCTGAATGAAGTGCCTGACCTTCACAGGACACCCATACACACCTAATTTATGCTAATTAGCCTAAGAGGCGCATCTCTCAGGAGGCAGAAGGAAAATTGAAGAAACCCACAGCTATCTGAAGAACATCCACACTCCCCGTGAACAACACTATGGTTAGAATCCAGGATACTGGCTTTAATAGCCACCTGATGTTCCAACAGTCCTGCCTTTTCCCATTCTGGTGAGAATAACGTCCAGCAGGTCTATAGTTGCCTTTAGTTTGTGCGCCAGTCGAGTGAATACAAACTCAGTATAAAAAACATTTAGCAAAAATTGATGCCAATATCTACAAATGGAGGCACACAATGTAAAGCACAGAGTGTCTGAAAATCAGCAGTTCAACAAAATAACTCCATACACTGGCAGTATGACAATTCAAAATTCTCCTATATGTCTTAATCAATATTTCATATTTTTATTAGAAACACAACATATTTCAGCATTTTGTTTTAATGAAAAGACAGAATCTCATAACACTGAAAATGTTAATGTAGCTCCACAATATCAATAGCCGACACAAAGAACTAGCTGAACTAGAAGAAGACGACAAATTATTATTGATGTCTCCTCTCGCTCTTCCCTTCCCACCAAATTAGAGAGATACTATTACTCAGCAGTCACAAAATGCATTATATCAAAAGTTCAAATACGAAGAAGGAATCGTTCATCTGTTAAGATTTTAGATTTGCCTTTTCCTATGTGGTGGTGTTGTTAGGACATGAACTTTATCCTGCCAGCAGCAAAGTGATGCACAAGACAGCCCGGAAAGGATCATTAGGATCATTATGGTCATCTTCCCACATCTTTATGGTCATCTTTCCACTTCCTTAAGCTGCGAAAACTGAAAAAACCCATCCGAGAAATTGCTACAATATTATGAGTGGCAAAATCTACAGTTTGGTATATCCTGAGAAAGAAAGCAAGCACTGGTGAACTCAGCAACGCAAAAAGACCTGGATGTCCACAGAAGACAACAGTGGTGGATGATCGCAGAATCATTTCCATGGTGAAGAGAAACCCCTTCACAACAGCCAACCAAGTGAACAACACTCTCCAGGGGGTAGGCGTATCGATATCCAAGTCTACCATAAAAATAAAGACTGCATGAAAGGAAATACAGAGAGTGCACTGCAAGGCGCAAGCCACTCATAAGCCTCAAGAATAGAAAGGCTAGATTGGACTTCGTTAAAGAACATCTAAAAAAGCCATCAGAGTTCTGGAAAAGCATTCTTTGGACAGATGAAACCAAGATCAACCTCTACCAGAATGATGGCAAGAAAAAAGTATGGAGAAGGCGTGGAACAGCTCATTATCCAAAGCACACCACATCATCTTTAAAACACAGTGGAGGCAGTGTGATGGCTTGGGCGTGCATGGCTGCCAGTGGCACTGGGACAGTAGTGTTTAGTGATGATGTCACACAGGACAGAAGCAGCCGAATGAATTCTGAGGTGTTCAGAGACGTACTGTCTGCTCAAATTCAGCTAAATGCAGTCAAATGATTGATTGAGCGGCATTTCATGATACAGATTGACAATGACCCAAAACATACAGCCAAAGCAACCCAGGAGTTTATTAAAGCAAAGAAGTGGAAAATTCTTGAATGGCCAAGTCAGTCACCTGATCTCAACCCAATTGAGCAGGCATTTCACTTGTTGAAGACTAAACTAAGAGCTTCATAATTAATAGCCATGTTACCTGATGAAGAGAAGTAACAGAACAAAATTGAAAATATCTGATATCTCTTGCCCTACGTGTACCTTCAGCAACCTTCCTCGGTACCCTTGTGTGTCTGAACCTCTCTTGACTGGTGCTCCCTTCTCTTGAGCTCATTCCCATAAAGTCATTTTGAGGCACCTTGCTTGCCTCCTGTCTTTAAAGGTGACTCTCAGCAGGCCTCTTACTCCTTCACTCCTCTTCATGTGTCTCACACTCACACGTCCTCTTTTGATTACATCCCCAAATCCAAACTGACCAATCAGATTGCTCTTTGGAACCAGACACACACAGACCTTAGTGCTCTGTTACATAGTAGATGGGACAAATGCCATATAATGGTCCTAAAATAACATTTCCTTTCCTTTTTATTTCTATATTAAAAATAAAGTGAGATGGCTCTTTTTTATTTTATTGAATTTCTTAAAAGCAAGTAACATTCCATACAAACAATTCAAACTTCACAAAACTAAATTCAGTTCAACCCTCACCACATTAGAAAGAGATGAAGGCCAAAATCCAGAGTAAATCTTTAAAAGTAGAAAAGTGGGGAGACAATCCTGTTATTGATTTGATCCTGCTAGGTTTTTAAGACATTTTGTACAGATCCTCTAAGTGAGAATTTGATTTTTTCCAATTTCAAATTGTATATAACATCAGTGACCCACTGACTTAAAAGAGGTCAGCTAGTATTCTTCCAGTTGAGCAAGGTAAGTCTACGTGCTAATAGTGAAGTAAAGACAATTACAGTTTGTTTGTCCTCCTCCACTTTAAGCCCATCTGGGAGTCCACCAAACACAGCTGTTAGTGGATTAGGAGAGATCTGGTGAGATAGCTCTTTAAACTAAACAGACACATTTCCATTACTTGCCGTATTCTATAACTGGTGCCATCAATTTAATGTGAGTGCTTGAAGCTTACATTGGTATGGTAGTCCGAAATGAAAAATCACAAACAAAAACATCTAGGCACTTGATTTTATTTATATATATATATATATATATATATATATATATATATATATATATATATATATATATATATATATATATATATATATTATATATATATATATAAATATATATATAGGGTGGTCCAGACCTAATTATGCAATTTTCATTACACTGTAGCTTATTAAGTTTATTACATAGAGAATTCACAGCACCTGCCCTGCACATAGAGATTTCAGTTAAAATTCTTTTTGTTGCCGATAGATGGCAGCACGTGCCCTGCATTCCAAAATGGCGGGGAGACGGTTGTTAGTCAAACAGTTGTATAATTAGATCTGGACCACCCATATGCATCTCTGTACAGTTAACATATATAGATGGTAAATCAACAAGTAAAAGAAATTTGAAAATGATATGGTCAATAACTGGTATTTGAAGCTGTCGCAATAAACTTGCAATGGATTGTGGGTATTTTGAACACACATAGCATGGCACTTTTGTCTTTAATCTAGTTCAGGGGTGTTGAACTCTGGTCCTGGTGGGCCGCAGTGGCTGAAGGTTTTCATTCTACCATCTTCTTAATTAGTGACCAGTTTTGGCTGTCTAATTAACTCCTTTTGCTTTAGTTTTAATTAACTGACTCAGACTCCTTTAGTTGTTCTTTTTCTTTAATTAGCGTTCTAACAATAATGAGACACAAAACGGGCACATGACCAGCTCACCTGTACCCATCACAAAATATGTGGTAATAAAGAAAGGTGAAGGTCTCAGTAAAGTTGATCTTCGAGGTCACCAAAACATCTTGATGGTGTTCTTAGAAAAAACAGAAAATCAACAGTTTTGTAAATGTCTGCTGTGGCAGAATGAGAGCAGCAACAAGCCATGGAATTACATAATAAGTTTAACTAACAGCAATAATCATCTTCTAATTAAGAGCCTGTTTGGAGTGAAACTGGTTGGAGTTTGAAGCCCCAATTTCACATCTCATTTCTGTTTGGCTACCATTTAATGATGAAAAGAATAAATTCTGAGAACTGAATCCTTAAAACAGGGCTATTAAACTAAAGGAAAAAGAAGTTAATTAGTGGTGAAACCTGCTCACTGATTAGGAAAAGGGTCCGAATGAAGACGTTCAGACATTTTAGCCCTCCAGGCCTGGAATTCGACATCTGTGGTCTAGCTCAGTGTTTCCCAAACGCGGTCCTGGTGAACCCCTATGGCTGCAGGTTTTTGTTCCAACCAGCTTCTGTTTTTAATTGAACTCCTGGGCTAATTAAGTGAACTGATATTTCCCAAGTTCTGTGTTTAGAAACAATATAGAAATTAGAAAACTAAGTTTGCTAAAAAAAACTATTAAAAGCAGTTATATAGGACTAATGTATTTTTTTTCTTTACAACAGTATTTTCATCTTGATTTTCATTCTACTTCTCCAGGTGTTCTAATTGTTTAATTAATCCATTATTTACTAATTAGAGGGTCTGACACTAAAGTAGTTGCAGCCTTTGATTATTTAGTGTTGTTTGCCTGGGTGTCTGCTCTGCTCATTTTAATATGTCATTATTAAGATACAATGAAGGGGGAAAAACTGCACAGAGAAAGGGCAAAATATAATGAAATCAACAAAAGAGAGTTAAGCATTTAAATCAATAGCAAAAGCAGAAATATTTCTAAATGTCTTTTAAATGTAAAAATCATGCTGCTATGCTTTTCTGAATGAAGAATAAAAGAAAAATAATAGCAGCTTATTAATGAGATCAGTGCTATCAGGTGTTGTCACTGATTAAGAATCCGGTTGGAACAAAAACCTACAGCCACCGGGGGTCCCCAGGACCGAATTTGGGAAACACTGGTCTAGCTGAAGTCAAAGTCAAATGAGCATGGATGGGACTGCGCCATTGTTGAACAATATGCCATAGTGAGATTTCTTTGGGCAGAGGGAGTGAAACCTGATGAAAGTCACTCAAGAATATTGGCTGAGTACGGAACAGAATTACTTAACGAAAAGAGATAGATAGATAGATAGATAGATAGATAGATAGATAGATAGATAGATAGATAGATATGCTTCCACATTTGTAGGATTTCAAAGTGAACTCCTTGGTTCATGTCCAGCCTGTTTATCTATCTATCTATCTATCTATCTATCTATCTATCTATCTATCTATCTATCTATCTATCTATCTATCTATCTATCTATCTATCTATCTATCTATCTATCTATCTATCTATCTATCTATCTATCTAATATAATGTACATGTATATATTGGACAAGAACCAAGGAGTTCACGTCACTTACGGAAGCTCCATCTGAAGTCAAGTGAGAGACACTGTAGATTGTGGGGTCCCAAGACTACCCAGTACAAAGTTTGACATTTTTGGCAGACTTCACTGAAGGCAACTCTCATAGGAACATTTTTAAAAGACTTAAGTGTTGTAAATGGCCAGCAACAGCATACATACAAATAAAGGCAAAGTGGACACTGACCCTTATTTGCTCAACCATGTAACCTTATCTTTATCCCATTAAAAGAAAGAACAGAAGAAGAAGACATAGTAGGTGACACGATGCCTTGTTTCCAGAGATTCTATATATATATATATATATATATATATATATATATATATATATATATATATATATATATATATATATATATATATATTAGTCTTGTTCAAACTCCTCAACAAAAACACAGGTCCTAATATTGTTACATGGTTTGGCTTGTTTTAAAACTAGGAAGGTCAGGCTTTATTTATATTTTCATTTTTTGTTCACTTCTAGCCATTCCACAACAAAAGGTTTACATTTATTCCCCTTTTACTCCCCAGCTTGTTAGTATTCAGAAGGTCGCAAGCAGATGCTGGCAGAAACGTCTCCTGAGTCATTAGCAGGCTTGAGTTAAAGCATTGAAAAGAAAGCAAAAAAGACAACACATCTGAAATATTGTAGCTGTAAATAAATAAATGAAAAGCAGCACATATTTATTGTTTACATGGGTTTATTATTTCTTTACATATATTGTATTAAATCTACTCATTTCATTCATTTTGTTTAACAGCCTGGCCTGGTGAAATTGGCCGCAGAAAGTGGATGAAAAGACAGATGAAAAGACGGATGAAGTTTTTCCTAGTAAGGGCTGCGGCTCTGTTCAATTCATGAAAAGCAAAAGGAAAAAGTCATTTCAATGCTGATAAAACATCTGAACAAATGGATTCAGTTGGAAACTGTCAGCTTTTAAGAGGTCCCATGCTGTGACCACAGTGTGTGGCGGGCACAAGATTCACAAAGGGGACATGAAACATTTATTATTACCACATCACTTTTATTTTTGCTGTAAAAATATTAAAAATCAATGTGCCCTTAATTTTTTTTTACATACTACAACACATATTACAAATGGGCTCATTCTCAGTGTCCTCATCAGTTGTCCACATGTGTTTATCCTTTGGAACTCATAGACTGGATAAATGGCTGGCAGAAAGGCTCAGACCTTAATGGAGCTGTCAGGCCTAAAATGAGAATGGGGGCTGCAGAAGACCAACACAGATGGCCGCCCATCCTGGATATGCATCTAAACCCAATGCTTTCCTGGGCTGCATACCCTCGTAATAATATTGGTTCATTAATGGCACTTCACTGGGTTCTGTGGTTTCTTGTAGAGCCATTGCTTGAAATAGATCAATTCCATTCTGTGAAGTCTTCACTGCATATGAAGTTGGTTCTTTGGGCTTTGAAAAGGTTCTAATAAGTGGACGACACAGAAATCTTTAATGAATCTAGTAGGGTACAGACAGATCAAGAAAACGTGAATGTAGCCCATGCTATTATATGCAGCAAGAGTTAAAACACCCTTAAAGAGAAAGGTGGCAGAATGGTTCTTCAGAACAATGCCATAGGGCAAATCAGGAACTCATTGGTATTTCACAAACCTGTTACCATCTACTCATCGTTATCTACTGTATGGAGTCTCTATGTGGAGCTAAATAAATAAAGGGTCTTTATGGAGCCTTCATATGGATGGGTCTTGTGGGAACCAAAAATGGTTCCCCCTATGGCAGTGGTCTCAAACTCTGGTCCTGGAGGGCTGTAGTGGCTGCAGGTTTTTATTCTAACCCTTTTCTTAATTAGTGATCTGTTTTTGCTGCTAATTAATTCCTTTTCTTTTTATTTTAATTAATCCCTTCTCTTTTGTTAAATTTTAAAATATTTATAGTTGTTTTGCTAGCTCCCCAATTTTGTGCCTGCCCTAGTTGAAGTCATCACTTGTTATGAAGAGCCTGGTTGAGTTCAGGTGAGCCTCTGCTGGGCAGACCATGCAAGATTCTGACTTTTGGTGGCCTTATGTCCATTTTGCTTTTGCGGAAGCTCCACCTCATAATGTTTTCCCAATTACATCCATTATTTTCATTTACAACTACATCTCTTCTTCTGGTCCCTTTTCTTTCCTTGGTGTATTCTACCTTAGCACAACACAGTGTTCATGAAGGTTTTCTGATTTTGTTCTGGGTTAACTCCCATAACTCGAAGAACTGAAGGGTGGCAATAAAACAGCCCTGTGTGGGTGACGGTGAGTGTGTGTCCGAGTGGGCATTTTAATAAACGGGTGACCTATTCAGGGTTTGTTTCTGCCTTGTGCTCAATGTGGCCCTGTGAGTCTGTGAGTGCATTCATTGAATTGTGAAATGGCTTGGTAGAAACATTCAGTCGATGGGTGAATATATTGAACTTCATGGTCTTTACTGAGAGAAAAATGAAAAAACGTGTTACTTATGTCAGTATATTTGACGTGTACTGTATGCATTTTTTGTCTTCATGTTGTCACGCATGTGTACTCGGGGGACAACTTAAACAACAACAACATTTATTTCTATAGCACGTTTTTATACAAATGATGTAGCTCAAAGTGCTTTACAAGATGAAGTAAGAAAAAAGAAAAAATATAAAAATAAAATTAGGCAAAACTAATTAACAAAGAATAAAGTAAGGTCTGATGGCTAGGAGGACTGAAAAAAAACAAAAGAAACAACAAAAAAATCTGCAGGGGTTCCGAGGCCATGAGACCACCCAGCCCCCACTAGGCAATCTACCTACCATAAATGATCTCAATCAGTTCTCATGGTTTTCAGGCTTCACGTGGAAGAACTTGATGATGATGGTCATGTGGATCTCTAGCCTTCAATCCACCAATGTAGGGACATCACGGTGCTTTGATCAGGTGGTGGGGGCGCAGATCACCACCACAGAAATCCGGAAAAAGAACAGCAGAGAAAGTAGGGGTTAGTACAGATTGAGGAGCTATGAAAAAATAAAAGATAATTCAATGCATTTACAGAACATCAGAGTTACACTAAAATGAAGCTATGAGAAAGCCATGTTAAAGTAATGTGTTTTTAGCAGTTTTTTAAAGTGCTTCACCGTATCAGCCATGTGAATTTCTATCGGTCAGCTATTCCAGATTTTAGTTGCATAACAGCAGAAGGCCGCCTCACCACTTCTTTTAAGTTTAGCTCTTGGAATTCTAAGTAGACACTAATTTGAAGATTTTAGGTTACCATTTGGAGTGTAAGGTGACAGACATTCTGAGATATAGGGTGGAGTGAGATTATTTAAGGCTTTGTAAACCATTAGCAGTATTTTAAAGTCAATTCTAAATGGCACAGGTCACCAGTGTAGTGACATCAGAACTGGAGAGATGTGCTCAGATTTTCTTTTCCTAGTTAAGATTCTGGCAGCTGCATTCTGCACTCGTTGCAATCGATTGATGTCTTTTTTGGGTGGTCCTGAGAGGACTGTGTTACAGTAATCTAGTCGACTGAAATCATTTTTCAGCATCTTACAAAGTTATAAGAGATCTAACTTTTGCTATATGTCTTAAGGGAAAAAATGATATCCTAGTGATCTGATTAATATGTTATTTAAAGTTTAGGTCAGAGTCAATAATTACTCCTAAATTCTCTTGACTTTTAGGCTTAATGGATCAAGTTTATTTCTAATACCCTCATTATATCCATTATTCCCAATCACTAAGATTTCTGATTTCTCCTTATTTAGTTTGAGAAAATGAATACTCATCCAGGCTTATCTGATTGTAATTCCACCCCAAGTCAAGGGATGGCGCTCTTGCCTAATGCTTACCCTTCTTTCTCGCCTACAGATCAGACGACCAGCAGTCCCAAAGGCATTACTTCCAGCCTGACTCCTTCTTAATAGGTGCCGCCACCATTTTGTGCCGGTCGTGATTATAGTATATTGCTCTAACAACTGCTTTGCATTTTATTCCATCACTTATATGGGGTTCGCTCCAAGGTGCCCCAACTCTTTATTTTGTCTTGTCTCCTGTTTTACAATGTTTGAGCCTTGATATTTTTTTCTTCTAGCCATTCCAATAACATACTTATTCAGTTCAAATCACAGGCTATACAGCACATGGCTATATGATGCCATTTCAAATGGCTGTGCTGAAAGGCGTCATCTGGAAGTGACAGAGTTAAACCTATTACCTTTGGGAGGCCAGTCGTGCCTCTATCCTCAGCCTGGTCTCATGGTTGACAGTTTTTGTTACATGGCTGACACGCGCAAAAGCTCTCAATCTGTGATTTAAAGCATATGATAGCAGCAGTGCTTGGGGAAATAGAAAGGAAAATGCTTTATAATCACTGTAGACTTTGGTTTTGGAGCTGAAAGCCCAGCTGGATTATCCAGACTGCTAGTTTTTGATAAGACTTCAACTTTTATTTATTTTTTTATTTTATTTTGTTGAACTCTTTGGGTGTTTTAATAAAGGGAAGGAAAAGTGAGAGATAGCAAAATCAACAAAATAGTAGCAGCTCCAAAGGCTCATGTACAATGGCTAAAAGAATAATGTGCTAAAAAGTGGGTACAAAGCTCTCAGGCGATGACTCTTAATAACTCCGACTCCCCCGTACACCTTACTTTTAAGGGGATTGGAAGAGGAAAGTGCATTAAGCCTTTGTTTCTCAATCAAGTGGGTCACAGGCTGGTGCCAGTGGGTCGTGAGTTGCTGTTATGTTTAATGAAAGTGGGTCGTGGTTGGTTGCTGCTCTGACACTCAACATTAGTCCCACTCTGAGGAGTGGGCTCAGTTCACCAAGAGGAAACTCCAACAACACCACCAACGTTCTGATTAATGTGCTGAATTCATCAAGGGGGATGGATATCTCTCAGGGGGACGCCACTTAGTGGGTCATGAAGACACTTACATGGGAAAAAGTGGGTCACAACACCAGTAAGGTTGAGAATTTCTTTAAAAGTGTTTAAGTCAGTGCAGATTTGAAGAGTTTGGAAGCTCTCCCAGCAGCATCAGGCACAACCTGGATTGGGCACCACTTCATCACAGGACGCACTTACACTCGCTCAGGTCTTTGAGATGTGGGAGGATCTATCTTACTAAACCACAGTTAATTTATGCACGGCGGACGCACCGAGGTGCATGCGCACTGCGGCCTTGGCGCCTGCCCCAGAGTCCAGAGTCAAACGCAGCGGTATCCCAAAACGCGGCGGCGACCGCCCCAGAGTCAAACGCAGCTGCTTCCCAGAGTCAGTAGGTGGCACCCAAAACCAAATAACACAACGTGCTGCGCCGTGGCACTTTAGTTCAAATAGGGTTAGTGAATTAAATGGAAACTTTACCATGCCTACGACCTGTGAACTACACCTGAGGTAAAGCGTGCACGCCAGGTTGTACAGCCGCCCGGACGCGACCGCCCACACCACCGCATATACCCTCCATGATATTTCATCATGCGGCGGCTTCCCACCGAGGCACATATTGCGCCGTGGCGCACGCCCCAGAGTCAAACGCAGCGGCTTCCCAGTGTCAGTACGTGGCGCCCAAACAACACACTTGCTCTAATCCACTGTGCCAGTAATATTGATCACATAACGGTCACAGACTCAAACCTAGCGGCTTCCCCGACTCAGTGGCTGGCACACGTACACCACAACCTGTGAACTAAACTTGCTGTGCTCCACTCTGCCAGCAGTCGGTGTCAGCAAAGGCAACAGAATCACATCTCCACAAAACGAAACCGCTTTAGTACAGATATGCAAATTGAATTAAATGACATTTCCCCAGACGCACCCCGCCCTCCATGATATGTCATCCATCCAAATGTCAGACAGAACAGAAACTGATTGCCATTCTTGGATTTCCGATTCGGTAGCGAATTGCGGGCTTACTTTTAACCAGAGAACCTGAAGATGAAAATGATTAGTGAGACACCATTAAAGCGTAAGATGTCCATAAGGTGGAATTTTGAGTAAAGAAAATCAGGAAATGGAGAACCAGGAAGATAACAAAAAAAAAAAAAAAAACAGTGCCAAAGACAAAATGAAAAGAAAAGAGAATGATAAAATGTCACCTAAAGTCAATAAAAGTAATTACCTTAACCAAAATTATGCTGAATCAAACTCAATGCTAGGATACTAACTCTGCCTTGCCTCCATCTTTTATAGGTGGGTTGGATGGCACCATATCTCATGTCATCTCTATGCTTATGTGTTCTCATGCTATGGAGTTTTCAGAGTTCCCACTTGTGATGATTCATCTTATTGCATTCTCGTGAATTTGTGGTCAGGTTTTGGAAGAAATGTCAGGTTGCTACTTGGGTTTACTACTTTGTCTGCACACAAGTTAATTAAAGATAACCTCTAATTGTTTTATGAAAACAAGCAGCCAAATAAACACATTAAAAGCATATAAAGCAACGCTCCACATGTCTATATTACCAATCCCCATTTTTTCAAAATTTGTGAAAAGGGTTATTTTGACCCCTCATACCTCATTAGGGGGGGAAAACCCCTGCACTATAAGAAAAGCATACACAAAAACTAGACCAGCATTTCTCAACCTTTAAGTATTTGCGACCCGAGTTTTCAGAACAGTTTTAATTGCGCCCCCCCCCAATGTTTTTTTGAAAGGAGCCCACTAATACCAATTTGTTCTTTTCTAATTAATGATATATCATCTATATATATAATTCACTAAGCCAGGAGACAAGTAGCCGACCATGGAAAGCACGCCGGAAGGGGCGTGGATTCACTAAACCGTCGCCAAGTAAGACGCCAATGGCGCACGCAGGAAGGAGCCACGCCCACCAACTCTTAGACCATTGGATACGACGAAAAAATCACAGTCACGCCCACCAACTCGGACGCGACGCCTCGAAAAACATGCCGTCATTTCTGTTTGTCTGTGCCACATTCCACTTGCAGCTCTGAGCTACGTTGACTTTTCATTAGTCAACCTCAGTGGAATCTTGGTTCACACAGAGGCAGCGCGAGAGAGAGAGCCACGTGCGCACACACACACACACACACACACACACACACACACAGAGGCAACGCCAGAGAGAGACAGAGGCATACACAGGCAGCGCGCGAGAGAGACGCGCACACACACAGAGGCAACGCCAGAGAGAGAGACAAGCGCACACACAGAGGCAGCGCCACAGAGAGACAGAGGCACACACAGGCAGCGCAAGAGAGAGCCGCGCAATCCTTTAAAACTGAAGTTAAAACACAATGAAGGAAGCAGTCTTTAAAAATCAATAAGCCTTGTGCCTCTTTTTCATTAGCGTCTCACCTGCTTCAGGCCCTGCAACAGTCGAGACGCTCTCTCTGCAGCTGACCTTCTCTGTGCCTGACTCCACTACTGTCAGTCGCCTGATTAAAAATGGCCTTTTGAATGTGAGCTATGGACCCGCTATACCACAGGAACACATTGCCTTCGAGCCTGCTCTCCCTCACTCTAACGTACCGGCTTTCTCTCTCTCTCCTCACTCGCTCACACACTGCACAGGGGAGAAATGCCCGAAGCACAAGTCTACACTGTGAGTACGATGATTATTTATTTAAAAATGGGCTTTTGAAGGGGAGCTGTGGACCCGCTATACCACAGGATCACCTGTGACATTGCCTTCACATTGTTTTCCTTTTATTTATAATCCTGTTGAGCAGATCAGACATCCAGGCAAACAACACTGAATAATCAATAGCTCCAACTACTTTGCCCGCCCCCACTCTTCACCTGAGTCGGTTCGTCACTGTTCAGCAGTGTTTGCCAAACTCGGTCCTGGTGAACCCCTGTGGCTGCAGGGTTTTGTTCCAACCAGATTCCTAATCATTAATGCCGGTGAAACTCATCCGGGATAAGTCGTTTTTTCAAACACAGCCGTGTAGCAGATTAGTCTAGCAAGATGTAATAATCCGAGATGAATGCGTGCCCTCGCGCTGAGTGAAAAGCCAATATATATTGAGTCTACAAAACATGATCACCAAGTCTTTGATAGGCTGCAACAAAATGATGAAAGAACGGGCGCATTTTTTTCACACAAGCTGAGTGGGTGGGTGTTAGTTAGTTAATTAGCAACTCAAAGGATTAAAAAAACATTGAAAAAGCGGCGTGGATTGGTTTGCAGCGTGTAAAACAGTTTGTTTGTCGCGGATAATTTGCTATCCACACATGAAAACTCTACGTGACTCACAGGTAGTGATGGGCCGTTCTATACTAAGGTTTCAACACTGTGTCGAGCTTTCGAAGCACTGCAGATTTTAATACTTGATCGAATAATGACATCTGTGATTTAAGGATTTCACATTTTCTTTCTCAAATGTGCTTACCTATATCATGGCAAAGTACAGGGATAAACCTTTATTTTCTGTCTTCTCCGTTTTAATTAAGACAGACCAAACAAAACATTTAAGGCTATTAAATGTGATCTCAAGAAAAGATCAGGGTTAATTATAATACTAATAACAGGAGCGATTATAATGATACAGTGCAAAAGTAAATACTAATTGAAAGAGCCGGGAATGCATGAGGTGAGGCGTCTTATTTTGTTTAACTCTTGCTATCATATAGTGCATTCTGCCTGTCGGCATTAGTTATATTTATATTTTTTAGACATCAGACACTAGAAGCTGCTGACGAACCCATCTCTTCGTTGTCAGTCTGTAGCTACGAAAAAATAAAAGCAATACGACTTTTAACAGATGTCATTGAAGTGTATCATAAGTTTCTGTAACGTTAATGAAAATGGCCAGGAGGTGTCACGAGAGAGGTGAGTGTCAAATGCTTCGAAGCTTCGATACGATTTCCGACACAATTGCTTCAAACGTGTTGATGCTTCGCGAGGCTTCACCCCGCCCATCACTACTCACAGGTTACTGAACGAGAAATCAGCAGACTAGCATGACGGATGGGGCGTAATGGGCGTCCTTCCCCTCTCCTCCGGATTTTTCAAATGTTAATTTTTTCCCTGTGCTTAAAAATCATTAAAAAAGCGGGCTGATTATGCGGCGTATGGTACGCCGCGGGTTGGCTAGTAGATGCATATTTTATTATACCTACTTAACTTTTATCGACATTTATCTAACTCTATATTTATTTTTCTAGTATCAGAATGTAGTTTAAGTTAATTTGTTTTGGTTTCAATAGATGTATTTTTCATATTTTCGATTCTTGTTTTCTTTTTTCACATCTTCGCGCCCCCCTTTTTGTTACTTTGCGCCCTCCTAGGGGGGCCCGCCCCACAGTTTGAGAACCACTGAACTAGACAAATAAACTTTAAATGGGAGTTGTTTTCCTTTTATTTAGTGTACTTAGGAGGCAGTCAACAAGCCCGAAGGTGAGTGAAATATCGCGAGACAAAAGGAAGAACTATAACGTACCTTCCATACTTCCGGGCTCCCAAGATGGCTTCCAATTACCATGTCCACCTCTGACTCCTGATGATGACGTCACTTCTGGCGACCTCGCCATGATGTCACTTCTGACGCCTTCGACATGACGTCATTTCCGGTTCCACCCCGATGACCTCACTTCCAGCTTCCAATGATGACGTCATTTCTGTCTGACAGCTATGACGTCATCTCCTGCCAACTCATTTCCGTCAGCCATTTTTTCTCTGTACAAAACGCCATCTTTTCTCATGTACATTGTTCAATTGCTGTAAAGCATTTTGATCCAGTTTATTGCCTTTTTTGCATTCATTGTTCTTTGGACATTATATGGGGATGGTCCTCAACTCTTTTTTGTTGTGTTTGGAGTTCTTTTTCCATCACATTTGCAAAAATATCTGCCAATGGGGTACGCAAAGTTTACTTGACAAGACTTCTTAAAGTAAACTAAAAAATAGTAAATACACCTTTTTTGATAAGTCAGTAATTCTTACAATAAGGAAAACAAGATTTAAAGTCATGATTTAAAAACATTTTAATTGCTTAGATTTCTTTTTTTGCAGTTGTAATGGACAGCCGGGTCCCATGCCCGGCAGGGACGCCCCTGCTGCACCTGTTCCAGGGGAGCAGCCATGGACAGTTCAATACCTCCCCTGGGATGCTTGGTGGCAGCCTCCCTGGCAGACGATGATTCCCCAACCCGGTGCATGGCTCCATGGGAGATGAGTCCTCCACAGCCCCTGGTTGGGGCTCGGATGGCCGCTAGGGGGGAGCTGCATGGAGTCAGCAGCCTGGCTGGTCGTATCTTCAGCCCCATCCGGAAGTGCAAATAGGACCAGGTGGTCAAGCACCTGGAACGCTTCCGGGTGGGATATAAAAAGGGCCAGCCACCACCACTCAAGAGAGCCAGAGTCGGGAGGAGGAGGACTAAGGCCTGAGGAGGAGAAGGAGTGGTGGTGCCAGAAGGATTGTGGTGGTTATTGTGAGTGTTTTTGGGACTGTGTTGGGCCTGTGGGACACGGGGAAGGCGTGCCCCACGGCTGAAGAAAATAAAAAAGTGTTTTATTTAAGTACGTGCCGCTGCCTCAGTCTGTGCCGGGTCGGGCGCTATATAGCACCTTTCACACAGTGTGGGGTTGGTTAATGTAGCACAGACAGCTTCAAGTCCTTGTGATCATTTTTGTTGAAGATACTTATTGGTTTAATTTTTATCAGGAGGATGTTATTTTCTGGATAAATAAAAATCTAAAATTAGGGTTCTTCAAGTCTAGAGGGTCAAAAGTAGGGAGGCACCCCAAAAAAGCTCAACATTTTGCATGCCTAGAAATCAAGATGTGTTGAATGGTTTATCATATTTAGAGTTTTCTTGGACAAAAGGTGCCAGACAAAGGAAACTAAAGAGATTTTAAAACGTTTATATGAACACAATTTTATTATAACTAGTGCCATATAAAAACATCCAGAATGTGGGCTTTGTAATACAACCAGATAATGCTAGATGTGTAGTGCATAAACTTGTAGTACTCTTGATTCTTTTCTTAGCTAGCTCATCTTCTGTATTGGGCGGGTCAGACAAATATGACCACTGAGAGAGAGTTAGCCTTCTCCTCCATGGATGGAAAATGAGAGAGAGAGGCAGGGAGACCAAAGTTATGGCAGTCCTTTGGCTTCCCATCACATACCAATGACCCATGGGACATCGTGGTACAGAGTGACTCTCCTGATTCAATCCTAAACAGCCAAAACCCATGTTCTCCAATGACCAATGGAATAAGCTGACTTCCTGCATCATACCAGCCTCTTGTTTCAGCATAGTTTGGTCTCATTCTGTCACCTGTAACATTGATTGCCCTTGCAAACTCGTCATCTGTATTTCCTCAGGCTAGCTGGCCTGGCCAGTAAATTCCTGCTTTGGAATTTTGGCTAAAGATTATCTGCATGGGAAAGATTTTATCTGATAAATGGACTGGCTTACATATTTATCAACTGTATAATGACACAAAGAACACAGATAAAGAATTGGGGTACCACCTTAGTAACTAGTGTGGTGCTGAGATGTCACCCATCACTTGGCTGCACTCGGGTGCTAATCTGGGATCTTGAGGTGTTTGTCATGTGGTGCTGTATCAGCGTATGTTCCTACCCCCTCTCTCTCTGTCCTCTTTCTTAGTACCCCCGTATAATTTGACAACTTTTTGTGTAAATCAACACACAGTTAGTTGCGGAGATGGGCTTTACAGACATGAGTCCAAACAGAAACGAAGTATGTAACTGGTTTACTCATTTACGTATGAAGAAAGATGATAGGTAGGGGCGATGTCTGGAGGATAGACACCAGAGATGATATTGGTGATGGTAGGATCGTCATTCACTCGGTCTGCAGAGGGAGAAAGAGAGAAAGGATCACAAAGCAGTGCCAACCCCTGGCTCGGTGGGTAATTACATTTACAGTAGACCTTAAGCTGCTATTGTATGTGCGGGTTGCAACATAAATACTGGACATTATTTTCCATCACAGGAGTAAAGTCTGAGCAGCCGGGGAAAAGCAGTGAAGACACGTGGAGAACTTGTGCATTCCAGACTGGCAATGCGGGGGGGGGGGGGGGAGGGGGTTAATGGGTTGGGATTAATGTTTGATCCCATGATTCTGGAGTTCTGAGAACGCAGGGTAACCACTGCCCCATCCTCTCCTGCAGTGGATTACGTTTTTATTTTCAGGTAATAAGTTCTATATTTACACACAAAAAGTTAAGAACACTTGAGCTTGAGTATGGATAACTATTAAATAATTTAGCAGAGATTATGAGCATTATAGTTAGTGTTATTAATGTGATCATTTGATGCAGTGTACATATTGCAATTTACTTGTTTATTTATTTATGAGAATATCTGCAGCACCTAGCAGACATATTTAGTCACTCGACCACATTCTCAATTCCACTGAGTAACAAAAGCTACATTGAGATTTTGTTCAAGATATTTTTATTTCAAACCACCGAAACTAAGACTATTTTTTTTATTATGATATTGTTTTATTCATCTGTTCAGTGTCTGAACCTGCTTAAAATATGCAGGGTCCCGAGGCAATTGGAGCCTATCCAGGGAAGTATATGGTACAAGGCAGGACTGATCTCTGGTCAGGATGAACCACACACACACACCACACACACACACACACACACAGAGTCAATTTAGAACCATCAATCCACCTAACCTGCACTTCTTTGGAACATACGAGAAGACCAAAGCAATCCTAAATGGAGCACGGAAAGAACATGCAAACTCCATGCAGTTGACTTGTACCCTTGTTTTCTTGTCACAAAGCAGCCACTCTACCACTGTGCCTTTCTGTCACCCACGTTGTTTTATGTTAGAATGAAAATCTTAAGGAGATAAAAATATGCCATTTACCTAAATATTCAGTCCCCACCCATTAATATTTTTGTTGAGACATGTTTCCCAGCAGTAACAGCTTTGTGCAAAATCCACACACTCGGTTAATACAGAATTCAAAGCCAGGATGCTAGATCATTGGGGCAGCATTGCCACCCCACTGGACCACCATGCCACCACAAATGAAGTCTGTTTTTAACTTCCTAGGTTTTAAACCCTGAGCATTTATTCGTTGAGCTTAGTAATTCTATGTAAAAACGGTTAAACCCCGAGCGTGACTTGGGAAAAAGCAATTATGATCTGATGTACAGCGTTTAAACCTGAATAATACTCAGGGACAGTATGTTGAAATCTAGTGGATAAATTAACATCATACTGCAAAATAGTCATGAATACTTTCCATGTGTTCAACCATTCTATGTCAACTCGTTAATATTCATAGAGTGTAGTGGTGCTAAGGTCCTTCTCCCCCCAATCGCTCAGTTTAGATGGCCGGCCAGCTCTAGGAAGAGTCCTGGTGGTTTTGAACTTCTTCCACTTACAGGATGATGGAGGCCACTGTGGCTCATTGGGACCTTCAAAGCAGCAGAAATAATTCTGTAACCTTCCCCAGATTTGTGCCTCGAGACAATCCTGTCTCGGAGGTCTACAGGACAATTCCTTTGACTTCATGCTTGGTTTGTGCTCTGACATGAACTGTCAACTGTGGGACCTTATATAGACAGGTTGTGCCTTTCCAAATCATGTCCAGTCAACTGAATTTACCACAGGTGGACTCCAATGAAGCTGCAGAAACATCTCAAGGATGATCAGGGGAAACAGGATGCACCTGAGCTCAATTTTGAGCTTCATGGCAAAGGCTGTGAATACTTATGTACATGTGCTTTCTCAGTTTTTTTATTTGTAATAAATTTGCAAAAACCTCAAGTAAACTTTTTTCACGTTGTCATTATGGGGTGTTGTGTGTAGGAATTCTGAGGAAAAAAATAATTTAATCTATTTTGGAATAAGGCTGTAACATAACAAAATGTGGAAAAAGTGATGCGCTGTGAATACCACAGTTGTCTACATGACACAAAAATGTCATGTAAATGAAAAGCTGTCAAGCCAGTTTTAAGTCAAACTGACACTGAAAGCATTTGTTGAATAAAGGGATAGTGATGGCAGCATTGTGATCTGGTCATATTTATTTGATGCATACAACACTGTATTACTGAAATAAGAAGGCTAATTGTCCAATTTAATTTGTGAAAATGAAAATTATTTCACAAAGCCATGCAATACAGCTGAGAAAGAGACAGCTAGAGATGGACAAAGGACAGCTATAAGTAATGTTAGATTAACAGAAGGTGTGTGAGGGGCACACAAGCAGGTTATTTTTTAAAAAAAGTGCTGATGTCTGTGTGACTACTATAGCTGACAAAAAGCAGAGTCTATGATAAATGATGAGAACAGGTGAAGGTATTTATAACCAGCCAATGCTCTGGTAGTTATCCATATCTGACATGAATGTAAGTGTTTATAATGACGAGGCTCCAGCACAACATCAGAAGTGAACCAAGCTTGCCAACATTCCTTGCTGGAAGGGACATCTGACATCTCCCACTTGGTTAGGATGTCCCTCTGCTTCTCTCCGGCATGTTTATGTATGTATACATATATTTACATATATATAAACTGCTCAAACAAATTAAAAGGAACACTTTGAAAACACATCAGATGTCAATGGGAAAAAAAATCCTGCTGGATATCTCTACTGATATGGACTGATATGGTAATGTGTTAGGAACGAAAGGATGTCACATCGTTTGATGGACATGAAAATGATCAACCTACAGAGGGCTGAATTCAAAGATACCCTAAAAATTCAAAGTGAAAAAAATGATGTGGCAGGCTAGTCCATTTTGCCAAAATTTCATTATACTGTAGCAACTCCAAATCATACTCAGTGGTTTGAATGGCCCCCACGTGCTTGTATGCATGCCTGACAACATCGTTTTTGAGGGCCTGCTCCTAATAAGACGACGGATGGTGTCCTGAGGGATCTCCTCCCAGATCTGGACCAGGGCATCACATAGCTCCTGGACAGTCTGAGGTGCAACCTGGCGGTGTTGGATTGACCAAAAACATAATGTCACACCCAGAGATGTTCTATTGGATTGAGGTCAGGCGAGTGAGGACGCCAGTCAATTGGTATCAATTCTTTCATCCTCCAGAAACTGCCTGCCAAACTCTCGCCACATGAGGCTGGGCGTTGTCGTGCACCAGGAGGGAACCCAGGACCCACTGCACCAGCATAGGGTCTCGACAATGGGTCCAAGGATTGCATCCCGATACCTAGTGGCAGTCAAGGTGCCGTTGTCTAGCGTGTAGAGGTCTGTGTGTCCCTCAATGGATACGCTCCCCAGACCACTGGACCTACCCACCAAACCGGTAATGCTGAACGATGTTGCTGAACTGGTCCAACAGTTTCCGGCTCAGGAAATCATAAATGGGGTGTTTCACACCGTCGCTGCTTTGGCTCAGCACTGCCCTGGTCACTAAGAAAACTTAGTGCTGCAGATGAAAGACACATCAAGCTTATTACCCTTCGAAATCAGAAGGATGTCCAGCACTGCCATCAGCTCAGGAACTGGCAGAAACCAGTGGGACCCAGGTACACCCATCTACTGTCTGTAGAAGTCTGGCCAGAATGGTCTTCTTGGAAGAGTTGCAGCCAAAAAGCCATACCTCTGATGTGGAAACAAGGCCAAGCGACTCATGTATGCATGAAAACATAGGAACTGGGGTGCAGAAAAATGGCAGTAGGTGCTCTGGACTGATGAGTCAAAATTTGAAATATTTGGCTGTAGCAGAAGGCACTTTGTTCGTCGAAGGGCTGGAGAGCTGTACAATAATGAGTGTCTGCAGGCAACAGTGAAGCCATGGTGGAGATTCCTTGAACGTTTGGGGCTACATTTCTGCAAATGGAGTTGGAGATTTGGTCAGGATTAATGGTGTTCTCAATGCTGAGAAATACAGGCAGATACTTATCCATCATGCAATACCATCAGGGAGGCGTATGATTTGGCCCCAAATTTATTCTGCAGCAGGACAACGACCCCAAACATACAGCCAAAGTCATTAAGAACTATGTTCAGCGTAAAGAAGAACAAGAAGTCCTGAAGTGATGGTATGGCCCCCACAGAGCCCCTGATCTCAACATCATCGAGTTGTGTCTGGGATTACATGAAGAGACAAAAGGATGTGAGGAAGCCTACATCCACAGAAGATCTGTGGTTAGTTCTCCAAGATGTTTGGAACAACCTACCAGCCGAGTTCCTTCAAAAACTGTGTGCAAGTGTACCTAGAAGAATTGATGCTGTTCTGAAGGCAAAGGGGGGTCACACCAAATATTGATTTGATTTAGATTTCTCTTTTGTTCATTCACTGCATTTTGTTGATTGATGAAAATAAATGATTAACACTTCCATTTTTGAAAGCATTCTTTGTTTACAGCATTATTTCACACCTGCCTAAAACTTTTGCACAGTACTGTATATCTCTTTTTGTACCATATTTCTCTCTCTAGTAATTATTTTCCACCTGGACACAAAAGGTGTAGTATTTGGTTCTAGTCAATTCTGCATCAAAAAGAAACACATCCCAGGGGAGAAAGAGTGCCCCCTGCTGGACACAACAACCAAACTGCTATGATATGCCTAGTGAAATAGTTAAGAGTCACCATGGTGCAAGTTGCTGCATTGCAAAAAGGCAAAAATGATTGCAATCGAATGGAAGGACAAGAAAGGACATTATCCACTTAAGCACTGTTTAACAATGCAACAACTGTCAATGTTCGTGTCAGGGGAAATGTGGAAATCACTAAGCTTTGCGCTGTTGTAGCGTACAGTAACACAATGGGTGTTGTTGATTGCGTGGATCAGACCCTGACACTTTACCCTCTCATGCACAAGCAATACAAAAAATATTAGGAGAAAAATGCACAAAGAAACCCGCTTGTACTGTCCCAATTGTGACATTGAGCCATGCATTGGTGACTGTTTCAAAACATGTTACATGAGGGACGTGCACTAAAATCTGCATCAGTGCAGCAGTGGACTCTTGGCAGACCTTTGCTGCTGTATTCATGCTAACCTTTTTGTACCTGTGTGTTTCTGCTACACATAATAACATTTTATTGATGAAACTTCAAAGCTTTTGGTTCTTTTTTCCAGGGCTAAACATAACACTAAGGAGGTTTAGGTTTCGTGCAGGCCAGCTTCCTGCGGTGCCAAGTGAAAGCCAAGCCACTGTAGGTGAACAGAAGATGGAGGAGATAGTCGATCTGTCATGCTGTGCCTCATTTATGGAATAAAGCTTCCCGTTTACAGTTTACTCCTGTCATCGTGTCCTGACGCCGATTCTTATTTAGAGCCTCGTATTTAGAATCCAGTATTCCTTAGAATATGCGATTCTGGAGATGGCTATTCGTCTGTCTGTCACTGGAGTCGGGCTTTATTCTAATCTTGGAGGCAATTCATTTGTTTAACATATTGTAAATGTCAGAAACCATTAATGCAAAAAAAATATATGATAGACATTTAAAGAAAAAAAAATGGGAAAAACCTCGGAGGAGTCATCTAAACGCATATTAATATTGCAAATAAGTAATATGTGGAGCCTCCTCGGTGAGCAGTTCCTTGAACAGTCGGAGATTTGACTTCATTAGTCAGCATAATGAATTGATCTTCTAGCCTTCGGGTTAAGAAAGAAATCAAGCATGACATTAAAGACATATGAGTTCTGTTTCCCCTCACTTGCTAGTGTTCAGTGGAATATTATTAGCGGCCTATGCAGATCTGATAGGAACAAAAAAGATGAGAAGCTACATCCGTGTAGAGAATCATAAAAGTGGAGGAAAAAGCAAAAAAAAAAGAGCACAGAATTGCTTGAAAGTGAGGGAGTTTGGCATCTGGATTACCAGCAGGGGTTCAACTCGTACATGAAGCATAATTTACCTGTTGAGCTTTGAGTTTTGAATTGAGCTAAACCGTATCCATGTGGAAAGGCTTCTTAAATTCATTCCTAACTGTGAGGAAAAGTGGGATGGAATGGCATCCCATGAGTGGCCATGTTTGTGCATAAAGTGTGATGGCTTCAATCAGGAGACCTTATAGGACGTTGATCAACACTGAAAGTGCAAGACCTTTAGTCTCTGCAACAGAAGGGAAAGCCTGTATGAATTATTGTTCAATGTAAACATTTTCATGTAACATCTGTGGATGAAGGTTCGAGGTAAACAGCAGGCAGACAGCAGATGTAGAATAAAAAAGCAATTTCTTTATTTTTGGTGGCAGAGGAAACTACTGCAGGCCCCTGTCAGCTTGTGTCACTGACGGTTACCAGCCAAATAGCCCAATCTTGGGGGGGTGGGTTTCCTTTTATACACAATTCTTTGGGGGGATTCAGTAATATGCCCAAAAATTACAACACATTTGTTCAAACCACTAAAGGAGAAGTGAAAAAGCCTGTTGCTGTTGATTTTACAATCCTAGATGTTCGTTCAGATTAACAGTTTCCTGAGTACAGACTAAAAGGTCAGCAGTTTGACAGAAATGTTGCAAGTTTGTTTTTTCAGCTTGGGTACACAGTTAATTTTTGTATGTAAGTCTTATTAATAAACAATTAATCCATAGCCTTTCAATACAAACTAGTAATATACTTATTTTGTTAAGATGATTTATACAGGGTAATGGTTCTCCTCTTTGAACAATCTTAATGCATTCATATAGTTAACACAAAGAACTCTTATACTCGCAAATATATATACATATACATTTTCGTTAGCATAAGCTGGGTTGCATAATAATACATTTTCATCCACCCAAATGCCACAGATAGTAATCATTCAAGGCATTTTAGACTTGTTTATCTAAGTACAAAAATTTCATTGCACTAAGGCATAGTCACAAAATCTTCTTCCCCTCCCTTGGACTAGGTCAAAAGGTCCTCAGCCAAGATTCTTTGTTCAACAATTATTTATATATTGATTCAAATTTTTATTATTCCACACATCCAGCCATTCATTCAGGCACTATAAATCTGCTTTATTCACTTCTGATCATGGAGGCCAGTACAGGGCATGATCAGACATGTCATGTCCTCACTCACTCATAACACAATCGAAAATTCTCAACCCCAGGGTTGGGGTGTCAGACTTTCCGAGGTCCACTCGCCCCGGGGACGTGTGGTCAGGGAAGCAGAGCCTCACCTGTCATCATGGAAAAGTAAAAAAACTAATAATGATAACATAAAATAAATTTGTCCACTGGTCTGTGCTATAAATTTGTCTTCTGTACTGATTCCAATTAATTTTGATCATTTTTATAGTCAAAATTCTAAATTTGCGCATTTCCTGTTCAGAATACAGGGGAGAAACGTGAGGTCGGTAGCGACGAGCCTCACCTCACCTCACCTCGTACTGCGCTCTCCTTCGCACACGGGGTTGATGCATGTAATTGGAGCGTGCCTCTTGCTATCTCTCTGTATGTCACCCAATATAATGTTTGCAGTCACGTTTATTATACACCCTGACTTCCACAGTCTGGCTAACATCGTTAATGAATGTGGGTGGGACATATTTAGTCTTGCTGATCAGACATAAAATGGCAGTGAAAATTCTCAAGGTGAGGCAGACAGTGACCGTGCCACCCCTGAAGGGGCGCATGTGAGCCCAATAGGTGCTTGTTGCTGCTGTTCTTCTATGCAGAGGCTCTCAGCGCCAATAATTTAGCGATATCAGAAAGTCAAATGCACTGCAGCTGTCTGTTTATTTTTATTTTTTGTTCCGACTGACTGCCCAAAATGGAAGATTAAGATTTTTAAAAATAAAGGAAAATAAGGAGGACTTTTACAAGAAAGTGATGGAGATTTTCGGGAGAAGGATAGGCGCATGGACTTCATTTACAAATAAAGGTTACACCATTAGCAGTTTTCAATTTATTATAGAAAATAGGATCAAACAACCTAATATTTAAAAACTAAATCCGTCCATTTTCCAACCCGCTGAATCCCAACACAGGATCACAGGGTCTGCTGGAGCCAATCCCCAGGGCTCATGGAAGGAACAAACCCCAAGCAGGGCGCCAACCCACCACAGGACACACACACACCAAGCACATTTTAGAATTGCCAATGCACCTAACCTGCATGTCTTTTTGACTGTGGGAGGAAACCGAAGCACCAGGAGGAAACCCACGCAGAAACAGGGAGAACGCCATGCAGGGAGGGACCTGGGAAGCGAACCCAGGTCCTCCTAACTCTGAGGCAGCAGCGCTATCACTGTGCCACCGTGCCGCCTAAAAACTAAATTTTGACCTTAAATAATAAATTCTTTGGTTTTTTCTTGTTATCCTTTTGTTGAACAGTCTGTATTGAAATTGATTAAAGCATCAGAATTAAACAGCTTTTAAAAACAACGAAATATTTCAATTAAGGCAAAATTGAAATCTGTTTTTTTTTTGTACACCACTCTACACTTTCATTTGTATTGAAGAGTATGAATTGTGGAATTGCAACGGCAAATTTAGAAGACATGAGTGTGCAGGAGCAAATGCGCTCTTTCCGCTCCTCTCTTGCCATTATAAATGTAACGTTCTTTCTTAGGCCAAATATGAACCTTACCTATTTGTGTGTAAAGAATGCTGAAGAGATATGAAACATAATCAGTAGTCAATGTGCATGCTGCCAACTAGTGAATAAGCTACTCTTTGGGGTTCACATATTTGTAAATCGGACTCTGAAGGAGTCAGTGCCTCACCAGCCATGAACCTCACCACACGTCACTGACTCGCCCACAGTCATCTCACATGGGATCAATCAGACTCACCCTTTAAGCCAACTGTACCTCTGTGGAAAGTGGAAGGAAGCCTGATTGACACATTTCTGAAGACATTGTTATGACTGATCTTCAAATTAAATTGTTTGATTTTTCATTTCACTTGGTCGGTTGATCATGTGACTGAAACTTTTGCACTGTTGATGTAAAAATATGGTGCTCATTAAACCGCTGCCTTTTTCATCAGATTGATTGGTACTTACCAACCCAGTAAACTATCACATTAATTGATAATATTGCAGTGATTCATACTTAAATTTATCAATCAAGTAAGCTCTAATGTTATATTTACCAATCTAGTAAAACTCTCAAGTTCATTGATCTAACTTACTTCTTCTTTCGGCTGCTCCCATTTAGGGGTCACTACAGTGGATCGTCCATCTCCGTTTACCCTTGTCCTTTACATTCATTTTCTGCCACACCAACTGCCTTCATGTCCTCCTTCTCTACATCCATAAAACTCCTCTTTAGCCTTCCTCTTGTCCTGTTCAATTCTCAACATTCTTTTCCCAATGTGCCCCTCATCTCTTCTCTGCACATGCCCAAGCCATTTCAATCCAGCGTCTCTAACTTGCTCACCAAACTGACGTACCTGTGTTGTATACTTATTCCTAATCCTGTCATCCTTCGATACTTCAAGCAAAAGTCGTTGCATCTTTAACTCTGCCACTTCTTGCTTTCCTTCTCTGCCTCCTGTTTTTTCGTCAGTGCCACCATCTCCAGTCCATATAACATAGCTGGTCTCACTACTGTTTTAAAGATCTTCCCTTTCTCTCTTCCAGATACTCTCCTATCACAAATCAACCCTGTCATTCTTCTCCACCCAGTCCACCCTGCCTGTAGTCTCTTCTTCACCCCTCTGTTTTAGACTGTTGAACCTAAATATTTAAATTCATCTACCTTCACCACCTCTGCTCCTTGCACTCATACCCTTCCTCCACCTTCCCTCTCAATCACGCACATTTACTACTTACTTACTAACTCGATAAACTATCTTGTTGGTTGACACCTACTGAACAAGTAAATCGTTTTCCTTGATTGATCCCTTACTTACCAAACCAGTAAAACTCTCAGTTTAATTGATACTCATTTACCAACCTGGTAAAACTCTCATGTTCATTGTTCAGGCCCACTGACAAGCACACGAGCACATATGGCCATGTAACCCAATCTACATGTCCTTGGAATGTAGCAGAAAAAAAAACCATGAAGAAGACATAGAGAGTCTTGGGTAGAATGTACAAATTTCACACACTTACCTCCGGACAGAATTCCATCTTAGAACAAAGGAACCGTGAGGCAAAAAGCGTTAACCACTTTGCAAAGGTGTTTTCACCATTTAAAATAGATTTTGAAATATCATCGATAATCTACGCAGATATCACATCAATTCTCCGTTAAAATTGTGCAGACCGTGGAACATCTACTACATAGTTGTAGTTACATACCCTGATTTTTATTATGTTTTTAAAAGTACAGATACAATGAAACTATGTAAGTACGCTTGTTTTTTGGATCAGCTATAAACTGTGTGAAAGGATCAGACTCGACACACTTAAAAAGGTTTGGGGCAGCCACCCATATATTATCCTGGCTGCAAAGGGTTTGTATTTGTAGACAGAAGTGTCTCTGTTGGAGTCCAGACATGAACTGCTTGAGGTTTGAGAAGATGGCGGTTTTAATTGACAAGACTAGAAGTGATGTAGGGAACTGGAAGTGGCCTTCTTCTGACGTCATTGTAGGCACCCGGAACCGGAAAGTGACGTCAGCCTTGGCCCCGGAACCGAAAGTGACGTCAGCGTAGGCGTCTGAACCGGAAGTGGCATTAGCCAAGGAACCGGAAGTGACATTAGCCTAGGTGCTGGAACCGGAAGTAATATGAGCCAAGGCTCCAGAACCAGAAGTGACGTCAGCCTAGACGCCGGAATCGGAAATAACGTCTTCAGTGATGAGTCAGACAGGTTTTCCCACGGCTGGTCTGCAGAGATAACAGGAGAAGGTTTAGTGTACCCCACTACCCCCCTGGCCCAGCATGGAATTACCTTCACTTCGTCCATACAGCGTCCTCTTACTCTGTTACTGTTACATTGTAATTTTCTAATCTGTGGAATAACAAGTACTTAACTATAGCATTACTTTGTATTACACAGTAAGTAGAGAGTAATAACTCATAGTTACATTGTATTTATACAGGTAATTACATAGTAATTACAGTGTAATTATGGACACAATGTAAAGTGTTTACCATAATTTGTAATCATTGTGGATCAAAGTTTTAGTTCAATAAACAGAGTTTTAATGTGAACAATTTGTTAGTCACTTTGGATAAAAGCCTTCATGTCCAATGTAAGTGATTTCTGCATTACTTGGGAGAGAAGCTTTAATTATGGAGCAAATGAATTAATAAATTTTCAAATCTGAGAAATCCAACATGCGATTTCAGTGTCACTGGGGCACAAATAAATGTCTTTTAAGAGGATTTGCAAGGCAATGTGGACAGAAGCTTCAATCAAATAAGTAAATGTGAATGATTTGAGAGTCAATTTGGATTCAAATAAATGACAATTTGTATGTCAATTTGGCAATGTGAATTCTGTTTTCTACCGGTAAATGGCATTTTTAAAATGTGTGTGTTATTTCATCATCCAGAAGAAGGGCATGGAGTATCCTTGACCACTCTGGAAAGTGAATGAGAGAGGATGGCTCTGAAAGGTTCAAATATGGACGTAGTGCAGTTTAAAAGACGGCTGTCCTCCAAGCATTCCTGTGCATTGCCTTGTACAGATCCACTAACACATCACTCACACACCGTAGGATGTCTACTCGGACGTCCATCCTGGTGTCCTTTGAATGAGCGCTGGCTGCTCCACTTTGATACTGAAAAGCCGATAAGAAGATCAGTCTGAGAAATAATGTGAAAAAAAAGCGTGCCTAAGAGGTTCTTTTTCTTTGCTTAATGCGAGGTTGCTCTGACACGATAAAGGATGTCTAAAGCTCAGTATCCGAGGTGGTGTAACAGATCACCTGCCACAGGCTAAACAGCCTTCTGCTCTTCCGTGACAGTCTGTTATCAGTCAATTGAAGAGAGGACCTGCGGCTAGCGGTTTGAGATCACAATATCGTTTTTTTTCATTTCCTAACAGTTTTTATTTTTCCTTTTTTAGACATATTGCTTGGCTTTGCCCTCTCCTAATGCATTCTAGTCATATTAAAGTGTTTTCATTTTTTGAAGAAAGACAAAAAAAAAAGACAAATAATAAAATTTGCAGCTGATTCCCCGACTCCCCCTCCATTTGAACTTGTGGTAATTGTGGAAGAGAAGCTCAGGGATGGCTGTCCTCCTCCTCCTCCTCCTCTTCTTCTTCTTTCTCTTCTTACCCCAGACATCATACAGTACCTTTCTTTACTCTGTTCTTCCCCCAAAACAGAGAGAATCGTTGTTCTTTAGCATACAGCAGATTCAGAAAGTGTTCAGACCTCCACTCATTGTGTTGTAAATTTGCCATTCTTGCCTATCAATCCACACTCAATAACCCATAATGACACATTTTGCAAATTTATTAAACATTGCGACAGATAGGGGGTGCTATCGCTCCCTTAAACCCTCTGATCAGATGCCAGACACCAGATAAAAGTCAATTATTATTTTTATTTGGACAATACAGTGCACCAAGCATCCTCCACTCCACAATACTCATAAATATAAACCAATACACAATCAATAATCAATCCTCCACTCCCAGACGCATTGCCACCCTTCCACCCAACTCAGCTCGTCCGTCTGGGATCTCCCACAATCCTTTATAGTACTTCTGATCCCTTAGTCCATGTGACTTCCCAGGTCTTCCGGGTCAGGTGAAAACTCCTCTTCTTCATCCCGGAAGTATGTCATTCCCTCTGTCGCTGTGACTAAGATGTACTTCCGGGTTATAGGGAACATACAAGTCCTAATGCCTCCCTGCAGCGTCCTCTGGCGGCCCCCATGGTATCCAGCAGGGCTGTGAAAGAAAACTCCAATATCCATAATTCCCTGCTGGCATTCGGGGCACCTCCACGCTACAGGGAGGGCTCCATCTGGTGGCCTGGGGGTATTGGCCGGGATGAATGGCCAGCCATAATCCCACATCAAAAACTGAAATCTCTCCTTCATATCAGTATTTTTATAATATGGACAGGGAAGATGGTGGGATTGGAGCCTATAGGATTTCGTTTTTTCTAAACTGATATTAAGGCTCACCTTGAAGGACTAATCAGATGAATGGATCAGAATATGAAGTAATCAGAATGGATTAACAATTGATTAATCAAAGGTCAGGCAAAGAGTTAATACCAAAAGAAAAAATACTGTTAGCGAAATTAATGAAAATATCGAAAATACCAAAGTGGAATAAGCACATGTTCGGCTTTTTTCAAATTTAGCGCCTTTGGTTGGTCCTCATCAGCTCCACTCTGATCAGTGTAATGTCTTCTACTTGATGTACCATTAACAACTACTGTACAATGAGAAGCCAAGAAATGAGTAAAATCAAATGATTTCCAAAATACCTTTATTTCCACACCACACCAGGACGTTGTGAGCCATCACATTGCTGGCTTCTGTTCCACTCATAAGACTCTCATCACTTGTGCAGCCAAGTGGCCTTAGGAGTCATAGAATGATTGCACCTGTGCAGAGTCTAGTAGTATACATGCACCTGAATATGGGAAGGGCCACCTTGTTACAAGTCAGTCGGATGGTCTAAACCTACACAATGAAGATAAAAAAACACTCCATAAAAAGGGGATTGAAAAGTCAGGAGATGGGGACAAGAAAATCTTCAAGTCAAGAGAATATCCAGCAAAATCAATCATGAAGACCTGAAATGAGCAGGCCATCCATTAAAAGTGAGTGACTGGTGAGGAAGGCCACCAAGAGACTCTTGAAGATTCTGGAAGAGTGACAAGCTACAATGAATTAGATTGGATAGAATGTGGAAACTGTGGTGAAGGCAAGAGTTTCACAAAAGGAGATTCAGAAGTCGGCTGGAAGAAGGTTCTGTGGTCTGATGAGACTAAATGTGAAGTTTGAACACTTTCTTCTTCTTCCTGCGGCTGCTTCCGTTAGGGGTTGCCACAGCAGATCATCTTTTTCCATGTCTTCCTGTCCTCTACATCTTGTTCTGTCACACCCCACCACCTGCATGTCCTCTCTCACACCACATCCATAAACCTTCTCTTAGGCCTTCCTCTTTTCCTCTTCCCTGGCAGCTCTATCCTTAACATCCTTCTCCCAATAGACCCAGCATCTCTCCTCAGCACATGTCCAAACCAACGCAATCTCGCCTCTCTGACTTTGTCTCCCAACCGTCCAACTTGAACTGAAGAAACCAGAAATAATCTCAACTGATGACAGACATCCATTACATATAAAACTTAGTAAATCAGGAAGGATAGTCATTTTGAAATCTCACACAAATTGCTCCAGGAATTCCTTTCTTCCCAGAGCCATACGACTTTTTTAATATCAGAGAAAATGATTAAGGGCTGATATGTAATCCTGTAACAATTTTTGTGTAAATACGCATCCTCAAACTGCCTTACCTTGACCTGTCTTGTCTCTATTTGTTTTTTTCATTTCTTTCTGTCTTGTTATCAGGTGCAACTGAGCAGGAAAATTTCAATTTTATTGTGTAAATATGACTAAATAAAGCAGCCTTGAACCTTCCTTGTTTTTGTATCTTTTATTCTTGATTTATTGTTTAAACACACAGATGCCCGGCTGTCACGGCTGCCAAAGGTGCAACTGCTAAATACTGACTCGAAGGGGGTGATTACTTAAGCAATTAATTCTTTCATGCTTTATATTTGTTATTAATTTAGCCCACTTTGCACAGATCTCTTTTCACTTTGACATTAAAGAGTCTTTTTCTGTTGATGTCAAAAGAGCCACGTTTAAACTGCGATTCAGTATTGTGTAACAGCAAAACGTGAAAGCTTCCAAAGGAGTGAACACTGTTTATAGGCACAGTATGTATATACAGTATATATAAGTTCAGCAATTTTACTTTTAAAAAGCACCAGTGTACTGGAACAAGTTTAGCGGCTTTCAAACAGCCCAGCCGATTCAATTTATCTCAGGAAAAAATAAGCAACGCTTTTTCTTGTAAATTCTTAACATCCTGCGCCAGCTGTTAACGTCCCTAAGGCGTCATCGTTAAAATGCTGAAAAGTGAAGAGCTGTCACTCAGCGTGCAGAAGGAGCTGTCACATCACACTTGCTTGACCAGCACTCACTCGTATGAAGACATCACTGAGCTCTCCTCCTGCTGTCACCTGCCGTGTTACAGTTCACCTGCACGCAGGCAAAATATCAATTTGACTTGATGTTGAACTAAAACCCAAATTAATTCTAATCAGTAACACTATAAACGCAAAAAAAACGCTGTTGTTCGTTCTGCTTGCACTCACCAGCTGAGATGTCGGTGTGGACAAAACACATTCTCTCCAGGTTTGTGCCTTATTTTCATTCCACTACGTTGGTTGAATTTCCACATCCCACAGATGTCATTTTAGTGAAATTGGGTACTCAACTGATTACCATCCAGGCATGAAGCCATCCTTGGACTCAAACCCATCAGCTGTCACACACGTGCATTTAGGAGGCAGGCAACAAGCCGCGAGGTGAGTGAAACATCGCGAGACAAAGGGTTGATTTGTGGTACTAATGCCTCTCTCTCTTTTTCATCAGACCAAAAGAAGAAAAATAACTTACCATATATACTCGCGTATAAGTCAGGTCTTGAAACCCAAAAAATCAATCAAAAAATCAGACCCCGACTTATACGCCCGTTCAAAAATATGACACTTAAAATTTTTTTTTATATCTTCTTGCCTCCTCCAATCCCGCATCAGTTTCTCAGACGCATCAAATTTTGTTGCAGCAGCACAGTTACCAGTTTCCTTTAATTTAAATCCAGCTTCATATTTTCTTCTGATCGAATGCTCCATCGTAGATAAGGGATGCTCTTACAATAAAGGCGACAAATCAATGCAAACGTCGCTTCGGAATAGTTTGGGTATTACTGTGTGGTCACGTAGGCACAATAGAGACAGAGAGGGGTTAGGAGCACACGCTGATACAGCGCATTGCCACACCCACATAGAAAAAGAAGGCAGTGTGCTCCGTGGTTACTCTCTCAGGTGGGCATTAGCAATATCATAATCTCTTGGACCAATAGCGTGAATTTTCCGCATTCGACTTATACGACCGACATTATGACATACCAGAAACTATACGATAAAATCAAGTCCCTACTTATCAGCGGGAGAACTTATCCGCGAGTATATACTGTACCTCACACACTTCCAGGTTTGGAAGATGGCCGCCAAACGTCACTTCCTCATCTGGCTCCCAATGATGACGTCACTTCCAGCTCCAGCGTGATGACATCATGTTCAGTCTCCTGAAGAGCCGTCCAGAGAGTCACATCCGTCTTGCAGTTATGACGTCATTATACGAGGATGGTCCCCAACTCTTTTCTCTTTGTGGAAGTATTTTTTTATTCACGATACAGCTAAATAGCGCAAAAAAAAAAAACATAAAATAATATAGAAATACATTGAAAAAATAGTTTTGAATACTTTATATGACTTTCATCTATTTTTGAGCACTGAATTCAAAAATGAAAACCATTTTCCTCCATTTTTTTCACAAAACACATTTTTTTAGCCATCAATTATAGGTTTTCTTATATTATTTTTGTAATTGATAATTAATTATCAATATTCAGTCAGCTGCGGTGGGTTGGCACCCTGCCCGGGATTGGTTCCTGCCTTGTGCCCTGTGTTGGCTGGGATTGGCTCCAGCAGACCCCCGTGACCCCTGTGTTTGGATTCAGCGGGTTGGAAAATGGATGGATGGATATTCAGTCAGTCATTTTTTCACCCACTTAAGGTCACAGGGCATGCTTATCCCAGCTAGCATAGGGACCAAGGCAAAAAAACAAACCCAGAGCAGAGCAAACAAACACACACCCACCTCACCCACACAAAAAGGCCCATTTAGCTCTGCCAATCCACATAACCTGCATGTCTTTGGACTGTGGGAGGAAACGGGGAGAACATGCAATCTCCACACAGGGAGGGCCCAGCATATGAACCGTTGTCTCTTTACAACTGTTTGAATTTAATATGTTCTAATATTAAAATCTATGTTTAAACCTGATCATTTCTCAGGCTCAGAATTCTATGAACGTATGGTTAAGCCCAAGTCAGGCATGGGGTGATAAATAATGATCTTCTTTACAGTGTTAAGCCTGAATAATGATTGGGATAGTATTCTGCTGCCATCTAATGGATGAAATATCAGGATTTTGCAAACAATGATGACTATTTCTATGTGTTTTGCCACTCTAAGGTAACTCATCAATATTCATGAGTGGGGTGGAGCCCTCAATCAGAACACAATAGCGTGTAAATGAGAAGCTGTAAAGCAAGTTTTAGAGCAACCTGAAGCTGAACCTTTAGTTGAACTGAGAGACAGGATGGTGATGTGAACTGGTCACCAAATGTTGACACGGATCGCAAAACTGATGCTATGGTGCTGTATGATCGAATCACCATGATATGCCCAATGAATTTAGTCAGCTGATTGTTTAGTCTGGTGCGAAGAAAAAAGGCAAAATGTTTGTAATCAATTGGAAAGCGAAGAAAGACGTTAGCCCCCTAAACACTGTTCAGAATGAAGCAGGGGAAATGTGATAGCCTGCAACAACTCAAGTGTGTGTTGATTGTGTGGATCAAGTACTGCCATTCTACCCTCTCGTGTGCAAGGAACAGAGAAGACATTAGACTCTAACGGTATAAGGTTCTTATTGATATAAAGGGTATTTTAAAGGGGTTTTTGGTAATTGATATTTAAATTTCACAAATTGTTAAGACTCAAACTGGATTTAACCAATGATAAGCAAAGGTGGTGAAAGCAAATGTCATTGAGACACACAGCATTTGCTGCTGTTGGGCAATTACAGCTATTTTAGTATTAGTTGTGTTACTCATCTAAGACTGGATGAAGTCTAAATAATCAACATAGACCTCAGCATTAATGTTTGCAGTGCAACCTCTACTGGGTGTGTTTTGTACTGTTTGTAGTAATAAAATGCATTGCATTTAGCATTCCAACAGATGGCACTTTTTAAAAACATTTGTAGTAATACAAGTGGTTATGATAAATGTTTGTGATGCAGCATCTGTTGGAATGACAAATGCAAAGGATTTTATTACTACAGATGTTTCTGATGTGCCATCTTTTACTGTATTTTTTAATCAAAACATTAATGATATTAGAAATAATATAGTATGTCTCTCCAATACTGAACCACTTGAACCCCAGTACTCCATTTTAATCAAATTAAATTCTTTCACCAGGATAGATTTACCTGATTTATATAAAAGAATTTCTCAACTAAGATCCAATACCAACAAGTTTTTTCAAAGAAGTATCGGGTGTACTAATTAATAGTATTCTTGACATAGTAAACTCGTCATTAGATACGGGGGTCTTCCCAGACTGTCTTAAGAATGCTGTAGTTAAACCCCTGCTCAAGAAAAATAATCTTGACTCCTCTGCTGTTGAAAATTTTAGACCTATTTCTAACCTGCCTTTCTTAAGTAAAATTCTGGAGAAGGCAGTCATTATACAGCTTAATGAGCACCTCAATAAACATGCTATTCTTGATAAGTTTCAGTCGGGTTTCAGAACAAATCACAGTACAGAAACTGCACTCATTAAAGTAGTAAATGACTTGAGGGTAAATGTAGACAGAAGCCATTTATCTGTTCTCATCCTCTTAGATCTGAGTACCGCATTCGATACCATTGATCACAATATTCTTAGAAATCGCCTTAGTCAATGGGTGGACCTCTCTGGCAGTGTCTTAAATTGGTTTGAATTCTACCTGGCAGGTAGAAAATTCTTTGTAAGTTGTGGTATTTATAATTGAAAGACCCATGATATTCTATATGGTGTTCCACAAGGCTCTATCCTGGGTCCGCTGCTCTTTTCGATTTACATGCTTCCGTTAGGTCAGATTATCTCAGGGCATAACATGAGCTACCACAGCTATGCTGACGACACACAGCTGTATTTATCAAAAGCGCTTGATGACCCCGACTCTCTTGATTCACTGACACAATGTCTCACTTGTGTTTCTGAATGGATGAGTAGTAATTTTCTCAAACTAAATAAAGAGAAAACAGAAATTTTAGTGATTGTCAATAATGGATATAATGAGATTATTAGAAATAAACTAGATGCATTAGGATTAAAAGTCAAGACGGAGGTAAAAAGCTTAGGGGTAACTGTTGACTGTAATCTAAATTTTAAATCGCATATTAATCAGATCACTAGGACAGCATTTTTTCACTTAAGAAACATAGCAAAAGTTAGACCTCTTATATCATTGAAAGATGCTGAGAAATTAGTTTACGGTTTTGTTTTCAGTCGACTAGATTACTGTAGTGCACTCCTCTCAGGACTACCCAAAAAAAGACATCAATCGTTTGCAACAAGTGCAGAATGCAGCTGCTAGAATCCTAACCAGGAAAAGAAAATCCGAACACATTTCTCCAGTTTTGATGTCGCTACACTGGTTACCTGTGTCATTCAGAATTGACTTTAAAATTCTGCTTATGGTTTATAAAGCCTTAAATAATCTCACTCCATCTTATATATCAGAATGTCTGACATCTTATATTCCAAATCGTAACCTCAGATCCTCAACTGAGTGTCTCCTTAGAATTCCAAGAGCTAAACTTAAAAGAAGTGGTGAGGCGGCCTTCTGCTGTTATGCACCTAAAATCTGGAATAGCCTGCCAATAGGAATTCACCAGTCTAATACAGTGGAGCACTTCAAAAAACTGCTGAAAACACATTACTTTAACATGGCATTCTCATAACTTCACTGTAATTTAATCCTGATACTCCGTATATCCAATTCATTGTAATAAATAACTTTTCATGGTGGCTCTAAAATCTGTACTAATCCCTACTCTCTCTTCTGTTTCCTTGTCTGATGTCCTTTTGTCTACTCAAAGCACCGTGATGTTCCAACAGTGATGGATTAAAAGCCAGAAGTCTGCATGACCATCATCATCAAGTCCTTCCATGAGAACCCTAAATACAAAGAGGACTATTTCATTTATGTTAGGTAGAATGCCCAGAGGGGACTGGGTGGTCTTGTGGCCTGGAACCCCTGCAGATTTTATTTTTTTACTCCAGCCGTCTGGAGTTTTTTTTGTTTTTTCTGTCCTCCCATGCCATCGGACCTTACTTTTTTCTGTGTTAATTAGTGTTCCCTTATTTTAATTCTTATTCATTTTGTCTTTTTTCTCATTCTTCATCATGTAAAGCACTTTGAGCTGCATTATTTGTATGAAAATGTGCTATAGAAATAAATGTTGTTGTTCTTTATGTCTATGATTATAAATGTTAGACTGAGTAAATAAAATCATGTTAAATTGATTTAGAACATCATGGATAAATTGCATAATGTGTTACATTTTAATTACATCTCTTTTCAATTTTATATGTAGAAACATTCTAAATATATATTTTTTTGTGTTTCCATGAATTCAAATAAAAAATAACCATTCACACTTCAAACAATTTTAATGCAGACCTGTGTCATTTCTGTCAACATTTTAATTATTTCTGAATGTGATCCTAACTGTGCGTCCTACTCCAGAGCAGTAAATGAAGTGACAGGACGGACGAGAAGCGCTGGAGAGCGCCGACATTCCCGGCCTCAATCATAAACGGTCACCGCTTCTCCGCTGCCGTGACCAGCCCAGGTGCTTCCACAATTCTGATTATTCATGCCTCTGATTCTGTAATGCGGCCACACGCCACATGCCGATTTGTTTTAAGGCGGCAATGCTTGACTCGCGCTCTGCAACGGCGATTCCTGTTATAATTCGTTTAACCACAGCTGTCCCTCTTCATTTCTTACGATAAACGTCCTCCTGTCGTTGATTTTTTTAGATAAGCATGAAAATAACACACCCTGTGCGTATAGCAGTTCAGGCGAGACGGTCAAATACTGTGTGTGGAAGCATGGAGCGAAAATAAACCGAAATTGGAAAAGAAGGAAAGGACAAACGGTATTATTTCTTTTCTACTTCTTCTTTTTATTTTTTTAACTGTCTGTAGGCTATAGGGCAGGGGACAAAGTCACACAGTTACTTTATATCAGGGTCGTATAACAATCTAATTAGCGATTTTATTTAAGTTTCTTTGTGAAAGACCACATAAACAAGAGAATAGCATGCGTAAATCGAAACAGGTGCCGTTACAACGCAGTGCAGCCCCCATTGCATCACCTGACATTTTATCAATGAGCAGGCAAGCAGCTATCGGCTTTTGAGGCAATAAACAGTTGTCAGTCCATCCATTTTTAACTCGGATATCGAAACCTGCTGGACGACTTGGCTGGTTATCCTGATCGGCTGCGCGCATCGTCAATAAGCTCCGTAAAGAGCAGAACGCCAGCGGCACAAATGCTTAATTGTTCACACATATTTACCCCCAAAACTATAACTACCGAGCTGTCAGTTCCAGGTTTTAGTATAATTCCTGCCGAGAACTAATTTATCAAGTAAAATTAATGTTCAACAAAGAGCAGAAATGTGAAGTCGTCCAGGCTCACAAGAACCTCGGGGGTCGATGTTATGGGAAGGCGCCTTCTGTCTAAGGTTTAACGGTCTTGCTGGCCATGGAATTCACCAAGGATGCTCAATGGCTTATGTTGGATACTCTAATTAGTGCGGTAAGAGTGTCTCTGAGGGTTTGGGTGTATAGCGGGTCTGTGGATCTGCCGCTCTGTGCCCTCGTGGTTGACGGACTGATGTCCGGGTCGGTAGTGACTGCTGACGTCACGCGCAGTGCTGCCAGGGTGCACTGCGGCTTCCAGATTTCAGTTAAACAGATGACATGATTTCCCCTTGTTTTAATATTTTTGATTACTTGTCGATATTGAAGTTTCTGGTGTATTAATAGACCTTGCTGGAAGTAAACGCTTCCATAAAATGATACAGTAGGACACCTACCTTATTTCATGCCTATCGGATATTTGATAACACAACAGAATGAAGATTTGTATTTACAGTATTTGAACTGAATTGGGTAGGATTCTCAGTGTGTCTTGTTCTGGACGCTAATATAGAGCAAGTCCTGCTCCTGCAGGCACCCACATAAAGCCAGATTAAAAATACAAATCTAACAAATACGACATTTCGGTATGTAAGGAACACCCAAAAAGGCAAACTTGACACAAACAGCGACTCCAAATGCCGGATGGCGTGATCTATCTATCTATCTATCTATCTATCTATCTATCTATCTATCTATCTATCTATCTATCTATCTATCTATCTATCTATCTATCTATTATATAGTGCCTTTCATATCTATCTATCTATCTATCTATCTATCTATCTATCTATCTATCTATCTATCTATCTATCTATCTATCTATTATATAGTGCCTTTCATATCTATCTATCTATCTATCTATCTATCTATCTATCTATCTATCTATCTATCTATCTATCTATCTATCTATTATATAGTGCCTTTCATATCTATCTATCTATCTATCTATCTATCTATCTATCTATCTATCTATCTATCTATCTATCTATCTATCTATCTATCTATCTATCTATCTATCTATCTATTATATAGTGCCTTTCATATCTATCTATCTATCTATCTATCTATCTATCTATCTATCTATCTATCTATCTATCTATCTATCTATTATATAGTGCCTTTCATATCTATCTATCTATCTATCTATCTATCTATCTATCTATCTATCTATCTATCTATCTATCTATCTATCTATCTATTATATAGTGCCTTTCATATCTATCTATCTATCTATCTATCTATCTATCTATCTATCTATCTATCTATCTATCTATCTATCTATCTATCTATCTATCTATTATATAGTGCCTTTCATATCTATCTATCTATCTATCTATCTATCTATCTATCTATCTATCTATCTATCTATCTATCTATTATATAGTGCCTTTCATATCTATCTATCTATCTATCTATCTATCCATCTATCTATCTATCTATCTATCTATCTATCTATCTATCTATCTATCTATCTATCTATTATATAGTGCCTTTCATATCTATCTATCTATCTATCTATCTATCTATCTATCTATCTATCTATCTATCTATCTATCTATCTATCTATTATATAGTGCCTTTCATATCTATCTATCTATCTATCTATCTATCTATCTATCTATCTATCTATCTATCTATCTATCTATCTATCTATCTATCTATCTATTATATAGTGCCTTTCATATCTATCTATCTATCTATCTATCTATCTATCTATCTATCTATCTATCTATCTATCTATCTATCTATCTATCTATCTATCTATTATATAGTGCCTTTCATATCTATCTATCTATCTATCTATCTATCTATCTATCTATCTATCTATCTATCTATCTATCTATCTATCTATCTATCTATTATATAGTGCCTTTCATATCTATCTATCTATCTATCTATCTATCTATCTATCTATCTATCTATCTATCTATTATATAGTGCCTTTCATATCTATCTATCTATCTATCTATCTATCTATCTATCTATCTATCTATCTATCTATCTATCTATCTATCTTACAGACACCCCACCCCCCACCCCCCCCTACAACCTGTCCTCCCCTCCTTATTTGCTATATACTGCCATGGGTTCCTGTAAGTCTAATCATTTAATTCTGAGAAAATAAAAGATGTGCTGTGTGGCAAAGTCACGGTGTCTGTTTGTGATCCAGGCTTCTATCTATCTATCTATCTATCTATCTATCTATCTATCTATCTATCTATCTATCTATCTATCTATCTATCTATCTATCTATCTATCTATCTATCTATCTATCAGCACCAGAAAGTGATTAGCACATGCATTTAACAATAATGACCATAACAATAATAGCCCTAATCAACCTTTTAATCTTTATGTCGATAGATAGATAGATAGATAGATAGATAGATAGATAGATAGATAGATAGATAGATAGATAGATAGATAGATAGATAGATAGATAGAGAGTACACCCCATCTTTGGATTCTTTACAAACAGATAACTCTAACTAATCTTTTTACATACGGTATGTCATGTGTTGGAGATTCAGCTCAGGCAGTAAATGAGCCTCATTAAGGTGTAGGATGAACCAGTAACTTTTCCCATTACGGTTCCAAACTTTGACTATTAGGCTACAACCTTCCTTGTCCTACTGTTCAGAATGTCCTTTGATTGTAGGTCAGTCAATGCTCTGTTCAGTTCAGCGTCATTTCATTATTCATATTAAACGCATTCATATTTTCAAGCCCAGCATCATTTATAGTAAATGCAAATATGATATACTGTAATGATAGGACCCTAAAGTATAAATATATACAATGCCAGGGTAGTTCGCACTACTGCCTCAACAATCCCAGGTTTGACTCCTGTGCCTGGTCTTGGTGTGGAGTTTGCATGTTCTCCTTTGTCAGTGAGTTTTCCACTGTGCACTCCGGTGCTCGGCCCATGTCCTTAGAGATGGCGTCTCATCCAGGTCTGGTTCCAATCTTTCTCCTGGCGCTGCTGGGATAGGCTCTGGCTCCCAATGACCCTGAACTGGTTCTAACAGGGTTAAGAATGCCATGACTCGCAGTATATACACTTAAAAAATGCATATAACAAAAACTAGACAAAAAGAAAAAACTTTAAATGAGAGTTGTTTTGCTTTTATTTAACAAAATACATCTGCCAATGGGGCAAGATTTTTAAAGCAAGCTAAAAAATTGTAAATACACATTTTTTGACAAGTCAATAATTCTTACAATAAGGAAAAAAGATTGGATGCCATGATATAAATGCTTTTCACTGGCTTAGATTTTATTGTTTTCAGTGTGAAGGGATGGGTCTGCCATCAGAGTGCTCTGGGTGTGTGCTCAGGGTCCAGTGATGCAACAGTGGAGTATCTGTGAGTCAAGATGACCAAGGGGGGAAAGGGAGCAATGAAACGGTCAAGTCTTGTGTAGTGAGAATTATTGTGTTGTATTAAACAACCTGGTGTCTGCGTGCTGCATTGTTAAAAGCTTGATGAACTCTCTGTTACGTCACCCCGGGGCTTGTGGGGGTCTTTATTTGGTTTTGATTATATGTATGCATACAGGGCGGTTTTTAGTCTAATTTTAACTGTCAGTCACTTTTCTGAATATATTTATTTTTTGGTCAGAAGAGCTTTGAAAACAGATCCATCATATGTGACTACATGTCTTCTACAAAGTGAACCACGTGCGACCATGAAAGTAAATAACAAGCCCTTGATATTTGCAAAACCAAACCATTACTGCAAGGTAATGTAATAGAATATTATGAAATAACCACAGCAGCAACTGTAACAAAAGTAATCCATGCCATACTAATAAGACTGTAACCAGCCAACCCCAGACCCAATAATGCCCAACATAGTCACAGGTTCAAATAATGGATTTTTAATCGTCCAGGCACCTTGTACAATAAAGCAAAATCAATGAAGCTCTTTCCTCTCCTTCCACCTCTCAGTTGAAGGTCGCCCTCTGACTCCTGACTCTGACTCCTTGCAGGCTTCTCACTTTTATGCTGGACCTGGAATGGCTTCTGGTGACTTGGCATGACTTGTAGAAAGCACTTCTGCAAACCAGGGCAGTCCTCCCCCAACAGCGCCCCCTTGCAGCACCAAGAGACCCCAACAGGGCTGCATTTCCAGACTTTAGTTCCCATGAACCTCTGCGGGCGTCCAGGCTGGGATGCCTCCAGCGGACCACTGCCACTTACCATATGGGGATGGAACTGCTCCTGACCCTCCGGCTTCTGCTCGTCCATCCTCTGGCAACTTGCAATCTTGTTAGGAGGGCATGCCGTCATCCAGCTGGGATGCCCATCTGTCCTCTATGGCACTCACAAGACTAATCAAGCCTCAGTGTTCACCCTCTCTGTTGCCTTGGCATAGATTTGGCCACTTGATCTATATATAAAAACCAATATAAAGACATTAATGTTTGTCATTTATTATTGATAGGGTGACAACTTGAATACTTCATCAACAGCTTAAGAGCAATGTTCTAAATTGTCAAGGCCATACTAGAATAAATGAATTAGAGTGTTCCCCAAAGTAAAGCCCCCCCACCCCCCAACTCCACTCCCATTCTAATGCCACAATATAATGAAATTCACTTCTTCTCTCACACGTTAATTCTGAAGGCTTTGCATCGTCTGTTTGTGCAGTTAACTCAAATGGTTACTAATAGCTGGTGATGAACCCCCAGGCCCAGTCCTAAGTTTAAGGCCCTCACTAATAAATAAAGCGGTCACGACATTGTAGAATCACACGGCGTCACCCAGTGGATAAGGAGGCCCTCCCGTCATTATTGCTGTGATTAAAGCTGTCAGTTTTGCTCCCTAATGGCTGTGTTATATACTTTATGTTGCATGTGTAGAATTAATAATTAATAGGTAAGCTGCATTGTGTGGGTCATTAGTGATTTTAGCAGATCCATTTGCTATTCCTGTCAGAATCCCCTCACCAACAGGCTGTTAGAGAAAGGAGAAAAATGATCTGGGACAGAAACGTGTAAAAAATAACTCGGGGAATGAGAAAAATCAACTCCCTGGGTTTTTTAAAGACCAGCACCATTTTATATCTAATTGTATTTTTTAAAGCGATTTAATGTTTCCTTATAGTGCATGAATAATATACAATTTAAAATGTACATACATTGTTTTCAATAATTCATTTCACTCCTTAATTATGGCATTTTAATGTTTTCAACTCCTTCTGCTTGACTTGGTGCACCTACTGTACATCAGTTTGCCGAGGCCGTCTGCTTCCATGTTAAAAACAAGGACCTGACATATCTCTGTATTTTAAAAGTTGTCATTTACATTTATTTATTTGGCTGTTGCCTTTATCCAAAGCAACATCCAACATTTGAGATATAATTGGTTACATTTCATTTCTTTTTTTCCAATTGGAGCGTAAGCAGGTCAAGTGACTTGACAGTGTCAGGATTTGAACCCACAACATGAAGGTTTGACGTCCAAAGCCTTGATCACTGCGCCACACTCGTTCAACACCACACGATCAATTGGCTCCATTTTATTTAAGTGCAAGCATATCATGTCTTTACTGTTTCTCAGTTTATATGGACTTCAGATCATTTCTTTTGGACAAATCAATGACACTTCAGGATAGCAACTGTAAATTAATACCTGTTATGTGCAGGTACTCGTTCATCCATGCGTTTTCTAATTCTCTTTTTCAGTTCAGGATCATAGGAAGCTGGTGGACATCCAGGAAGCCACTCTGTGCAGAATGGTACAGGCCAGCATTATTAGGAACAGATTGCTTTGCGACTTGTCCTTCATTGCCTTCATGATTTTATCCATCCATTATCTAACCCTTTTAATGTAGTTCAGGGACTCAATGATTGAACTCTAGGCTGGCCATATCGAGTAGGAACCAGCGCTGGAAGTAACTCCAGTCCATTACAGGGCACACTCATTCATGTAGCCATACGTGTGCAACACAGAATCAAAAATCAGCCTAAAACATGGGGCAATTTAATGCATGAACATTATTATTATTATTCTTTACTAGCCGTCCCCCGCGGCTCCGACTGTATAGTAGTGAAACAGGACAGAGAGGTGGGCCCTGCCTGGCTCCCCACTCCTGATGTCATGCTTCCCCCTCCAATCGGCCTGCAGCCTCTGTCTCGGATTTGCACGAATATATCACTCCTGCAAGTGAACAATGATTCTTAGCATGATGAGAGAAGTTGCAAAATCAACCGGAATGTTTAAGCAAATTATAGAAAAAAAACGATCGAAATTCTCTCATTGGCTAAGTGGAGGAAAGGCATGTCCCGAGAGTGGCATGTGAGTGAGGAGGGACCCGCCCCACTCCCCTCAACCCACTGTGTGTCTCTCGGATTTGTGCAAATAAATCAGTACTGCAAGTGAACTATGATACACAGCACAATGAGAGAAGTCGCAAGCAAATTATAGAAAAGAACCCGAACTAAATCTGTTAAGTAGTTCTCTCGTGAAAAGCGGACAGACATTCAGACAGAGGTTGGATTTTATATATATACTTGCCATCCCCCGTGGCTTCGCCCGCGTATTAGTGAAACAGGACAGTGAGGAGGGCCCGGCCCAGGTCTGTATTCCTGATGTCACTTTTCCCTCTCCTCTCGGCCCGCAACCTCTGTCTCAGATTAGTGCGAATATATTGCTACTGCAAGCGAACTATGATTCTTAGCGCGATGAGAGAAGTCACAAAATCAACCCGAATGTTCAATCAAATAGAAAAAACCTGATCTAAATCTGTTAAGTAGTTATCTCGTTAGCTAACTAAGTGGAGTTAAGGTTACCCCCCCGAGGCAGATGCGTGAGTGAGGAGGGCCCTGCCCCCCACCCCGCAGCCCGATGAGTCTCTCTCGGATTCGGGCTAATAAATCGGTACCACAAGTCAACTATGACACTTAGCGTGATGAGAAAGTCGCAAAATCAACGGAATGTTCAAGCAAATTATAGAAAATAATCCCATCTAAATTCGTTAAGTAGTTCTCTCGTGAAAAGCGGACAGACATACAAACGGGTCTAAAAAACTATAAGAAATTTTGCACTTGGACCACAAAATTTTTTAAAACCGTTTCTTAGCGAGCACCTATGGGCCAAGGGTAGCCTATATTCCAAATTTAATTTCATGATGAGTGAGTCCGTGGTATTTGGTTTTTATATATATATAGATAGAGATTATTTATTTATTTAGCAGATACTTTCATCCAAGGAGACTTACAAAGCATGCAATGCATGATTAGAATTTGCAAGCATCAAAAGCAGCAGAGAACAAGATAAAAAATAAGCAAGAGGGAGTTGTACTACTGCTATCTACAGTGCCCTCCATAATGTTTGGGACAAAGACCCATTTTTCCTTGAATTTCCCCTCTGCTAAAAAAGTTTAAAATTACAAATCAAACAATTCACACATCATGATTAAAGTTTACATTTCAGACTTTCATTTAAGGGTGTTATGGTCATACAGCACTTTTTCTAAGTGGCTCCTCCATTTCAGGGCAGGACACAGCAATGGCAGGTCTATTAAAGCCGTTGTCATATTTAGTCCTTTGTCGCATATCCCTTTGAATGCAATGACTGCTTGAAGTCTGTGATTCATAAACATCACCAGATGCTTAGGATCTTCTCTAGTGATGCTCTGCCAAGCCTCTAATGCAACCATCTTCAGCTCCTGCTTGTTATGCTGTCTTGTCCCTGTACGTTTTCCCTTCAGCATATGGAAGGCCTGCTCAAGTGGATTTAAATCAGATGACTGGCTTGGCCATTCAAGATTTTTCCATTTTTAACTCTGGAAAAACTCCAGTGCTGCATCAGCAGTATTTTTGGATTATTATCCTGTTGTGGGACAAAGTGCCGTCCACTGAATTTGGAGGCACTTACTGGAACTTGAGCAGATCAGATGTTCTTCTCCACCTCAGAATTCATTGTGCCACTGCCATCAGCATGTCCATCATCCATGAAGAGAAGTGTGCCAGGACCTATGGCAGCCATACATGTTCAAGCCACAACAACCCCATCACCATGTTTAACAGATGAGGTGGTCTGGTTTGGATCCCAGGTAGTTCCGTTTCATCTCTACACTTTGCTCTCCCCATCACTCTCATGCAGGTTCATCTTTGTCTCGTCGGTCCACAAGAACTTTTTCCCAGAATTCTGCAGGCTCTTTCAAGTCCATTTTTTTCCCAAACTGTAATCTGGCCATCCTGGTTTTGTGGCTATCTAGTACATTGTGGCTTCTGTATTTCTGTTCATGAAGTCTTCTGTTGATAGTCGTCTCGGACACACACAGATCTGCCTCCTGAAGGCTGTTTCTGATCAGTGGGTCATTTGGGGGCTTTGTCTTTACCATAGTGAGGATTCTCCTGTCATCAGTAATGGAGGCCTTCCTTGGCATAGCAGTCCCTTTGTGGTTACTGAGCTCACCAGTGCGTTCTTTCTTCTTAATGGTATTCCAGACAGTTGATTTAGGTCATCCTAGGTTATTACTGATGTTTCAGATGTTTTATTCTTGTTTTTCAGCTCTCGTAATGGCTTCTTTCACTTTCTTTGGCACAGCTCTTGGCCTCATGTTGAACAATTGGCAACTACAGACTCCAAAAGGAAGAAGCCGAGGTATCTTATGAAGCAATGAAACCCACCTGTGGAATCACAAACACTTGTGACATCAATTGTTCCAAATATCATGATGCCCTGTAATGGGGGAGACTGTCATTAGTACATGGAGACTGAAATGTATGCAAATCTGCTTAAACAAAAATCTTCAATGTGCACTTTAATCACAATGTCTAAATGGTTTGATTTGTAATTATAAACTGTGGAGCAGAGGGGTAAATCAAAGAAAAATGGATCTTTGTTACAAACATTATGGAGGGCCTTGTAATTATTCCTGCAGCTAAGCTGCAACGAACATTAATATCTTAAACTTTTTGTCAGCGCAACAGCAGCTGTCCAGTAGAAAAGATACTAAGCAGTTCCAAAATATTTAATGAAGAGTTGTGTTTTCAGAAGAGGCCTAAGCAGGAGTAAAGTGAGTACGGTTCAAATAGACTAAGGGAGATCATTCCACACCTTTTCAACAAGGACGGAGAAGCATTGTTCAGTCTTGAAATGTCCGGCAAGAGGAGGGATGATCAACAGACAGGTATAGGCAGAACAATGACTTTCTGCAGAGCCATATGTAGACACCAAAGACTGGAGACCTTGAGTAGCAGAACCATTCAGAGTACCATAGTTCAAGACAAGAGTTTTGAACAGGAATCTTGCAGCAATAGGATGCCATTGGAGAGAACAAAGCAAAGGAGTAGCAGAAGTGAAATGAGGAAGAGGGAACAACAGTTGAGCAACTGCATTCTGGAGGAACTGGAGAGATTAGATCACAGTTGAAGGAAGCTCTTCAGGAGAGAGTTGCAACAGTCCAGCGAAGAGAGAACAAGAGCCTGAACAAGGAGTTGCGTGACATAATTAGTGAGAAAGGATGGAATCCTCTGAATATTATGAAAAAAGAAGCAACATACTTGGATCACTGAAGAAATATATTTGATGAATGAAAGAGACATATCCAGAGTTAGGGCGGCATGGTGGCGCAGTGGTAGCGCTGCTGCCTCGCAGTTGGGAGATCTGGGGACCTGGGTTCGCTTCCCGGGTCCTCCCTGCGTGGAGTTTGCATGTTCTCCCTGTGTCTGCATGGGTTTCCTCCCACAGTCCAAAGACATGCAGGTTAGGTGGATTGGTGATTCTAAATTGGCCCTAGTGTGTGCTTGTTGTGTGTTTGTGTGTGTCCTGCGGTGGGTTGGCACCCTGCCCAGGATTGATTCCTGCCTTGTGCCTTTTTTTGGCTGGGATTGGCTCCATCAGACCCCCGTTCGGATTCAGCGGGTTGGAAAATGGATGGATGAATGGATGGATATCCAGAGTTAAGCCAAGATTGCTGATTGTGACGAAGAGTGAAAGGGCGACATCTTGCTTAGAGGCAAATCTGAGGAAGGAGAACCAGAAGGCCAGAAGAGGATTACATTTCAGGTGATAAGGATTCATCCATGGCGAGATAGCTGTGGCTTGGAAGATGGAAATGAGAGGAGGGCCTGAGCATCATCAGCTTGAGGTGATAGGAGAAACTTATTGCATAAGGATCCAAATGTTGACCAACACTACGTATTCCTTGAGGAAACCATGGGGAGAGCTTCTGTGGAGAAGATAAGGAGACCTGACCAGGAGATACAAAAGGATCGATCAGATAGGTAGGATTTCAAGTTTTCCAAGGGAAGAAATATGGAATCATGGGTTAACAGTATTGAAAACTAGTGAAGGGTCAAGAAGGATAAGGACAGAAGAGAGAGAAGCAGCTCATTCAGCCCATCAAGCACAATTATTTAGCTAATTGCCAAGTCCTAATGTCTCATTGAGATATTTCTTAAAGGTTGTCAAGGTTTCACCTTCAACTCTTCTGTCCTAAATGCTCTTCCCTGTAATTTCCACTGGTGATTCCTGTTAAGGTGAAAGAATTCTGATGGATCTTCTTCTTCATTGATTCCTTGGAGGAGTTTGAAGACCTTGATTAGGTCCTCTGCTCAAGACTAAGCAGGATTAATTCTCTGAGTCTGTCACAGTAGGACATGTCCTCAAGTCCTGGGATGCACCAGGTTGCTCTCCTCTGCACGGCTTCAAGTGCTACTCTGTCTTTTTTGTAGCGTGTTGACCAGAACTGCACACATTGCTCCAGATGCGGTCTCACTAGTGTATAATTAATGTGAGCATAATGTCCCTTGATTTAAATTCAACCAGACATTACCAGTTCATCTTGATATGTGTGAACAGCTTAATCTCTGGAATTTCCCCGGTTGGCTCAGAAGGTATAATTTCCAGGATGTGTGTGTGGAGGTGGCACTAAAGCGTGTGATTATGCAATGGGAGTAGCGGTTAATAAACAAAAGCTTTGAAGAAACAGACGCAGGCAACGCCTTTCAAGAAAACGGGTATGAAGCTAAGGACAAGGAAGCAAAAACAATGTGTATTTTAAACTACCAAACGCAAAAATAGAACTTGCTGAAAAAGCAGTAATTTAATTAAGAATCCCCAGTTTGGAATCTGTGCTAACATAAGGAAAAAAAAAGAAAAGAAAAGAAAAAGCAGCAAAGCGTATCTTTAGTCCTGCTTAGCAGTTGTTGTCATTTACATGCCTTTCATCTTTCTCCAGAAAACTCTCAGGAGGGAAACTGACACACATTGAAGGCACAATTTAGGCGTTAAATAATTAAAACTCACAAAAGGGGCCAGAGCCTGCTTTATATACTTTTAAACATTGGAGAAGTGCTCTTTAAAGTAAACTGCTGGCTCTTCATATTTTTTTTCTACCTAGAGGGCTTGCCGAAAACAGTGTCCTGGTTTAAAGTAACAAACATTGGAAGATAAAAAATGTAGAAATCTTTAAATAAAAGAGTTCAGAAGTGGGGCATTGGCTTTAAAGTGCAGAGTAAGAAAGGCAGACACAGTGGAGAATTTAATTGCAATCGATGGAAAACAATGCTTTATTTTTATACAATGCCTTTAATTTGTATTTTTTGTTATGAATTATCAGTACATAAGCTTGGGTGTGGGCATTGTGGTGGTCTTATAGATCTAGCAGCTTGGTTTGAATCTAGTGTTAAGCTGTTTCACAATATCTGCATATACGTTTCTAGAGGTACTTCAGTTTTATTTCCAACATCCTATAATATGATAATAATAGGCTCCTGTCAATAATGGAGAATCCACTGCATCCACTAAACAGTGTCATCTCCAGATATAGGAGCAGCTTCAGTGACATTCCTGCTCCACTGACAGACTGAGGAGATCGATCCTCCCCCACACTATGCGACTCTTCAATTCCATCCGGGGGGGTAAACATTAACATTATTCAAAGTTATTGTCTATCTGTATACCTGCATTGTTATCACTCTTTAATTTAATATTTTCTTTATCAGTATGCTGCTGCTGGAGTATGTGAAATTCCCCTTGGGATTAATAAAGTATCTATCTATCTATCTATCTATCTATCTATCTATCTATCTATCTATCTATCTATCTATCTATCTATCTATCTATCTATCTATCTATCTATCTATCTATCTATCTATCTATCTATCTATCTATCTATCTATCTATCTATACACCTGTATACTACGTTCCATGGGAAATTCTAAACTGGTCTTGTGTGTGTGTGTGTGTGAGTGAGCCCGATAATGTACTGACAACTAGCCCAATGCCATGTTTCATCCTGAGTTTGTTCCCTGGCTTATATTTATTTTCCTTTGCTGTGTTGTCTTTTTTATTTTAAAGTATTATTTTCCATGCGTTTTTTTATATTTATGCATTTTTTTAAACCTATTGCTTCATTTAATTATTATTTACTATCTTTGTGTTACTTGCTCACCTGTGTCCCTTGTGTTTTGTGAGTGGAACTTCAAGGGGCGGGGCCACTTGACATCACATCTGAAGGACCGCCTTCAGGCTATAATAATAATAATAATAATACATTTTATTTGAAGTGCCTTTCAAAAAACTCAAGGTCACTGTACAATCAGGTTAAAAAATAAACATTCAATGACTAGAAAATTTAAAATCCAAATAAACATCAGATAAAACACCAATAACAATTACAGTGAATAAGCAATTTTGAACAGATAAGTTTTAAGATTAGCCTGAAATTGGTGAAGGGTAGTCATATTCCTAAGATAAGCAGGTAATGAGTTCCATAAGGAAAGTGCCGATCTGCTAAATGCTCGATATCGCATCGTAACAAGACGTGCTGGTGGATTATTTAGGTTGATGGAAGAAGAGGATCTGAGCATACGAGAGGGTTTAATGACTTGTAGGAGCTGTGAGAGATATGTGGGGGCAAGATTATGAATGGCCTTATATGTAAGGACTAAAATTTTGTAGTTGACCCTAAACTTTATTGGCAGCCAATGAAGTTGCTGAATAACTATAAATTGAGAGGCTGGGAATGCAGCCTTCAGTAATAATGAGCACTTTAATTCATTTAGTGATTTAATTCTTTTCAACCACTCGATAAGGTGATTTGATAGTTTTGACTCATTTGATTCATTAGCCTGGTGTATATGGGAAGCCCCTTGGGGGAGGCAGGGGTCGATCACATCACAAATATATGATTTAATAGTCCATACATCTGATTTGATATGTATGTATGTATCTGTGTATATAAATAATACCATTATTTATTATTTTATATATGATTAATTACATATTTAACAACATAATTCATATGCCATTGTCCTGTTTCTGTGCATAAAGTGTAATAACATATTCAAGATACATAATTAAAATAAGAAGTTTCATTACAGAATCACAAATCAATGAGAATCATTAGGCTCATTCATGAATCAAAGAGCTTTAGAGCGATTCTCAAGTAGTGATTTGTTCAAAAATCAAATAAATGAGAATCATTAGGCTGCTCTCAGGTAGTGACTTGTTCATGAATCAGTCTCGATCCTCTGTACTAATTCCCTTCATAGTCTTAAACACTTCAATTATGTCTCCTCTTCATCTTCTTTTGCTTAAACTGAAGGCTCAGCTCTTTTATTCTTTCCTCATACAGTAACTCATCCTCTGTAGCCCTGGCATCAGCCTTGTTGCTCTTCTCTTGACTTTTTCTAGTGCTGCTATGTCCTTTTTGTAGTCCAGAGACCAAAACTACACCCAGGACTCCAGATGAGGCCTCACCATAAAGATTGAGTAGAACCTCTTTGGACTTGTACTCCACACATCAAGGCGCTATATAACCTGACATTCTGTTAGCCTTCTTAATGGCTTCTGAACTCTGTCTGGCAGTTGATAGTGTCGAGTTCACTACGTCTCAAATCCACTGCACTAATTCCCTTCACGTTTGGATTGATCCCTCTCAGTATTTTGTGTCAAAGCAGGTGTGATTTTGAAAATCGATCTCTCAACATCCTGCCACCTACTTTGTCAGGCAGATGGACTGCCAATTAACAGCCAAAATTTTGGGACTTTTAAATAACCTTTAAAATATCATACAGAATTTGTCGTAATGGCCATTAATTTGGTGTCATTGACCATGATGACAGCATGTTCATCACCTCAGTGACCTGACCGGAAAGCAAACTCTTCTGGGTGTTTTTGTTCTAACACAAGGATGGCCGTGAGAAGAGCTATCTGCTTCCTGAATGAACCTCCATAATTAACTGTGCCTTCCAAATCCCTTATCACACCCGCTGATAATTAAGGTACAACTAAATGAATATAGTTCTTTAATTGCCTGCATATTTAATTACAGAGATTGTGTTTGCCTTCTGGAATTCATCACCCTAGTGGGAGGCATATATTTTTGAAATAATTTCGTTAAATTAATAAATGTAATGCAAATAATTAAGGATTAAAATCTGTCTCCTGTCCTCTACAAATGCTGTCGGGACCGGAAAGAAGCGCACTTTGAAGATCTGCTGGATAAGATGCGTATCAGGGATCATTTTGTACTTAAATAGATGGATCATGTTTGTAATTGGAGTTCATCTGTTATCTTCTGTACTGGGCTGATGGGATGTCTGGTTTAACCCTTGGCCTCATGGATGAATAGAAAATCCATTAATACAATCATGTAAAAAAGTAAGTACACCCTATGAAATGCTTTTCCTTTATTAACATATGTGGACGTATCAAGATTTGATCTTCAAATATACAGTATATAGTATCTATAGATAATGTCCATGTAGCTGAAAAAAAAGAAAATTTGACATTGCAATAATATATTCAACGAAAAATGAATAAGTCGTTTCTGTCTTTGGAAAAAGTGAGTCCACCTTTGACTTTAATAGTTGGACTAAACTAACTGCAAGTCACACTTGGTGATACGCTACTGGGACTCTGTCTCTCTGTGACTCAGTATTTAGCCAGAACGAGGTTTTAGCTGCAGTGACATCAGGGTGGCCCCGCCTCTTAAGGCTCCATCCATAAAATACCAAACATCAGAACATTTATGGTGACTCTCCAAAAATATTAAATCATAAACAAGCAGAAATGGTATAAGATATGAACAGCAATAATTCCAAAATAACAAAGGCAATGATTAAATCCACTGTTGTGTTTCTGCCAAGGTTCCACTCTGGCTGGGGTTCAAATTCATATTTTAGGTCTGTTTTGTTCATTTTTGTTTTTTATTTATGTTAATATTACTTTTGTTGATTGTTTGCATTATTCTTAATTTTTTGTCCATGTATGTAAGCTTCCGAGGTTATGTCCCATGTGTTTTGTGGGGTGTTCCCCCAAGAGGTGGAGCCAACCAGTCAATCACCACCAGGCACTGCCCTCCACCCTATAAACCCAGTGGGTCTCCCAAAGTTCCTGTCAATTCATTGTGAATGTGCTAGAGAGTTTTGGTGACTTATTGTATTTCACTGTACTTTTGTGAACTTTTTGTGATTATGTTTGAAATACTGACCTTTTTTGCTCTGTTTTCTGAATTTATGATTTTGGATTTTCTTTGCGTATATTGTCTTGTATTTTGCACAACTCCATTGGGCCATTGCACTCTTTGGAATTTCATAATATCACAGAACATATTTTATGTGATTTTATATTTTTTATATTTTACTAGCTGTGTAGGAGTTTGCATGTTCTTCCCGTGTCTGTGTGGGTTTCCTCCGAATGCTCCGGTTTCCTTCCACAGTCCAAAGACATGAAGGTTAGGTGGACTGGCGATACTAATAAGTCCCTAGTGTGTGCTTGGTGTGTGGGCGTGTGCCCTGCGGTGGGCTGGCGTCCTGCCCGGGGTTTGTTTCCTGCCTTGTGCCCTGTGTTGGCTGGGAGTGGCTCCAGCAGTCCTCGTGACCCAGTAGTTAGGATATAGTGGCTTGGATAATGGATGGACTAGCTGTGTAAGCCTGTGCTGTAAAAAGCGAGTTTTCTGTTTCCTCGGAGGCAGAGACCTTACCCCGACTCCACCTCTCACTTCCGGGCAGGACAGACACACACATTTCCATGTGTAGACGTTGTCACGCACGCGCGATTAGGGAGCCGCGGAACGACCCAAAACGTGACGCGACATCATATGTCAGACGGGAATGGCGGGGTACTAACCTCTCTCTCTTTGTTTCTACAGAAAGAAAGACGCACCGCCGCCATGAAACCACCTGAACACATCAAAACAATACGCCACTTCCGCCTTCCCTCTGTCTCACCCCGATGACGTCAGCAATCCCAGCATCCATCACGGTTCCTTCCCATCAGTCCATTCATCCATTTCCGGTCCCTCAAGATAAATGTTCCCCCATCCGCCATGATGGCGGGCTTTGTTATGAATGCCTATTGTGTAATAATTTGTGCAATTCATCATCATTTTTCCAGTATATGGGGCCGGAAACCCCAAACCTTTATGAGCGTTTTTGTGTTTCTTTACAACTTGTATATATAAGATATATTTTATAAAGTTTCTGGGATAGCCCATTTTTCTAGCTGGGTTTTGGCAGTATAGCTAGCTCTAGTGGGCACTGTTGGAAGTTTTTTTGCAACTTTTTGTGATTCATATACTTTGGAACTCCTAGCTCATGACAATAACATCTATCATGGGTGGATTAGTCTCACGGGATGACACATCCGAGGACAACTCCATAAAAAATGTGTAGAGTGTAATGGCAAAATCTGCTGCTGAAAAGGCTTCACCCACAAGGTTTCTTCCTAAAGACCTGCCCCCAATTTCCTTCAGTCCGCGCACATTACATGTCCGGGGGTTGCAGCGTCCAATTTCTACTAATGTATTAGACTAATATGTAAAACAACTACAAAAAGGCAGGGAGAGAGAAAAAGAAACTAAACAAAAGACTTGACACTGAGAGAATACAATAGATGTTATCTGTTCAAAAGCTGAATCTTAGTAATTCGTTTATAGATCTTGCCATTGTATCATTACATGTCAAAACATTAGCAAACAGTGCTTAAAAAAGCTTTTTGGTCTATTTATATATTTAGTTGTATCAGTGTCATTAGGCACATTTACTGTTTCAGGTGTAACGAGGAGTGAAAATGACGTCTCTCTTCTTTTCACCTCCTTTTAACTGGATGTGGCAGCACATCATTTAGTCCACCCATCCATCCATTCATTATCTTAACCTGCTTACCCAGGTTCAGGGTTGTGGGACACCTATCCCAGCCATCACTGGGTGTAAGGTAGAAACACCACCTAGACATGGTGCCAGTCACACCGTTCAGTTCACATGCATGTTTTACAGTCCATTAGCTGTCATTCCTTTCCTTGACTGCAGCAGTATTGTCGTAACTGAGAGTGACAGACACCCCATACAGACAGCAACAGTTCATCACTCAGTTTTATTGCTAGCCCAGTGATGTCTTTGAATTCCTAAAGTATTAACAGGTTTTACAGAAAAAAATTTCTTTGCAACAGGTTATGCTTATTTTAACACATGTAAAGTGTTCTCCGCACACATCGATGTTTAACAGAGGTCCTTTTATGAGAATTTTCAGCCATATCAGGTTTATCCATCGTGACCACAGGCTTGCTGTCTGTCAGAGCAGGTTAATACACACACCGTTACTCTTTGCTGTTTAAATTCCCGCCCCAACTCTAAGCTCCGCCTTCACGAAGCATTGGATTGGTTTAGAAATTCCAAACTGAGTGCACTGTCTAATTGTTTCCACCCACCTTTAAGCCAAATTCCCCTCTGGTTGTCTCCAGATGTATGTTTTCTATGTCTGGCTCTGTGAGACTATCGATGGACAGCTTTAGTAAAAATTAAAACCTGGTTGCAATCTGGAGGCTAAAATATTTGGACACATCTTAAGGAAAGAAGTTCAGTGCTGTTGGGTTCTTCTTTATTCTCGATAAGATTTTGCTTCCCTACAACCCTGAACTGGAATCGGCAGATTCTAAAAAGGACTGTATGAGAAGTGTTTTGTCTTGGTAGAGTAATATATTACTATCCCCTTTTGTATTCTTTAATGTGTAACCTATGGTAGGTTTACCACTGTTTATAAGGTATTATACTTTATATCTTCTCCCCACCTTCCCTTCAACATCTATAACCTCAGACAATTACATAGAGTAAAAGACAAGCAGGAGTAAAGTTACAACTTTAAATAACACTGGTCTACAAAAAAATATTTTTTGTTTTCAACTGGGAATTTCAGAGCAGCTCTTTATTAAGTTTTTTACACTGACTTCATATATGAAATCGGAATTAAACTAGCACGTCAGGCTTTTGAAATGCACATCATTTACGTTTTGACACTTTTGAATATTAATATAATATATCAACACGATATCTGGAGTTTGGACTCTGTCCCACCAAAATTGTTTTGATGTGTTTATTCTGAAAACAAACCAGAAGGCGATACCAGAGACACGTTAAATCATATTGATGTCAATTTACCTCAATATAAAAGTGAGGTCAGCGTGCCCAAAAATGTTGGAGGAACTCACTTTTGTGCTTGTACTGCACATCCGTCTCTCTTTACATGAACCAACAGTAGTCTCTCATCATGCTCGGAATGAATTTTCCCCGATATCAGTTTTCCATCACCTTTACAGCTTGATGAAATCTTTCCCCATGCTCATCTCTGACATCGCTTAGATTTGGTGGAAAAAAGTCGAGATGAGAATGTAAAAAATGTGTCTTCAGTGATATTCTGGCTCCCGTAAGCTAATATACTTTCAGCATATTCTCCACAAGATTAGCATAAGTCTTTGCTCTGTGACTGTCAAGAAAATTCTGGACAACCTGCACGAATGAGGGTGCTGATTCAGTTGGCTTCAGTTTCTTTTTGAACTCATCATCAAGCATCAGTTCACGGATTTCAGGGCCAACAAAAACACCTTCCTTAAATTTGGCTTCACCTTTCGAGACCAAACTTATTTCTTAAATCCTGAAACACATCACCTTTACTGTCCAGTCACCCTAATTGTTCAAGACCTGGAACATCATAACTAAAAAATGGGACGTGCTGGATGAAAAAGGTTTTCAGATTTGGAGTCAGCAAGTGAAATTTGTTAAAGTACAGATGAAAGAATCCCACTAGCAAAATGCTTGTTGACCAGTGTAACATATTATTGATAATATTCATAAAATAATAACAAAGTACATTTGAATATTGGCAACCATACAACCTGATAAATGCTGATACGTAGTTTCAGGCGGCACACAGACTTGTTAGTTAGTGTCTCTAGTTAAATCATCATTTTTAGAACAAGCTGTCTCAATATGGCTGCCAAGTTGTGCCACTCACTGTGGTCTTTTCAGTCCATGGTGTGTGAGATGCTCCTTCATCGTGATGGTGTGTGTGTGAGAGGGGTAAAGCATACCAAATTTCTACGTTCTCTATTCAAATCCAGTAGGGTGTCGTGGAACAGAAAACCTTCCAAACCAAACAGCCAACTTTAGACCAATAGAATTCTGGTGCGAGACATCCTCCAGTTACTGGTTTATTTTTCACACCTGCCCCCAAAAAACATTTGTTGAGTGAAGCTTGCCAGTTAGGTAGTTTAGCTTTCCTCTGGGGGTTGCTTGAGAGAGTCCTGCAGAGAACCACTTGCCAAACTGGTTAGAGGCACTTCGCCCAACCCTGTCATGAAATTCACTTCCTTCCTGAGTGTTTAGATTAGACATGAAAGCATATCAATGAAATAAAACACAAATATTACATTTGCTTTGTCTGACTTACAAATAAAGACATACACTCTAAAAAGAGAAAAAGGGCTCTTTTTGATTTAAGATAATTTTAGTAGTTGTAATGAACTATATTAATATGTTTGTTCACCTTATGTAATTTTTTGCTTTTCTTCAAATTGAAAAACCTTGCTGTCACTTAATGTAACTTCTTCTATTTAGTCTAAAGCAAAAAATTGCTTTGGAGACTTTGCCGGCTTCGGCCCCTGTGATGTCACTTCCTGTCTCCCCCTTTAAAAGCCTCCACCTTTTCTCTATTCCCTCAGTTCTGTTTGGACTCGGTTTTGTGCACATCAGTGCTGTATTATTTTGAAAAGCAACTTTGCAGCCAGGAAACCAAATTATACGGGTGGCTGCCCCCAAACCTTTATATGACTCTGTCTCGAGTTTGTGACTATATATATATATATATATATATATATATATATATATATATAAATATATATATATATATATATATATATATATATATATATATATATATACTGTATATATATATATATACATTTTATGTATACTATATAATGTTATGTAATGTTCAAAATATAAGGTGTATTGAATATATGTATATATAATTATTTCAAATAGATATTTTATGTATAGTTTATAAACATTTTTTATGAAAAGCTTATAAAATATATTGTGCATTTAATATGTATATATATATATATATATATATATGTATGTTAGGGGCATCGCCTCTGACGCTGACGTCCGAGGTTCGATTCCCGAGAGGGAGTGCAATGGAGTGTGTACATCTGATGAGCTCAGAATGAGGGCGAAACACGTGTCGCATACTCTTTGCATTTATTTGACAGTAAACTATTTCAACCATTCTATGATCTGCTCCTCACAAACTGAGGGCACCGTGGCGGATGTTAGCAGATTGCTGGCCAACCACAAGCGTTACCTGGTAGGTAACCACTCATACAATCAGATTGTGACACAGACTACGAATGCCGTGAATATATATATATATATATATATATATATATATATATATATAGTGAAGGATTGCCGGCTTTCTACTCCGGCCCTCACCCCCAGGCCGCCAGGAGGAACTCTCCCAGCAGCGTGGACGTGCCCCGAATTCCAGCAGGGCATCATGGACTCTGTAGTTTATATGCACAGCCCTGCTGGATACCATGGGGGCCACCAGGAGTCGCTGTAGGGAGGCTGTCGGACTCTTACGTGCCCTATAACCCGGAGGTGCGTTATGATCACATGACAGGAAACGAAGTGCCTCCGGGGTGAAGAAGAGTTTTTATATGACCCGGAAGTGTTCCTAGTCACGTGGACAGAGAGGGCGAAACACTTCCAGATCAAGGACTATGGGAAATTCCAGACGTCGAGCTGAGCTGGGTGGAAGGGTGGCAACGTGTCTGGGAGTGTGGAGGATTGATTATTGATTATTGTGGTTTGTTATTGAGTATTGTGGAGAGGAGGGTGCTTTGTGCACTATTATTAATAATAAAACTATTATTTGGACTTTTATCTGGTGTCTGACGTCTAGTCTGAGGGTTCAAGGGGTCACGGAGACCCCAAACTATCACAATATATATATATATATATATATATATATATATATATATATATATATGTATGTATTTTTTGTGAAATTTTGTTCTGAATATTTACAGAAAAAACATGTTCAAGGAATGACCAAAAAATTGATTTTTGTGTTGCAAATATTCAGTAATAAATCTAAAAGAGTTTTGCTATAGCTGGTTCAGTAACATTCACCACCATTAGATCAGTTTAAAAACATGTTTCATGTTTGAATGCACTGTACAAAATTTAGCACTAATTTTAAAATAAATTTGCTTCCATTGTTTAAAGCAGGACATTGTTGTGGTTTGTTTTATTAGAAACAATTTCACCCTAACAAACAGTGAATTCAACACCATATAAAGAACATATTTAGTTGAGTCCAATTAAGAATTTAAGTTGGCATTACAGTGAATACAATAATGGACAAAATTTTAATTTGAGTTCATCCATCCATTATCCAACCCGCTATATTCTAGCTACAGGGTGACGGGGGGTCTGCCAATCCCAGCCAACACAGGGCGCAAGGCAGGAAACAAACCCCAGGCAGGGCGCCAGCCCAGCGCAGTTAATTTGAGTTTTTAAAGAAATTTGGTTTGAGCTAAATACATTTTTTGCTTTTATTCAAGTTTTTGAAAAGGTTAAAACAAACTCACATGAATTAAGTTTACTCAAATACTTTTTAAAATTTGAAAGAAATCAATTAAATTGCTTGTTACCTAACGTCATGCCCAGGATGGAACAATTGCAGGTTAAGGACTCAAGGGCCCAACAAAGTAGAGTCACTTCCGACTGCCAGTGCAAATCCTTAGCCTCAGAGCCACCACTCTGCCCGGACAGAAACGAGATGAAAATCAAGAAAATAGACAACATCATGGAAGAGACTTAAACACAACCCCAGGGGCTAAAAGGCATTCTTACTCAAAAAAAGGCCTAGTGTGCTTGAGTAGAGCCTTCCTGGTCACCAAAAACACACAAATGACCAAGCGGCTTGAAACAAAAGAGGCTTTAGTGATCCTATAAATTCTGCTTCTGAAAATCTAAGAACATAACACCCGGTGCACAGTTAAGGGCAGCTGGCACTCCTGTGGCCAGGATTTAAGTTAATTCCGATAAAGCAGCTATTATAGTAGGCACTCAGCAATAATATCATTTTTGCCTTTTTATCCTCATTTTTTTGTTCTCTAATCCCATATTTAATTAGCTCTCCCACTGAAGATTAACATTTTGACAGCAGTGTAATTTCATACACAAAGCAAAGTCAACAGAAGTCAAATATTAGGGATAGAGGCCTGATATTGGGAGTGCATTACAGACCCCCCATTGCAGATAGTATTTTCTATGTCTTTCCTTTTAAAATTATTAAAGGGCAAGTTTAAAGGGGGATATTATAGTTATGATGGATTTTAATCTTTCAAATATTAACTGGGCATCCTAACAAATAGCAGAATACAAAAGCCAGAGTTTTAATCAATGAAAGTTTTTTAACACACTATGTTAAAATATCAATGTGGGGGAAGATTTATTAATTTGTACTAAGCAGGATAGAATTGATAGAGAGAGTATAGAGGTGATTGGCCCACTAGGGTCAAGTGACCATTATATAATAAATGTTTCATCGGAGTGCATATATTCAAATCAAATCTGTTACATTTAGCTTTAGTAAGGAAACCTTAGAGTTGGTGCTTCAAACATAAAAGAGAGAAACTGGGAGATGTTTTTAAGTGTGGAGACAGTCAAACAGCAGTGGAACAGATTTAATAATGTTTTACATCTAAACGCAGGACATACTTATCCCAAAATGTAGAAGAAGTGAGAAGTTAAGGAAAACTGCAGTGGCTAAACAAGAAAAATAAAAAAGGTGACAAAAACAGACATGTTGTCATGGCATAGGAATACGAAAAGCATTTCCAAAAATGACCACTAGATGGGGTTATCACTGTCAAACCTCAGCTAGTAATAAGGGCAAACACATCCATCCATCCATCCATTTTCCAACCCGCTGAATCCGAACACAGGGTCACGGGGGTCTGCTGGAGCCAATCCCAGCCAACACAGGGCACAAGGCAGGAACCAATCCCGGGCAGGGTGCCAACCCACCGCAGGACACACACCCACACACCAAGCACACACTAGGGCCAATGTAGAATCACCAATCCACCTAACCTGCATGTCTTTGGACTGTGGGAGGAAACCGGAGCGCCCGGAGGAAACCCACGCAGACACGGGGAGAACATGCAAACTCCATGTAGGGAGGACCCAGGAAGCGAACCCGGGTCTCCTAACTGTGAGGCAGCAGCGCTACCACTGCGCCACCGTGCCGCCCAGGGCAAACACAGACTTTATAAATAAAAAAATGTATTGTCACAAAAATGCTCTGTCTCATTAAGAAGCTCCAAATAGCACAAAAGGTATTAAGGAGTTGCCAGCAAAACAATCCAAAGTGAACAATATCCCAAAAACACAAGTCAAAAACACAGCATAACGTCAAAAAATCCAAAATCAAAATTAGCACAGCAAAACACAAGAACATTTTTCAATTTCATGCTTTTCAGGAGAATGGACATAACAATGTTTCTGACAGAATGGGAAACAATGATGACCAATGTAGGACATCCACAAAAATATCAAAAACATCTTGTATTAATCATATCATATAAATCACAGGTTGTGAGTATATAATTGGACAATTTGTGGAACGCATGTATTTTTTGCTAAAATTTTGTTCAATAAACAGCAGAAAAAGAAAGTCCACAAGCAGGAAGCTCCTTCACACGAGGTTGCATTGTTGAAATTGAAGACAGGATACTTGACCAATGAATGAGGGGAAGATACGGGTCTTAAATTCAAAAGCTTGATCCTATGTGAATGGGCTACCTGTTTGTGGAGTAATTTTCCAGCTGCATTTATTTAGCAGCATTTTAGGAAAAAATATGCGTGTTTTGCATGTTATGAGCATACAACTGAATGATCTGACGTGTGGATTATGTGACATGAGTAAACTGAGATGTTTTGTGAATGTTTTTGATATCGTTTGTTGTTTTCTGGTGTTGCACCTCTTCTATCAGATGCTTTGTAAAGTCCATTCTCCACAAAAATATGAAATAAAAACATTTTCTCAGTCATTGCTATAAACCACATGGGGTAAGTAATAGATATTCTAAAATATAATTTTTGGACAGGGCTTTTGTTTGACATGCATGATTCGTAAATTAATAGAGTGAGTTTAAAGGGAAAGACTGAACTTCACATGGCGATAACAGGAGTGTCATGAGCAGTCGGCATGGGTTCAGACGAGGGAGGTCGTGATTCACTAAGATTCTGGAATTCTTCTTCTTCTTCCTACTTCTGTGTAGGGTGGATTTCTGTTGGGTGCAATAAAAGAGTGGTGCGTATGATATCAGTTATCTTGATTTTCAGAAAGTACTAGGGGGCTTTTCCCCCTGCTTGCTTCTCTCGCCCACCCCCTCCCCTCCCACTGGGGCGCACTACGCGCCAGCCACTTCGCGCCTCTGCCACTCGCGTTGTGAAGGGGGTGCTGAACACACGCTAAGGAGATGCGGTCGGATTAGCTGCTGGCTTGCTGCTGCTGCTGCTACTGCCGATCATTTAAAAGCCTGTACAGCTGCTGTCTTTTTGTCTCACTGCCTTGTCTCGTAGGACGTTAAAGTGTCGTCAAGAAAATCACATATCATCTCCTTCCAAGCCTTCATTTTCAGAAAGCCTTTGATAAGCTCCCACATGAGAGGTTGTGCTATCAGACTCAAAGAAGTGGGAGTTCAGGGTACAGATGGGTGCAAAATTGACTCAGACAGAGTGTGAGGAACCTTCTCAAAATCGGGTAATGTGAAGAGTGGTGTTCATCAGGGGTCAGTGAAAACCACAATGATGTTTCACATTTAATATTTTGTTAAGGGCAATCTGATCTGTGTTGGTTAAATCTGGCAGCTTAGATCTTCCTGCCAGCTGATCTTCAAGAATTTCTCATGTCTTTATTATTTCTTTTTTTACTTGCCATAACCTTAGTTTTGTTCATACTTCTCACTTTGTGCACATACATTTTTGCAGTTGGTGTACCCATTTCCAATCTTGGATCGAACAGTGAGTGTTACATTTTCAGTGTAAATGCTTGCTTGGTGCCTTGGGCTAAGCTGGCTCTATCCTTCAAGTGCCTTTGGTAGGGAAGCACAACTTCAGAAATGGTTAGCAAAGCATAATTGAATTGGATCCACAGCACGTTAAATGATGAAACAACGGTGGAGACCAAACTGCCTGAACTGCGGAGAGATTATAATAAAAAGGACATTTTCCATATTTAATTTTCTTGTTTCTTTTTCATTATTAGGTGCTGAGATTTGCTGTACTATTAAATTAAGTTTTTTTTTTTTTCCAGCGGCAAAAATCAGAGGTATTAAAATGCAAAACCGGCCTTCAGTAAGTAAATCACATTAATAATCTGAACTGCACTTTGTATTTATAGTGCAACTTGAAGGCCATTCCTTAGCTCAGGAAGTAATGAAGTCTAAAATCCAAGCAATGAATTTCTTGCTTCTGTAGGTGGGAGAAAATAAGTGGTTCATAGCCCTTTTGGAACCTCTGTGATAAATAACAGGCTGCGGGGAGGAATTTTCCCTTATAAAAGAACACTGCATTGATGATAAGATCAAGCAATGTCTATGGTTGTGGAGTTGCTGTTGGCGAGAGATAAATCATTTCAGCTGTCAGGTTTACGCATTGACTGGCAGTGAGAAATTTTCAGGGATTATATGGCCTTATGACAAATGCTCAGCATCTTACCCATTTTCTACAAAGAGAATAAAGTTTACTCGAGAGTAAATAGAATGGGTGACATATTTAGAGCTCCCATTCCTGGAAGAGATAACATCTGTCTTGGAGTTCGGGGGCCACGTCTGCCTGGCGCAAGAAGTAATCTGATAGGCGAGTTTTTATTTTGCTTGTTATTCAAATGAACTCTTTGACAAAAAGGATACCAACAATCTCAACTTGTAATTTCCACAGCATTAAAGGTTACCGTCACCCTATTGTGGAAGGACCTGTCAGCAAACTTGAACAGTTTTCATTGAAAGTCACACTCGTGTTCTCTGATATCAGGTTAGGGTGGCCAGGTAATTTTCCCTACATGGAAGTTAGAGAACATCGCCCAGGGGAAACAGGGAGGGCAGGCCAAAAAATAAAGCAAACCCACGTCCTCTGGGCTTTGAGGCGGCAGTACAAACCACTGACCTACAGCGCCATTCCATTTTGAATTGAAGGTCTTAATGCATTCAGTGCATTACATGATTTAGAGAAGAATCCCAAATTTGTACTAACCCCTACTTTCTCTGCTGTTCTTTTTCTGGTTTTCTGTGTTGCCGATCTGCGCCACCACCACCCAATCAAAGCACCGTGATGTCCCTACATTGATGGATTGAAGGCCAGAGGTCCACATGACCATCACCATCAAATTCTTCCATGTGAAGCCTGAAAACCATGAGGACTGATTGAGATCATTTATGTTAGGTAGAATGCCTAGAGGGGGCTGGGTGGTCTCATTTTATTTTTATATATATATAGCACCTTTCCTATGCTCAAGGCAGTTAAAGTCTCGTGGCCTTGGGACCCCTGCAGATTTTGTTTTATTTCCTCCAGCCGTCTGGAGTTTTTTATTTTGTTTTGTTTCTTTCAGTCCTCCCTGGCCATTGGACCTTACTTTTATTCTATGTTAAGTAGTATTGCCTAATTTTATTTTTATATTTTGCCTTTTTTCTCTTTCTTCATCCTGTAAAGCACTTTGAACTACATTATTTGTATGAAAATGTTCTTTAGAAATAAATGTTGTTGTTGTTATTTACGTTGCTGTCATTTCTTTTCAATCCACTTTGTTTAATCCAACCATAAAAGTAAGCTAGTGAGTACAGTACTCTAAGATTATGACAATATAAATTGTCTGGGCTATAGAGTTTTTTTTTCTATTAGGGCGTGCTTGCTCCCTTAAAAACATAGGTTCTTATATCAGAGTAACTTTGAAAGTTGCAGCCTGGAAAGATGTTCCATTGACAAAGAGAAAATGAAAGTCTCTACAGGCAAACAAAGAGCTTTAATCAGAAAGGGGTTTTTTACAGTGCTGGCCAAGAATGACCTCCTGTGTACATCACAACAATCTGGATGAGAACAGGCCATTCAGCCCAACAAAGCTTGCCAGTCTTCTCCACTTAATTCTTCCAAAATAACATCAAGTCAAGTTCTGAAAATCTTTAAAGTCCTATTGTCTACCACATTACTTGTTCACTTATTCCATGTGCCTATGGTTCTCTGTGTAAAGAAAAACCTTAAAACGTTTGTGCAAAATTTACCCTTAACAAGTGTGTCCCGTGTTTTTTGATGAATTCATTATAAAATAACAGTCTTGATCCACTGGACTAATTCTTCTTAAATTTAAACACTTCAATCATGTCTCCTCTTAATCTTCTTTTGCTGAAAAGGCTCAGCTCTTTTAATCTTTCCTCGTAACTCATAACTGGAATCAGCCTCGTTGCTCTTCTCTGGACCTTTTCTAGCACTGCCATGTCCTTTTTGTAGACCAAAACTGCACCCAGTACTCCAAATGAGGCCTCACCAGTGTTTTATAAAGTTTGAGTAGAACCTCCTTGGACTTGTACTCCACACATCAAGGCACTATATCACCTGACATTCTGTTAGCCTTCTTTATGGCTTCTGGACACTGCCTGCCAACTGATAGCGTTGAGTCCTTTACGACTCCTAAATCCTTCTCATGAGGTGTACTTTGAATTTTCAGACCTGCCATTTTGTTTTTAAACCTCACATTTTCACATCCTATGTGTCATAGTTTACATTTACTGACATTAAATTTCATCTGCCACAAATCTGCCCAAGCCTGCATGCTGTCCAAGTCTGTCTATAATGACTCAACATATAGAACATAAGAAATGTGACAAAATGGCAGGAGATCGTTCAGTCCATCAGGCCTGTTTATTTAGCTCATAGTTAAGCTGTCTCATCCAAATACTTTTTTAAAGGTTGTAAAGGTTTCTGCTCTCAACTACATTATTGGGTAGTTTGTTTCACAACACTTTCAATAAAAAAGAGCCTCCTGCTTTTAGTTTTAAATGTACTTTTCATTCATTTCCACTGATGTCCGTGAGTATGCAATTCAACATTGAATTAAGAGAATTCATCTGCATTTTAGATGCTTTTGAGATTTTAGGTCCCCGCACAGTGCCCTCTGTTTGAAACTAAACAGGTTAAATCTCCTTAGTCTGTCACAGTAGGACATGTCCTTAAGTCCTGCTATTTATTTGGTTGCTTTATTCTGCACAGCTTCAAGTGCTGCTATGTCCTTTTTTGACATAGTGAACAGAACTGCACTTAAAGGTCATGTAAAAAGACAATTTCCCTTTAGGGATTAATAAAGTATATCATTATCATTACCGAGTCCATGTTGGCTCTGATCGGGGCTCTCAAGAGACTGAGTGAGGGGTCTGAGTGTCTGGGCTTGCGAGTATCTTGGATAAAAACCAAGATCCAGGCCTTTAATGACATCTTGGGCATGGCCATCAGCAGTGTGTCTGTCTACGGAGAGAGTTTCGACCTCATCGAGAGGTTTACTTACCTTGGCAGTGACATTCATGTCTCTGGTGACTCTTCTTATGAAGTCAGTAGAAGGACTGGGACAGCATGGTGGGTCATGAGGTCACTGGAAAGAGGTGTGCGGCACTCCTGATATCTAAGCAAAAAAACAAAGGTCCAAGTCTTTAGAGTCCCGGTGCTTCCTGTCTTGCTATATGGTTGCGAGACATGGATGCTATCCAGTGACCTGAGACGAAGACTAGACACCTTCGGTACTGTGTCTCTTCAGAGAACCCTTGGGTACATTTGGTTTGATTTTGTGTCAAATGGACAGTTGTTCATGGAGTCCCGAAGGAGGCACATTACCTGTATACTGAGGGAGCATACTGCGTTGCAGAAACATTGTTGAGGACCCGAGTGGCTTGACCAGGCCAAGGGAACTCCCACATAACACCTGGCTGCGGCAGATAGAGGGTCATTTGCAGAGGGTTGGACTGGACCATGTGTCTGCCTGGGGGGTTGCCAACCGGGATCCTGAGCTGTTTCGTCGTGTGGTGGGTGCAGCAATACGCTGTACCAGTGCATCCTCCCCAACCTGACCTGATCATTATCATCATCATCATCATCAATACTCCAGATGCAGTTTCACAAGTACATTATATAATCTAAGCACAACATCCCTAAATTTATATTCAACCATTTTTACAATATAACTTAACATTTTATTTTCCTTTCTAATCAATTCTACACATTTCACAGATAATGAGAAGACTGTATCAAAGTAAACCCCTAAATCCTTTTCAGTGTTTACTTCCTGTAAGACAGTGTCTCCCGTCTTGTATTTGTAATTGATGTTCTTTTTTCCTGCATGTACCATTGTGCTCTTTTCTATGTAAAGCTGCATTTTTCAAGTGTCCACCAAGTTCTGCAACTTGTCCAGGTCTTTTGGAATTCTTTTTGTCTGCCACTCCTCCAATTTTGGTATCATCTGCAAATTTCACAAGTTTAACAAATACACTGGAATCTCTGTCAAAAAAGTAATGGCTTAAGAACAGACCCCTGAGGGACTCCAATGATGACCTCACTCCACATGGATCATTCTCCTCTTATCTGTACCATTTGTCTCTTGTCAGTTAGCCAACTTGAAATGCAGATTTGTAGGTTACCTCTGGTGCCAATGGCTTCTAGTTGCAAAATTAATCTTCAGTGATGGACCGTATCAAAGGATTTTTGTAAGTAAATTACATTGTACGCTTTAATTTTGTCAACGGTTCACATAGCCTGCTCAATAAAATCTGAAGGACTTGTCCTGCAGGATCATAAATCTATGCTGCCGTTTATTTAGTATGCTATTTTAATACAAGTGCTTTTCTAGCTCATTTCTTATTATTTTTTCTGCAACTTTACATGTTATATAAGTAAGATTTATTGATTTGTAATTACCACAATCTATTTGGTCGCAGTTGTAAATTTCCATTCATCCAGTTCTTTTCCTCTCTGAAGAGTGACTGCTTAAAAATGCCTAAAAAAGGTTTATAGAAGATGCCTTTCATTTCTTTCAGTGCAATTGGCAAAATCCCATCAGGTATCACATATTTGATAGATAGATAGATAGATAGATAGATAGATAGATAGATAGATAGATAGATAGATAGATAGATAGATAGATAGATAGATAGATAGATAGATAGATAGATAGATAGATAGATAGATAGATAGATAGATTATTAATGCCAAGGGGAAATTCACATACTATACAGACAGACAGACAATAACTTTGTATAATGTTAACGTTTACCCCCCCCCCGGGTGGAATTGAAGAGTCGCATAGTTTGGGGGAGGAACAATCTCCTCAGTCTGTCACTGAAGCTGCTCCTCTGTCTGGAGATGATGCTGTTTAGTGGATGCAGTGGATTCTCCATGATTGACAGGAGCCTGCTGAGCGCCCGTCGCTCTGCCACAGATGTCAAACTGTCCAGCTCTGTGCCTACAATAGAGCCTGCCTTCCTCACCAGTTTGTCCAGGCGTGAGGCGTCTCTCTTCTTTATGCTGCCTCCCCAGCACACCACCGCATAGAAGAGGGTGCTCGCCACAACCGTCTGGTAAAACATCTGCAGCATCTTATTGCAGATGTTGAAGAACGCCAGCCTTCTAAGGAAGTATAGTCAGCTCTGTCCTTTCCTACACAGAGCATCAGTATTGGCAGTCCAGTCCAATTTATCTTCCAGCTGCACTCCCAGGTATTTATAGGTCTGCACGCTCTGCACACTGTCACCTCTGATGATCACAGGGTCCATGAGGGGCCTATTATGTAGTCTTTAACATATTGAGAGCCTGAAACTCTTCAAATTTCAAACCTGTAAACTCAGAGTTTGTTTTTATTTCTGCCTGAATCATCCCGTGTGTTTCTTCCTTTATAAATACTTGAGGGAAATATTTATTTAGTTCATTTGGTTTTTTCTTCTTATTTTCTACTCATGCAAGTTTTCTTTTACTGGAGAAGTAATCCAAAAATTGTTTGCTGTTTGTTTTTGCTTTACTGGCAATTTTCCTTCAGTTACTCTTTTGATCTGCGGTGGGTTGGTTCCCTGCCTTGCCCCCTGTGTTAGCTGGGATTGGCTCCAGCAGACCCCCGTGACCCTGTGTTCGGATTCAGCAGGTTGAAAAATGGATGGATGGATACTCTTTTGATTTTTTGAATGCTTTTTTTTGATCTTTCACAGTAATGTCCAATATTCCTCTAAGTCACAAGAATTTTGCTGTTTTTTTTAATTTCTTTTACAGTGATCTTTTAAATTTTAAATCTTTAATGATGCCTTTGTTTTTTCATTTTGGGAATTGCAATAGTCACAGAACTCCACAATAAACAAAATGATCCCCTGCTCCTGAGCCTTCTCTGCCAACTTAAATAGTCAGAGGGATGGCTCAGTTGTGCTGATATCAGGGTGGCCCCGCCTCCTTGGACTCCACCCACAATGAACAAGGAACAGAGAGACATTTAAAAAGACAATATACAGTAATAAAGATAATGGAAAATGCATAAACTATGACGCATAATAAATGAGAAATAAAAAAATGCATAAACACATAACAGTGAAGTATCACAGCAATATTTAAACTGTCACAGTGATGAGATCACACATAGCACTCAGATCTATGCTCGTCAGCAAACACAAACAGCATTTAGGCAATGGAGCACATAGGATGGCAACATGGAAAAGTAACAAAAATAAAATAAAACATTTTAACTTCCAGAGGGCACTAAAAAAAAGTAAAGTTGCCTAGAAATGTTCTGAAAGGCACAAAAGCAAACTTGCCTAATAAAATCCCGGACAAGACTTAGTTATGTTGCAAAGTACATATTTAAAGGTAGAAACTCATAAGAGCTCCATACTCCCGGGGCCAAGTTCTCCATATGGAGTTGTCATTTTCTCCCCTTGTCTCTGCGGCTTTTCCTCCAGTTTCCTTCAGTCCTGGCTGACCCTGGGTTTGACCACCAAAGGTCATGTGAAAAGGCAATTTCCCCTTGGGGATTAAAAGACTAAATCAGATCAAAATCAAAAATCTGAAAGATATCCATGACAGATGCTCCATTCAGGTTGGTTCCTTCCTTCCTCACAGGCACCAGCTCTTGTGACCCTGAACTGCATTGAGGGGGCTTGATATCGGGTAGGTGGATAGATGTATTACTCACCTACATAAATGAAGACACAGATTAGAGAAGGCTTTATTTTTGTTGTGGCCATAAGCTGATTTTTATTCCCCCAAGTTCACACGTCAGTGTCATTTAATGAAGGCTGCACTTTTGGAAAACAGTCCTTTCTACTAACGCAGCGACTCTGATAAACAGCGTCTATTTATCCTAGCATCTAATTAGCAGCCCGGTGGGTTAAAGTCAGTTTGCAAAGTAAAAAGCAAATGGCTCCTCAGTGGCTGACCTACACATTGTGACCCCAGCTCAGTCATTTCTAAAGTGCTATTTTTTTTCGCTCCTTCCCAGATCGAGTTGTCAGAAGTGCTGAAGGCATCATATAATTAAGCCTGACATTTTTCACATTCTCAAACCCAGTTTCCATTTTTAATTCATTTATATGCAAAGAATTAACTGGTCTGCTCAATCCTTTATGCAGATGGCTAATTAGATGTGAAGATGAAACATTCATGTGGCTCCTTTACATTTCTCCCCTGCTAGGATCTTGACCTTGACCTGCTGGACTCGTTTGAAAATCTGCAGTGATCCACAGAGGAGGGATGTCTTGGAGTCTCGTTCCCTGCCGTGGTTTCTGTCCTCTGATTGAATAAATAGTGCTTAGTTGGGCTGAGTGGTCTGTTCTTGTTTAAAAATGTTATTGTATTCTAAGGAGCAGGGGGCCAAAATAAAACTTTGCCCCATTTAAAGAGTAATCCAAAAATGTACAGTCATGGCCAGAAGGTTTGAGAATGTTGGTTTGCACAAAGCTTCAGTGTTTTTAGTGATTTTTGTCCGATATTTCTATGGTATACTGAAGTAGAATTACAAGCATTTCATAAGTTTCAATGGCTTTTACTGACAATTACATTAAGTTTATGCAAAGAGTCAATATTTGCAGTGTTGTAGTCTGCAATTTGCCCTGGCATGCTATCAATCAGCTTCTGGGCCAAATTGTGACTGATGGCAGCCCATTCTTGTATAATCAAAGCTTGGAGTTTGTCAGAATTGGTGGGTTTTTGTTTGCCCACCTGCCTCTTGAGGATTGACCACAAGTTCTCAATAGGATTAATGTCTGGGGAATTTCCTGGCCATGGACCCAAAATGACGATGTTTTGTTCCCCAAGCCACTTAATTATCACTTTTGTCTTATGGCCCGGTGCTCCATCATGCTGGAAAAAAGCATTGTGGGTCACCAAACTGTTCTTGGAAGACTGGGAGTAGTTGCTCTCGGAGGATGTTTTGGTCCCATTCTTTATTGATGGCTCGGGATCGGGGCACCACCAGTGCAGATCTTGCTCAGGAATGGCAGCAGACAGGAGTGAGTGAATCTGCATGCACAGTGAGGGAGGTGAAGAAGTTTGGAGGATGGCCTGGTGTTAAGAAGGGCAGCAAAGAAGCCATGAAAAACATCAGGGACAGACTGATATTCTGCAAGGTACAGGGATTGGACTGCTGATGACTGCAGGGGTAAAGTCATTCTCTCTGATGAATCCCCTTTCTGATTGTTTGGGGCATCTGGATAAAAGATTGTCCGGAGAAGAAAAGGTGAGCTGTGCTACCATCAGTCCTGTGTCATGCCAACAGTGAGACCATTCATGTGTGGGGTTGCTTCTCAGCCAAGGCAGTGGGCTCACTCACAATTTTGCCTAAGAACAAAGCCATGAATAAAGAATGTGATCAAAACATCCTCAGAGAGCAACTTCTCCCAACCATCCAAGAACAGTTTGGTGACCCACAATGCCTTTTCCAGCATGATGGAGCCCCGGGCCATAAGGCAAAAGTGATAACTGAGTGGCTCAAGGAACAAAACATTAAAACTTTGGGTCTATGGCCAGGAAACTCCCCAGACCTTAATCCCCATTGAGAACTTGTGGTCAGTTCTCAAGAGGCAGGTAGACAAACAAAAATCCACAAATTCTGACAAACTCCAAGCATTGATTATACAAGAATGGGCTGCCATCACTCACAATTCGGCAGAGAAGTTGATTGACAGCCTGCCAGGGCAAATTGCAGAGGTCTTGAAAAAGAAGGGCCAACACTGTAAAAACTCTTTGCATAAACTTAAAGTAATTGTTAATAAAAGCCTTTGAAACTTATGAAATGCTTGTAATTATACTTCAGTACACCATAGAAACATCTGACAAAAAGATCTAAAAACACTGACGCAGCAAACTTTGTGAAAACCAATACTTGTGTCATTCTCAAAACTTTTGGCCACAACTGTACATCTGTGTAGTCCAGTTCCCCTCTCACATCCTGAAGCTTACCTGCTCTGGATGAACTGACTACATGAATATAAGGTTTCATTCCTCTCATGAACTCAAAGTAATTTGAGTAGCATGACTGAGAAGAGTGTTTACTTTACTATGAATATGACTGATCCAATCGCTAATGGATTTCTCAGGGAGTCATGAATTAGTTCATCATGTCTGATCACAAAGTCATTTAAAAAGCCACATGTGTGGGACAGCCATGTAAAGAAGAGAGGACACAAGGTGACAAAGTGACGCAGGTGGACAGAGTATCTGCTAACCAGATCTGGGAAGCCAACATGACTTGTGATGATGTCTGGTGAGCTAGCAAAGAGTCTGTTTGGTAGAAACTCTGCTCTCAACACCAGAAAAAAGTTGCCCTTTATTTTATAGAAAATCAAGGACCCTTTTCAACACTGCAGAGGCTGACTAAAGAGGCCTTCAATAACAAATTTGCAGGTGGGTCTCCAGAGATGACTAAGAAGTGCCAGCCGGCAAAGAGTGCAGCAGCTGCAAAAGTGGCCAAGCGACGTGTGAGAGGAGTTTGATAAAGGAGACCAATTGGTAGATTAATCTTAATTACTCAGTTATCGCAATGCATGTATCTCTTCCAGAATTTCTTTTAAAAAGGCCACCATATTTCCAACTTCACCTACAGTAGATGACTCTGTAAATTGCTCCAGATTTCCGTGATTCTTTGAGTGAATATTTGCATGGTATGAAAGCAGTTCCAAGTTTGGAAGGGAAGATGAGATTTGTGACACATTCCACACCCTTATCATCAAGAAAGAGGAAATGCTGAGCTAAAAAGCAAAATAAATTAAGGGTAGGAATGAGAATTCTGAGGAACACCAGATCTGGTGGAATACGAAGCCTGGAATCATTAACAAGAAGTGCAATGACTGACCATCCCACATCGAGGAAAAGTTATAGTAGTTTTCTTATCTATCTATCATATAGTGCCTTTCATTTCTATCTTTCTGTCTATCTATTGTATACTGTAGTGCCTTTCATTTCTATCTATCTATCTATCTATCTATCTATCTATCTATCTATCTATCTATCTATCTATCTATCTATCTATCTATCTATCTATCTATCTATCTATCTATTATATAGTGCCTTTCACGTCTATCTATCTATCTATCTATCTATCTATCTATCTATCTATCTATCTATCTATCTATCTATCTATCTATCTATTATATAGTGCCTTTCACATCTATCTATCTATCTATCTATCTATCTATCTATCTATCTATCTATCTATCTATCTATCTATCTATCTATCTATCTATCTATCTATCTATCTATCTATTATATAGTGCCTTTTCTTTCTAGGTGGAGTGGTGGCTCTGAGGCTAGGGATCTGTACTGGAAATCAGAAGGTTGCCGGTTTGAATCCCGTAAATGCCAATAGGGACTCTGCTCTGTTGGGTCCTTGAGCAAGGCCCTTAACCTGTGATTGCTGAGCACTTTGAGTAATGAGAAGAGCGCTATATAAATGCAAAAAATTAAAAAAAAAATTATTTTAATCTGTTATATAGTCAGTCAGTCATTTTCCAACCCGCTATATCCTAACACAGGGTCACGGGGGTCTGCTGGAGCCAAGCCCAGCCAGCATAGGGTGCAAGGCAGGAACAAACCCCAGGCAGGGCACCAGCCCACCGCAGATCAATTATATAGTGCCTTTCATATCTATCTATCTATCTATCTATCTATCTATCTATCTATCTATCTATCTATCTATCTATCTATCTATCTATCTATCTATCTATCTATCTATCTATCTATCTATCTATTGTGGTCGAGGGAGGAAGCACAAGTCCAGACAATAAATGTTGGGGTGCCAACCCAGTTGTCACTTTAAACAAAAAAATTAACAAAAGCACAAGTACTCTAGGGTGCGGTAGGCAGTGAAAATAAACACGAAAAGCAAAAGACATCCAAATTTGGATTTCAAAAGAGGATTCCTTTCTGAAACTTCAGGTATGCAGGATCTCTGTGCTGTGATATGCTCTGCTCACAGAGTGACACTTTCTTCTGTCGATCCCATGATTTATAGGTGGGAGTAGAGAAGGTGTGGAGTCAGGTGCCCTCACTGGGCATGTTCTCAGCACTGTGGAGGGAACAGGAAAGGACAAGATTAATGACAGCACCCACTCTCCTTATGGTACCACATAACTCAGAGGAGCTCTGGGGGTGAGCCATTGACATGCATGCGTGACACTGTCTGTCTATCATTTAGTGCCCTTCTTATCTATCTGTCTATCTATCTATGATAAAGGGGACCAAGAAATGGTTCACAGACACCAAAAATGAAGGCTACATACTGTATATCTTTGTACATATCCTTTAGAAAATGTCCATCAATCCATCCACCTAAATTCTACCAGGCAGCCTGTGATTGTTCCAGCAGCATTGGGCACAAGGCGCAAACCAATGCCAGTCAATCACAGGTTACAGTCACTAGCACAACACATGCACTCTCATATGGGACCATATCTATCTATCTATCTATCTATCTATCTATCTATCTATCTATCTATCTATCTATCTATCTATCTATCTATCTATCTATCTATCTATCTATCTATCTATCTATCTACATGTAACTGTGTAACTGTCTCTCTGTATGTCTAAGGGTTCATTTGTGTAGTTGAGGACACTACAGTAGCTGAGAAGCTGCAGGGTGGATGAGATTTGTGCAGAAAACTTTAAAGCACTGTACAGTACTGGGATGTCTTAATTAGCATTAATTTCTTTGATATTTCAAAGATGGTGTTTTAGAGAAGCCCAAGGCTGGTAGGCTGGAACAATGGGCTGCATTTTTAAAAAAGAGACACATATTTCAGTTGCTTAGAGCCTACACTCCTCAGCATTCCCAGAAATGTCTGTCCGGAGTTTTGGATAAAAGACTCCAGTCCACAATCGAACCTTGGCTGCAGAAAAGCAATGTAGATTCCGTCATGGCCGCAAAACAATGGATGGGTTCTTTGTCCGGACACAGAGACTTCATGGATTGTGGGGTTATTCCAGTCTTATGTCTGTATAGCCTGCCGCCTTTTGAGAGAGTGTGGGGCTCCAAAACCTCTCTTGAAAATGTGCTCATGGAAAAAGTGAAAAGGAAAGAACAGGTTTTATAGCTAAACCTGAGTCATATTACTTTAATTTGATGTAAAATCATTGGCCGCCAAGGGTTCTTTGTCCCAAATACATATCTCACTCTAGTTTTAACTTTCTCCTTCCATTTTGTTTTTCCAGCATCTCATAATTTAGGTTCACTGTCACCCCCCTCAGGGATGTGCACATAGCCAGCTGTAAAGAAAAAACTGAAACAGAAAACTTCATGAGACATCTGGGAAACATTTAGAGCTTAATAAATCAACAGCAAATATAATTGGGAAGATAATGGAAGCTTAAGTACGCAGCTGATGGCAAACAATTAAATAATTAGAAATGTCACCTACTAATTTATTGCTGGTTAGCACTCTGCCTTGAGTGGGTAAGCTGGCAAATTTAAAGTAGCGGGTCTTCTGTTCATTGTTTAGAGACCCTGCCAGCGTAATCACATGGCACAGGCTGTTACTATATCTGTTATCTCTTTGTGGAATTATCCAAAAAGCTGATACGACACCACCTGCCTTCATGAGTGCAAATCACACCCTCATAATCAGTGACTTCTCCGGTCTGAGCTTGGTGCACTCTCACTTTCAGGGCGACAAAACAAAGATTTCTTACGCTTATCCATTGTTTCATGGTCATAATGGAATCCACATTCCTTCTTCTGCAGGCTTCTTCTGTATCCAGGGTTTGACTGTTGACTCAAGTCTATCTTCTAACAGTCTGGTATAAACTTTCCTAGGAAAGCTGAAGAGTAGGAGATCTCAGGAACTGGAAGACGTATCTCTGTTTAAAAAACGAATCCCATCACTCCAATCTGGAAGGTAACTGATCTGTGACACATGTGCAAATTCTTATTATCAAGAATGAAGAAACATTGAACTAGAAAAGACAATAAATTAAGTAGAAATGTGCATTCTGAGGAACACCTAATCTAGAAGAATTCAGAACTTGCAGCGAATGAAATTATTAACAAGAGGTGCAATGACTGACTATCCCTCGATAGATAGATAGATAGATAGATAGATAGATAGATAGATAGATAGATAGATAGATAGATAGATAGATAGATAGATAGATAGATAGATAGATAGATAGATAGACTGAAAGGCACTATATGATAGATAGATAGATAGACTGAAAGGTACTATATAATAGATAGATAGATAGATAGATAGATAGATAGATAGATAGATAGATAGATAGATAGATAGATAGATAGATAGATAGATAGATAGATAGATAGATAGATAGATAGACTTAAAGGCACTATATGATAGATAGATAGATAGATAGATAGATAGATAGATAGATAGATAGATAGATAGATAGATAGATAGATAGATAGATAGATAGATAGATAGATAGACTTAAAGGCACTATATGATAGATAGATAGATAGATAGATAGATAGATAGATAGATAGATAGATAGATAGATAGATAGATAGATAGATAGATAGATAGATAGATAGATAGATAGATAGATAGATAGATAGAAAAGGCACTATATGAAAATGTGCTATGTAACCTATAGATAGGCAGAAGTTTATTTGTCAACTGCAGGCCCCATGGTGCAGTGGTTATGGCATGGGTTTGATTCCCAGTGTTTCCAGTTTAACTGCCACTATTGGCTTTACCCTGCAATTATAGAAAAATACATAGATTGTATGTCTGACAAGACTGCAACAAATTAAATTAAATTAAATCTCTGTATTCTAACTAATTATGGGGCAGCAACACGTCCCTACACTGTATTTCCAAGTTCCAATTCAAATCTCCTTCTCTCTAAAATTGGTTTCTTCACCTTGCAATTGATGTTTTCAAATATTTCCTGCATGTATATAATTCTTCTAAATTTGAAAACAAATGTGCTTGAGATGCGTGTATGTGATGAATTGAAATCCTTTGCAAGATGTGATCCTGGTGGCCTGTCACCTGTTATGACAAATGGATGGCGGCCGATACATTCCTTATTTGCACCACCCAAAGGATTATTGCAGGCTTTGCTTGGAATTTCTCATTTAACGTGTGGCACTGATGTGGCTGTATGTCAGGTCTGCATGGGATGATTTTTCCTTGGCAGCATTTTATCCCCCCCCCCCCATACTTATTACCACCCTCATTGGTATTCAGTCAAACGGCCTGGGCTCACAGAGATTCAGAGGTTACAAAGAGCAGAGCGAGGCCTGAGCTGTATGAAGATTCCACCCTGGATCAAACTGAAGAATTGCTTGATGGAGGGATTGCTACACTAAGCTTCTCCTCGGTTGACTTCAGAAAATTACAAGTTAACCCCTGAACCACTGAAGTGACACATGCCGACTTAAAGGCTCAAACGAAATAAATAGCAAAAGGTGCCACAACTGGAACGACACCGCTTTCTATCAAATAAATACAGGATTACTGGCTTTGATCAAAGTATGGAGACAGCAAGGCCATTTCAACATGACATGGGGAAATTGTCTGTCATGGGAGGCCTACAGTGTATACCCACATGAATAGAGAGACTACTGGGCTGCAGAAATCCAGACTAAAGTAATAGCCTCTTCAGATGTGCTCATTAAAAATTAAATCAAGGTACGCACCCAATCTTTCACAATTTTAGGAGCAAATTAATCTTTGATGAGGTGGAGAAGATAGTGCCACTCACCTCCTGACATGACCAGGAAAGGTGACCTCACATATCTACGACACAATCCTGCTGCCTGTGAGTTGAGTATCCAAGTTCAGTTGAAGAGGTAACTGGTGATAGCGCACTTCCACGTATGTCATGGGTGCTGTCAGTCATGTCAAGCCTCTGTAGGACACTTGTCAACACCAGTCACATCAGTTCCACTTACACTCCTCGCTCACATCACCATACGGGTGCACTGCGTTGTTTAACATGCTGCATATTTCCCACACAAAGGCACTCTCTGCAGACACCTGGAAGTAGCTTGTAGTGGGGCTACATAATAATAAGTATTTGTTTTTTGTCTACGATGAGTTGCATTTTGTTTTCATCGTCCCGTTTACTGTCCGTTATATGTGCATCAGTAAATGTTGTCCCCGTAAGGGAAAAGGAGAAGGATGATGGAGAGAGACCACAGCCCCGAGACAGAAATTGCCTGTTAAACTCACCAGATACATTCCATAGGTAAAAAAGAGGAGCGAAAAGGAGAAGATAGGAGAGAAATCGAGAGGAGAAAGGAGACAATTTACCCGTTCAGTTACCAACTCATGACTGCCGTTTATTGCATCATTCCACCGCTTGCTTTTTCAACATCCGATTCATCATCGCGACAGCCAGTGTCGTGAAACCCCGGGGTTCAGATTCATCTCATCCATTGCCAGGACTTTCATGGTGAGGTCATTTTGTTTTTGGGAACAAGCACAATAACACTACAGCCAGTATCAATACCACCAGACTTTATTTTGGACTCATTTTTCAACGCATTTCAAATGCTGTGTTTAAATAATCTGTGTTTGTATTTGTGTTCCGTGTTTCTAATTATTGTTTAGGGGCAAGGGAGGGTTTTTTGTAATTATTTGTATATTCGTGTTTTATATAATAATTAGTCACTGGTGTCACTGGGATAGTGGTGTTTTCTGCGCACATATTTACATTATTTAAAATGTGCTTGTCTTTTTCATTTACAATATATCTGTGTTTCAGTTTACATTCCTGTCTACTGTTTGCTGGTTATTTTTGTTTAACCCTCAGGTTATCCTTTGAATAGTCTTGGTAGTGTAGTGGCCGGTCTGGGTAAGGGGTCGGCCGTTACAAGCTGTTCACCAACAGTCCAATCTGACAGAGCTTAAGATGACCTGCAGAGAAGAATGGCAGAACAACAACACAAGGAGTGCTGCAATAGGCTTTAACAGGCCCTGTTTTTTGACAGATTCCTTAAGAATGCAAGAAAAAACTCAACAAAAAAAAGCCCTCATAGGGAAAAAAATGGAAGAAATCCTGGGAAAGGCAATTCAGAGAGAGACCCCTTTCTAGGTATGTCGGGCCTACAAAGGGTGTCAAAAATGGTGTAAACAGAACACACAAAAAGAACACAAGTAATCCTCTTCACAGAGCTGGCGGACTAAACAACCCAGCTGAGATTCTCATCGTCTTTGACAGTGATTTATTAATTTTTTCGTTGGGGATCCCAGGAACGCACCCAGCCTTGGCCTGACTCCCACACACTCCCTCACAGAGACACACAGCAAACAGTAATAAAACAGAAATTGAAGAATTTTAAATATTAAATAATAATAAACAAAATATAACTACGCAAACTACAATGATAATACAATAAACACAAATTCAGCAATAACAAACACCTAACAAAAACCCCACACCATCTTCTTCTTCTTTCGGCTGCTCCCGTTAGGGGTTGCCACAGCGGATCATCTTTTTCCATATCTTTCTGTCCTCTGTGTCTTGCTCTGTCACACCGATCACCTGCATGTCCTTTCTCACCACATCCATAAACCTTCTCTTAGGCCTTCCTCTGTTCTCCTTGACTGGCAGCTCTATCCTTACCATCCTTCTCCCAATATACTCAGCAGTTCTCCTCTGCACATGTCCAAACCAACGCAATCTCGCCTCTCTGACTGTCTCCCAACCGTCCAACTTGACATGACCCTCCAATCTCTTCATTTCTAATCCTATCCATCCTCGTCACACCCAATGCATATCTTAGCATCTTTAACTCTGTCTACTTCCAGCTCTGTCTCCTGCTTTCTGGTCAGTGCCACCGTCTCCAACCCATATAGCATAGCTGCTCTCACTACCATCCTGTACATCTTCCCTTTCACAAAAAAAATCCATAAAAAATGGCAACTGATGTAATGAAATGATGGAGATTCCAGATATCAGCTTGCTGTATGTGACTGTAAAGATCAGTCTTACCAGTATTTCCTGATGAGATGATGACGTGTGATGGGATCAGGAGCACCATATCAATCCTAATACAGTCATCATGCAGCAGGAAGACACCAGACAGTCCATACACCCACCAAACAGGAGACGATCCTGGACAAAAACAAGAATCCACAGGAGGGCAAACAGACAGGCAACTCCAGACAAGAAACAACAAAAAACTCCCTTCTCTGTATAACTGGCCTCCTTTTGAATCTCGCATTGGCCTCCTTGTCCCCAGCAGCCCCTGCTTCCTCAGCAGATGACCAATCAGAGCCACTGCAGGGACTGCTGGGAGTTGAAGTTTTTACTCCCCATTAGTGCTACTGCAAGATGGCCAGTCTATCATTTCCACCTCAGGAATATGACACAACAGTATAATAGTAATATTAAAGATCTCCATATCCAGACCCAAAAAGACTCCAGGCTGTAATTCCCAAAAGGGGCTTTAACTAAGTACTGAGTAAAGGGTCTTAATACACGTGTCAGTGTGATATTTGTGCTTTTTATTTTTAAAAAATGTGCAAAAAATTTCTAAAACCTTGTCCTCACTTTGAGGTTATTGAGTTGCAGTTGATGGGAAAATATCAATTTAAATGATTTTAGCATATGAATGCAACATAACAATATGTGAACAAAGTGAAGGGGTCCGAATGCTTTTCTGAAGGCACTGTAAGTACGTTTGAAAAGGTAATGTGAAATTACAATTCCTTACCCTGTAACTACTCAAAATCTCAACTACCATACATGCGTGTTACCTCCTTGAGTGTTCCCAAAGAGAGGAACCTAAAAATGGTGATAGAGTACAAGTAATTATTACCTTAAAAATGTCATATTTGAGACTCATCACAAGCTCTGATTGCGCCTGAGTCTCAGGCATTTTTGCCAATGGAGCAAGAAATAGAATTATTGGCACTTTTTACTTGTATGTTAAAAATGAAAAGGGTGGCTGAGTTAAAGATTGATAATGTGATGGAGTCGGCTTTAATGCTGAATGTGTGTCTAAAATTGCTTTTTTAATGAAAGGAAACTGCAAATACATGAAGCTAAGGAGAACATTGTGTACTTTTGTTTTTCTGTTTGGAAAAAAAAATTGAAAAAGGATATTATGCAGGATTATTCATTTGAACGCAGTTGTTTTCTGATAAACTGCTGTTCTAGAAATTCAAAGTTGGGTGAAATTAAAAAAGAAAAACTCCAAGCACGTCCAAGCAGTCTTATGTTATCCATCGGCCCATCTATTTATTTTCCCAGCCTCTTAATTCGGTTTCAGGATTGTTGGGGTTGATGCCTGCCTCAGGAGCATTAGGTGGAACCCCAAATAGAGTCCCACTCTGTCACAGGGCAAAGTCCTCCATTATGTTAAAATGTTAGGTTATATAAATGACTAGCTTTCCCCCGCAGCTCCCCCCACGTAGTAGTGATACAGGACAAACATTAAAAATCAATTAAAAAAAAAATTTATAATTTGTATTGAGAAGAATTTATATTGATAGTTTTTGTATCTGAGGGCCTGTTTAAATGCAATATTTTCGGTTTTGCTATCAGGGGCGAGAATGTAGCTGTGATCTCTTTGCCAAAAATGTAAAACGTCAAATGCTGGCACTGTATCTGATTGTGTTCAGCTCTGATGGGAGAACGTCCCTTGCGTGGAGAGAAGAGCACATGGCCGTGATATCTCTGCCAATGAGCAGGTATCCTCTAAAACACACATAGCTCTGATCTCTCTCTCAAAAACGTCAAACGTTACTCTAACAATCTTTAAGTGATAATGTCTGCTGAACACACAGGTATAGCTAGTAAGGCCTGCTCCAACACGTGGCAAGAGGTAGAGCGACTCGAACAGAGGCTGGCGCGTGAATGAAGAGGGTCCCACCCGGCTCCCTACTCCTGAGGTCCCGACTCCCCCTCCCCTGTCTCTCGGATTTGCGCAAATAAATCGGTGCCACAACCGAACTATAATACTTATTAGCCAACCTGCGACGTAGCATACGCCGCATAATTATGTATTGATGGTGAACACTTCCTGAACGACACAGTTGTTCAAATGGGGTGGGTTTGTGGATACCAGTGTGAGTGAATGAAAAGATGGACCTCTGGAGAGAGCAACATACAATTGTCCGTGCCTGAAAACTGGTTTTGACATATACATGCATATCTTTTTTGAAAGTTTGGCCCTGTGCCTCATTAATTGTCATTGCAAAGCCAATCTAACAGGAAATTGTCTTTGTGTTAAAATAAAAGGCAAATTATCCGCGACAAACAAACTGTTTTACACACTGCATACCAACTTGCGGCATAGTATACGCCGCATAATCACGGCGCTTTTTAAATGTTTTTTAAGCAGAGGGAAAAAAAATGAACATTTGCAAAATCCATAACGCTGCTTTCAGTAAGTACAATGCACACGCATTTAATTTGTCAGCCACTTTTTGCCAGCCGTCTTTTCTGGTTTGGGCTGCTTTTGCAGTGTTACCGCTTGTGCATGTTAAATCTTGAAATCCTTCGAGTAACTAATTAACTAACTAACTAACACCCACCCACACACACGGCTTGTGTGAAAAAAATGCGCCTGTACTTTCATAATTTTGTTGCAGCCTATGAAAGACTTGCTGATCATGTTTTCTAGACTCAATATACATTGGCTTTTCACTCACTGCAGGGGCGCGCATTCATCTCGGAATTATTACATCCAGCTACACGGCTGCGTTTGAAAAACCGACTTATCCCGGATGAGTTTCACCGGCATTAATGATTAGGAATCTGGTTGGAACAAAACCCACAGGAGTTTACCAGGACCGAGTTTGGGAAACACTGCTGAACACAGACGAAACCGACTCAGGTGAGGAGTTGGGGCAGGCAAAGTAGTTGCAGCTAATGATTATTCAGTGTTGTTTGCCTGGGTGTCTGATCTGCTCGACGGGATCAGAAATAAAAGGAAAACAATGTCACAGGTGATCCTGTGGTATAGCGGGTCCATAGCTCCCCTTCAAAAGGCCATTTTTAATCAGGTGACTGACAGTAGTGGAGTCAGGCACAGAGAAGGTCAGCTGCTGAGAGAGCGTCTCGACTGTTGCAGGGCCTGCATCGGTGAAGCAGGTGAGACGCTAATGAAAAAGAGGCACAGGGCTTATTGGTTTTTAATGACTGCTTCCTTCATTGTGTTTTAACCTCAGTTTTAAAGGATTGTTTTAAGGATCCCATGGGATACCCCTCGCAAACTGTTTTAGACGCTGCATACAGCGATTCACATCTGCGAGAAACATGCCTCTATGAACAGTCAACATGGCTCAGAGGTGCATGTGGACTCTAGCACAGACAAACATAAATGACGCCATGTTTTCTGAGGCGTCGCATCCGAGTTGGTGGGCGTGGCTCTGCGAGTTGTTGTCATATCCAATGGTCTTAGAGTTGATGGGCGTGGCTGTCTTGCGTGCTTTCCATGGGTGTCTACTTGTCGGCGGCTTAGTGAATTATATATATAGATAATACGTTGTATATCGGCAGAGCACAATGCTTATCTAAGCTCTGTTTCCTGTTGTTATGTCATATAGTGATGCAATAGTTAAAATGACAGAAAGATATCATAGCAGACAAAGACACTTCTCAAAAGTGTAGATCCCAGTAGCTGCGGTGGTCTACGTGTGTATGCGTTTCTGGCTCTATTGTCACTGCCGTCATTACAATATTTAAATGAATTATTAAGCTTTAATGACCTTGTGCTGCTGAGCTCCTGAATGGATAACAGCACTTTCAGCCTTTTATTTTCTCTCAGCGACAAGTCTTTTGTTCAATATCTTTTTTTATCTCCCTGAAACCCAGGCAGTGGTTTAAAACACACGGACTTGAAGGAATTGGAGGTGGACGTTTAAGGAAGAAGCCCCCTGTGGTCAGAGCATTTGTAGTTCAGGATTTTGCAGCTATTCATTATACATTTAATGGGTTGTCCCCAGTTGTGTATTCTCATTTGAGAGTCACGTCTGAGACTAAGTAAACATAGAAGACAGTGACGGACTTTGCAGTACAAGGTGCAAAATTTGGAGTTTACTCCATTGCCTACACGCGTGGAAAGTTTTCCAATTTTTCTTTGCTTGTGGATCTCGATTTTTGTTTTTTTATCCAAGGAGAAGGAAATCCAATATCTGTGTGGCTTTGTTCTTGGATTTTAACGATAGAGAGAACTGATTTATTGCTGGTTTGAATCTCTACAAATGCACTGATTTTATCAATTAAAAAATAAATTATTTGTTTGTTCCTTTTTGAATAAGACTGTACTGCACTTTCTTTTGAACATTATGTGTAAAATTTAAAAGTACTGCATGCACTGTTTGAACCAACCACTTGTTGTAGCGTGTCCCGATTCCCACAGTCCATCTCAGGTTTCATGACTATTGATGCCCGGGTTCAAAGGAAGCATGCCAGATGCCAGCACCTCAGGTATTACCTAACAATCCTTAAAAGAATCTCTCATTGTTGCCACACAAGATGGAATTCATATCCAACTTTAGCAGTGTCCTGTCGGCGAACTTGAAGATCATCATTTATGCAAAAACCAGGAGATGAGCGTAACTAAACAAAACAAAACAAAAAATATATATATAACGCGAAATGAAACCGAAGCCCAATACGAGAGACGATAATTGTAGTCGAGAGAACAAGTGGGTCGAAACCAAAAGTGCACGTGAGAAAATCCCCTTTTTCCCCTCCAGGAGGCGCTGTCTTGGAGCACTTTTAGACACAGGCTCATTCCACCATGGTGTGCTAAGAAGTGCCTCTGGGGGTCTTTTCTGCCCACTGCTACTAGGCAATTTAATTCTTCCTGGGGCACTTGTTAAATTCATTTTAAAATACCATTTTGAAATATCTGAGCAATATTTATTTATTTTAATGTACTAATCAAATGATTGATTGAGGGATTGGCTGTATTATTTGTCCTGTGAATACGTATCTGTGTTTTTTTTATGTTTCTGCTGCTGTATTCATCTGAATTTCCCCATGGGATCAATAAAGTTTATCTAACTTAATATAATCTAAAAGAGAACAAAGATAAACTTTGAATGTTTAACAGACTTGGTATTTGCAGGTCAGACAAGGATTTGCACACATAGCCGTTCTTTTATCCCATCAATCATGCTTGGGTCCTGACCTCAGAGTCCATGCCCCTAGTGACACCAGAAGCAGACCTAACGATAGAAAAAACACTGGCGGCCTTTGAGGACCCCAACTCAGACCACAACATGAAAGACAGGTGACCTCTGAAGCCGATCATTTGCATGATGGAACTCCAGCTGATAGTGGAAGAGACTGAGCCACAGGCTGATGCAGCTTGTCAGCACCATGAAGCTATTCTGGGCAATCGCGCTGAATAAGGTTGATGATTTTGTTAGGTTGAATGGCCTGTTGTTGTTTTTACGATTTTTCTAATGCTGTGTGACAGCAGATGGCGTTATACCGGCGCTTAACCTGGCATAGACAGACACAAGAGGTACACTTACACAGGTTCACGCTTTTTATTTTCAGTTTTCTTCTTTACAGTCCTTTGCACTTCACACATTGTGCACAAATCACCACAAACAACTCACAGTCCTTTCTCTTCTCTCTATTGCCACCACTACTCCACTTCTCACAAGCTCCGTCCTCTTCCACCCCACTCCGGCTCCCTGACTGGAGTGAGGCGGCCCCTTTTATAATGCACTCGGATGTGCTCCAGGTGCTCCCTGGTGACCTTCCTGCAGCACTTCCTGGAGTGGCGGAAGTGCTGCATGGGCACCTGGAAGCATTTCCTGGTCCGGCAGCACTTCCTCGCATGGCGGAAGTGCTGCATACCATAACTTCTGAGCCATCCAGGCGCCCCCTGGTGGTGGCCATGGGTCCCCACAAGGTTGAGCTTCCAAGCTCTGTTCCTGTGGCCCCAACACCCATCAGGGTGGCTGCCTTCTTGTGTTCTTGGGGAGGTACTGCTCCTCTCCCGGTCCTTTCATCTTTCAGGTGTCCCGACTGGGCATGAGCCCCAGCCATCCACCACAGCTATAATGTTTTAAAGGCCCATTTAGAGTTGATCATCCTTGAAATGTAAGAGGAAAGCCAGAATTTGCTGTTGGGGACAGGGAATACCCTTGAAATCCACACAGAATGGTATTTGAACCCCAGACTCCTGGAACTGTGAGGCAGCCACACTTGCCACTGGTCACCATACAGCTGGCTTATGCTGGCTTTGTGATATTAAAGCAAAACCAAAATGTTAAATGCACCCTTTGGGCTCATAACATCCATCCATTATCCAACCCATCCATCCGTCCATCCATTATCCAACCCATCCATCTAACCGCTATATCCTAACTACAGGGTCATGGGCGTCTTCTGGAGCCAATCCCAGCCAACACAGGGCGCAAGGCAGGAAACAAACCACGGGCAGGGTGCCAGCCCACCGCAGGGCGTGCACACACCCACACACCAAGCACACACTAGGGACTATCTAGGATCGCCAATACACCTAACCTGCATGTCTTTGAACTGTGGGAGGAAACCCACGCAGACACGGGGAGAACATGCAAACTCCATGCTGGGAGGTGAACCCAGGTCTCCTAACTGTGAGGCAGCAGTGCTACCTGCTCCACAGACAGATTGAGGAGATCGTTCCTCCCCCAAACTATGCGAATCTTCAATTCCACCCAGGGGGTTAAACGTTAACATTTAACATTATGCAAAGTTATTGTCTGTTTTTCACCTGCATTATTATCTTTCTTTAATTTAATATTATTTATTGTATCAGTATGCTGCTGCTGGAGAATGTGAATTTCCCATTGGGATTAATAAAGTATCTATCTATCTATCTATCTATCTATCTATCTATCTATCTATCTATCTATCTATCTATCTATCTATCTATCTATCTATCTATCTATCTATCTATCTATCTATCTATCTATTATATAGTGCCTATCTATCTATCTATCTATCTATCTATCTATCTATCTATCTATCTATCTATCTATCTATCTATCTATAACATCCACAAGTTATTAAATATAGAAAATGTTTTATTACTATTTTGATTAATATGATAAAATATGATAATATTTCATTAATATGATAAAATATGATATAAAGGTAAACAATGTGTGATAACACAAAACGGTATAATTATAATGACAAATAAGAAAGTTAAATGATGGCCACTCTGTCTCAACAGCGTGCCATTTAATCAGGAAGAAAGGTGATGGCAACTCCCCCAAATAAGGATGCCATCTCATCACAAATTTGGAGCATTTAAGGATCTTAACAGAGAAGCGGCAGCAGAATAGCAGAAGCTATGGATTTAGCCTTTGTGAACAGTTGCATCCAATTATAAAATCAGGACAGCAATTTTCTGAAAGTTTTAATTCAGGGTCTTCCACTGGGAAGCAGCAGCTACTGTGCCCAAACAGATGAACGTAGGCTGGTGCACAGAGAGGCCTGGCAAAATAAGAATTTGAGAGGAAAGAACAAGTGAGTGAGAAATTAAAGCCCAGAAAGCTGGCCAAAAAAGATAAAGCTCTTCTTTATTAGTCATGTCAAATGTATTTCTGAAGCACATTTAAAAACAGCAAACGTTTTTGCAAAATCTGGAATTAGAAAAAGTCAAATTACAGAAGTAAAGATTTTAAAATGAGAGACTAAGACTAAAACATGTAGTAATAAGCTAAGGGATACACTAACATCTCTGCTTTTACTCAGCTGAGTTCTTTGTATGGCAGCCTATTAACCTCACCACCTACAGCAGATTCAGAAAGTCTTCAGAGCCCTTGACTTTATGCACATTTTATTGAGTTGTAGATTTAATTTTAATTGGATTACCGTATAAACTCACATTTTAAATTCTCCCGCGGATAAATCGGGACTTGATTTGACTGTATAATTTCTGGTATTTTATAATGTCGGTCATATAAGTCGAATGTGTTAAAAACTCCTGCTATTGGTCCAGGAGATTATGATATGCTGACGCCCACCTGAGAGAGTCACCACCGAGCACATGGCCTTTTTTTTCTATGTGGGTGCGGCAATGCGCTATATCAGTGCTCCGCACCCTTTTCTCACCTACGACACACCAAAGTTCTTCCTAGAATTCCGCGGCACATCAAAAGCCAAAATATATAGCAGTGGCGTAGCTATGGGGGGGGTATTGGGGGCGGCGGTCCGCTCCGAGCTCCAGCTATTTAAGGGCGTCCAAACTACGGTACTTTCCTTTTTTTTTTGTTCCTTGAGGAGGCGCAAAAAAAAATTTCTTTCAGCGTTGGGGTGTCAAATTTTTCACCCACCTGGACAACATGATCTCCAGCTACGCCACTGATATATAGATATTAATTTAATACACAAATTTTACAATAATTTTTCATTTTTTATTATATGTATACATTTATTATAAGTATACATACATAAAAAACTATACTATATTTACTTTTATGCAATCTTAATAATTATAACATAATGACTGATTAATGTGATACCTTAGCTTGTTTCAATGAACACAAAAGTTTTATATTCGGCTCAATATTTGACAGTGCAACCCGAAGTTCTTGGTCAAGATCTTTTAAGCATGACCGCTTATCATTTTTAATTAACACAAGAGTTGTTTGTCTTTTTTGGCGTAACTGGGATGGTTTGAATTTAGATGGCGATTTAGTTTACTGGGTGCCATTGCCTCGTTTGATAGCTGATCGCCGCAAATGATGCATTGTGGCTTTGCAGCCGTTTCGTCACCACACCACGAGAATCCATATCGAATGTAGTCTTCGTTGTACTTCCTTTTCACAATTTTCTGTTTTTTTTTTTTGCAACACTTGTGCTGGGTTCTTCATCATCTGTACGTGAAGACGAATCTTTTCCACGTAAAAATATATCCATATTTAAAGGGGTATAAAACTAAATATGAATCACACGAAGAACATTAACCGTACACAATTCAGCAACACAACTAATAGTAATGAATGATAACTACTGACGCAAGACGAGTGAATGCGACGTAGCACGACTAATACGTCGGCTTGAATTGAATCTATGTGAGGGTACGGAGCGCTCTGCCTATCAAAGCGTACTACGGAGTTGTCTTGCGACTACGTAGGGCCTACGTCTTAGGCGACAGGCGCCAGGCGATGGGATTTATTATTTCAGAGAAATGACACATAAAATTATGAAACCTTTAAAAGGCTATTTACGCGAATATTTCATTGCACATATTCTCGTTATTGTGTTTCTAAGGAGGACCGTTGAAATATTATTTAGTTAGAAAATAGTCTTATTTGACCGCGTCACACCTGTATCGGCTCAAGGAACACCAGTGTGCCGTGGCACACCGGTTGCGGAGCACTGCGCTATATCATCGTGTGCTCCGACGTCAGAGGGGGACATTTTTTGTACACTGGGTGGTTCCATTTCTCTCTTAGGCAAAGGAACATGTAAATATTACATTTAAAACACAGTAGATGAAGAGGCAATTGGCACCCATTGTTGGGACTGGGCTGTGGTGGGTTGGCACCCTGCCCGGGATTGGTTCCTGCCTTGTGCCCTGTGTTGGCTGGGATAGGCTCCAGCAGAATCCCGTGACCCTGTGTTCAGATTCAGCGGGTTGGAAAATGGATGGGTGGATGGATGTTGGGACTGGGATGAGAAGTTAAAAGGCAAAATTCCTGGGTAATCCTGTTACTGATAATTGTGATGGCTGTCTACAGGATATAGGTATTTGGTGTCTTGCAAAAGAATCACTGGTGTGGCAAACGGCCGGGGTCCATGCCTGGCCGGGACGCCCATTCGGTATATGTTCAAGGGGAGCAGCCATGGACTTTCCAATACCTCCCCCTGGATGCTAGATGGCAGCCTCCCTGGGTTGGAGCTTTGCCTTGGTTTCCCGCAGGGCTCCATGGGAATTGGAGTTGGGTGCAGCCCTGTTGGGTCCCGTAGGCGCCACCAGGGGGGTGCTGCAACTGGGACTCCTGAGCCCTTATGGGCAGTGTTTTCGCCACACCCGGAAGTGCAGCCGGAATTTGGCAGTCAACAACCTGGAACACTTCTGGGTGGACTATAAGAGGGGCCAGCAGCCACCACTCGTAGAGCTCTGAGGCTAGGGATCTGCACTGGCAATCGGAAGGTTGCCGGTTCGAATCCCGTAAATGCCAAAAAGGGACTCTGCTCTGTTGGGCCCTTGAGCAAGGCTCTTAACCTGCAATTGCTGAGTGTTTTGAGTAGTGAGAAAAGCGCTATATAAATGCAAAGGATTATTACGCTTGCCGGGAGGAGTGGTGGTGCAAAGAGGAAGAGTGTTCGTTTTTTTGGTGTGCTTTGGGACTGTGTTGTGCCTGTGAGACACGGGGAAAACCTGCCCCTCAGGTGAAGAAAAATAAAAGTTTCTTTGGTTTTATATGTGCCTCCAGTGTGAGTCTGTGTCGGGTCAGGCGCCAACATAGAGCCTTTTGTTACACTGGTTAAATATACACAATTGTGATAAAAGAACTGCTCCTTCCTTGGAAAATGTTTGTATTTACCTGACTTGGAAATTAACATGACTGAGAATATTGGTTTCTGATCAGCATATGTGTACTCATTGATACTTGGTAACAAAACATTTTGTTAACTTGTGTTTACACTATTTGTTAAGCCCAAGAAATTTGGATGTGCCGTTGTTTATTCCATCGTCATGTTGATCTAGGCAGGGACTGTAGGACATTTCAGCTTCTGGGCAGGAGAAGGCAGGGGTGAGGGACGGTCCACTGAGAACGCTGCCAAGACACTCACACAGAGCACAGGGGCACGCAAGCAGACTCGGGTATGTGGCTGGTATGACGTGAGGCACAAGGACAGCAAGACTTATTTCCAGCTCCACAAGAAGATGCCGGTTGTGGGCCCAGTGAGAGAGGGAAGCCACATGAAAGGACTTAGCCAGAGAAGCGAGAAGTGAGGTGTGCCTAAGTCGCAGCAACACAAGGAGCCCAGAGTAGGACAAAAAAGAACGACAAAGAGATGCTGACAGGGATTCAACGATTTGACAAAACTTCTGTTGGGAAACGAGCGTCTGGTGAACACAGTGCATCTGTGGACAGTTGGATGATTAATTGTTGGGGTAACACAGTGCGCAAACTGGACTCTGCACCACTAAAGGTTGTATCCTCCACTTCATGTTTTAACGGACTTTAAGAGTGTGGATTGTGTGCTTACCTTTTAAAAAGGGAATTTTGTTCCTGATATTGTTAGATGTTTATAGGTTCGTTTATCTTTTTAATGTACTTTATATTGTCTTGTGTAATAGAAGTTACTGTTGCTTTCCCTGAAATCACTGTTGTGTCTTTCATTGTGTGAATTTAAAGAACCTGTGTGCTATTATCGGTAAATTTCAAGAGTTGCCAGTCTCTTAATAAAATTGGGTGGCGTAGTCGGATATTTTAATGGTGTCCAGGTTAGATTACCTGTAAGTGTGACCAGACACCTGTCACACTTAACCTCTCTCTATTGTGCCTACGTGACCACGCGGTAATACCCAAACTATTCCTAAACACTATTTGTGTTTTTTGTATCTCACACCCTCATACACCTTTATCGTAAGAGCATTCCTTATCTACGATGGAGCGTTCGATCAGAAGAAAATATGAAGCTGGTTTTAAATTAAAAGTCATTGAAATGGTGAAAGAAATTGGTAACTGCGCTGCTGCAACAAAATTTGATGTGTCTGAGAAACTGATGAGAGATTGGAGGAGGCAAGAAGGTGTAAAAAAAAAAAATTAAGTGTTGTATTTTTGAATGGGCGTATAAGTCGGGGTCTGATTTTTATGATCGATTTTTCGGGTTTCAAGACCCGACTTATACGTGAGTATATACGGTAGTTTGCCATTGTTGCCCACCAATCTACGCTCGATAACCCACAACGACAACGTAAAATCTCTCATTCGTAGTAGTATTCAGACCCTTTGCTGTGAAACTCCAAATTGCGGCCTGGTGCATCCTATTTGCTTTAACTCTTTGAGGGCTGAACACAGTTTTCTGAAAAGCACACAAAGCAATGGTTTCACCCAGAAATCAATATAAAATGTCTGTTTCTGCATGCTTTGGAATGCATGGCAAGCTGGCTCCCGGGCTGTCTCCACATGCATTGCTATCTGGTTTGTCCCTCTTGTCACCGTAAGTGGTGGTCCTCCCAGAAGAACGTTGCCGTACGCATGTCAGCAACACAAACCTGCCCAGCAACACAATCAGCTGATCCTAGTACTTCTCATTCATTTTCAATCACTTGTATCAAAATTGGAGTCTGATAACGTGCAAAACATCGTGTTTTGCATTACACATTCACTTCGATCTCTCGGCAGATGTCGATGCCGTTGTTTGCTGTTGTTTGCTCCTTTCTAATGGTCAAACCAACGAGTCTAACATTTCTTCTAGCAAAGAGAGTCCAACTGAAACATAATGGCGTGTTTTGCCACTGTTTACAGTTCATTACCACCCCCGTCCACCCCTCCTTTTGACAAAAGTCGACATCCACCCTGAAAGAGTTCATTTCTCCTTGAGATGTCTCGAGACGTTGACTGGAGTCCACCTGTGGAAGAAAGAATTGATTGGACATCATTTAGAAAGGCACACACCTATGTATATAAAGTGCCACGAGTCCTACTGCAAACCAAGCCATGAAGTCCAAGGCACTCTCTCTGTAGACATCTGTGATCAAATGGTGGTGAGGTATTGATCAGGGCAAGGGGATTATCCATTTGTTAAGTGTGAGCGTTCTCAGGAGCATGGTGGCCTCAATAATTGTGAAATGAAGGTAGTTTGGACCTATCAGCACTCTTCTTAGACGTTTGGACTCATCAGCACTCTTCTTAGACGTTTGGACTCATCAGCACTCTTCTTAGATGTTTGGACCCATCAGCACTCTTCTTAGATGTTTGGCTCCATCAGCACTCTTCCTAGAGTTGGAGGTCAGGTCAAACTGATTAACCAGGTAAGGAGGATGATGGTCAGTGAGGTGAACAGAAATCCAATGGTCACTCTAACAGAGCTTCAGAAGTCCTCTGCTGAGATGGGAGGACCTGTCAGGAGGACGATCATCTCAGCAGCACTCCATTAACTCTTTATGTTTTGTTTTTTTTCTTTTTCTACCAGCACTGAATATTTTTCCAAAAAAGCTATGTTTTCTGAAAAGCACACAAAGCGATAAATCAACATAAAATGTCTTTTTGCTGTGTGCAGTGTGCTGTCGCCACAAGTCAGCCGTCTCTGGCTGCTATGGCAGCGGCAGTGACAGAGTGGGGGGCGGTGAGCGGACAGTGGCTGTCGAGCTTTTTTCTGAAAAACACCCAAAGCAATGGTTTCAAGTGTAAATCAACATAAACCATCTGTTGCTGATTTTGTGGCCACTCTCGCTGCTGTGTTCACCATCTCTGGCGGCAGGGGCAGCAATGGATGGGGGGCAGTGGTCGCAGTACGATATAATCTGGTTTGTACCTCTTGTCATGGCAAGTGGCGGCCCTCCCAGGTGAACATTGTATTTTCCGATAGGAGATGCTAACTCCCTGGTTGGAATAAGTTCTTTTGAAACTGTGGCATCTTATGTAACCTGAACCTAAACAGATATATTATAAAGAGGTGAAATCCCTCCCTTAGTGATACGGCGGTAAGAAATCACATAAGAGAAAATAACTTTCTTCAGTGATGGTTTATGTGGCATAATAGACGGGAAGCCATGACAAGACCTGTGTGTAGAGTCTGCCATTTTCATCTATGCATTGGAAGGATTTTCAGGATCGGATGACATTATCTCCCATCTGTCTGTCGGCTTCAAAGGTGTGCCGGGCAATGTCCCGTGGCTTTATACTCTTTCTCTATGTGCAGACCCTTACTTAGGTAAATCATGCCATTCCAAACAAGGCAAAGAGAGGATTCAATTTCATGCTGACTTTAAGACACAGAAATAGTGCACATTGCCCATTTGTCTTTGTCTATCTTGTTCTATGCTTGGCCTAGCAGTTCTAAATGCTGAGCCCCTTTGTACTAAATCTGGCTCAGATATTCATGGAGAAAGAAAAGAAAAAGCAGATTTAAAATATTTACACAGAGCACAGTGACATTAAAATTATATTCTGAATACACGTTGCCGTGGGTGCATCAGCTACACAAAAGTGTTCAGCGGTACTTTCAGCTGATGCCAGTACCTCACTTTCATTTTAGATCCCCAGATCACTTGCACCAAAATCGAGTCCAACAAGTCAGAGTCCAATTCAAAATAATAAAATATGTGCAAAACAATATCCACGGAGTATTTTGCCTTGCGCATTCGCTTCGCTCTCTGGCTTGATGTCGATGCCAATTTTTCCACTGTATGCTCGTCGCTCCTCATGCATGCACAAGGATTCGACATCAATGAGACACATTAAAACTCTTTGAGCAGAACTCCAAGCTATATGTCTGGTGAAGCACAGACACGGCTCATGATCCCCGTAGTGCCATCCCTACAGTGCAGCATGGTGATAGCAGGCTCAGGTTAATGTGGGTGCTTCTCAGAAGTGGGAATGGGGAGACAGCTCAGGATTGAGGGAATGATGAATGCAGCCAATTACAGGGAGGACCTGGAAGAAAACCTGCTCTGGAGTGCACACCACCTCAGACTGGGCTGATGATTCACCTTTCAGCTCTACAATGACCCAACGCATACAGCCAAGACAACCTTTGAGAGAAGTTCCTGACAGTCTTTGAGTGGTCCATCCAAAGCCCAGACTTAAACCCCATAGAACATGTGTGGAGAGACCTAAAGATGGTAGTTTACAGGCGCTTCCTATCCAGTCTAGTGGAGTTTGAGAGGATCTGCCAGGAAGAATGGGATAAACTTCCCAAAACAAAGGTGTACAAAACATGTTGAGACTTACTCCAGACGACTCAAAGCTGTAATTGCTGCCAAAGTGGCCTCTACCAAATACTAAATTAAAGATCTGGATATTTATATGAATGAAAGATTTCAATTTTTGATTTTTAATAAATGTACAAACATTTCTGTAAATATGTTTTCATTTTGTTATTATGGGTTATTAAGTGTTGATTTATAAGCAAAAATGGCAAATTTATCCGTTTAGAATTAAATCTACAGCACAATAAAATGTGTGGAATGTGGAGGGGTCTGAATATCTTCTGAATCCATGGCATATGAGAAAATAACAAAACCAGGTATTTTATCGTTTTATCATATTAAATATATATGATGAAATAATAAAACCCGAGCAGAACATGTGCGTTATTGTTCTTTGTACAGAGAGGGGCAGAGATGGTAAAGAGGATCAGCGCAAAAGCCCACTAAGTGTCATATGTGAAGTGTAAGCCTGTGCGCTGACATAAATGGAGTAAGCTGATGTTTAGGATTCCTTGAGGAATTTTTCAATATTTTTAAAGATGGTGTCCCAGTAAAGAGGTGATAATAGAGTGAGATCCCAGGACCACTGAGACTTGAGGTGTGTGGGGGAGCTTATATAACAAGGAATAGAAAACTGAAATTCCTGTCTTTAAACAGCTTGCAAGAGAGAAAAGAGGATCGCTGGATGTTTCTGGAGTAATTTGAGACCAGAGTTACCAACTAAATCACCCAACATGCTGATGCCATTATTTAATGAGGATCCACGTGGTAATAAAATATTAGAAAAGTGATAGTCATACCTGCGGTGGGTTGGCACCCTGCCCAGGATTGGTTCCTGCCTTGTGCCCTGTGTTGGCTGGGATTGGCTCCAGCAGACCCCCGTGACCCTGTGTTCGGATTCAGCGGGTTGGTAAATGGATGGATGATAGTCATACAGGTGTAAATATAATAATGGAAAAAAGAAAAAGTGAATTAGCATATGCTGCCCTAATTCAAGGTGTTCATAAGAAATGTAAAGATTTACTCCACGAGGTAGAAGTACATAATAAATAAGAATATCCATCCATCCATTTTCCAACCCGCTGAATCCGAACACAGGGTCACGGGGGTCTGCTGGAGCCAATCCCAGGGCGCAAGGCAGGAACCAATCCCGGGCAGGGTGCCAACCCACCGCAGGACACACACACACACACCAGGGCCAATTTAGAATCACCAATCCACCTAACCTGCATGTCTTTGGACTGTGGGAGGAAACCGGAGCGCCCGGAGGAAACCCATGCAGACACGGGGAGAACATGCAAACTCCACGCAGGGAGGACCCGGGAAGCGAACCCGGGTCCCCAGGTCACCCAACTGCAAGGCAGCAGCACTACCCACTGCGCCACCGTGCCGCACTAAAGAAGAATATGAAATATAAAAATATGTGTTTAATTTTAAAGGATTACTGGATTTTAATAGAAATTTGTCATTTTTCACCCTCTGACTGAGATCCATAGAGGGCTAGAGCTCTCATAAAGGGTCACAAGTCAAAAATAACCTCATATTCATAATCACTGACCTTCAAATAGATAGATAGATAGGTAGATAGATAGATAGATAGATAGATAGATAGATAGATAGATAGATAGATAGATAGATAGATAGATAGATAGATAGATAGATAGATAGATAGATAGATAGATAGATAGATACTTTATTAATCCCAATGGGAAATTCAATAGGCGGTACCCCACATGCTTATGTTTGAAGGTGGTCATTTTAACCTTCTGGGAGTAGCTCTTAGAGAGCTAGGACCACCGGTCCTACAATAAGATCAGAACAGTAATGAGCAAACCACAAAATGGCCTAAAAAGACATTCATCATGCCTCTATTACTGAACCCCCTAGGAGTAACGTTGACTCCTTGTATGCCATTAGGGGGTCAACCCCTGGGGTCAGTGATACGGCATGCACAACTTCAAGTCCTTCTGGTCACTTTTGCTGAAAACACCTATTTGGTTTACTTTTTACCATAAGCTTGTAATTTCCTGTGCAAAATGTGGTCCAAAATTGGATTAAAAATGTATTTTGTTTTAGTGTAGTGGAGCTAAAACAGGATGAAACCCCCAAAGGATTGACGTATTGCATAAGGAGAAATCAAGATGAGTAAGACGGTATTATCAGATGTGAGGGTTTTCGCATACTATTGAAAATCTGAAGTGATTACAAAGCACTCAAAAGTAATTTTTATGAACACAAAAGTCCACTTTTCACTTTAAAGTCCATGTACACCAATACATGATCAGGCCATATTCGTTCTGTTTTCTGTGCGTTTCATCATGCCTTCAGAAGAAAGTTAAAGGGCCATTGGTATGCTACAGTCTGGTATTTCACGTGCCAGTGTTGTCACACACTACAGATTAAGTTGCTCCATTGTGTCTTTACAGCAGGAAAGATTTCAGTAGGCCAACAGTACACTTGACCATCCAGGAGCTTGTCACTCACTAGTGACCACACCAGAGTGTGACTGACACATCAGAATGACCCCTTTAAGAGAACATTTCAGATCTGCCACCTGTACCACTGCTGAAACTCAATGACAGGATGGCTGTGACGATGTGGGTCAGGCTCCGTGCTCCCCTCTCACTTTTGGGAGTCTCTTGAACCCAACATCGTCGGTAATGTAACGAGGTACGAGATGAGCTGGACAATGAGGACACCAAATGAATCAAGGGGAAGGTGCAAAGTTCCAACAGTCCTTTTATTTAAAAACAGCCAAAACCAAACAGTGTTCAAAGAAAGTGCAGTGCTCCAAACATCATTAAATAAATAATTCATTAAAAACAGAATGAAAATGGGGAGGTTAAAATCCAAAACCAAGGTTAAAATACTGGCTGGAAAGCAGTCCCTTCTTTAAAAACACGGTGCCTTCTTCAACTGGTGGATCCCCTGTTTCTCCCATATGGGCCGTGCAACAGGGAAGTCGCCCTACCTGCAGCTGACCTTCTCCTGCTGGTCCGGTAGCCAACTGTTCCCCTGCTACGTACGGCTCCCTCCAGACCGAGACTCAGGTTCTCCAGTGACTAGGGCGCCCACGCAGGGGCTTCAACCTCCCAAGCGTCCGACTCCCGCTGCCTTCCTCAGCCTTATGTGGCAACCATCCATGACCCTGGTCACTCTTGCTCCTCTGAAAAAACTCAGCAGGAGTGACCCAATCCATCCGCCGCCGAGTGCTGGCCAAACACCCTGCTAGGGCTCACTTCCCAGCTGCCTGCAACTACCAGCGAGCTTACTCTTCCTGCTCGCTCGCTCACACCTGCACCGGCTCTCAGCCTCCAGCTTCCTCTTCTTCCTCCTCTAACCTCTGTTCTCTTTTCTGATCTTTCTTCTTTCTCTCCACACTTGCACTCCTACTATTTATAATGGGGATGTGGCACAGGTGCGTCGATTAGCAACTCCCGACATCAATTATGGACATGGGCGATCCCTCACCTGTGCCCTTCAGTGCGGAAATACCCAAGCCTGTATTGCACCCAGGAACCACTCCGGCCACACTACCATGCCCCCTATTTAAGCTGCGGGTGTGGCGATTATTTATTTAAAACTGGCCTTTCGTACTGAGCCGCGGACCTGCTATTATCACAACAGCGTGGGTCAAACTCCAAGATGCAGGCCTTAGAGTCAAGAGGTTCACTCCTCAAAACCCCGAGACATCTGAGTCTACAGCGGAACAATGCCAGGACAAGCTCAGATGTCCTGAGGAGTGCTGGCATGCAGGTGATCTTCCTTCCCACCTGACCTTAACCTGACATATCAACTTTGGGACATCCTGGATTGCAACATCCAGAGGTGCAACACTCTGCCTACCAGTGGCCAGCAGCTTCATCAGGTGCTGATGCAGGAATGGGATAATGTCTAACATGTGTGGTCTCACATAGTTATTGGCAATAGAGGTGTCAGGCAGTGGCAGTGACATAAGATATTGCGGGATGGAAAGATGAGTGTTATTCATGTTGTCACAATAATAACCATTAGACATTGCGAAGATTTGGGGCAGCCACCCGTATAATTGTTTACGGCTGCAAAACGAACTAAATTTCAAAGACATGTGCATTCAACTGAGTCCAAAACAGAACTGATTCTCTTCAGGCAAGATGGCGGCTTTAAAGGCCAGAAAAGGAAGTGATGTCATCAGCACCAGAACCGGAAGGGATGTCATTGGCTGCCCCAGAGCCGGGCGGGATTTCCCTAGACTGGTCTGCAAAAGATCGAGAGGGAAAATTAGTGCACTTCGCCACCCCCTGGTCTGGCATGGAATTACATGTATTCAAGCCCTTTGGTTGACTCCAAAACACAAGTGTGTGACAGTGTTCACAGATGGAGTTGTTTCTCTGAGCATATGTTTTTATTTCTTATCATACACATTCAAGTTTTTTCAGTTATAAAGGTTTATTTTTTAGTCCAACAATATTGCTATGAATTGAGAGTACTAAAACACAAGAAAGCCTACTAGAGGGGGAAACATTGTCAAACCCTGCCTAGATATAAGGAAGCCACTACCTTTGAAAACAGAGAAAGTAAAGATTAATAACGATTGCAGATTCACTGAAGAGTATAATAGTTCAATGTAAAAAAAAAATTGAGGTAGAAATAATGTTTGGGAGCTCCTAGTTTTAATAAATAAGCAGGAATGACAGAACGTGTCCATTCTGTAAATTGTCTCACACTGACGCCGCTTTCACCAGTGATTTACAATAAATACTCTTTAGCTTGTTCAGGTCTGGCATTAAACTAATGTTTTAGTCTCTTAAGCAACTTTGCCTGCGCTGAGGCTAGAGTAGTGAAATGGATTACAGATAAATGACTTAATTTTTGGACGGCATTTACTTGATGAGAAGGAGGAAGAGTGAGAAATTATCGATGATCCAGATATGCGATAATGGATTTAATGGCTCTGTTCGAAAACGCCACATTTCGTTTAAAAAGCAGGGCTCTTTCTCTTTTCCTGCAAGTCTAGCCTTGTGAGATTTTCGGCATTAAGTAGTCACATCTGATCAATGGTGAGAAAGGCGTCAGAATCGACAAGAGCTTTAATGGCCAAAACTCACACCCCTAGTTGTGTTGGCAGCACAAACCAGGCAGTAGAAAGAGAATTCATCCCTAATGACTGTTGTGACTGTGAGTTTAGGAGCGTGTAGATTTAGCTCTGGCTAATTTCTTTCTCCTTTGATGGATATATCTTTTCACTAAAATATTTTATCATTGCTTTGACACCTTTTGTTGGTATAGATGTTCTCAACTTGTGGTGTTTTTCCATAGCAGTGGCCATATTTTTTATGACAAAAGCTTAAATTGCTGTTAATGTGGCCTATGTTTGTCCTCATAAATTATCACTAAATTTGTGCCGCATTCTTCTTAATTTGGATTATAATTTAATGAATCTTTCCTTTACAGTTGGTCAGGGAAAGGTAATCAGGTTTTTGCTTTGTTCTTTTCAACTTCAGTTTAGCTTTTCACACTGTAATGATCGGTTGACTCGTTTGATCTTTCTGTGTTTTGACCCCTACATGCTTCCCTGCTTACAAATGAAGTTTGCTTCTAAAAAATAACTTAATCTCCTGATTAAAATAGTTCTCTTAAATCTTCCTGTTTCCTGTCTCCTCCTTTTGAGATTATTGCAATGGCTAGAGGAATACCCTCAAGATAATTGGCATTTATATTTTAATTTGGAAGCAAAAAAAAAGCGCACATGAATACAACAAATCCTAGAAGATGTTGAATAAACGAGTTGAAAAACATGAAAAAAAAATAGAATTCAGATGGTGTCTAACTTTTCTATATCTAAAAATTCTTCCCATGCACAAAGATCTCCATTTCTTTGAATGCATTATCACGGATTTCCCTTGTAGCACCTATAAGAAATGAAACTCCCAACAGGCCCATCATGCCACTTTGTTTCAGTCTCATGCACGACTGTGAAAAATCAAACTGACCTTGAAAGTTAGGTGCAATCTTTAGGAAGTGTAAACACTGAAAATGCACTAAGTGTATCTCTTTGGGGGAAAATAAAAAAGGGGAAAAAAATCCACTGGCATGTATAAAATGGGCAGAGTCGCAAGGCACTTTGTAGCTAATGAGTCGCGCTGGGTATCCCGTAAGGATTAATATGTCAAAGCACAGCGTAATCCCCACTCATGACATGTTTCACACAGCAGGCCTGGTGTTGATTTAGAACACATTTGAAGCTTCTTGGGCAGACTCATTAAGCCAGCAAAAACAGATTAATATGCAACAGATTCTTGGTTTCATGCTGAGACACAAGCTCTACAGCCACCGCTGTTAGGTGCCTACTGGTATCCCACACAATTAAATTGGATTAGCTTCCACAGGATTCAGCACTAGATGCAATGACATGATTTTAATGATCTAGTCAACCAGAAAAAAGATCTTAATGGCTACTTATTTTATTTTGAGCTGGATAGGCTTGGTCAGCCGTGCTGAAAACCAACTCCAAATCAGAAATATAAATTTGGGTCCTATACTATAGCAAAACATCTAAACCAAATACAATGGCAAGCCAGGACATTTAAGCCAAACTTAAAACTTAAACATTAAATTTTCAAGCAACACAATGGTGACGCGTCTCATCAGTAGCCCAGAGACTGGAGATACAACAGTTGATGGAGTGGTGTAAGTGCAGCAATCTGTCTCTTATTATGGAGAGAGATGATTGTTGTCTTCAGGAAAGCTAATGCTGTCCACACCCCACTTCAGTCGCTTTCTCCTCTCTCGTATCCCCGGTCTTGAAAGTGAGATGGAGAAATTATTCCAACCAAACAATGCAGGAACAGCTCCCTTCTTCAACAGTCACCACCCTGTCTCAGACCCTGGCTTACAATAATCCACTTCTTTAAAATGCCAGCTACAAACTCGGGTATGGGGACTAACCATAGAGCTCTCTCTCAAGATAGCGACAATCAGTGTTGTGCATGAACAAATTCAAAAGAGTGCCTTCATTGAACAAGCTCATTTTTCTAAGAACGGTGAACTTAACATAACGTATTTGCAAGTGAAGAACTTGAATGTGAGCTAATTCAGTTTTATGTGACATTCTGAATCTGGTTTAGGTCCAGATTAAATATTTTCCATTAAGAATATTTATTTCGTAAGAATTTTTTACCATTTATTTGCATTTGGAAAAAATAACATCAAATCAAATAGGCCCTGTCTGTGTCTGCCTGCTTGTGCTTAAGCTGCACGGCCACTGACACGAGCACGCGGAGAAGCTCCGCTTTCACTTTTACGAAAACGTTGTACTTCGCCGGGCCACTTTATATTTTTCCCTGTTGGAAATGCAATATGTGACGCAGTATAATAAGTTAGTTCATCTACACGCTGGTTCTACAGTCACCATTTGTGTCACATGGTTGGCAATAGAGCGGTAATTTATATATATACTTGCATCTATTTAATTTCTTTTTTGACCGGGAGGATATTAGCATATATGGCTATACGTGTTTGTTGCTGGATGTAACTCAATAAAGTGTATTTAAATAAAAAAACTCTTCCTAATTATTGTATTTCATTCAAGAACACTGTAATAGCCTAATATAAGGCATACAAAATTGAAAAAAGTGAACTCATGGGTCATTTATTCTCACTCCTTAAAAAATACAAAATGAACTGAACATGAACTAGTTCAAAATTGAAATGGTGAACTATGGACGTGAATGTATTAATTTTAATCTGTGTGAACTGAACTTTGAGCTAGTTCTTGTTAGGTGTGAACTTGCACAACACTGACAACGATCAATTTAGATCGGGTTTCCGCATCGGAGGGAAATGTATGAAAACTAAGTACCTTGTTGTACGTACTTACTGGAAGCTGAACATAAAGTTCAGCTGTAGAGCTATCTGTATGCTGAAACTTAAACTTCTTTTTCTCTGAGATTCTCGCCACTAAATAAAAATCACAACTGTAGTACGGAAAACGTAAGTGACTGGGCTGACTGAAATTTCACCAGAAGTACGTCAGCACTACTGTGTGCTTATAGCCTATTAACATCACTTCCATAGCCAAGAAAGCACAGCATGCATCTCCACTTCCTTTAATGACCATGGAGCATTCTGACCAGCTGTATCGCCATCTGGTTTGGAAACTTCACTGTCTGTCTCTTACCGCAAGATGCATACAGCAGAAAAGATCATTGGGATTGCTCTGCCCTCCATTATAGACATCTTTATCAAGGATTGCATGTGTAAAGCCTACAGCATTTTGTGGAGGACTGATCCCACCCCTTCCATGGTCTATTTGCCCCATTTCCATCAGGTAGAAAGTTCTGTAGCATCCAAACCAGTTCTGTCAGGTTCTGCAACAGTTTCTACCCTTTTGTTGTCTGGACTGTGAACTTTCTGCTGCCCTCCTGCTCTCAGATCTGTTCCTTGTAGCTTATTTGTATGCAGCACATTTGCAGGTTTAATCTTTCGTTCATTTATTAATCTCTATTTTATTGTATTATAATATTTTAGACAAATGATAGACCCATATTGAAGTATAGGGAGACTGACACCTCGAAAAAGTCGCACACCCTAAATGTTTACTAGTACCCTCAGGACAGCAAGCAGGGCAGGGGCACAAATGTAGGAGACAGCATCCCCTGGGAAGAATTGGGTAATGTTCTCAAAGAATTTCCCAGCTCTTTTAATACCATTTATTTATTTATTTATAGAATAGTTCATCTGTCATGCACTTGTTCTGTGTTTATGTATGTATATGTTGCACCGCAGTCCTGGAGAATACTCTGTCATACGACTGTATGCTGCAATATGGTGTGTAGATGGTATGACAATAAAGCCACTGGACTTGACCTGACTTGACTTAAAACCAGAAACACATCAAGACACCCCATATGTTTACTAGTAACTGTGGAAGAGCAAACCGACAGGGGCATCAATGTAGGAGAAAGAATTAGGTAACGTTCTCAAAGAATTTACCAGATGCCAAGGACATCTGATTCTACAATGAAAGAAAGAGGCCTCTGGAGGCTGAACACCTCTTAACTGGTAAAGGGCATCATACTGTCTTTTTAAAAAGGACAGAGCAGAGTCCTGAGCAAATGGTATTGGACCATGTTACCCTTTAAAATAAGACAGGCCAGAGGATGACCTAGAGACGTTGGCCTATAAGTACAATGGAAAGCTCAAGGGTGTGGTAGTCTCTGGAACTGTCACAAACCATTGCACCTGGGTGTCCCTTAGACTTTATAGATCCATCCTTGGTTCTAGAAGTAGTTCTGCTTCTGACCAAAAGTGGTCCCAGGAATAGCATGTGGTGAAGTGAGTAAGGGCCCATGAAGGTCCAGATGGTTTCCTTATTGATGTTCCAAAGCAAACCTGCACCCACAGAAAAGCAAACCTGCACCCACAGAGGATATAATGAGTTGGAATAAGAAAGAAAGAAAGAAAGAAAGAAAGAAAGAAAGAAAGAAAGAAAGAAAGAAAGAAAGAAAGAAAGAAAGAAAGAAAGAAAGAAAGAAAGAAAGAAAGAAAGGAGTTGAGCAATGTAATTGGGAGACACTATGGCAGAGTGAAGGTACGGTGCTCCAGGGGTGGATTGACTCTGCTGCAGGAAGGTCCCAGCAGGTACCAATTGAGGAGCCAGAGACAGAAGGTACTCTGATGTTTTAGCCCTGCTGCAAGAATGTAGGAGAGATAGCACTGGGAAAGAGGTAAGGGAGGATACAACCCTCAGTGTCTTTGAATTCCTGGTTTTAAATGGAAATATTCATTGGGTTTTATTTATTGGGATTTTATCTCCATGCACCTCACTTTGTTCTTAAACACTGTTTGTATAAATTTCACCATCCCCTGTTGTTTTGTGTCTTCAATCATTTGTCCATCTTGGTTCATGACTATTGATGTCTGAGTTCAAAACGAGGTAATGCCAACTGAGTGCCACCCAGGCATCACATAGGGGTACAGCATAGTCTCCTAATTAGCTTCATGGCATTCATTGGAGGTGTCACAGGAAGGATCCTTTAAACCTCAACCAAAGACCACATATGGGTCACCCCCATATTCACTTCCTGGATCGGGAAGCCTGCTTCAAGCATGTAGGGCCTTCTGCTGCTTGCTCTGACAATCTCTTTCTCAAATAATTACCTTTGGACAACTCACCAAAGAAAATATGCTGCAGGCATCAAGAATTACAACAAATTTTATTTTCCCCGCGTCTCACCGAATGTAAGCAAAGCACAGATAAGAAGAAAGGGCGAACTCAATACGCTGGAGGAGCATAAGCTGGAAAGGCTTTCTCATACTTCACTTCGAAAGGAAGTTCTCTGGTGAATGCAGCGTTTTTATGAATAGCACAGAAGCAGAAAGTTAATGACTTCACCTTGAAAGCGTAAGGCTGAATTCAACTCACGTTAATGCTAGCAGGGAAAGAGTTCATATAAAGAAGCTAGAAAATGCTGATTGCGGCTGCATGCAGTATTGATTCAATAGAGCCATAAAAAATCCAATAATTTAATAATTTAATGAAAGTATGTATTTTATGGTGTTTTGATACCTTGGGCCATCTGTTCCGAAAGAAATGACTGATACCAATGACCATTTTTAATAAAGTTGCTGTTGAAACTATACTGTGGACTAGAATCTCATTCAGTGAACAGTCTGCTCTTCTATCCCAGAATAAAATCAATAGGAGTGCTGCCCAGGAAAGACATCTTTAGTATTACGTGACAACTTTGTACAATTTAGCCCAAATCTTAATCATTTCTAAAACTGTGTCATTTCAAAAGAATAATGTTGTAAGGCAGGGGCTGAAGTAGCGGAGCATTTGCTTCTTAAAGTGACAAGAAGACGACAGAGTGGCCTGGGATGAGAAGCCTTATAGATGGTGTTTAGCCTTTGTGATCCCATTCCAACGTTAAGTGCCATGCACATGGGTGTCCCTGAAACCCAAAGTCATGAATGGGCATTGGAGAATTTCCACACGGGCTCGTTCAAAGTATGTGATAACCTTCCAGGGTGAGAGGGGGCGCTGTTGCTAACATTCACTTCTTCTCTCACCTCAACACTGAGAAACCGCACAGTGAGGGTCAAGGTGATGTAAGAAGCCTGGCTGCCTGGAAGGAGGCATCATTTGCAAATGGAGTGACCCACCGGAGGGAGCTCCAGTGACTGACCTTTATTTGCAAGGCAAATGTTAAATATCTTTTGTCATTTACTTGCCCAAGTGGGCTGCTTTATACAGGGAGATTTATTTGAAAGAGGCCCGGAATATTCTGTTGTAACTCCCAATAGGATAAAGCAATCTGAACCAAAAAAATACGCTCTAAACCTTGACGTATGTGTAATTGATTGCATTACATGTGATGCTGGAAGTGGTTTCTGTTTTCTGCCAGGCACATTTTGACACGGTGCTCCATGTTCCTGAACATATTGGCAAAAGTCTTGGGAGGAATAGCAGCAATTTCACGTTGGATGTTTTCCTTCAAATCTTCCACAGTGTGAGGCCATGTTCTAGTAGACTTTTCCTTTGAGCATACCCCAAAGGAAAAAGTCTGGTGGTATCGGATTCGCCCACCATGGTGGCCAAAACCCCTGTGAAATTCCCCTGTTGCCAAAGAAGGACTCAGTTTATGCCATGTTCCTTGTTGATGTTTGACACGTTGCTCCATCTTGCTGGAAGTAACCTTCCGTTAACTCATGATCACCCAGTTAATTCTGACATCGCTTAAATGAAATGGTGACCCAATAGGTTTGCACCATGAAGATGCGCTACTCAATACTGTACATCACCATCCTGATGAGAAGTTGAGGGACTGGAGGGGTATGGTTTGTATGCACCCAGAAGATGCAAACGGGGGTTAAACATGGTGACTGCTGTCTGGCGCCTACCTCATCCCGGCTTGTTTGAAGCTTCATATGCTGAAGAGCACATTGCACATTGTTTCGTTCAGATTGCTTCATTCTAGCAAGAGTTATTACAGAATATTCGGGGCCTCTTTTGAGTGACTCTCCCTGTAGAAGCCTAAAGACATATTTTTATTAGACTTTTTCTTATTAAATGGGACAATTCAGTTGATGTCCCTGCTATTCATCCACTTTGTGACCTATCATTCCTCAACCCGGACACAACACATTACAGTAATGTATAAAAGTAAGTACACTTCCCATGGAAGTGTTGACTTTTTCTTTCTCTCTTTCCTAGTGTTTGTACTGCGCGAATGCAGTGTCCACTTCTTTTGATGCCCTACTCTACTTCTTGCCATCTAGGATGTCTTCCAGGGGTGACATTGATTCGTCAAATATCATCTTTGATCCTGTGGAGCCAGTGCTCTTTTTGGCTTTCCACGTGGAGTGAATCTCTTGTTCCTTCTCCACTGTGGAGTACATGTCCTTACCATCTCAGGCGGGCCTCTTGCATCTTTTTGGTAATCGGCTAGTGTTGACATTTTCAACATTAGCATTATTTATTTGGTCGAATTCTTTATCCGGGGCAGCTTACAGAGCAAGTTATACTACATCCGGAATGAAGGTGAAAGGAAGAAAGCAACAGAAAACAGGATAAGAAAGAAAGTACAACGAAGCATAAACATCTGCGTAATTATACATACAACTAGACAAAGAAGACAAATGAGATGACAGACTAAGACAGTGTATTATCGTAATACTTCCCTCTACTTACCCTTTAGCTAGGGGTAAGTGTATTCATCAGGTTCGCTACCGGGTTGGTCTACTGTCGCACCTTAAGATTAATACACGCATACCTAGCTAAACGCATGCACACAGAAACTCAACAGTGCCCTATGAATGACACACACAGCTGGGTAACATCTATCATTTTAAACCACACAAGTGCCTTAGAAATAATACAAACTGTCACTCTCTCAGCACTTCAAGAGACTTACTTATTATTGGCACAAAGAACATATGATGTTTTAAAGGTATCTCAGACCTAAATATTACTTTTGGTCTCCAAGGATACATTTAAACATACAAAGGTTCAACATCCTTGACTATAGGCCATTTATCAGCCAAGAATGCCTTACTTTACATACTGTTCCCTACTATGGGGTGGAGCTCTCACCCTCAGCCTTAATAAACCTTGCAGCACAGAGTGTATAGCAAACCTCTGGCTGCACCAGGTTCTCAAAGAAATCTACCGTAGTACTTCAATCACTCTAGACATGAAGACAAAGCATAGAAAGTTAAAAGCAGCATGGTATTTATTACAGGAATAATAATATCAGTGGAACAAAGAATAATAAAAAAACAGGACTGATAGTAAAGTATGCATATATATACCCTTTAGAAAAAGCTTACAAAATAGTAAAGATGACAAAGATGAATGTCACAGGCGGCTTGTGATCTAGCAGTTGTAGTTGTTCATTAGATGCTTTACTGATGATCAGAAGGAAACGTCTGCACTTTGCCGGCACCCACTTCTGACTTGGCTCTGTTCTCTTCTCCTGACATCTTTGTCCCTTCTTCTTCCTGATGTCGCTCTTCAGACGAGGCATATTTATAATAAAATTCTACGGGGGGATTTGGCAAGATGTAATTATTAGATATTCCGATTGGCTGGCTGTCAATATGATAAATGAATTCACTCGTCCGTTTTCCCAAACAATAAAAAATTTTGATGTTGCTTAATACCTACTGGCATGTCTTCCTTTCCCAGGCTGTAAATCCATTTAGCAACTTGTTGTCCCAGATGCCCAGGTTTTAAACTAATCGACAGCCTGAGGCACCAGCATGTCTTCCTTTCATTGTTGGAACAGCTGTTTTAAAAGTGAGGTACAACTGGGAAGAGGATATTCTTTGATGTGTCCTGAATTTAGTTCATCTGTTGTTGTCTTGAGCAAAATATAATGAAAATACAGAACAAAATGTATAGATTTTTGTACCCCACAACAGACAGCAAGGCAACAATCAGTAACCTAAACTCTATGGTAGTACAATAGAAGCTATCCTGTAGGAGAGAAGCTAAGCAGATCTAAAATATTTAATGAAAGGGTGTGTTCAAAAAATGCCGAAAGATATTGTTTGGGTGCGGTTAAAATAGACAAAGGGAGATCGTGCCACAGGTTTGGAGCAAGAATGGAAAAGCTTGGCACGTATGGCAAGAGGAGGGATAGTCAGCAGACACAGAATGGAAACTTCTTGAAGGGAGATGAGGAGAAACCAAAGACTGGAGATATTGAGGAGTAGAACCAATCAGATGACTGTAGGTCAAAGCAAGAGTTTTGATCTGGATCCTTGGAGCAACAGGAAGCCATTGGTGAGACCAAAGCAGAAGAAGCAATAGGAGTGAAGTGAGGAACGGATAACACCAGTCGAGCAGCGGCGTTCTGGAGTAGATGGAGAGGTCTGGTACCAGATAAATGAAGTCCCATCTGGAGGGAGTAGCAATAGTCCAGCCAAAAGAGAACACATGTCCGAGCAAGGAGTTGAGTGGAATAATTAATGAGGAAGGGTTAAATGAAATTGATGAGTCCAGTGTCACAGAAAGACTCTTGACCATGACCAATAGTGAAAAGGTGACATCTTCAAGGGTGATACATAGAGGCAAATCTGAGGGAGGAGAATCAGAGGGCATGTACAACATCTTTCACTTTGAAAGGTTAAGTTTGAAAGCAATGATCATTCATACATTGTAATATGGCACTGAGACAGCTGGAGATCTGAAAAGAAACCTGTGGGCTGTAAAAAGGAAATGAAAGGTCTATGCATCATTAACAAAGAGGTGGTAGGAGAAGGTGTGAGAAGAAAGAACATTGCCTAAAGAATGCATGTAGAGAGTAGAGAGAAGTGGACCCAACACCAATCATTGAGGCACACCTCTGGAAAGTTTCTGTGGAGAAAACAAAGAGTTAGACCAGGAGACATAAAAGAATCTGTCGGAGAGATAGGACTTGAACCAGTCGGAAGCATGTAAATGTATCTGAACAGGCAAACAGTAGATCTTCATTCAAACAGTGCCGACAGATAAAGGCAAAATACATTAATAAAAGTAACATTTGCCTCTTGAATCATTTATTCTGCAAAAATATTAATAGATGTAAATGGTCTGCTGGGGAAAAAGTAGCCCACCTCTTGGAAAGTGTTTGACTTTTTCAGCATATTTGAAATGGCAAATGGAAGATCTTCATGCAGACAGTGCCTACAGATAAAAGTGGCATACTTCAATAAAACCACAAGGAAAATGTGCCTTTACAGTCATTTATTCAAGACAAATATTGCATAGCTGACTGCGCTATCCCACCCAGCGTGCCCACAGCAGGAGTGGAAAAGAAGTATTTGAATGTCAGCCCGTCAGAGACAGGACAAAATAAGCGTCAAAAGCAGAGAGGGCGGAGCCTGGGGGAACTAGAAGAACAAATAGCTGAGGAGCGTGGGTGATTCTAGAGGATACTGGAGACAGAATAGTGAGAGACAAGTGAACTAGCTAGAGCAGTGAACGAGACCATAGGCACTAGTGATTTTTTTTTGTTTTGATTGTGTGCCTGGGACCTTAACATCAGGCAGACAAGAGAGAAACCACAGATGGGGCTGCATTGCATAATTAAAGTAAAGTGCTTCATCCAGCATCAACAAAAGCTTACTTGGTGTCCTGTGTACTATACTGTATACTTCAAGGAGCCAATACAATATCAATCAGTGCAATAGTCTACTGGGGAAAAAGTAAGCCCCTTGGCCAAAGAAGCTGGTATTGCTACCTACAGCAGAAATGAATTCTTGTAGGTGTTTGCACAACTGACCAAGATTTAAATTTGCTAGTGTGCTTTGGATCATTATTGTGTTGACCGTGGCTTGTTCCTGCCTATGGCCACATGCCTTTTTACAGTAAAGCTGCGACTTTGACTGCTCTTTATCTTTAGCTAAGACAGTATTTTCAATTTTATTTTGTTTTAGTAATTCAGGTGGGCATTTGAGGAGGGTCATTGTTGTTGTTGTTGTTTGTTATAATATTTTATGAGCTTCTGCTAAAAGCTAGATTTCCCCCTTGGGACAACCCTTACCATTAAGAATGAGGAAATGTTGACCTACAAAAGATAATGAATTGGAAGGTAAGAATGAACATCCTGAGGAACAATTAATCTCATACAATACAGAGTTTGGAGTGATTATTAACAAGAGGTGCATTGATCAAGCATCCCATATCTATCTATCTATCTATCTATCTATCTATCTATCTATCTATCTATCTATCTATCTATCTATCTATCTATCTATCTATCTATCTATCTATCTATCTATCTATCTATCTATCTATCTATCTATCTACAGTGCATCCGGAAAGTATTCACAGCGCATCATTTTTTCCACATTTTGTTATGTCACAGCCTTATTCCAAAATGGATTAAATTCATTTTTTTCCTCAGAATTCTACACACAACACCCCATACTAACAATGTGAAAAAAGTTTACTTGAGGTTTTTGCAAATTTATTAAAAATAAAAAAATTGAGAAAGCACATGTACATAAGTATTCACAGCCTTTGCCGTGAAGCTCGAAATTGAGCTCAGGTGCATCCTGTTTCCCCTGATCATCCTTGAGATGTTTCTGCAGCTTCATTGGAGTCCACCTGTGGTAAATTCAGTTGATTGGACATGATTTGGAAAGGCACACACCTGTCTATATAAGGTCCCACAGTTGACAGTTCATGTCAGAGCACAAACCAAGCATGAAGTCAAAGGAATTGTCTGTAGACCTCCGAGACAGGATTGTCTCGAGGCACATATCTGGGGAAGGTTACAGAAAAATTTCTGCTGCTTTGAAGGTCCCAATGAGCACTGTGGCCTCCATCATCCGTAAGTGGAAGAAGTTTGAAACCACCAGGACTCTTCCTAGAGCTGGCCGGCCATCTAAACTGTAGCAATCGGGGGAGAAGGGCCTTAGTCAGGGAGGTGACCAAGAACCCGATGGTCACTCTGTCAGAGCTCCAGAGGTCCTCTGTGGAGAGAGGAGAACCTTCCAGAAGGACAACCATCTCTGCAGCAATCCACCAATCAGGCCTGTATGGTAGAGTGGCCAGACGGAAGCCACTCCTTAGTAAGAGGCACATGGCAGCCCACCTGGAGTTTGCCAAAAGGCACCTGAAGGACTCTCAGACCATGAGAAAGAAAATTCTCTGGTCTGATGAGACAAAGATTGAAATCTTTGGTGTGAATGCCAGGCATCACGTTTGGAGGAAACCAGGCACCATCCCTACAGTGAAGCATGGTGGTGGCAGCATCATGCTGTGGGGATGTTTTTCAGCGGCAGGGACTGGGAGACTAGTCAGGATAAAGGGAAAGATGACTGCAGCAATGTACAGAGACATCCTGGATGAAAACCTGCTCCAGAGCGCTCTTGACCTCAGACTGGGGCGACGGTTCATCTTTCACCAGGACAACGACCCTAAGCACACAGCCAAGATATCAAAGGAGTGGCTTCAGGACAACTCTCTGAATGTCCTTGAGTGGCCCAGCCTGAGCCCAGACTTGAATCCGATTGAACATCTGGAGAGATCTTAAAATGGCTGTGCACCGACGCTTCCCATCCAACCTGATGGAGCTTGAGAGGTGCTGCAAAGAGGAATGGGCGAAACTGGCCAAGGATAGGTGTGCCAAGCTTGTGGCATCATATTCAAAAAGACTTGAGGCTGTAATTGCTGCCAAAGGTGCATCGACAAAGTATTGAGCAAAGGCTGTGAATACTTATGTACATGGGATTGCTCAGTTTTTTTATTTTTAATAAATTTGCAAAAACCTCAAGTAAACTTTTTTCACGTTGTCTTTATGGGGTGTTGTGTGTAGAATTCTGAGGAAAAAATTAATTTAATCCATTTTGGAATAAGGCTGTAACATAACAAAATGTGGGAAAAGTGATGCGCTGTGAATACTTTCTGGATGCAATCTATCTATCTATCTATCTATCTATCTATCTATCTATCTATCTATCTATCTATCTATCTATCTATCTATCTATCTATCTATCTATCTATCTATCTATCTATCTATCTATCTATCTATCTATCTATCTATCTATCTACACATCCGCCCGAGGAGGGATGTAAACAATGACGTTTCCAAACTCTCTGGGCAAGTAATAGGGACGCAAACTTACGACCAACAGTTCGATGTCCCTGCAGCAAGAGGAGACTTTAACGTTTACATGTCCAGAGTTGCACCATCTTGTATTGACATAGAGTGCGAGTCCTCCTCCTTTGTGCTTGTCTCTGTCCGCTAAAACTGTGCTAAACCCGGGTAGCTCCATGTTAACATCTGGGATGTTAGTTGTTAGCCACGTTTCAGTAAAACACAACAAACTGCATTCTCTGTAGGTCATAACATTTTTCACCAGCGCAGGAATTACAGGAAGGAGATAAAGAGCTGGGGCACCTTAAAGGCAAACCCCTCATATTTATAAAAAAAGTAATATTACAAACTAAGTGTGACATCCTCCCAGACATAAGGTCATCAGTTTGACTCAAGATGTCAGGGGAACCCCTTAAGAGGAAGTCAAACCTGGAGGGGCATGACCTCAGAAGTGACATCACTAGTGCTGCCGGTTGTCTGATCTGCAAGGGAGGGAAGAGGAAAAGCATTAGGCAACAGCGCCACTCCTCAACTCAGGGTGGAACTACCATCAGATAAGCCCTCAAGTTGTCTCCTGGGCACACGTGTGAGACGATAGTACTGTAAATATATAAAGAAATAAGTAACAAAAACATATTTCATGATGCATTTCATTATTTATGTTTACATATGTTTTTATTTATTTACTGTTACATTTCCAATGCATTTATTCATTTATTTATGTATGAACTTATTTACTGTTGATTGGGTAGTCACAGTCTTAGTGAGCTCATCATTGAAGTGCGCACGTTTGTGTTGAGTGACATCCAAAAAAGGGGTGGGACTTGTTACTATGCGAGGTGTGTAGCCATTCAGAATGAGGGATGACCTGCTGGAGGTGTGGCTTGACATGACAGCGGCCCGGTGACAGGGGATCAGGACAATTTGAAATCATTTCAGGGACTGCAGGGGAGCCGCCACCTATACAGCTAATTTAAAATTCCATTAAAACCACTGAATCCAAAATGCAGGAATGCATACAAAGAAAGGTTACTCATATGTCATCATTAGCCCGTAGTAAATAGCTTAGAAGAGCAGTTGCATTATACAAACAGTCCTGGGGGGGTGCTTATGCCTTCCAATTTTTTGCTGATGGCTTGCATTAATGTTATCCAAAAATAGCAAACAAAAAATGCTAAGCAGATTTTTTTTTTTTTTAGTTGGGGGAACTACATGTTTGCAAAATGCATTAAAAAAGCAATTTTTTTAACAAAGCATCTTCCCTCTGGGATTTCTTCTGGTTTTTGCAGTGTCTCGTGTCATGCATGTCTAAATAAAGCACTATGCAGCATATGGCTTCTATAAAAAAAATACTTAAAAAAATACGGCCTTGCAAAGCTGATTGATGAGCAATTTAGCTTGAAAATAAACTCCGCTCTTATCTAATTCTAACAAAAAAAAAACAACATTGGGAGAGAAGTGCTTCACACCTTCAAAATGCAAGCGTATCTGTGCTCTTGCCATGTTCATGTGGTTCCACTGGTGACACTAAATCTGTTTGTTGAAAATGTCCAGGCTGGTGGGTCATCAAGAGTAACATCCATCCATCCATTTTCCAACCCGCTGAATCCGAACACAGGGTCACGGGGGTCTGCTGGAGCCAATCCCATCCAACACAGGGCACAAGGCAGGAAACAATCCTGGGCAGGGTGCCAACCCACCGCAGGACACACACAAACACACCCACATGGGCCAATTTAGAATCACCAATCCACCTAACCTGCATGTCTTTGGACTGTGGGAGGAAACCCACGCAGACACGGGGAGAACATGCAAACTCCATGCAGGGAGGACCCGGGAATTGAACCCAGGTCCCCAGATCTCCCAACTGTGAGGCAGCAGCGCTACCCACTGCGCCACCGTGCCGCCAAGAGTAACATTAATAATAATAATTCTTTACATTTGTATAACGCTTTTCTCACTTCTCAAAGTGTTTTGCATTGACAATGGGGAGCCACTTCTAACAGCACTAATGTGCAGCATCCACCTGGATGATGTGAACGCAGCCATTTTTGTGCCAGTGAGCTCACCATGCATTAGCTGTTAGGTGGTGAAGGGGTGAGACAGTTAGCCAATTAGAGAATGACCAGGCCGTGGTGGGCCAGGGCATCAAAATACACCTTATGCTTTAGGAAAGATGCCCAGGGATCTTTGATGACCACAGAGATTCAGGACCTTGATTTTACATCTCATCCGAAGGACAGCACCATTTTTATAGCACAGTGTCCCAGTCACTGCACTGGGATCTACATTCAGACCACAAAGTAAGCGCCCCCCGCTGGCCTCACCAACCCAGGCTTTTCCCAAATGGTCTCCCATCCAAGTACTGGCCGGGCCTGAAAATGCTTAGCTTCAGGTGGATGACCTCTTCTCCTGTGCAGGCGGTATGGCTGCTGGGTAAGAACAATCCTTGCCCCTAATGTGGTTTGAGAAAGTGGGTTTATTAAACAGATTGCCAAATTGAACATGTAGCTAGAGAGGAGTGACAGCAACAAAGCTGGTTAGAATAGTCGCCATCCCATGGTCACCATGGCACACTGTGAGCTCAGGACCTTTGACACACTTTGTTAGGAAATGGCACCTGTGCAGGACTGACATCACGACTAACAGGCGTCGTTTTAATTAAAATTAGGTCAGTAAATAATCAATTTCGGGTCAGCGTAGGTGATGAGGTCAGCCGCACTTGTGCCCCTGTGCCCCTGTGCCACTCTGACCACCTCTGTGTTTTTCTGGCTTCCCTGCTGATACATTTTTTGACCTTAACTTGCTTCTTCTTTGCTTCCTTGCAGGCATTTGTCGGTAGCATTTTTTTTTCTTGGGAATATTGTTATTTTTAATGGCATTTGTTAAATAAATGCAAGTATTATTCATTCTCTGACAAGTTTAACCCATAACAGAAACTTGAATGTCGAATTGATTAAATAATGAGATTAGCTGTATAGAGCAGATGCCGGCCAGCAATTTAAACCGCTCCTTTCACTTTTAATTTTCTCCTGTGAAGAAGCATGACAGAGAAAGATACGGGAAGGCAACTGATAAATGGTAGGACACACCGCTGATAAGATCTTGTGAATGTTGAGAAATTAATCACTTTATCGATCTGCCCCTCTTTTGATGAAAATCACTGTTGCCACTTAGCTGGCATTCAGAAGGTTCAAAAGAAGAGGTTTCCAGGAAGAATGCTGGCTTAGTTATAAAGGGGTAATGCAGACCCTTATAGTTTATTTCTAAAGCCAGAACCAAACTGCAAGCTTGGAAGTTGGATAATTTTTAAAAAAGTCTACAACAGCAATTTATTTCTGGCCTAGGCCAAAATCACACAAGGAATGCCTCAGTGGGCCTTGTTTTTTGACAGCTCCCTAGACTTGACTCTCTAAGAAGACAAGAAAAATGGAGGAAAGACCCCCTTCCAGGAAGGCTGTCAAACAATGAGGTAAATACAACACCAAAAACAGAACACAAGTAATCATCTTCAGGGCAGAGCTAGATGACCAGGCTATCATGGCAAACTTTGAAATCCAATCCAACAGTGCAAACTACTTTGTTCTTGAACTGCACTCCACACCCAGTGCAGGAGTAGAGTGTGTGAGAACTCTGAAGGCAAAATGCAAGAATGGATTATACACCAACTACTAAATACAGAACTGCCACATATGAGGATACAGATTTGTCAAAAGCAAAGTAGAAACTCATTAACATAAATGAAAAACAGCACTGTCTGTCCATCAGCTCATTGTAGGACCACAGGCAGTTTGTAGAAAAGGAGTCAGACAAGCCAGACACAGTCAGAGTCCGGGAGCCTCTCCTCATTGGCCATTCTAGAGCTGAGTCAGTGCTGGACTGGCCAATCAGGTGAAAGGACCCTCCTACCTGATGATTCCAGTGCTGCTTTAACTGAGATGACTTTTCCAACATCATAGTAGAGCAGTGGCACCAAGTGCTACATGAAGGGTACCAGGAAGAGAAATGAATAGGGAGAGGGTTAGAAACAGTTTATAAATATCATATCTCTCTAATATAATAAAAAAATCTTGGGATGAGACATGACTTTTTGAAGAGACTTTTTGGAATGAACTCCTGCGAGGCTTTGAGTTTTACCATGAGATTCTTTCAAGTCACGTCATACTTACAACCTTTGGAAGCAAGTCCCGCGAGACGGTGAGTTTTACCATTAGATTCTTTCAAGTCACGTCATACTTACAACCATTTTCAAACAAGACCACGGTCATCTAACCTCTCAGTCGTGTGAATGCTTTTGCCAGACACACTTTCTGTGCTCTTATAAATTTTATCAGGACAATAATTTTATACATTCTAGATAACACATCAACGACTAAGCGAAGAAGAAAGAGCACCGCATCGAAAAGAGACCCAAAAGCGTCGGAGAGAAAAGAATGCAAAAAAGAACAAAAATAATCTAAGTGCAAATTCTGAAAATAAGTGTTATGGTGTATAAAATCTGTACATTTTGGTTTCCATTATATTTTGCTCGAGACAAGACAACAGATGAACTAAGACAGATCAAAGCAGGTTTTCTTACACCTCACTTTCAAACAGCTGTTTCCTACATTGAAAGGAAGACATTTCTGGTGGTTCAATTACTTTATAACCTGGGAAAGGATGCTGTGCTGACACCCCAGGCTATTGATTACTTTATGGATGGACATTTGGGATAAGAATGTTGTTTACAGCCTGGGAAAAGGGAAACTGAGGCAATATCAAAGAACTTTATTATCTGGGAAAGAGTTTGAGCAAAATTCATCAATCACATTGATAGCCAGCCAATCAGGTGCATGGAACATTCATGTGCTGTGAAACCATGGCATGGAACTTCATAATAAATATGCCTTGGTTTTGGAAGAGAAGAGAAGAGGAGGAAGGAGAAGAAGCAAAGAGAAGGAGGAGAAGAAGAGGAACAGATGAAGATGACATTGGTTGTCAGAAAGGCATCATGAACATCCATTGCTAAATCAAACGCCTCCCTGGGACATTCATCCTTGTCATTTCAACTTTTTCGTAAGCTTTTCCTAAAGACTATATATATTCAGACTTTCCTATCAGTACCTATTTTCTATTATTCTTTGTTCCAGTGGTATTATTATTATTCTTGTAATAAATACCATGCTGCTTTTAACTTTCTATGCTTTGTCTTAATGTCTAGAGTGATTGAATTAATAAGTTAGATTTCTTTGAGCACCTGGTGTAGCCAGATTTTTGTCCATTATTTCTGTGCTGTGAGGTTTATAAGGCTGAGAGTGAGGGCGCCGCTCGGAAGAAGGGACAGTACGATAAAAAGAAGGTATTCTTGGCTGATAAATGGCCTATAGTCAAGAGTGCTGAGTCTTTGTATGTTTAAATGTATTCTTGTAGACCAAAAGTAATATTTAGGTCTGAGATATCACTAAAACATCGTATGTTGTTCGTGCTGATAATAAGTAAGTCTCTTGAAGTGCTGAGTGACAGGCTGATGTGTGGTTTAAAGTGCTAAGTGTTAATCAGCTTGTGTGTGCCATTCATGGGGCACTGTTGTGGTTAGGGTCTGTGTGTGTGTGTTTATCTATGTGTGTGTGTGTTCATTTTAAAGTGCAACAGTAGACCAACCCGATAACGAACCTGACGAGAACATTTACCCTTGAGAAAACAGGTAAAGGCTAAGTAGAGGGAAATACTACGATAATACAATAAGGAATGTAATAATCACTTGGTCCGTGGAATTGAAAACCTCGCAGGTCCAATTGGGGTCAGAAAAAAAAGACAAAGAGTAAAAGACAAAGTAGAACTTCATTTTAGCTGGTGACAAGAAAGGTAATCGTAGTACATCTTCCGCGAATAACATTAGACACAAAAGGAGATCTAGATATGTCATTTGTAGTAAAACATTTACAGTTTCCCATTAGAATAGCTTTTGCTATGACAATTAACAAATCACAGGGACAAACATTTGAAAAAGTCAGTTTATTTATTAGAGAGAAAGAAATGATATTCACTATGTACGATGTACGTCCAAACACGGAATCAAAATTCAATGCGATCTTGAAGAAAAGTTAATTCAAAAAATTGTTTTTACTGAAGTTTTACAGTAAAAGTGAAAATAATGAATTTGTAACAATTCCCATGAAAATAATTAAATTGTATATCCAGTTAACCAAACCCAGGGGTTGGCGAGCAAAGCGAGCAGGGAGTGGATCCCCCTAGTTACTTATATTTTAGTACTAACGACAAAAATATCCATCCATCCATCCATTTTCCAACCCGCTGAATCCGAACACAGGGTCACGGGGGTCTGCTGGAGCCAATCCCAGCCAACACAGGGCACAAGGCAGGGAACCAATCCCGGGCAGGGTGCCAACCCACCGCAGGACACACACAAACACACCCACACACCAAGCACACACTAGGGCCAATTTAGAATCGCCAATCCACCTAACCTGCATGTCTTCGGACTGTGGGAGGAAACCGGAGTGCCCGGAGGAAACCCACGCAGACACGGGGAGAACATGCAAACTCCACGCAGGGAGGACCCGGGAAACGACAAAAATATGCACAGCGAATTAGCAACATACAGTTCAGCAATCAGCCCATCTCTTTGTCCATCCATCTGTTCATTTACTGAACCAGTAGAGTCATATTCAGCAATAAATAAAATGCATCAAACCCCATTTAAAAGCAGGCTTATCCAGCTATAGTGTTGTGGGAGCTGCAAATGAAATTCGACAACACCATCAAAATCAAAACAATATTTTTCTTACACCCATCCACTACCTGAAGCTTGTTAATCGCACACAGGGTCAGAGGGGTGACTGCAGCCCATTCAGTATGAGTGAGTGTGACTGTGTTTGCATGAGGTTGCTTGCTTTTGTTGGAGATGCCCCTCGGTTTCTGTATTCACAGTGTGTAAGAAAAAGACAGGAGAAATAAAGTCTTTCTGGGTACTTTGCGGGTAATCCTTGTGGAACGAGCCCCGGACATAGATAGGCAGACATGTTGTTAAGCACCACCACACGTTTATTCACAGTCACTATTTACAATTAAGTGCCACACAACCCCACAACTCCCCCAAAGTCCAGGCCAAACCACACTATGCCTCACTTCTTCAGGCCGCCTCCTGTCTCTCCTCCAAGACCTCATCCGTCCACCCGATTCCAGCCTCTCTGTGAAGGGAGGCGGCCCCTTTTATAAGTACCAGGTGTGCTCCAGGTGTGTTCCGGCAATCTCCCACTAACACACCCCAGTGTGGCGGAAGTGCCGGCTGCATCCCCGGAAGTACTCCGGGTGTCCCTGCTCCTCTTCCCCCCAGCACTTCCTGGTGTGGCGGAAGTGCTGAGGTCCAGGGCTTTCCAGGCATTAGGGCGTCCCCTGGCAGTGACCATGGGCCCCTACAGGGTTGGGCTTCACAGCCCTGTTCCCGTGGCCCCCAGCACAACCAGGGCGGATGCCCCCTCGTGGTCTGGAGGAGGGCCTGCCGGTCTTCCTGGGCATCCTGGCTGGGTACCACCCCCAGCCGGCTGCTACACCCTGTATAATTAAACCGTTGGAATTTGAAAATAAATGCAAAAATGAGCCATTCTGACTTTGCAATTAGGAAGACTGGCTAAGATGGGGTCTGTTCTGTCTGAAAGGAATTATGGGAGAAAGAGAAGGGTCCCGGTGGAAGTGACATTGTGGTTGGAATGGTGTCAATATTCCTTTCTGCAGAGGCAAGAGAAGAGAGATTGTTATTAGACAGCACCACATCATGTCTTGGTGGAAAATTACAATCACTCAAGCTCTTAAGATGTTCTCCAAGTACACACGTGTAACAAGTGCTTACAAAAAGCATTCACTCCCTTGGAAGATTTCACATTTTATTATTGTACAACATTAAATCACACCAGGTTTAATTTGGTTTTCCTGACTTTGATCAACAGAAAAAGACTCTTCAATGTCAAAGTGACACAAGATCTGTGCAGAGTGGTCTAAATTCACTAAAACTATAAAACACAAAATAACTGATCTCATAAGCATTCAACCTTTTAAATATGACTCACCCAAATCACTGCTGGTGTAGCCCATTGTATTTTAATTTTAGTAGATGCACCTTGTGTGGCACGGTGGTGCAGTGGGTAGCGCTGTTGCCTTGCAGTTAGGAGATTCGCTTCCCGGGTCCTCCCTGCGTGGAGTTTGCATGTTCTCCCCGTGTCTGCGTGGGTTTCCTCCTGGCGCTCCGGTTTCCTCCCACAGTCCAAAGACATGCAGGTTAGGTGCATTGGCAATTCTAAATTGTCCCTAGTGTGTGCTTGGTGTGTGTGGGTGTGTGTTTGTGTCCTGTGGTGGGCTGGCGCTCTGCCCGGAGTTTGTTTCATACCTTGCGCCCTGTGCTGGCTAGGATTGGCTCCAGCAGACCCCCGTGACTCTGTAGTTAGGATATAGCGGGTTGGATAATGGATGGATGGGTAGATGAACCTTTGGCAGCCATGACAGCCTTGAGTCTCCATGCCTGATTCTGTCATTTTTCTCCATTCTTCTTTGCAAAGCCCTGTCAGGTAGCATGTTGATCGTGAGCAAACAACCTTTCCAAGTCCAACCACAAATGCCCAATCGGATTGAGAGCTGGACTCTGACTCCAGGACATTCACATTGTTGTTTTGAAGCCATTTCTATGTAGCTTTGGCTTTATGCTTGGAGTCGTCTCGCTGGAAAAGACATTCTTCATATTTTGCTGCATTCATTTTTTTCTCCACAAACCCTCCAGGGCCTGCTGCAGATAAGCATTTCCACTGTGTGATGCTGTCACCACCATACTTCACATTGGGATGGTGTGTTTTTAATAATGTGCAGTGTTCAACCATGGCATATACTCAGACAGCCATAAAGCTCAATTTTGGCCTTATCGGACCATAGGACCTTCTTCCAGCTGATTTCAGAGTCTCCCATGTGCCTTCAGTGCAGTTCTAGCTGAGATGTCTGGTATATTTTTTTTGTATGCCACTCTCTCATAAGGGTGGATTGCTGGCACAGTGGAAGTGCTGCTACCTTGCAGTATGGAGACCAGGGTCACATCTCGGGTCGTTCCTGTGTGGAGTTTTCACCATTTCTGTGTGAGTTTCCTCCCACTGTCCAAAGAAATGTAAGCTAGATGAATTGGCAACACTAAATTGGGCTTGCCAAGAACGACATTTGGAGGTGGCAAGTGGGGCGACTACCTCAGGCCCCGCGCCTAAGGGGACCCCACTTCTGAGGTTTGCGTGTGCCGTTCGACCGGATTTGTTAAGTTATATTCTCCAGTTATATTTTGATAAAGTCTGCGTGTTATCTTGCAAAAGTGTAGCTGAATACTGTAATGAGAAAATCTGGTATATGTTAACATATTTTTTATTAAATTCGTGCAGAAGTTTTTACAGTCCACACATACTGGTAACATCATTTGACGTAACCGGCCCAACGTGGGGTTGGTCAGTTCAAGGCCCCTTGCACCCCTAAGGCTGCATCTGGGGCTTGGTGTATGTATGTGTTTGCCTTGCAATGAAATGGTGATCTATCCAGGGTTTGCTCCTCAATTAGCACTCTTTGCTAGCTGGCATAGGCTGTGGCCCCCTCACAATCCCCTTCCCATGTTACGGGTTAGAAAATGACATGACACTCTCCCATAAAGCTGCAACTGGAGTAGCACTCAAGCAACAGCTGTTGTCTGCACAGTTTCTTCAAAATACACTGTAGCTTGTAACTCCTTCCCAATTCTCATAGGTCTCTGGATGGCTTCCCTCACTAGTGGTCTTCTTGCATAATCATTCAGTTTTTATGGTGACCTGCTTAAGCAGATTTCCAGCTGTGCCATACTCTTTCCATTTCTTCATGATTAATTTAACTTAATATTCAGTGACTTGGACAGTTTCTTGTCTCCATCCCCTGACTTGTGCTTTTCTGTTGCTTGGAGTGTTCATTGTATAGTTTAGGGCACCATGTACTGACTCACACACATTGGATCTTCCAGATGAGGTACATTTAGATTATAATCAACTGAAACCCCAGACACGTGACCCCCATTAACTATTTTTGTGATTTCTAAAACCAATTGGCTTCACCAGCGATGATTTAGGGGTGTTGTATTAAAGGGGGTGAATTCTTATACATTCAGGTATTTTGGGTTTTATATTTGTAATTAACTTTGGCCACTTTGCAAAGATCTGTTTACACTTTGACATTAAAGAATGTTCTTCTTCTGTCATTCCATGTTGTATAACAATAAAATGTGAAATCTTCCAAGAAGGTGAATACTTTTTATAGGTGCTGTAAATCCAAGCTTAAGATCCATTAATACGCGATCAGAGCTTCTGGTACTACACCGCTCTTCATATTACATCTCTCTTTTTTTCATCATTTGCTCAAAAATCGAAGTTTTCCAATAATTCTGAACTGTCCCTGACCCGTCTCTATTCTGTACCCTGCTTGGCGCTCGCTGTTACTGTTGTGCTGTCAATCCGCTACTCCTGCCCATGGGAAAAGACACCAGAGACACACGGAGCACTGGAATCCGAGGATGAAAGGATTTCATTTTTTCTTTTTTTTTCAGAAATTTCGTGATGAAAGCATTTAATCTTCTTATTAGACTACCCAGCAGAAAGTTACATAATACTGTAAAATACCCAAGAAGTAGTGGGCAGTTTGTTGGACTCTGTCACCAAAACTGTGACTTTGTCTGCTTGTCTGTCCCCCCTGTGGTTTATTTTCTCCCATATTGCTGCCAACTGAAGTTTTTGTTATTTTTTATGGCCATTTTACAATACCAGTGTCAGTGGACTTGGACTGTCATGATTGCTATATTCACCACATTGCATTTACAGCATACCGTGTGTTTGACCTGATTTGTATTTTTATGTATGTAAATGACATACAGTCATATGAAAAAGTTTGGGAACTCCTCTCAGCCTGCGTAATAATTGACTCTACTTTCAACAAAAAAGATAACAGTGGTGTGTCTTTCATTTCCTACGAACATCTGAGTACTGCTGTGTTTTCCGAACAAAGATTTTTAGTGAAGCAGTATTTAGTTGTATGAAATTAAATCAAATGTGAAAAACTGGCTGTACAAGAATGTGGGTCCCCTTGTCATTTTGCTGATTTGAATGCCTGTCACTGCTCAATGCTGATTACTTGGTTGGATGAGCTCATTACGCCTTGAAGTTCATAGACAGGTGTGTCCATCATGAGATATAAAGGTATTTAAGGTGGTCAATTACAAGTTGTGCTTCCTTCCCTTTGACTCTCCTCTGAAGAGTGACAGCATGGGATCCTCAAAGCAACTCTCCAAAGATCTGAAAACAAAGATTGTTGAGTATCATGGTTTAGGTGAAGGCTACAAAAAGCCATCTCAGAGGTTTAAACTGTCAGTTTCAACTGTAAGGAATGGAATCAGCAAATGGAAGGCCACAGGCACCGTTGCTGTTAAACCCAGCAGGTCTGGCAGACCAAGAAAAATACAGGAGTGGCATATGAGCAGGATTGTGAGAATGGTTACAGACAACCCACAGATCACCTCCAAAGACCTGCAAGAACACCTTGCTACAGATTTTGTATCTGTACATCGTTCTACAATTCAGTGCAATTTGCACAAAGAACATCTGTATGGCAGGGTGATGAGAAAGAAGCCCTTTCTGCACTCACGCCACAAACAGAGTCGCTTGTTGTATGCAAATGCTCATTTAGACAAGCCAGATTCATTTTGGAACAAAGTGCTTTGGACTGATGAGACAAAAATGGAGTTATTTGGTCATAACAAAAAGCGCTTTGCATGGTGGAAGAAGAACACCGCATTCCAAGAAAAACACCTGCTACCTACTGTCAAATTTGGTGGAGGTTCCATCATGCTGTGGGGCTGTGTGGCTAGTTCAGGGACTGGGGCCCTTGTTAAAGTTGAGGGTCGGATGAATTCAACCCAATAAAAACAAATTCTTCAGGATAATGTTCAAGCATCAGTCAGAAAGTTGAAGTTAAACAGGAGTTGGATATTCCATCAAGACAATGACCCAAAACACAGTTCGAAATCTACAAAGGCATTCATGCAGAGGGAAAAGTACAATGTTCTGGAATGGCCGCCACAGTCCCCTGACTTGAATATTTACTTAACGGATTTAGATCGGGTTTTTTGTATAATTTGCTTGAACATTCCTTTGATTTTGCGACTTTCTCATCGTGCTAAGTATCTTGCGGTACTGATTTATTAGTGCGAATCTGAGAGAGACTCATCAGGCTGTGGGGAGGCGGTCGAGGCCCCCCTCACTCATGTGTCTGCCTCGGGGCGTAACCTTAACTCTGCTTAGTTAGCGAACGATAGAACTACTTAATGGATTTAGATCTTTTTCTTTCTATAATTTGCTTGAACATTATGTTTGATTTTGTGACTTCTCTCATTGCGCTAAGAATCATAGTTCGCTTGCAGGAGCGATATAGTAACACTAATCCGAGACAGAGGCTGTGGGCCGAGGGGACGGAGCAGAGTGATGTCAGGAGTAGAGAGCTGGGCTGGGCCCTCCTCATTGTCCTGTTTCACTAATACTCGGGCAAAGCCGCCGGGGATAGCCAGTGATAAAATAAATTTATTATCTGGTCTGTGCCATAAATTTGTTTTCTGTATGATTTCAATAATTTTGATCATTTTTATAATCAAAATCACTGAATCGGCGCATTTCCTGTTTAAATACAGGGGAGAAATGCGAGGTGCGGTAGCGATGAGCCTCACCTGATCTCGGACTGCTCTCTCCCTCACACACGGGGCTGATGCATGTAATTGATGAGTGTCTGTTGCTGTTTCTCTGTATGTCACCAATATAATGTTTGCAGAAATGTTTATTATACACCCTGACTTTCCACAGTACGGCTAATATCTTTAATGAATGTGTGTGACATATTTAGTTTTGCTGATTGGACATAAAACCGCAGTGAGAAGGGACAAGGTAAGGCAGACAGTACCGTGCCACACCAAAGGGGGTGCATGTGAATCAAACAGGTGCTCATTGCTGCTGTTCTTCTATGCAGAGGCTCTTGGCGCCAATAACACCAGAAAGTCAAGTGCACTGCAGCGGTCCGTTTTTATTTTTATTTTTTGTTCCGAATGACTGCCAAAATGGAAGATTAAGAGTTTTAAAACTAAAGGAAAATAAGGAGGACTTTTACAAGAAAGTGGGGTAGATTTTCATGGAAAAGGATAGGCGCATGGACTTCATTTACAAATAAAGGTAAGACCATAAACGGTTTTCAATTTTACAAAAAAATGGGATCAGACTAAGAAAAAAATCAATCCAATATTTAAAAGTTAAATTTTTACCTTAAATAAAATATTCTTTTGTTTTTCTTGTTTTCCTTTTATTAAACAGTCTGTATTTAAATTGATTAAAACATGAGAATTAAAAGCTTTTAAAAACAAATAAATATTTCAATTAAGGTCTAAACTGAAATCCGTTTTTATATACCACTCTATACTTTCATTTGTATTGAATGAGTGTGAATTGTGGAATTGCAACGGCAAATTTAAAACACATGGAGTGTGCAGAGCAAATGCGATCTCTGCTCTCTCTCTCTCGCTGCTATAAATGTAACGTTCTTTCTTAGCCAAATATGAACCTTACTTATGTGTGTGTAAAGAATGTTGATGAGATATGAAACATAACCAGTAGTCAATGTGCATGCTGCTAATTGAATAGTAAATAAGCCACACTTTTGGATTCATATATTTGTAAATCTGATTCTGAAGGAGTCCGTGCCTCACCAGCCATGAACCTCACCGCACGTCAGGTGAGGGATTCGGAACTAGGATCCACGAGACGATAGATAGATAGATAGATAGATAGATAGATAGATAGATAGATAGATAGATAGATAGATAGATAGATAGATAGATAGATAGATAGATAGATAGATAGATAGATAGATAGATAGATACTTTATTAATCCCAAGGGGAAATTCACATACTCCAGCAGCAGCATACTGATACAAAAAACAATATTAAATTAAAGAGTAATAAAAATGCAGGTAAAAACAGACAATAACTTTGAATAATGTTAACATTTACCCCCACCGGGTGGAATTGAAGAGTCGCATAGTTTGAGGGAGGAACGATCTCCTCAGTCTGTCAGTGGAGCAGGACAGTGACAGCAGTCTGTCTGGAGATGACACTATTTAGTGGATGCAGTTGGTTCTCCATAATTGATAGGAGCCTGCTCAGCGCCTGTCGCTCTGCCACAGATGTCAAACTGTACAGCTCCATGCCTTCAATAGAGCCTGCCTTCCTCACCAGTTTGTCCAGGCGTGAGGCGTCCTTCTTCTTTATGCTGCCTCCCCAGCACACCACTGCGTAGAAGAGAGCACTCACCACAACCGTCTGACAGAACATCTGCAGCATCTTATACTTCTAAGGAAGTATAGCCAGCTCTGTCCTCTCTTGCACAGAGAATCAGTTTTGTAGGGGTGGACCCCCTCTGCATCTACTCCCTGAATACTGACCAGACATAGAGGATCTTCAAACCAGTGAAAGTCGATAACCAGTTCCTTGGTTTTTCTGACACATCACTTAATAACCAAACACACAATCTTGGCATCTGGGAAGAAGACAAGAGGACTGGGAGGATACCCCATACAGACATGGTGAATACATGCTGTCACACAAGTGTTAATAGGAGAAAACTAGAAGGACCAAAAGAAGGTAATTTCACGCCAGGCCAGAAATTGCCCCTCCATGCTGCCCTAAACATTTTATAAAGAACACAAATAAAGAATATATCCAAGCCGCTTATTTAGTTTTGCTTCCAGCTTCTTTGGTTCCAGCAGCCCATGACTCTGAATTGGTTTAAGCGTATTCCGGAAATAGATGAATGGATGAATGCTTACTTCACAGAATGTTCTCAGGTCAGCATTGCTGCAGAATTAAAAAAAAATAAAGTATAAATCAAGGCTTGCCAGTGGGGTGAGGTATCTCACTATATGGAGATTCTGCACATAATGAGACAAAAAGAAGTTGAGAAGGCTGTCGGCTTTAACATGATGGAAAATCCAATCTGTATAATAGAAGTCACGCTGCTCAAATTAGAAATTTATTTAAATTACATTTTTTTTTTTTTGTAGGCTGTGCGGGCATCTGGTGTTTTAAACAGCAACATCTGGTATCTGTGATGAAATATGACACGCATAAAGCATGGAGTGACAGTCATTACAGAGGAAAATTATCAGAGAGCCCAGAGCTCATTTTGGTGTGTGGCTGGGATAGGTGCCACTCCGGAGCCACCTATTGGTGCCTCACACTTAGATACTTCTGTTATCCAACTCCTTTAATTTAGTTCAAAATGGCCAAGGAGTGGAGTTTGAGCTGGCAACATCAGGTGAAATTTAGGGACCAACACAGAATTAGGAAGGCGCCATAAGGGGTACTCTGTTCCTGAGCTGCACCCCTCTTTCTTCCCATCTCAGGATGGAATGTGGAGACAGAGAAGCTTATGGAGATACAGAGGAGGCAAATCATGAAGAGATCTGAATACCAGTAAAGGTTCCCTGTGCGGGCAGTGAGGGCCCTATAAAGCCTGCAGATGCCAGAAGGAGACGTTCAGATGAGAACAGACTGCACCGCAGGATGGAGCTCCTTGCTTCCTGAAATAGGGCACCAATTTACCTAACCTGACGGCTTTCTTATTTTGCTTTTGTCGCTCAGTGTAGTGGCACACATTAGCGGTGCCCTTCATTGATTTTTTTTGGTTTTTTGAACTGAATTAAATGGGAACGACAGGGTAGGCGTCCCAACATTTACTTGTGAGATTTGCAATTCTTCACTCGACCACACTGCCCATGTACAAGGAAGAACCAATAGAGCAGGTTTAAAGTTCATATAGACTTGAATATTCAGTTTCAGGCTATGCTTCTGAATTATCTGGCCAAGAGACAACACACACAAAAGATGATGCTGACCTGGAGGTGCCACACACAGACGCACAAACATACAATTTACATAACTCCAGTATGTATACACACTTGCTGTATGCGATATACAGTAAAGTACATGTAAACATATGCCCACACTGTTATTTTCGGCTCACTCCTATTATGTTCGGCCCCTCTTCACGACTCTCCGCCATGGCTTATTTTACAGGATTGCAGATAACCCCATCTGCAGCGAAGTGAGAAGAATATCGAGAGCCACTGTTTCATTTTCACCACTGGCAGGTGACTGCATTCCATAACCGGGAGACAGGTCCCTTGTAATATAATACATTTTAATTGTCTTAAGGGGGTGTTGGGTGGGGGGGCAGGGGGGGACAAAAGTGCCAGATACTGCATATGAATAAATCAGTTGAGAAGCTGAACCTTCTATTTTAAAACAAATTTCAATTTAAAGAAATCTTCCAGGGATAGTCTGTTGAATGATGTTACTGCAGTTTGAAGGGGTGTTAAATATGTTGGGGGTCTGTCAGAAGGAATGGCCAACTAGAAGGAAGCCAATAACCAGGGAGGGGGGTTCTGATTATTCTGGTGGTAATCAATTAATCACTACACATTTAATTGGCCATCTTGCAATAGTTAACAATATCCCAATGTGTGTTGCTAGAATTAAAAAGAATGCCCTTAAAACAATATAATTGTTAATAATTTAAATTCAGATCAGAGTCCTGTTGTGACTGCACAAGACTGTGGATCTTCCAGTCATATGACACCCGGGCAGGAAGAGGCGGGTTCAGGGGGGGGTCATATACCCGAAGTGACATTGGTGCAGGAGAGCTGTCAATCTTCCTGTCTGCAGAAGGAGAGAAAGCGAGAATGTTATCACACAGCGCCACCCCCTGGACTGGTGGAGAATTACCATCACCTGATCCCTTACATGCGTGTACATACGTATGACACCCTTCATAATTACATTTCCTCATTTCTTAACCTAACTTCAGTTATGACTAGCTAAAAGTTTCAAGCTTACTATATTATTATTTAAAAAAGCACCGTCAGGAATGGCCAAGCAGTAGGAAGCCAATAAGCAATGGAGGTCTAATTATTCTAGAGAAGAGCGACTAGGCTGATTCCAGGGATACAGAGGATAAATTATGAAGAAGGATTGAAAGAGCTGAGCCTTTTCAGTTTAAGCAAAAGAAGATTAAGAAGAGATGTGATTAAAGTGCTTAAAATTATGAAGGAAATTAGTACAGTGAGTTTAAAATTAGTTCATCAAGAACATAGGGACATAGTTGGAAACTTGTTGAGGGTAAATTTCACACAAATATTAGGAAGTTTTACTTCACACAGAAAATTATAGACACTTGGAATAAGAGACCAAGTAGTGTGGTAGACAGTAAGACTTCAGGGACTTTCAAAACTCGACTTGATGTTGTTTTAAAAAAATGAAGTGGACAGGACTGGTGAGCTGTGTTGGGCTGAATTGCCTGTTCTCGCCTGTTCTAATGTTCAATTCTTGTTGTAATAAATTAATTGCTACACATTTAACAGAGCATCTTGCAGTAGTTAACAATATCCCAATGTGTGCTACTAGAATTAAAAAGAATGTGCTTAAAACAAAAAGCATTACCACCGTGAGCCATGTGCATCTCTTGAAAAGAGTTCAGCAGAACTTCCTCTCCACTTCATCACATTCAGAGCAGCTGCACTGCCTTTCATCACATAATAGCAAGGAACCAAGCTTTATATTGTGCGGCATCCTTACGCTCTGAACAACATCCTAAAAACACTTCATTCATACTTTTTAATATCTTTATAGGGGAAGCAGCTTAAAAATCATTTATGCAGCTAGTTCTGGGGATGCAACCTGTCATCTTGTACTTATCAGGTGAACTCTTTGGTCACTAAGTGTTCCGCAGCAGCCTGACTCAGGATCACTCAAAAAGTCAACTGGAATCTCTCTTTTTGAAAGAGGACCTCAAAGATGTCTTTAAAGGGATGTAAACTTTGACTCACTATAGCAGCAATTCTCTGTAAGCTACTGTATATGAGGATTTCAAGTAAGTGATGCCACTTGCCCAAGACCCATGGAAAGTCAGGGGAGATTTAATGAGCAAGCGTGTGGATTTTGCTGTTTAGCCACTAGAAGGAAGCTCTTTTGTGTTGTGTCAGGAGGTGATCTGCAGGGCACTTGTGATGTCAGTGGTCAGACTGAAATTAGTACTGTGGACAAAGACACCAGACAAGACAGCAGGTGTGGTTATATAGCAGCTTTTATTCTTTAGTGTCACAGTGAGCAGAGTTTCAGAAAGCAGGCAATCAATATTACTTGACAGCCTCAGGGCTCTTCTGAACCCCGTCTGTTGGGTGGGGCAAAGTTTTTATACCCCTAGAATGAGTGATTTAATATCATTATGAAATGCAACAGTCGACACTTTTATCATACACAGTCCTTAAGCCCCTTCAACGCCCCTTGTGCAACTTGATTTCTTGGCCCCGTTGTTATGGCGTTCAGATGTAAACTAAGGGAAAACGTGAAAAGGCAGTCTCATGTGTGGAATGCTTAGACCTTGAGTCCTTTGGACAAATATTTTTCTGTTTGCTCAGCAAAGCATGTTTTTAAAGCTTACTTCTGCTTAACTTCTTTGACAAGGATTACTACAAGGGAACGAAGAGAACATTCTTCTTTCACAGTACTATGAGCCAACCTGTCTCTAATGGATCAGCACTTCTATGTAAGGACATAAAAAGACGTGATTTCGTAAAAGCACCTACCCAATAGCAGATGGTACATCAAGTTCATTATACTGCAGAATTCTACAAATGGAAATCAAGCAGACTAAGGCATTTCCCCACATCAACACAGAAACATAGATTTTGGGCTGAAACTGGCAAGGCTAAAGGAATAATCTGCCCAAAAGTGAAATTATTTTCTATGTTACATAACTCATGGCGCTTGTAGTGATGACATTTTTAATCTCATGCTTTCTTGTAGACTGGAGATTATCTATCTATCTATCTATCTATCTATCTATCTATCTATCTATCTATCTATCTATCTATCTATCTATCTATCTATCTATCTATCTATCTATCTATCTATCTATCTATCATAATAATAATAATAATAATAATAATAATACATTTCTGCGGTGGGTTGGCACCCTGCCCAGGATTGGTTCCTGCCTTGTGCCCTGTGTTGGCTGGGATTGGCTCCAGCAGACCCCCGTGACCCTGTGTTCAGATTCAGGGGGTTGGAAAATGGATGGATGGATAATACATTTTATTTATATAGCACCTTTCCTATGCTATCTATCTATCTATCTATCTATCTATCTATCTATCTATCTATCTATCTATCTATCTATCTATCTATCTATCTATCTATCTATCTATCTATCTATCTATCATAATAATGATACATTTTATTTATATAGCGCCTTTGCCATGCTATACGGTGAGCAGAGCCTTGTGGGACGGCTGGTATAGTATATGATGGAACAGGCATCTATGAGGACCACACTGGACATTAACAAACTATATTAAAACATCCATTAAAAGATTTCATGTTGCATAATCATCATCTCAAATCATCCAGTCATATGCTCACAACATTTCAAAGACGTGTATTTTTTTTTAAATTTAAAACCAACTGTGTCACCCGTTTAAGACGGTTTGAAATCTAATAAGCTGATTTCTGTCAGTCTCTGTTGATGAATGTAGTACATCATCTATTGGAACGAATTTTGTAAGGCATGTAGTAATGAAATGCATCAGTTTTTCATTCCAACAGATGGTACATCACAAACATTAGCACTACATTTTCAAATTCCATACCAAATGACATATTACACAGACACACATAGACACTTGTCCTTTTATTAAGGTGGAATAGCTATGCTATTCTTGTAAGACAGGTTCAAATCTACGTAACCAATGTACAGTACACCACCCAAAATTCTCAGGGGGGGGGGGGGACGTTTCTAGAGCACCCGTGAATTGTGAAAAACCGCGACTTTTGGATGTGGTTAAAAAAATGCCTTTTAAATGCCTATTTTTATAGTTTAAAACCTAAATATGTCCCCAAAGCACTTTAATTTCCTTGCAAACTCAACTTAATACATTACCTAGAAAAAGAATGTAAAGGTAAACCCGTCTACTGTACAGTGCTGTACTGCTATGTTTCCCGCGGTGCTAGAATGTAAAATACCGATGTTACCAATATGTGTAATGTAATTCATGTAAGCGGGTTTTCTTTGGTATGCGCTGTCATTTTCTTTGTTATAAGTAGAGTAAATACATAATAATTTAATTTAATTAAAATACAGTAAAATGTACAGGTACTCACCAATAATGAATGATATTGATGATGAAGTAGCTGTGCAGTATGATGCAGAGGATTTATAACTCCTCGGGTGGCGCCTCTTCTTCAGGCGCTTCACAAGGAGTCGTATCTTCGGACAGGTCTTCTTCTGGTGGGGTTTCGTACTGGCTTTTCTTTATAGGTTTCAGGAACATTGTGATGGGAAGTTGCTGTTGTTGTTTCTTCATGGCGGCGAGGAGCGTTTTATATGTCTGAATGGCATCATCGATGCCATTATTAACTTTGAGAGCCTGAACCATATAGGGATCCCATGCTTCAATCATCTCTTGTAACTCCTTCGATGTCCAGATAATCTGGGACAGACGTTCCAATGTCAGGCTCTGCTCCTCCTTCTCTTGCACAGGATCTCTCTCTTTCTCCTCCTCTTCACTGGCAGACTTTGTTAACTCCAACAAATCCTCGTCTGTCAGGGGTTCAGAGTGGGCATCGATAAGGTTGTTGACCTTGTCTTGAGTGATGTCGTCAAAACGTTTGCCACCCAGTATCTTTGCCAGTCTCACAGCCTTATTGACAGCCTCGTGCTGAATTTTTTGGGTGATAAGCCCTTGTTGTCATGGACACACTCTGGCCACAGCTTCTTCCAGCAGGCATTGAGGGTTTCCTTTTTAATCTCCTTAAGAGCAGCTTGGATGACTGACAGGCACGTTGCGATTGTAAAGTTATGCCAGTAACCCTTTAATGTAAAATTCCCGTCCGCATCCATTGCATCCACAAGGTATTGGAGAGAAACCTGGGTATAAAGATGCTTGAAGGCACGGATCATGCCTTGATCCATAGGTTGGACGAGGGAGATGGTGTTGGCAGGGAGGAACTCAGTCTGAACTCCCTCATAATACAAATCTAAAGGGTGGCCGCCAGCGTTACCTATAATAAGCAGCACCTTGAAGTCCATGCCTAAGTCGTGGAGATATTCCTTGGCTTGAGGGATGAAGCACTGGTAAAGCCAGTTTGCAGTAAGAATTTTGGTAATCCAGGCTTTAGGGTTGTGCATCCAGTAAACAGGCAGGAAGTTTTTATTTTTGTTTTTGAGGGTCCTAGGGTTCGCTGATTTGTAGATGAGGCCAGGTTTCATTATGTCTGTCCTTCTGTGCCTTAAACCCTGGAGCTTTGGCTTCGTCCTCCATGATGTAAGTTCTGGACGGCATCTTCTTCCAGAACAAGCCAGTCTCATCTATATTAAAAACTTGTTCAGGCTTGTATCCCTTTGCCTCTATGATGTGCTTAAATGTCTTGGGGAACTTCTCCACGGCTTCTTTTGTCAGCAGATGCTGCCTCTCCATAGTAGAGAGATGCTTTTAATATTAAATCGTTTCTGAAAACGATCAAACCATCCCTTACTGGCTTGAAAATCTTCAGGCTCCGGTGCTGTTGATGGTCCTGGTTGTGGTTCTTCGGTACTTTCTACATTGTCCCGTGTAGCGAACTGCTGGTACAATTTCAGTGCTTTCTTACGGATGATGTTACCATCCAAGGGAATGTTCTTCTTCCTGCAGTCGGTGATACAAAATGCTAAGGCAGATTTCATCCTAACGATATTTGTATTCCTTATGGTCGTTACCTTTTTGGCACTATCACAGAAACTTACAGATACTGTACTTCTGATCGCTGCCTCATTCTTCTTTATGTAGCGTACAGTGCTTTCATTGATGCCATAATGGCGTGCTACTGCAGCATAACTTTTTAGTTCCCAGAGCAAATCCAGTAGTTCAACCTTCTCCTAGAGTGTTTTAAACTTCTTCTGGCACTTAGGCTCAGTGCCAGAAGTCTTAGAAGGTGCAGGGCGTTTCGGCGGCATCTTGTGCGTCTAAGAATAACAAAATGGAAAACACAAGGACACTCAGCTGGAGAACAGAATAACACTCTTATCTAACGTTTCCCTCTGCGTTTGCTTCCTGTTCTCTCTACAGTACAGTATTGCCACAAAAAAGGCCATAAAAAATTGCGGAGGATATTTGCGGTTTCCGCTAACAATTATTAGTTAGGATCTAAGGAAAAATCTGTGAATTACTGATCCCACAAACTCTAAACCACAACTACGCAGGGGTCTACTGTACTGTAGTCCCCGTGTTTTTTATTTAATACACTAGACCAGGGGTAGGCAACGTCGGTCCTGGAGTGCCACAGTATGTGCAGGTTTTTGTTCCAACCCAGTTCCTTAACGAGAACTCAATTATTGCTGATGAAGCACATATTGCTTAAGTGACATTTTAATGCTTCATTTTAGTGGCCTCGCTTGTTAAGGTTCTCCAACCTTAATTGCTTATTTCAATCTTAAACTGCTGCATTCAGTGTTTTAATTGCTCCTTATTAGCAATAAGATGTAAAACAGGGGTAGGCAATGTCGGTCCTGGTGAGCCGCAGTGGCTACAGGTTTTCATTCCAACCCAATTGCTTAATTAGAAACCAATCATTGCCAATCTCAGACCTTATTTAATTTTATGGCTTGTTAGTCTGCGCAATGTAAGGCTTTTATATCGTAGATTTTTTTCCTTTCCAAGGATATCATCCAAATGATTTGAAGCCTAAAACAGATCATTTTCAGTCTGTCACATTTTTCTATTAAGTGTTTTATTAAATCAAACCGTGCATGATGAACACACACAGATGTAATTGGAAAAAAGCTAGCTGGAGAACTGCTGGCTGCTTTGTCTTTTACATCTTATTGCTAATAAGGAGCAATTAAAACACTGAATGCAGCAGTTTAAGATTGAAATAAGCAATTAAGGTTGGAGAACCTTAACAACCGAGACCACTAAAATGAAGCATTAAAATGTCACTTAAACAATATGTGCTTCATCAGCAATAATTGAGTTCTCGTTAAGGAACTGGGTTGGAACAAAAACCTGCACATACTGTGGCACTCCAGGACCGACGTTGCCTACCCCTGCACTAGACATTAAGCCCGTTACAATAGAACAGTAGTCCATAAACTTTAGTAGGAACAGTCTATATTAAATGGCAAGGGACCTTTTACCTCATTAATTTTTTTCTGTAAAATGCCTGTAATTTTCTCTGACAGTAATACTGGCTTTGCTGTCCGTAATATGCGTTTAATTTTCTGTCACAACAGTGGGCAATCAGCAGATTCTCCCCAGCAACTGATGTAATGTGCGCGAAAATAAATCTACTTTTACTTTACACTTTACCTGGCCAATCTTCTTAATCACAAATCTGACATCCTCAGAGTGAACACTTGCACAAAAATGGGGAAGCTGGTCTCCGCGTCTCAGTACCCGATTGGATTTTTCGTGTTTTATGTTTTAGGTCTTACCTCATTTACCGAAATCCGATTGGATCTGCCACGCGATATTTTATAGGTCCCGCCCTCTCTGTCTTGTGTGACGCGTCAGGTGGCCTTTGAAGTATCGCACCGTGCCCTGCGCATGCGCACTTCACCAGAAGACACACACACATGGACACTGGACGCACACAGGGGTTTTATTAAAGACTAGTCATTAAGCCCGTTACAATAACGGGCGCTAGAACAGTAGTACATAAACATTAGTAGGAACAGTCCATATTAAATGGCAAGGGACTTTGACCTCATTCTTTTTGTTGGTCGTATTTTTCTTTCTTTCAGCCTTTCTTTTGTTGATGTTTACTTGCTGAGCTGACCGTTCTTCGTGGGCTGCCACCTTGTATTGTGTGTCTTTAATTTTCTGACAGTAATACTGTCTTGTATGTCCACTGGCTTGTAGGTCCGTAATATACTTTTAATTCTCTCTGACAGAAATACTGGCTTGTATGTGGCTGTAATATGCGTCACTGTATTGTGTACCTTTAATTTCCTCTCGCAGTAATACTGGTTTGTATTTCTGTAAAACACCTGTAACTTTCTCTGACAGTAATATCGCGCATCGCACCGTGCCCCGCGCATGCGCACTTCACCAGAAGACACACACTCACGGACACCTGGACGCACACAGGGATTTTATTAAAGAGGATGATAAGTTGTGCATTTGGTCTGGTATAATAATACGCACCCAATCCCTTACCATCAGGGAGGCCTTATCGCCTTCAGATAGAGCCACCTGTTGTGACCGCTCCTCATGTCGTACTCGCTGAACTGACCACTCATATAGTTGAAGCGTATTTCTTCTAAAATGCTTGAGAGGGGCACTGCATTGGCCTGGTTTAGTGACTCTAGCCTAGCTGTGTAGGGGCTTTGCTTTCCCGACATGCACTTTGGTTCCTCATTATTTTCATTCATTTGTTGCCCACCACACAAAGTTATCAGTCATTAGTATTACAGCCATAACACTTATTCATATGGCCCAAGTGTTTGCAAGACAGTCAATAGCAAGTGACTGGTATATAACTTCCGAGAACAGAATAGGGCGATAAGACCAATTTTCCTATTTTTAGAACCTTAGTTGGTATTTTATTATCATTTTAGATTTTTTGACCCCTCTTCCACATGTTTTGCTTATTTTGAAAATTTTCTTCATAACCCTAGTAACCAGATGGACACACAGATACACAGACACACACAGACATTTTCCTTTTATTAAGGTGGACAGGCTGATTGCTGTCCATCTGGCAGTTACTCTCAGTTGACGTATTCAGTGTTAACGTTTGCAGTGCACCATCTATTGGAATATTTTTTGTAACGCACATAGTAATTAAATGTATTGAAATTTTCAATTTTAACAGATGAAGGCTCACAAACATTTTTGCTCACAAGTACTGCTTTTGAGAATCCCGTACCAAATGGCACATAACAGTGACACATACACACAGACAGATACGTGTCCTTTTATTATGGTGAATAAGCTACTCTTGTCAATTAAAATGTAATCAGCATTTATTTGTAGTCTACTGACCCCCAATCTCCCCGTCAATAAATTTATTTTCATATCCACAACTAAAATAGCTTAGGACTATTTAGCATCAGTCTGTGAAACAGCACAGGTTAACTGACCTTCGTGTGGGACAAATCCTCTTCCTGATAATTTTTTCACTTGCTTCTCTTTAACTTTAAATCTTTAAATCTTTTTTGTACTCGTCTTTCAGTGAACATTGCGATGTTGAACTCCACTGGAGTGCAGTGTTAGCCATTGTTTACTTCGCTAGACTTGTGGCCAGTGAATGAGGGGGAAGTAGGTCTTCAATTCAAATGCTGCACTTGGGACCAAAGAATGAGGGAGAGGTAAATCTTCAATTCAAGTTCTGAACTTTTGACCAATTAATGATGAGGGGTGGGACCTTCAGCTCAAATGCTGAACTTGAATAAATGAGAGGGAGGCAGGTCTTCAATTCAAATGTTTGGGCACATCTGAGTGCCTTCCATTTTCATTCATGAGAGTGTTTTCCAGAGGTGGTTTATTTAGCAATTTATCTCAGCTTTTATCACCCCTTTTTTCTAGGGCACAGGCCACCAACCAGTGTCTTCCTGGCACTCCACCTGGTGTCCCTTGGTGTACCCCATTGTCTTAGCATTTTCCTCCATGTCATGCAGTGAATTGTTTCTTATATTACTTTTTCCTGAGATTTTTCTATGTAATGGCTTGTCTGGTGGTGCTAGAAGGTAATTTGCAGAAGGTATGGACTATCCACCTCCATCTTTGCTGGAGAATCTCTTCTTTCTCTGGCTCTTGAATTGTTCACTGCCACTGATTTTGGCATTGCAATTGCCCATAACAATGGTGATGTTCCTTCATCTCGGTGGCCACTTGTGTTCTTTTCCATTTTCCACAAGATCCTAATATTTCATATCCTGATAGTGATGGTAGCTCTGATTGAGAGCATGTTTGTCAGCCAAGTAACTTCTGGAAACTTCACCACCCAGTGTCATAAAGAATTTTTGGTGAAGATTCATCTTTCCCCAGGGCCAAGATGTCCCATGTAACTCTTCTTACTCTTGCTGTTGTTTCTGTAGCTGGCACTTTTCTATAAGGGGGGTTAGCTATCCCCTCTCCCAAGTCTCTTACTTTCTTATCCATGCTTGGGATTTTCCATAGCAGAGTTTTATTACTATCAATATTTCAATAAAATTACATGTTCGGGACATTGTTTGCTGTTGTCCAATATTAGTTACCATAGACTTCTTTTCCATCAGAAAGTTTCTTATCTCCTTTCTGCATGAAAGTATGAGATTAAATATTTTTCTCAGCTATCACTGTAAGCTATATGGGGTAAGTAACATATAAAAAAATGTAATTTTTGGATAAAATATATCAGTAAGATACATAAAGTGCTAAAGGTTGGGCAGGAAATAAGTAACCCTTGGTAGGCCACACAGCCTCCTTTTATGGACACCTGCCACTCTGACATTGTGCAGCAGTTGCTCCTAGTAAAGTGCACCCTAAAGCATTCTTAGGTGGCAGAAGGTGAGGTGACACTTCTCAAAGATACTGAAATATAAGTTGGAAGTGTGAACTCACATTTCCTCACTCTCACTGAGAGTCAACGATGGAAAGTGAAGCAGCCGCCCTGCACACTGCTAGACAATCCCCATTAACGCCTGGACAGACATGTTGTGTTCCTTTAGTCAGCTGTTCTTGATTTTGATTATTAGATGTCATGACAGAACAGCTGTCAACCAAAGAGAAGTGCCGCTGACAGGAAAACAAGTTGCAGGTCTTGTAATGTCAGAGATGTGGTGTAAGAATTGCATGATAAGTCATGAGCACTGCCAGTGGGTTATGATGTGAAAGAACAGAAATTCTAAAGACTCCAGAGGAAACAACATCAAGCAAGCAAAGATGGGCCCGACTTAAAGTGGGCCAACTGGCTTTAGTCTTCTCCTGAGACCCACATGCACACTGGCAAAAACCCAGCCCTCTGGCCCACCACCAAACAACGTCTTTTTGATTGGCATTTAAGCCTTTGATGGGCTCTTTGTGGAATTTTCTCCACATTTGTAAATCTTTTGCATTTAACAAGAAAATGGAAATTGGTGATCCAGCAGTCTGACCCCAGAGCGCAAAAGCCTAGAGTAGCGCAGGTGTTTCTGCTCACAAAAAGCAATTTCATATTTATGAAACCATCTAAAGGCTAAACGCAGCCATGCATAATGTAGAGTACTGCATATGGCACCGTGCAAAGGCTGCTGCTCTTAGATTCAACGTCCCCCCCACCACCACTTTTAACACCCATCTGAGGTCATCTATTATTGATTTGACTACTTGTACTTTTTCTACATGTCACTCAAATTTAATTATGGTGGGTGGGTGGCTGGGTGGGGGCAAATCATAGTTGCAAGGAGAAATAAAATATAAAACTGGGAACAGAACTGCAAACAACAGGAATGATGGCAAGGGTTAACTGGCAACGCAGCACAGTATGGTATGGTGGTGCCAGTCAGGAAAGAGTTAAATATAAGGATGAAAATAATTGTGGGACAATCTATCTATCTATCTATCTATCTATCTATCTATCTATCTATCTATCTATCTATCTATCTATCTATCTATCTATCTATCTATCTGTTATATAGTGCCTTTCATATCTATCTATCTATCTATCTATCTATCTATCTATCTATCTATCTATCTATCTATCTATCTATCTATCTATCTATCTATCTATCTATCTATCTATCTATCTATCTATCTGTTATATAGTGCCTTTCATATCTATCTATCTATCTATCTATCTATCTATCTATCTATCTATCTATCTATCTATCTATCTATCTATCTATCTATCTATCTATCTATCTATCTATCTATCTATCTATCTATCTATCTATCTATCTATCTATCTATCTATCTATCTATCTATCTATCTATGTTAACAGATGGGGTCTTGTAGACAGAGAGTCTGACAGGACTCAGTGCCTATGTGTGAGAGTTGTGTAGAAGAGGTTTGGCATAGTGATGTGGCTAACATCAGAACATCTTGGGGTCTCACAGGCAATTGTGTGGTAAGCAATATCAGCAACAACCACGCAGTTGACATGCAGTACTAACAAGCAGATAATGGGACACTATAACAGACATGGAATATGTTGCTCAGCTAATTAAGGTGAGAAATGAAATTTTTTCAATCATTTTTCTAAATTCGACCAGTTGAGGTGCAACTCAATTTTTATTTGTCCGTTGCTATGGAATTCAAATAATTTAATGAGTTTATCAAACATCACCCTTTCCTGAACCCCCAGCTGCTTCCTTCTAGTACCCAGTGAGCTGACTTACCCCATGATTTACCCTTATGCTCACAATCAGAAAATGGGAAGTATGAATCAATTCATAAAACTTAATTTTCCATAGAATGCATCACAGCAGGTGCCATCAAAAAGCCTTGGAGTCAAGTCAAAATCTCAAAAAAAACTAAGCAAGAACTGTTCGTTTCGAACTTGAGTATTAAAACCATCAACATCATACACACACACTCAAACCATCTTAGTGCATGTGGGGTCATGGAGGCCAGAGACTATCCCAGCAGCTCTGGGTGCAAGGCAGGAACCATTAACCAAGACAATTAAGTGCATCCCATCACTGGGCCAGTTTAGAATCATTGATCAGCCTAACATGCATGTGTTTAGGATGTGAGGGGACACTCACACCAGCACATGGAGAACACGTAAACTCCAAACCGACGCCATTCAGGTGCAGGATGTGTGAGGGTGCAGCACTTCTTCAGAAAGGGTCACAGCTTTGTTATGTAATTTAGGATTGTAGTATAAAAGAAAGAATGATTACGCTGGACAATGAAGATTTGCCTCCTGAACTCTTTTGGGTTTGTCTTAAGCGATTTTTGCCTGCTGATCACAAAAAAAAACACATTAAAAATTTTACATCATGTACCATTTTATTGCAATCATCTTTTTTTATGATTTCCTCTCATATTACAAGTTTAAGTATAAAATACAACTACAACTGGAACATCTAAACATTGTGGTCCTGCTACTAGGAATGCAGCTCAGATACACCAAATAGAGCAAGTGGGACATCCACACTAAAGGGTCTCATTACATTAAAAAGTACTGGGCGCTCCACAAGGGCAGAAAAGTGTGGCACGTAAACCACTTGTCAACCCAACACAAATATTTTTTCCTCTTCTTCATATATAAACTTTGGCTGATGAACAATGTCACAAAAAAGAGGAATAAGAAAGGCAAAAGATTTCAATATTTGAGACAGATGTCTCAAATCAGACACGAGAGATCAGACGTCACGTCATCAGTGACAAACGGTTTGCAGATATGCTATTGAGACTGGAGGAAATTGCATGGAAGACATTGAAGGATATGGCTGAGAATGTTCTTGCCAACTACTGAGCACCAACCAATATCCAGCTGGTTGACAACAAGCTTCAAGAATACAGAACAATGATATCCAACATGTTACGAAAGATTGATTTTCTGCTTTCACACATGAACTTCTTCTCTGGTATTCTTGGCACAGTCAGTGACAAACATTGTGAAAGGTTTCACCAGGACTTTCCAAAAATGGAATAGCAGTATCAGGAGAAGTGGAATTTCTCAATGATGGTCAACTATTGATACACAGTGAAATGGGGGAGCGTCAGATGTGGAGTACAAACAAAAAGCAGCAGCAGAATATTTTTAGCTCAGTTAAACTAATGCAATGCATCAGCATCATTAAGCGATTAAACACACTACAGTGGAACCTCGGTTTGCGAGTGTTTTGCAAGACGAGCAAAAATTTTTAACAAATTTTGACTTGATAAACGAGTGAGGTCTTGCAGTACGAGTAGTATGTATACGCTTTGTCTGCTGAGCGTCATGTGATCACAACTGAGCTGATGGTTCTTCTCTCTCTCTCTCGCTGCAGGATTGTGGGCAATTGTCTCCTATTCTCCGTCTGAGTCGGTGTGCCTCACTCATATAGTCATGATCCGTACGAGCGTATACTGTTTACTGCAGCATTAGCATTGTGACTGTGTGTACGCGTGCGTGCACGTGTATGTGTGCTTGTGCGCGTGCGTGCGTGTATGTGTGTGTGCTCGCGCACGTGTGTGTGCTGGGACGTGCGAGTCCCCATCTTGCACCCTAAAACACGAAGCTGAGTCCCAGTACTTTAGCAACATCAGCTTTATTCAGCTTGAAAAAGCAACAGCGCGGTTATTTATTGTAGCGGGATCTGCCGCTCTCCTATACACAGACACAGCAGTCAGGCAGGGCCCTGCACATTTATAATGTTCCTTGTTCCTTGTATCACCCATCGATGGCAGGCGCTTATAGCATGTCCGCGATCTTTTCGGATTCGCTTTTACGGCAAACTACTACAGTGCTGGGAGACTGCGATTGCTTTGGGACGTTCTTCCGCATGTCGTCCCGTTGGGTGGAATCAAACAAGAGTTTAGAAACTCACTCACACCAGCCATGATTCTTTTCAAAGGTAAAGTGCAGGTTAATTTGTTTTATGTATTTTTACTTTATATTTTGTACTAATCATTTTAATATGAATAGTTTTGGGTTGTGGAACAAATCATCGGAGTTTCCATTATTTCTTATGGAGAAATTCACTTTGATATACGAGTGCTTTGGACTACGAGCATGTTTCCGGAACAAATTATGCTCACAAACCGAGGTTCCACTGTACATTCGAAAAAATTTGTATTGCAAAAATTGTTTCATAAAGCAAAACTTTTGAAGAATTTTGTTATTTAAAGAGAAGTCGATGACCTTCGGTGTGTTGCAGACATTTGTACACTCTGGTGAAAGTCATCCTATGGGAGCAGGATACTCTTAGCATTATCTACCAAATCCATGCCATAAGAGTTCATTTGGACTTGAAAGAAGTCTTAAGGTAATTTTAACAAATAATGAAAGCGGTCTCTGTGTTTATACTCTCTGTTTAGAGTGATTAGAGGGACTGTCTTTTTTATTGGACCTCCAAGTGATGCATTGTAAAATGTTCATCAAAACATCCTTAATTGCCTTTTGTACCCTTAGCAATTAGCTACAAATTAGGATTAGGTCTTGTTTATTATATCATGCATTAGATAGATAGATAGATAGATAGATAGATAGATAGATAGATAGATAGATAGATAGATAGATAGATAGATAGATAGATAGATAGATAGATAGATAGATAGATAGATAGATAGATAGATAGATAGATAGATAGATAGATAGATAGATAGATAGATAGATAGATAGATACTTTATTAATCCCATTACAGTTACTGTATGATGTAACAATTCATTATTATCATGGCATTGACGTGATTGAGCATTGAAGGATCTCCTCACAGGATTGATCGAGATATGTAATAACCTGTGGGGATGAGAGGCGGTGCTTTTGATAGCAATCTCTTCTCCTCATCTCCCTGAAGCACTGAGAGACCGCCCAATGAGGACACTTAGCCACTCCCCTTCCAGTTCCCCAGGTATAAGAAAGCCAAAAGCTTGGAAGGAGGCATCTTCTACGACCAGAGCGACTCGCTGATTGGAGCTCCAGTCAGACAGACCTTGAATGTGCGGCTAAAGCTAAACCCTTTTGTTTAGGTAAGCCTGAGGGTGAGGAGCTTAGGCTTAATTTCTGTTGGAAACTTTCTGTTAATTAAACAGGACGACCTGGTTGGTGTCCCAACTTTTATTGTTTTGTGGCCACAGACATACCGTATATACTCACGTATACGTCAAGTCTTGAAACATGAAAAATTGGTCATAAAATCAGACCCCGACTTATACGCCTGTTCAGAAATGTGACACTTAATTTTTGCCTCCTCCAATCTCTCATCAGCTTCTCAGACACATCGAATTTTGTTGCAGCAGCACAGTTGCCAATTTCTTTCACCACTTCAACGACTTTTAATTTAAAACCAGCTTCATATTTTCTTCTGATCGAATGCTCCATCGTAGATAAGGGATGCTCTTACGATAAAAGGTGTATGAGGGTGTGAGATACAAAAAACACAAAACAGTGCAAACGTCACTTCAGAATAGTTTGGGTATTACCGTGTGGTTGCATAGGCACAATACATAGAAAATAAAGGCAGTGTGTTCGGTGGTTACTCTCTCAGATTGGCGTAAATTTTCCACATTTGACTTATACGACCGATATTATAAAATACCAGAAATTATACAGTAAAATCAAGTCCTGACTGATCTGTGGGAGAAATTATCCACGAGATATATGGTATATATCTTGATTGATGCTCAGTGCACCAATATGTTAGTTTTTGTCACTGCAGAAGAACCAGTAAAGTTAAACAATAAGTTCAGTATTTTTCAAATTGAAGCTCTTTCTTCACAATCGTGTCGTAAAAATAAGACTCTTCACAATACAAAAAAGAGTTGGGGAATGTCCCCGTACAATGTCCTGTGGACAAGCAACAAAATTGGTTGAAAAAGGTGATCAAAAAGCAAAACAATTGATAAGCAAAAATAGTGACTTGCCGTTTATATAGAAAAACATGGCTGACAGAAGTGATGTGGCAAGAGATGGCATCAGAAATGGTGGACGGAAGTGACGTCATCAATGGGAAACCGGAAATGATGTCATCAAGGTCATGAAAGAAGTGAAGTCATCAATGTAAGACCGGAAGTTACATCAACAATGGGAGACCGGAAGTGACGTCATCAGCGGGAGACTGGAAGAGGAAGTGATGTTGGGTGACCATTTTGTGAATCCAGAAGCTGGAGTGGTGAGTATAATAAATTATTTGTCTTCTTTTGGTCCGATGAAAAAGAGAGAGAGGCGTTAGTACCGCAAATCAACCCTTCATCTCGCGATGTTTCACTCACCTTAGGGCTTGCTGACTGCCTCCTAAGCGCACGTGTGTGACACATGGTATATACGGTTGGTCCTCCGTATCCTAGGTTTCCGAATCCTCAGATTCAACCAACCACATATCGAAAATATAAAAAAAAAAATTCCAGAAATTTCCAAAAAGCGTAACTGGAATTCACCATACGCAGAACACTACGCTGAATCCATGCTAATGGAATGAGCCTGCTGAAGCCTTTTCACAGATCTTCAGTCTCACTCCATCACCTGCATGCCTCTTGTCTCGTTTCTCTTTGTTTCCTTGAAAAAATGACTCCTATTTCTCTTTCAGATCATTAAATGAAAGCAATCTGTAAGGGCTGAAAGAAAGAAAATGCTGAGTTATTGCTGAGGAGTACTGCGTACTTAGGCTATAATGTCTGTAATGAACATGTACCGACTTTATTTTCTTGTCATTATTCCCTAAACAATACAGTAGGATTGTTATTTACATAGCATTTAGTAATCTATAGATGATTTAAAATATATGGGAGGATGTGCTTAAGTTATATGTAAACACTTCGCCATTTTATATAAGGGACTTGAGCATCTGTGGATTTTGTTATCCACCGGGGTTCCAGGAATCAGACCCCTGCGGATACCGAAAGATGATGATATTATTTTGCCACAAAATGAAGCAAAGTTTGCAAATTTTAAAAAATAACTAGCCTGCTCTTGCTTTTCATAATAGATGAAGGGTACCAGAATCCCAATGTAATGAAAAAACCTTAAAAATGACCAAATACATCCACTTTGAAGTAGCAAAGGTTTTGATTTAATAACATGTGCCTTCCACGTTTCTAGGGGATGCTTGTCACAACAAAAGAAAACTGGAAGCAACAAATTTTATCACAGATTCTTGTTGCTCGAGGTAAGGATTAGTTTCTGCTTGCAGCGGCAGTCACGGGTGGAATTATGGCGTGCCGTGTATGCACAGTATGAAGAAAAATACTCAGAAAATGAAAAAGTGCCACAGACCAGTTACTGAGGTTTTGAATGGATGATGAGCCATTCTTGCTGAGGAAATGAAAACAGGACAACACTTTTGAGTGAGTAACCTGACTGACACTCACTCATAGCAATTAGTCCATAAATAGACACGGAGAACATGCAAAACTCATGTAAAGCCTGGCACTATGAGGGGCAGATGAAGACCCACTCTGTCTATTCTAACACATCTGTATTGAGAAAACTAAACTTTCACCTGACTAAACTTGGGTGAATTGACATTGCTGAATTGGTCCTGGTGTGTGTGTTTGCCCTGCGATGGAGTGGCACCCTGCCCGGGTATTGTTCCTACCTTGCACCTGATGCTTGCTGGGATAGACTCCAGCTGCCCCATGATCCTGCTCAGGATAAGCAGGTAAGGAAGATGGATGGACGTAAGCCTGTAATGTCTGTTCAGATCTTATTATATCATTATTATTATATTCTAAGCGCTTGCTCAATATTCTCTCTCACTAAAGCACTTGCGTGCATTATGAGTCTGGCAGCAGCAGTCATTATCTTTACGAAATAAAGAAAAAAGGTTTGTACAGTGCAAGAATCTAAGCGATTTTAAGTTTCACTTTTTCAATTATTAGAAATGAGACCACAATTCACATCTATGTGTCAACCTTCAGAGTCAGTAACAGTGCCTGGCGATGACTTTCTGAGGTGAATCCACAGCCATGGAGCTGAAAGCCGTGGAGGAAGATGAGGTCACATCACTTCTTTTTAAAATGGCTGAATCTCACAATCGTGGTTTGCATTTTGTTTTGTTTTTGAAATGACATGGATATGCTGTTTTATAATATGCATGTAATCTTAAAATGCGGATCAACACTTGATAACATTTTTCGCTTAAAAAGTGGATGCATTTGGAAAGTTTAAAGGCTTTTTATCACATCAGGACTCCAGAACTCTTCACCTTAATTAAAAGCAGGCTAGTTCTTTTCAAAATTTATAAAATATGCTTCACTTTAGACTGCAATTTCATGTGGCAAACTATACCATACCATGTGTAGCAGTAGATGCTCGTGTCCACCTCTCGAACCCTCAGGTACCACTCTGATGACCAGGTGAATGTATAATAATAATAACTTTTTATTCTGTTATTATAAAGTACACAAAGCACCCTCCACTCCACACTCATTAAACAATAAACTATTCTCAACAATCCTCCACTCCCAGACACGTTGCCACCCTACCTCCCAGCTCAGCTCAGTGTCTGGGCTTACCCATAGTCCTTTTATAGCCCCTGACCCGGAAGTGGCTCCAAGCCAAACCCACAAGTCCGTTTTCCTTCCGGGTCAGGGCAAAGTCCTTTTCTTCATCCCGGGAGCACATCGCTTCTTCCAGTCACGTGACTGGGATGCACTCCCGGGTTATAGGGCAGAAAAGAGTCCATGAGGCCCTTCGCAGTGACTCCTGGCGTCCCCCAAGGTATCCAGCAGGGCTGTGTATAAAAACTACAAAGTCCATGAGGCCCTGCTGGAACTCGGGGCACCAATATGCTGTCCGGAGGGCTCCTCCTAGCGGCCTGGGGGTGAGGGCCGGACTGGAAAGCCAGCAATCCTCCACACATGATTGTGAAGAAATAACTTTGACTTGAAAAATACTAAACATATCCTTTAAGCAAGTGTTGTAGTTTTGAGGTTACCCTGTGATGGATCAGCTGGACTCTTATCCTAAATTGATTCCTGCATTGCATCCAATTCTACCAGGATAGGCTCTGGCAGCCAGCAAACCTGTAATGCCATAAGTGGGTTCAGCTGGTTAAGGAAAAACAGTGTAACAAGGGGTGTCCCCGACTACTGATGCTTCACAGGGTCTTCTTAACAGCATTATAGGCCCCCTGGGCAAAGCAGTGCACTGGCACCCCTACCTACACAACCACTCAGCAAGTCACAACATACATAGATTAGCATGGGGCCCCCATGCTCGTTCCTGCCTTGGTGATGAGAGCCATCAGAGGAGAAGGGCCAGACTTGTTCAAGCTGACAGAAAGGCTACAGTAACTCAGATAACCACTCAGTACAACTGTGGTCAGACAAACAGCCTCTCTGAATGCACAACCTGATGAATACAGAGGGCAATGGGCTACAAGAGCAGATGACCACGTCGGCTCACCTCCCATGCGTTAAAATGAACCTGATGATTCAACAACAGCAACAACAACATTTATTTCTATAGCACATTTTCATACAAAAGATGTAGCTCAAAGTGCTCAAAATAAAATTAGGCAATACTAATTAACATAGAATAAAAGTAAGGTCCGATGGCCAGGGAGGACAGAAAAAACAACAACAAAAAAAAAAACTCCAGATGGCTGGAGAAAAAATAAAAATCTGCAGGGGTTCCAAGGCCACGAGACCACCCAGCCCCCACTAGACATTCTACCTAACATAAATGACCTCAATCAGTCCTCATGGTTTTCCAGCTTCACCTGGAAGAATTTGATGATGATGATGATGGTCATGTGGACCTCTGGTCTTCAATCCATCAAAGTAGGGACAGCACGGTGCATTAATCAGGTGGTGGTAGTACAGATCGCCACCACAGAAAAACAAAAAAAGAACAGCAGAGAAAGTAGGGGTTAGTACGGATTGAGGAGCCAGGATGAAAATGATAATTCAATGCATATACAGAATATCAGGGTTACACTAACATGAAGCCATGTTACAATAATGAGTTTTTAGCAGATTTTTAAAATGTTCCACCGTATTAGCCTGGCGAATTTCTATTGGTAAACTGTTCCAGATTTTAGGTGCATAACAGCAGAAGGCCGCCTCACCACTTCTTTTAAGTTTAGCTCTTGGAATTATAAACAGACACTCATTCAAAGATCTAAGGGTACGACTCAGAGTGTAAGGTGACGGGCATTCTGAGATACTGGATGGAGCGAGATGATTTAAGGCATAAGAGGACCTCATTCTCCTCCTGGGTCTTCTTCAGCCTACTCCAACAATCTCAAAGGTGTGTGTTGGGTGACTCTAAACTGTCCCTGTGTGCCAATCCAAGTCTGGGTCTTGCCTGCTCAGAGAAGCTTGTGCAAGAATGAAACATAAAACATGGGCAAAGATTGATGAAGATTAAAAATACAACAATGACATTCTACAAATAACAGTTAGGTGAACTGGCAATGATAAAAAAAGCCTGGTTGTACCTTAACTGAAGGAATCCCAGAGCTAGATGAGCATTGTACTAATAATCACACAGCTCATGATTCACCAACTGGGACTCATTTGCATTTCTCCGCCCAAAGGCATAATGAATATTCAAAACTCTTTAATTCGAAATTCTGCCGGCATCCATAAAGACACGGAACAATTTAAAATGGCTTTTTGAAGTACAATTGTTTTCGAGGGGGTGGAAAGCATGACTGTTGAGAACATGCGCCTCTAAAGGCCTCACGCAGATTTACAAAAGAAGAAGGTGAATTTATTTAGCTGCTCTGTATTTATGTATTGTCTTAATGGTTTTGGCAATGGAACTCCTTTCTTGCGTTTTCGGGTTAGCCACTGACTTGATTCATTATATTTTGATTTGTTATGCTGCACAAGTTTTCTCTCTGCGTCTGATTATGCTTTCAAAGGTAGCCCTCTACACTCCCCATCTCAGTTTCAAGCTGATGTGTTGCACATTTAAAATATAAACCGTGACTTAATGTTTTTTTCATGAAATTTTGACACCAAAAGAAATCTCCTTAAATGTGAAAATCATACAGAATGGAAAAGCATACCTGGTTTGATCAGATGTTCTGACGGCCCATACCTGGGATTTCTTTTCAAATGCACAAAACCACTTCTTCGTCTTCTTCTCTAAATTAGCATCTTTTTTGAAGACTTATTACATCTACTCTAATCTGCAAGACACTCTCAGAATAAGACATTATTTACAGTACAAATATTAGCAAAATGTCGTTTCATACTTACATTTACTGTATGTCCTGTTAGCAGTAAGAAGTCAGTTTGTATTTGGTTCTGAGATAAGTACTGTAAACATAATATTTACTAACAAACTAAAAATTTTGATCCAAAATATGATGCCATTTTTCGGGATGGACAAAATAAAGCATTCAGGGCCTGTAAAGAGCTTTCAGCCCCTTAGTGGTTTTCATGTGTTATGGTTGCACAGTCTGAGTCAGATTTAATTTGGCTTTCTCAACAGAAACAGACTCTTCAATGTCGAAGTGAAAACAGAAATGTGCAACGTCATCGAAATCAATTACAAACATAAAACACAAAATAATCGATGGCATACATATTCACCCCCTTTCATGTCGGTATTTAGTAGATGGCAGCCATGACAGCCTTGAGTCTTTGTGCACGGGTCTTTCTCTATTCGCTTTGCATATCCCACACTGACGTTTGTTCCCATTTTTCTTTGCAAAACTTTTCAAGCTCTGTTAGAGTGCATGGAGATCGTGAGTGAACACGATGCAAAGGTTTGATCACAATCTCATATTTGAGTGGTGTAGGAAATAATTCTCACGCAAGACAAAAAATAAGAGCTGGGGAATTGTCCACGTATAATGTCTGGCGATCTTCAGAAAAAAAATGAAGCCAAATAATGATTAAAATCATAAGAGCTGATAATACAAGACCGTTGAAGGTGAGTATGTATAGAAAATGGCGACCGGAAGGAAGTAGTGGTGGGAATAACGTCATGACTGTGTGACCAGAGATGATGTCATCATGAGGCGACTGGAAGTGATGTCATGGTTTGGGGGGCAACTGAAAGTGACGTCGCTGGAAGTGATGTGGGAGGAAGTGATGTCATCTGGTAGGGCCAGAACTGATGTCATCAAGATGCACCCAGAAAGTGACATCGTCCTTGGGAGTTGGAGGCAGACATGATGAAACGGAAGAGGAGCCACTTTGGAAATCCAGGACTGTTGGTGAGTGAGTTTTTTTATTGATTAATACCCAACACTACCCCTTTGTCGCGTGACCTTTCACTCACCTCCAGGCTTGTTGGCTGCCTCCTAAGCGCATAATAATAAGCAAACAAGACACTGTAGCACAACTTCTGAAGGGGAAGCAAAAGTGCGTACACCTGATGTTGTGTACTCTTTGTATTTGTCAGATACTATATAACATACATATCTTATATATAAATATCTACACGTGGAAGTGTGTGTGTCTGTCTGTCCTGCCCTGAAGTGAGAGGTGGAGTCGGGGTGAGGGCTCCACCTCTGTGGAAACAGAAAATTCGCTTAGCATCTAATAACACAAGCGAGGCGACCACATATGCAGAACGAAACTTCAGAAGAAAGACAAAGTTGCTTAGCTGCTGATACCGAAGTGAGGCGAGCATATCGTCAAAACGAAACCTCCTGACTCCTGAAACACTGACTTAATCAGTTTTAATGTGAAAAGATGCTGACGGAAGAAGAGAAGAAGCGGGCCGCTAGGGTAGAGAAAAGAAGAGCTGCTCAGGAAGCAGCAAGCACATCAACCTCTGAGCAAACGCATGCTAAACGTACAGAGAAAGAGGATGAAACTACAGTATAAGTCAATTGTATTCACTGTATGTTATCAATATATACTGTATATATATATATATATATATATATATATATATATATATATATATATATATATATATATATATATATATAAAACAAAGAATAATTTGCACAACAGCATTTGTTGATACACACATTTACATACATGAGGGTAGCTTAACGTGCTTTACATTGTCACACAAAGAGCCTAAAGGTGAGTGAATTATCGGGAGACAGAGGGTCATCGCGTGGTACTTACCTGAATCTCTTTCCCTCTACAGAAAATCAGAAGAAAAGTAAAGATCTCCATTTCCGGGTTCAAAATGGTCGTGACGATGTCATTTCCGGTCAAGTATGATGATGTCACTTCCGGTTCCACAATCCTTCACTTCTGTCAACTTCTGATGACGTTGGTTCCACTTCCTGTCTGCAATCGTCACATCCTGCCAACCATTTCCTGTCCTATCATTCCTTGTACTATGAAAACGCCATTTTGTCTTCAGTAAAATGTTCTATGTACTGAAAAGTCTTTAGAATCAGTTTCTTTATTATTGTCTGGACGACAATATACTGGGACGGTCCCCAAATCTTTATCTGTTTTGTTTGGAGTTATTTTCTTCAAGACTGATATCTCACAACATATAGAAAAAGAAGAATTTAAGTAGTAGCTTGTAAGTCTAAAATCATTAAAGTGGTAAAAGTCAATGTCAGATCTTATAACATATGCTACAGTCAGATGAGTAAAGCGGAAAGAGAATAAAATAAAGACCACAACATTAGTTTCATGCCATAACTATTTTCAGATATGCAGTATATCATGTAGCAAACATTCATTTGCAGTTACAGAAGTTACTGACAGAGCAGAACATAATATACAGTACAAATTACCAGTGTAGCTTAGTTAACCATGTATTAATTGTACAAGCAATCTTGTACACATAACAAAAAAATATCAAAATAAATCTCATGCGCAATATTTCAACGTATTGTCAATATGGCTCAGTGAAACACAATGTGCCTGTTTCACAACATAACACAATTCACACAATTTGACGCCCAGTCTGTCAGAAAGTAACCGAAACAAGTCACAGAGCAATCTTGTTAAGGATTAGACAAAACAACAATAAAATAAAAAACACAATGGTGGACACCGAGCCACCTACACAGTACATCATTTGATGATGAAGGCCATTAAACCAGTTGAGTGATACAATAAATCAATTGACAGTATATAATATCTCAATAAACCAGTCACATAAAAAATGAAATACAATTGACAATGCAGCACCATAAACCAGTTGTGTAACACGTTAATTGACAATATTGCTCAATAAAGCAGCTGTCCAAGCTAACACAATGAATCAATAATTAATGCAGTAAAATGAAAGGTGCACTATTTAACACAATAAAGCAGTTGCACAACATATTTACTTGTAATACAGATCAGTGGCACAGCACAATACATTACATTAATGGCCAATAAAGTGTAGCAAATCATTTGCACTATATAGCAATTGCCTACCGTTTTTCTTAATAACACATTAATTGACAATTCAGCAAAATGAACCGCTTGCACTATGTAATACGATAAGCCAGATGAGAAATACACTTATTTAATCATAAATTAGCTATCACATACAAATTTTGAAGAACTTCTGTACATCTGCATATCCTTATCTAATCAGCCAGCGCAGATGCAGGTCAGGAGCTTCAGTTAATATTCACATCACAAACCAAAATGGAGAAAAATGCGCTGTCAGTTGTTTCGACTGTGACGTGATCGTTGGTTCCAGATAGGCTGATATGAGAACTTCTGATCTCCTGGACATTTCATGCACAACATTCTATAGAGTTTACTCAGAATGGTGTGAAAAAAAAACACCATTCTCCAGTGAGAAGAAGTCTTGTGGACGGAGCCACCTTGGTGATGAGAGCTGTCAGAGGAGAAGAGCCAGACTTGTTCAAGCTGACAGAAAGGCTACGGTACAACTGTGGTCAGCCAAAAAGCCTCTCTGAATGCACAACCTGTTGAACACTGAGGCCGATGGGCTACAAGAGCAGAAGACCACGTTGGCTCACCAGTTACAGTTAAAGGCTGGGAAAACGTATCCTGGTCTGATGAATCTGCTGAGGCACACATACAATATATTAGGATCAGAATTTGGTGTTAACAGCATGAATCCATGCACCTATTCTGCCTTGTGCCAACGGTCCAGGCAGATGGGGGGGGGGTGTAATGGTGTAATACCCCTGTTATACTACTTAATATGAAACATGGAATGATAGCAGAAGCACAAAAAACAAGTTGCATAACCTAACCTAATAGATAGAGGCATCTCTCTTCTTTATGCTGCCTCCCCAGCACACCACCGCGTAGAAGAGGGCACTCATCACAACCATCTGATAGAACATCTGCAGCATCTTATTGCAGATGTTGAAGGACACCAGTCTTCTAAGGAAGTACAGCCAGCTCTGTCCTCTCTTGCACAGAGAATCAGTATTGGCAGTCCAGTCCAATTTATCATCCAGCTGCACTCCCAGGTATTTATATGTCTGCACCCTCTGCACACAGTCACCTCTGATAATCACAGGGTCCAGAAGGGGCCTGGGTCTCCTAAAATCCACCTCCAGTTCCTTGGTTTTGCTGGTGTTCAGGTGTAGGTGGTTCCTATACTCCTCCTCCTGCCCACTCCTGATGCAGCCCATGACAGCAGTGTTGTCAGCGCACTTTTGCATGTGGCAGGACTCCGAGTTGTATTGGAGGTCCGATGTATATAGGCTGAACAGGACCAGAGAAAGTACAGTCCCCTGCGGCGCTCCTGTGTTGCTGACCACAATGTCAGACCTGCAGTTCCCGAGACGCACATACTGAGGTCTGTCTTTAAGATAGTCCATGATGCTTCTTACAGTACCACTGCCTCTGTCCAAGTGGGAGAGGGATCGGTGTAGCATGTAGATGATGGCATCGTCCGCTCCCACCTTCTCCTGGTATGTGAACTTCAGGGGGTCGAGGGCGTGTTGGGCCTGTGGCCTTAGGTGGTGAAGCAGCAGCCTCTCCACGGTCTTCATCACATGTGACGTCAGAGCGACAGGCCGGAAGTCATTCAGCTCACTAGGACATGATACCTTTGGAACTGGGGTAATACAAGATGTTTTCCAAAGCCTCGGGACTCTCCCCTGTTCCAGGCTCAGGTTGAAGATGCACTGTAGAGGACTCCCCAGCTCCAGCGCACAGACCTTCAGCAGTCGTGGCGATACTCCACCTGGACCCGCTGCTTTGCTGGAACAAAGTTTCCTCAGCTCTCTGCTCACTTGTGCTGCTGTAATTGTGGGTGGGGATGTCTCCCCTATGCTGGTATCAGCAGAATGATGGGTGGAGGGTGCAGTACTCTGAGGTGAGAGTGGGGGTAGGGTGGTCAAACCTGTTAAAGAAGTTGTTCATTTGGTTTGCTCCCTTCACGTCTCTCTCAATGGTGGCACCCCGCTTCGAGCTACAGCCAGTGATGATCTTAATCCCATCCCACACTTCCTTCATGCTGTTATTCTGCAACTTCTGCTCCAGCTTTCTCCTGTACTGCTCCTTCGCCGCCCTGAGCTGGACTCTGAGTTCCATCTGCACACGCTTGAGCATATGCTGACCACCGCCTTTAAAAGCCCTTTTCTTCTGGTTCAAAAGGCCCTTGATGTCACTTGTAATCCATGGCTTGTTGTTAGCATAGCAGCGTACTGTTCTTACTGGAACAACAATGTCCATACAGAAGTTGATATAGTCAGTAGTGCAGTCAGCAACCTCCTCAATGTTCTCACTATGTGATCCCTGCAGGATATCCCAGTCCGTAGTTCCAAAGCAGTCCCTCGGAGCCTGCTCTGCCTCAGGGGACCACTTCCGGAATGAGCGTGTGGTTATAGGTAGCTCCCTCACTCTTGGTTTGTAGTGAGGCTGAAGCAGAACCAGGTTGTGATCTGCTTTCCCAAGTGCAGGCAGCGTTGTGAAGCTGTATGCGTCTTTAATGTTTGCATACAGTAAGTCAATAGTCTTATTTCTCTGGGTGTTGCAGTCCACATACTGGGAGAAGGCAGGTAATATTTTGTCCATCGTCACATGGTTAAAATCTCCAGCGATTAGCACAAGTGCCTCAGGGTGCTGCGTTTGTAACTTAGCAACAGCAGAATGGATGATGTCACCCTCTATCTCCATGTTCGCCCGAGGAGGGATGTATACAATAGAAAAAATGACGTGTCCAAACTCTCTGGGTAAGTAATAGGGACGCAGACTTATGGCAAACAATTCGATATTCATACAAGTGGAGACTTTGACATTAACATGTCCAGAGTTACACCACCGTGTATTAACATAGAGAGCTAGATCTCCTCCTTTCTGCTTCCCGCTGGTATTTGCGTCTCTGTCCACTCTAACTGTGCTAAACCCGGGTAGCTCCACATTAGCATCTGGGATGGTAGTAGTTAGCCATGTTTCGCAAAAACACAACAAACTGCATTCTCTGTAGGTCCTAACATTTTTGACCAGTGCAGCCAGTTCGTCGATCTTATTTGATATTGAGTTCACATTTCCTAGGATCACAGAAGGCACCGAAGGCTTAAAACGCCACTTTCTCGCAAGCCGCTTCATTTTTAGCTTAGTGCCGGCTCTGCTGCCACGATACCGCCTTCTTACCTTGTTGGGTAAATAGGGAACCTCACCGGCACTGGCATTTGTTCTCAGCGCTTGAATTTGACCACTTGAATAGACGAGTCTTGGCGTGTAAAAATCCATGTCCACGTAGTAAAAGTAAAAGTGTCCAGGAAACGAATTCACATAAAAGAAAGGAAGTGATAGGAGTGACCAATAAAAAAAAGGTAGAAAAATAAAGACGTACACGGAGCTGCTGAAAAGGTTGCCACTCTCGGCGGCGCCTGAGTCATTCATGTTTCAGTCATTCGGTCATTAATACTCCACGTGTGCAACACTGCTGAATTCTTAATCAGACCTACTACGCTATTTTCTGCTGAGGACCACACTTCAATATGGCCATGAAACGCATGCAGATGTTTTGCCCAATTAACAATCCCATGAATACCGTGGCCTATTTAAGTGTTGTTACTGATCATGGGCATCCCACTGTGGCCATCTTCTAAGGGCTACTTTGAGCATGATAATGCACCAGGTCACAAATTAAAAGTCATCTCGGACTGGTTTCATGAACAAGACAATGCGTTCAGTGTTCGTCAGTGGCTTTTCCAGTCACAGGATCTGAATCCATTTGAACAGCTTTTGGACGCGGTTGAATGAATGTGCAGCTGACAAATCTGCAGAAATTATTGTGATGCAGTCATGTCAGCAGAATCAACCACAACCAGAATCTCAAAGAAATGTTTCCAACATCTTCTGGAACCCAAGCCACAAAGGAATGAGGCTGTTCTGAGCACAAAAGGAGGTCCTAGAATTTAAAACATGATATATCATTGTAACCAATAAATTAATGCTGCAGTTACAAAATGCATTTATTGCATACTTTTTTAAGTGAACTAGTCAATATAACACAATGCATTAATTTTTAAGGCAGCTAATTGCACAATATAAAACATTGCCTATCAATTTAGCTGAATAAAGTGTTTAGCACAATATATCAATTGGAAATGCATCAAAATAAACCAGTTGCAAAATTTATCAATTGACAAGATAATTCAATAATCCAATTGTTCAGTATAACACAATAAATTGGCCTGCTATAGAGCACAATCAGCCAATCTCGCAGAATGTATTTGGTAACGCAGCCCAATAAACCAGCCTCACGACACAATGCGACACCATAAACATCTTGCACAACAAATCCAATGAGGGTTTAGCCTAAGACCCCTGATATGGAATGATAACGGAATTAAAAATACAAGTTGCACAGCCTAACCTAATACTCCACGTGTGCCACACTGCTGAACACTAAATCAGACCTACTACGCTATTTTCTGCTGAGGCCCACACTTCACTATGGCCATGAGACGCATGCAGATGTTTCGCACCAGCTCTGTGTGGGATATTGACGTTTCTGGAGTGACTGTACCAGACTGCCTGCTAAATAGGGACAATATGCAGTGTGCAGCAAATTATTGTGATTTAAAATGTCTTGCCTGTGGACTGAGCTAATAAATCAAAAGCAATTTATCGTCAAGGTCACCAGTTGGATTCATTATCTGAGTTTCTTTATACCTATAGAAGGCTATGATAATTCACTTAGAAAGTATTATTTAGCCATTCTTTCAATAAGTAAAAAGAAAAGTCGGGTCAGCAGGCAGGGAATTCTTGATCCTTTTAGGGCGATGGACATTTTTCACTGAGAGCAGAACCAAGATGCTTAGTTTGACTGATGGCACTATTAAAATGTGTAAGAACTGTCTAAATGAAAAGTTTACCTGAAAATGCTTCCAGCACTCTGGCTGAACTAATAAGATAAGATTCCCATTTCAGTGCCTTCCAGAATTACAGTTGGCATCAGCATTTCCCAATTTAAATTATGGTCTAAGTGGTCACTTCTCCCATCTGCGCTCTCTGGCTTTATTAATGCCGTTTTGGATACAACATTTGGGGCCTTAGTTCTTCAATAAATGATTTCTGCCCAAACGAACCAACCGATTCATAATCTGCCAAGCCAGGAAGCTCAGTCAGTGGGCATCTTTCTTTCTCAGGTCTTCCATTTCCTAAATGGTCAACTGGGAGACTCAAAAAGTAACCACACCTTTGGAACTTCATAGATGTAAACCTTAGCTTCCCCAACCTTGGGCAACACAAAGAAGAAAATGTAAGCGGGGAGATTCAAGAAAGCCACGCAATTGAAGTTGGTTTTCATGCCACCTCATGTTTGATTAAAAACCCCACTATACTAATTAGACTGTCTCATTTGAGATTTACTGATCTAAACTATGCAAAGATTTAAGTTTAAGGTGTAGACTGGGCCTTGTTTTGAATGAACCTACCAGCAGTTACACTGAGACTCCATTGGCCTTGTTAAGGTGTTTCCATCCATTGATCCTCTAAACAACTCTCTCATTTCAGCAGATATTACCTGTGCTGGAACATGTAATAAAAATTGTGTGATCAGAAAATGAAATGTTTATTGAGATTCGAGGATAGATTATTTAACTCAAGGTTTGCCTTATCTTTCATCAGAACTGAGAGTCAAAAATAGAAAAATCAATGTCAGAGAATAAAGCCAAGATTCTATAAACCAGAAAATCAAACAAGAAAGCACACACTAATAAGAGAACATTTGTTACCCAATCTGGGATACGGTTACTTCTCAGTCTGGGTCTCGTCTCTGAGTTATGCATATTTTCTGTTTTGTTATCATTCCAGTTCATTTTGAATTGTTCTGCCATTCTTCCATTCCTTATGTTTTGAAGGTGGAACCTCAGGAGGCGGGGCCACCCTGTGAATGGCTGTGTCAGGAACACAGGGAAGGCTTTGATAATTTCTAGATTCCATGCAAACTTTGTTTAAGTAGTAAGAGTGTGCTACACACTTACCTTGAAAGGTGGGGGGGCCATTAAGCATTGTGAGGGATGGCTGGCCATTAACCCGGCCAGTACCCCCAGACCGCTAGATGGAGCCCTCCCTGTAGCATGGAAGTGCCCCGAAGACCAGCAAGGAATTATGGACAATGGAGTTTTTATTCCCAACCCTGCTGGACACCGTGGGGCCCACCAGAGGACGCTGCAGTGAGGTTCAAGGACTCTTACGTGCCCTATAACCCGGAAGTGCGTCATGATCACATGACAAGAAGAAACGACGTGCTTCCGAGTTGAGGAAAAGGACTTTTACCCTGACCCGGAAGTTATAAGGACTTGTGGATTGTTGGACAGGAACACCTCCGGGTCAGGGGGTATAAAAGGACTGTGGGAAAGCCCAGACACTGAGCTGAGTTGGGAGGCAGGGTGGCTAAGCGTCTGGGAGAGTGGAGGATTGGTTATTGTTATTTGATTATTAATTTGTTATTGAGTATAGTGGAGTGGTGGTGCTTTGTGCACATTATTATTATAATAAATTCAATATTTGGACTTTTATCTGGTGTCTGACATCTGGTCTGAGGGTTCAAGGGGTCACGGAGACCTTAATCTGTCACAGCATACAGTGGTGCAGCTGGGAAATAGCACGCAATCGAGAGAAGTGGTAGCGTAGCAATGGATGGCCCATTCATTATCTCATACCGCAGAGAAAAGCAGGCAGCTGTAGTAGAAGGAACACTTTATTACAATATGTCAACAGTCAGTAATAGCGTAAGTGAGAAAGGGCCCGGGGTGAAATAGTTACCTGTATTGGCTTACCGGACCGGAGATCGGGAGACGACTTCAGGGCGGACACATGAGTGAGTGAAGGACCTTAAAGAGAGACAAGTGTTGAGTTCTGGTACAGGCACATGGGTGTTACTAGTGGTGCTGCGTAATCTAGGACTGGTGGGGACTTGACTGGAGAAAGTGCTGGATTGGTCATGTGAACCCCGCTAGGTTTAAGAGGCAGGAAGTTTTACATTTAGAGCGACCAGCAGGAGTGTAAGGGTGAACGTACGAGAGGAGAGAAGGAAGCAGAGACAGAGAGCTGCAGCAGAGACCCAGAAGCCCAAGGGTGACCAAGAGGTGTTGTTTGAAGAGTGAGGAGCTCTGGGATGTCTTTTCTTCTTTGGATACTTTTTTCTTTTTCTCGAATTCATGATTTTTTTTAGAAGAATAAAAGAATTGTTTCTTTCTCTTTTTGTAAATGTTTCTTGATTTTTTTATATGAACACTACAAATAAAGGACTCGCTATTTCACTTGTATTTTGTTGTCTGTGTCTCAATCATTGATTAATCTCAGCTCATGAACTGCAAGACAGCCAGGGTTCAAGGTCATGCAAGAGAGTGTCTGAGGGTGGGAAGACACAGGGTTCCCTGATGTCCCTGCTGCCAGGCCCTCCTTCTATTTTAATGCTGACGTTAGAGAGAAGGATTCAGCAGTGGATCATTGAGTTTGCGGAGTTCCTTGTGGGCATTGCTTTCTTTGGAATTTTTGGTTTTATTTGATTTTTTACTTACTGATTTTGAATTGAGTATTGGGACTTGTTTGCATTGGATTGCCTTTTAGGTAAATTCCTTCTTGGCCTTTTTGCTATTGTCTAATTTTGCCAAATACTTAATTTATAAAGATCCATCTTGTCTCAATAAGCCAGATGTTTTGTGTTCACCCATAAGGAATTTTTCATTTGTTTTGGGACTTTCATTCCACTTTGAACTTTCAAAGCCAGCTTCCCATTTCAGGGCCTGCCTAGGCCGAAGCCTGCAACTCCCAGCAGTCTATGCAGTGGCTATGATTGGATTTCTGTCGAGGGTGCAGGGGCTGTTGGGGTCAGAAGGAGGTCAGCGTGACTTCTAAAAAGGGGCCGGTGACCAAAAAGAGAGGAGGTGTTTTTTGTAATTGGTGTTCCATGAAGTTCCTGTTTGTCTGCCTTCTGTTGGGTAACCTGTACTTATTCATTTTGACCTGGATCATTTCGTTGTTGGGGTCTGGATTGTCTGCCATTTGCCTGTATATATGAGGGCTGTAAGTGGATTCTTGATATACCTGAACCCGTCCACCCATCTTCACCATTTCAGGAACTACTGGCAGTTCTATCTTTACATTCCCATTCAACATGCAAATGTCTGGACTACCTAATCTCATCATTATATTTCATCTGTTGCCATTTTTCACGGACTTTGCTGTATGCGTTTTGTTTGTGCTTTGTGTATTTAATGTAATATCACCGTAAGGGGAACAGGGGTGGTATTTTTGTTTTCATTATTAGTGTTAATACATTCTTTATTTGCTATTTTATTTCCATTGGTTTTTTGTCTCTGTTTGTGAGTACGTGCGGGTCGGGCCAAGGCTTGGTGCGTCCCTGGAATCTCCACCATAAAAATAAATAAATCACCATCTACTCAATGGTGTGAATCTTAGCGGCACCAGACCGCTACAAGCTGCCTGTTGTATGCGTAGTTTGGGCAGCCTGATGAAGATCCTGGCCTGCTTCGTGACACGTAGTAGATGCCTCACATTTCTCCCACAATGTCTGTGACAACCAGTTCACAACGGATACCAGAAAGTGTATGGAGCCGACTTTTATATAATTGGCAAAAAAACGACACATGATACGAAACCCTGGACCTCACCAAAAGCAACCGCTACAACAATACTGCACAAATTGGAAACATCCATGGGGAAACCACAGTACATGATGCAAAGTCATAAATGTGACTTTGTGAAAAATACTCAAATGTGGCACTTGGTGCCACGGCCCACCTGCCAAGTTGTTTTGCCTGCCTAAAGAAAAGTCATCCCAGATGGAGGATCACAGGAATCATGGGAAAGAGGGGTCCTTTCATCGGATTGGCTGGCCCAGCACTGTTTCAGCCGTGGAATGGCCAAATGGGGGAGACAGCTTGAAGGATGAGGTCTCCAGAACTCTACACAAATCCAAATCTTATTATGGGATATATCATCTACTGTTAAATTCTGCTCTGTACTTCTAAAATGTATATTTTTTATTTCTTACTATATTGAGGAATTGTTCTGTTCTGTGTACTGCATTGTATTGCATTGACCCCCTTCTTTTGACACCCACTGCACACCCAACCTGACTGGAAAGGGGTCTCTCTTTGAATTGCCTTTCCCAAGGTTTCTTTCATTTTTTCCCTACAAGGTTTTTTTTGGGAGTTTTTCCTTGTCTTCCTAGAGAGTCAAGGCTGGGGGGCTGTCAAGAGGTAGGGCCTGTTAAAGCCCATTGCGGTACTTCCTGTGTGATTTTGGGCTATACAAAAATAAACTGTAAACTGTATTTTCATATTTCAAAATTCAATACAGCAAAATTTGGTCTCATGCCGACTAATTATTCTACACCATAATAGTGTTAAATTAATCACCACTTGAAAGATACCAAACTTCTCCTTTAAGTAAAATTTGTAGAAATGCCAGACAGATAGTGTAGGCTTACAGTATGGGAGCTTTTGTTAATAAAAAAGCCCAAATATGTCCGACGGCAAAGGAAAAGCTAGTCTTCACTTTGAGGTTGGAGACTTTAAGCTGAAGACACACACACACACACACACACACACACACACACACACACACATTTCATTTCAATACATCAGATCCTCTAAATATTTGAACAGCTTTTCCATCCCTTTGGTCTCCAAGAAATAACAGATATACCTACCGTTGGAACAACATGAATCCTAAGTGACTGGCAGTCAAGACAAGTAAGCAGTTTTCAAGCGATGATTTACAGATAAGGTCAGGAGTGTTTCTCTTCTCTTCTTTTTTTTCCGCTCTTTCTCATCCTCTGCAGCCTCGTCCCTTCTGTCTGTACGGCTCTGCAATGCACACAATTTTAATGCCTAACTCGACTGGCTTTTCATTCTCTATTAAAATTTAAGAAGACTGGTTTGAAAGTCACCCACAACTACATCCAACTTTTAGTTTTTAATCTTCCTTTGATTCTGATCACAGTCCCTTTTTGCAATATGATCAAAATATTCATTATAAAAATGTAAAATGTCGAATGAATATGAAATTAAACGAATCAAAATTCAAACAACATCTATCAGTCTGTCTATCTTCTCCAGTTCAGGGTCAATGGCAGTATGTGGAGTAGATACTTATAAAAAATATTATTATTGCTAACTACATGTATTAATTATTTTATTCATTCACTCAAACAAGTCTATTTTCTTTTATTATCCCAGACAAATGAATGAATAAATGAATCTCTCTTTTCTCATCTCCCAACTTTTGAAACAGCTACAGAAGTGTTGGAATAAATTAATTGACAAATATATCAGATATACTTTTATTTGTACCTAAGGGGAAATTAATGCTTTACAGAAGCTCACTTGGACTTTGGACCTTTTGCAGAGATATCAGGAGGTCACACACCGCTTTCCAGTGACCTCATGACCCCCCCCCCCCAAGCTCTTCGTCTACTGACTTCATAGGAAGAGTCACCTAAGACATGAATGTCACTGCCTAGTTAACATCTTCATAATCTGGACTGCCAGTGAGAAGGACCTCCTCCGTTTTCATAATGAATATAATTCTTTTCATCCCCACATAAAGCTGACGCTGAATTACTCGAAAAAAGAAGTCAGCTTCCTTGACACCATCGTTCAACTGAAAGACAACACCCTTGTAACTTCTGTTTTTCACAAACCAACAGACAGGCGGACCTACCTAGCTATATAAATGCAAAGAATTATTATTATCAAGTGATAGCTTCCACCCCAAGCATATAAGGTGCTCCATTATTTTACAATATTATCGTATTTGCTCAGACCCAACAGACTGGGATCACCAACTGCAGGAGCTCAGACAAGATTTCTTCAGACAAGGTTATACCCCCAAAACAACAGACACTCAAATAAGAAGAGCTACTGCCATACCCAGAGACAACCTTCTGGAATATAAAAACAAAGACAACAAGAACCACATCCCGCTTGTTGTCACCTACAACCCACATCTTGAAGCATTTCGAAAAATTATAAAAGAACTTCAGCCAATGTGAAACAATGACCAAACACTGAAAAATGTATTTCCTGAACCTCCTCTCCTGGCATACAGACAACCACCAAACCTTCAGCAACTAATTGTCCGAAGCTCCCTTAGTGAACCAACAGAAAATGGCACATCTCCCTGCCTACATGTAATGCCCACATTTATAAAACAGACCGTATAGTTATACCACACTGCCGACTAGAACATCACATAAAGGGATCATTTTCCTGCAGATCATCTAATGTGGTCTACCTAATTCCTGCATGAAATGTTCTGACACTGCACTCTATGTGGGAAAAACTGGACAAACATTCCACCAGAGAATGAATTTACACAGGTTCCACATTAAACGTGGCAACACAAATGTTCCTGTAGTGGCCCACTTCAACATCCATGGACAATGTGAGAGGGTCTTTAAAGTCACAGTGCTTATGGGCAACTTCAGAACACAGCAAGAGAGAAAAGAATGAGAAGTTAAACTCATGCTAAAATGTAACACATTGCAACATGGTTTGAATGGAGACAAGAGTTTTATGGCCAGGTATGAGGATTGTTTGCATCTCTCAGACTGACACAGACAACCTGACTACAGTCCCAGATTGTATTGAAAAACTCATCAGAAATGTCAAAAGACTTTGTTGGACCGTTATCTTATCCAAATATCTTGGCCATACATTGTTCTTCTCTCTTGTTAAATGAACCTTAGCCTGAAGGAGTCTATTCATTTTTTTACATTTAAGATTTCTCACTTAAAGATTTACCAATGTTGTTTCTTGTCCTAGAGTGTGTATATAAACACAGGGAACTCCAGTCTCTGTATTACAACTTGCCTGAAGAAGGGGCCTCAGTTGCCTCCAAAGCTTTGCATTTTGTAATCTTTTCAGTTAGCCAATAAAAGGTGTCATTTTGCTTGACTTTTCACTACTGCCTAGTTAAGTAAACCTCTCAACGAAGTCGACACTCTCTCCATAAAGAGACACACTGCTGATGGCCGTGCCCAAGAGGTCATTAAAGGTCTGAATCTTTGGTTTTTATCAGAACACTCGCAGGCCCAGACACTCAGACTCCTCACTCAGTGTCTCGAGACCCCCAATCAGAGCCTCCATTGACTCCATGAAGATCACAACATCTTCAGCAAAGTCACGATCAGTGAAACTCTCTTCACCAACAGATGCCCCACAGCCACTGGACCCCACAACCCTCCCCAACATCCAGTCCATGCAAGCACTGAACAGAGTAGGAGCAGCTAATGTGTGGTGAGTGTACTGGTGTAAAATGGTTGCCGTTGCATCATCCAGGTGGATGCTACATGTTGGTGGTGTTTAAAGTGGCTCCCCACTCACTGAAGCACTTTGAATAGTGAGAAAAGCACTATATAAATGTAAAGAATTATTATTATTATTATTATTATTAACATTTCAGTGCAGCAGATACAGCTTGCTGTGTCCACAAAAGGAATGATCCCATTGTTGTATTGATACATTTAAAAATGCATTTTATTAAAAATGTTTTTTCAGTTGATCTACGTTCCTACCCTCACCTATGGTCATGAGCTATGGGTATTGACCGAAAGAACGAGATCGCGACTACAAGTGGCTGAAATGAGTTTCCTCCGCAGAGTGTCTGGGCTCTCCCTTAAAGATAGGGTGAGAAGCTCAGTCATCCGGGAGGGGCTCAGAGTAGAGCCGCTGCTCCTCCGCATCGAGAGGAGTCAGATGAGGTGGCTCGGGCATCTGATCAGGATGCCTCCTGGACGTCTCCCTGGTGAGGTGTTCCGGGCACGTCCAACTTGGAGGAGGCCCCAAGGAGGATCCAGGACACGCTGGAGGGGCTATGTCTTTCGGCTGGCCTGGGAACACCTCAGCTAGAAGAAGTGGACGGGGAGAGGGAAGTCTGGGCATCTCTGCTCAAGCTGCTGCCCCCGCGACCCGACCTCAGATAAGCGGAAGAGGATGGATGGATGGATGGATGGATGGATGGATGGATGGATGTTTTTTCAACAAATTTCTAAACACTGGCACACATATAACTTCACTCACCCATCCATCCATCTGACCTTTTCTAACCTGCTTATGCAGCTCAATGTTGTGGTGCCAATCCCAACAGCACTGGAAACAAGGCAGGAAGCAACAGATGTAGCGCTCAATAAAGTGACAGCTGCTGTGATAAGAAATGATTGAAATGTTAAATGAATTAATAACACTTTAGTAGATCAGCTGAACTCCAAGAGGCGGAGCCACCATGATGTCACTAGTGTGGCTCCACCTTCAGCCTTTATATTGAGTGCTGAGGAGATTTCTTAATCTATGGGGCGGGTCCCATTTTGGGTCACGTGATGTCTGAAATTGATCCCATTGTTGTACTGATACAATTAAAAATGCATTTTATTAAAGATGTATTTTCAACAAATTTCTAAACACTGGCACACATATAACTTCACTCACCCATCTATCCATCTATCTGACCTTTTCTAACCTGCTTATGCAGCTCAATGTTGTGGTGCCAATCCCAACAGCACTGGAAGCAAGGCAGGAAGCAACAGACATAGCACTCAATAAAGTGACAGCTGCTGTGATAAGAAATGATTGAAATGTTAAATGAATTAATAACGCTTTAGTAGATCCGCTGTATTCACAGTGCACTACCCACCGTTAATGCCTAATTATAATGGTCTTCTTCTCCTGTACTATGTTCAGACAATTTCATTTTGAACTCTTTCTCAAATTCTCCACCCCAAGTCAATTACATACTACAGAGGATGATTCTTGCGCAGTATTTTGTAAGCTCGGCTGCTTGTGTGAAGGTTAAGACCAGCTCCTGCTGCCTTCCCAGATACGCTCTCAAAAGCGAAGGGGTGAGGCACAGCTGGAAGACACACAAGACAGACATCCAGAGCGGGGCTTAAACGAGGCCCCCAGCCTTCCTGCAGCATATGTTTGCACTGTTCCTCAACAGTCACTAACTATGAGGCATGTACTCTACTGAAATAATCTTTTAACTTCCACATGGACGGTCTTTGGTGACAAAAGGGCAAAAACACTTGCAGCATCTGCTGCATAACTAAAGAGATGTGTCCAGCGGCAGGAGAAATCTATTACAAGCAAGATGCCAAATCCGCTGTCTTCTGCCGTATCTCTCATGGGCAATGTGCAGAGTGCACTGGCAACTCTGGGGCTGCTGATTATATCGAGAGAATATTCTATGAACATTAACATTCTATTAAAATTTAGGGCATAATCTGAAATAACGTTTTCCATTTGCTTAACTTATGTGAAGAAAAGATTTTTCAGCCTGTACGATGTCATCTTGTGCTTTTCACTGATGTCCCTTAAATGCGCAAAGGAAGGAAACATAATTATATAAATTCAGTATATTTAAAGAAATTTGCCTGTATTATACATTTATGTTAGTGTCTTGCAAAGTGTTGGGATGCAGCTGGGTCTGCCCCTTTATTAACTCTTTCAGGGTGGATGTCGACTTTTGTTGAAATTCAGGGGTCCTCTAACGACAAGAATGAATGATATGTCACATCTAGCGGTCCTCTAACGCTAGTCGGTTGTAAATGGCGACAAAACTCACTGTTACATTTTAGTTCGACTCTCGTTGCTAGAAGGAAAGTCAGCGTCGTTGATTTGACCTCGACATCCTGCGTGTCTATGAGTAGAGAAGAGTAAAGAACCTCTAATATGGCATCGACATCCGGCCAGAGACCAAAGCGATCACGTAAAACCAAATACTCTTTGGGCGGCGTTCTGTGTGTTATCGCTGAATGAGACTCTGACTTGTCAGACTCGGGTTTTGATGCAAGTGATCTGAAGATGGAGATGGAAAACGAAACTGATGCACCTCCATCAGCTGATTGTGGTGCAGAACACGTTTGTGTAGCTGAAGCGCATACAGCAATGTTTTCCTGGGAAGACCGCCACTTACGATGACAAGAGGTACAAACCAGATTGTGTCGCACTACGACTGCCACCGCCACCCACCCATTGCACAAAAACAGCCAGCCCACCGTATATTCCTGCTGACCACCGAAAGATCGGATAGATTCCCGCAGCAGCCATAGATGTTTTTTGTTTGAAACCATTGCTTTGTGTAGTTTTCAGCCCTCAAAGAGTTAACAAAATAAACAAGTGCTCAAAGGTGCTAAGATAAATATAAATCACCTCTATGGCTATGTTAACAGAAGTTCTCCTCATCATCAAAAACGTAGAGAGCTCTGTGCACGTCAAAGGTTTAGGCTCAAATGGGACGCTGTCATTCGGGGGAGTATCCCTTTTATAGCAATCCCGCTGGAACGGTTGTGGTCAGTTAACGTCAGGTTGCATCTTCTCTGGGCTAAGGATGACTAAAATATACAAGTCTGTTAACTCCAGTGCCCCCTCTTGCCCCGGCGGAGTATTACATATCTAATCTAAGTCCTAAAGTCCTAAGTCCTAAAATGAGGAGGTGCCGCACCAACAGGTTATCCAGCCCGTGAAGATGGACACCACTGCCTTCCTTGGGAAGTTGATGATCACAGAAGGAGACATCCGGGATTCCCTCAGATGCGTGGGTGAGCCCCTGTGGACGACAGTTAAGATGTGCTATGCCTGTAAATGTGCAGCAGATACAATCAAAGATTAATATGTCACTGTGATTTATGATTTAGTTGACAATGCAGACATATATGAAAGGTTTTGCTGTATTTCTATAATTTATACATGGATTTAGCCTTCAGGAAATACACAAATGTAAACATATTTTAGCCTATACTAAGGATATGGCACAATATATAAGCTGCAGAACATGATTACTTTTTTAATGCATACATCCAAAAAGAAACTACAAAATTAAATTAGACCTGAAGGCCTAGCACATGTTTCCTGTCTAATTCTTACAAAGAGGCAGAGCTGGAAAAGAGGTGTATTTGGAGATGTATCACATATTGGGAAAATATAAGTAATATGTGAATAAGATGATGAAATGAGAGAGCCACCACACCAAGCTGCTTGTGTCTTTAGAGTCATCTTGTATTAATATCTGAGTGCCACCATCTTTTCTGCAATCCAGAAGAATTGAAAAGCCAAGACAATTCAGTGACACACGAGAAACTTGCCCATATTTTTGTTGCACCAGAGACTCTTATTTTAAGGATGGTTGTTATGTTTTTTCCCTTTTTTGTGTTGTTTTAAAATTATTATTTGTCATTTAGTTTTGGTTATGTTTATTTTATTTAAGTACTCTGTATTTAATTTGTTTGAATAAGTCCTTTGTGTTTTGTGGATGAAACTCCAAGAGGCAGAGCAACCGTGTTGTCACTAGTGTGGGTCCACCCTCATCCTTTATATTGAGGTGGTGGTCCCAGCTGAGCATCATTGAGTGCTGAGGAGCACATTGTTTGTGAGTGTTGTATCTCAGTGTTTCTAAATCTATGGGTCGGGTCCCATTTTGGGTCGCTAAATCTTGAATTAAAATTGTGCTGAATGAGAAAGGGTCACAAATTGTTTGCAGCAAGCCTTGTGAGGGGGAATCAAACCCCCCTGGGATGACAATTTGCGGCGATTCTCCAAGGGAAATGAGGCGATGATTGAACACTCTTCTGTGGCCATCACGGGTCACGAAGACACTCAAAAGGCAAAATTGGGTGACAAGAAAAAACAAAGGATTAAGAACCACTATTGTATCGCATTAATTCTTGTTTCTAAGCTTTTGCTTCAGTTTTTGTTTTTCAATTTATGGCTCAAGGATTCGACTTGTTTGTATTGGATGGCCTTTTTATGTTTATGTTTGCCCCTATTTTGCCTTTCTTTGATTTTTGATTATTTTCTGAATAAATTCCTAATATAAAAAGATTCTTCTTGGCCTGACCTTTCAAGCTAGAGGTTTTTATGGTTTCCTCTCCAATGGTATCCTGACAGCAAACTGACAGGTAAATGTTTTGCGAGGAACCGCAGGAGATGCACGTGAGAAAACAAAAAGGCATAAAATTACAATAAGAACAGAAAGCCAAGACGTGAGATAAAATTGAGGTCAAAAGAACATGAGAAAACTCAGAGAAAGGCCTTTTGAAAGAGCTTTGGTATCTGCATATTGGACAAGGACCCCTTAGCTGTCCGTTTATCACATTGTGTCGATTACAAACACATTACAACCTCTGAGACTACGTGGGGAAGTGGACCTAATGGCAGCAACTCAAAATGGCGGTGATAAGGACCTAAAATGGTGTCCGAGATGTTGCAAAAACAAAACTTAGAAGTTAAACCATACAGAGTAAACAAAGGAAGGAACCTTCAATTCAAATGCTAAATAATATTATTAAAGTATTTTTGTGTATGTGGGACATATAAAAAAACATATAAAAACCCTGTGCTCCATTTTTAGGATGAAGTAAGCCGTAAAGCCTACTTTGTAAGTTTGGGGTCAAGCTGCCTAGGATATGGCCTGTCTCAATGCAGGCTGGGGAAGGTCCTACTCTGAAATGCTCCTTTTTTGAGGCTTACCCCCTTTTTGTCATTTTGTGTTGCTGCATCCTAACAGTGATAATAAAATAATCTGTTTGTCTGTACAACTTTTTGTTACAAGTTAAACTAGTATTTAAAACCAAGGTAAGTACTTTATTACTGTAATGTTTTCATGATTTGTCTGATCTGAGGTGATCTGATATGAAAACGCAAAAAAGGTTTTGGCAAACTTGGCGAAATGAATTGAAGTCAACGAGGAAGGAGAAACTGAACTAGTTTTGAGTGAATTATAATTGTGCAGCGGTCTTTTACGTATCCTTGAGGACTTGGGAAGGATCTTTCAACTAAGCTGTACTAATAATGTGACCTGAGCTGTAAAGCAACAGTGTTAACCACGGCACTACTATGCTTCCTTCAGATAAAATTATACTCTGAGCCCTTTATCTCTGTCTGTGTATCCTGTGCTCCTATCACTATGACTAAGACCCACGGAGACTGTGATGCAAGGGATCAGTGTTATATAACAATTTATTTCTTGTGTAGCTCAAATCACACAAGCAATGCCTCAATGGGCTTTAACAGGCCCCGTTCTTTGAGAGCCCCCAGCCTTGCCTCTCTAAGAAGACAAGAAAAAAACCTTGTGGGGAAAAATGGAAGAAATTACCTTAGGGGGGCTATCCCCATCACTACCTGATCTGCGCTACATTGTGAGCTGCATAATATACTTAACCACAGTATTGAAAACACAAAATGCAATGAATCTATGTAAAACAGCAAAGATTTTTCATACTATTCTCTTTATGGCCAGCTAATATACTCCTCAAATGTAAATACAGTAGGCAAGCGTGAAAGATCTGCATGTGCGTAACACAAATTAAGCCGAGAGCCCAGATCAGGTACCTGCTACAGCTCTGTGATGTCATGCTGGCCTCGCAAAGCATCATGGGGCGCTGTGTGAAAATAAAAAAGGTTAGCCTTTGTTGGCATATTTTCTGGGAGAAGTTTGTTGAACAAGACCTTCAGCAAACCTATTGAATTCACTGTAAAACAATGAATGTCGTTGATCAGCGCTAGCTGCTGATTGTGTTGAGTTTAAGTTTTGGTTGAACATTCTACCAAAGTCAGAGCTTCTCAGAGCTTTATATGTGAGTACGTGTGTGTGTGTGTGTGTGATTGTTTTTGTGCCCTGTGACTGCTGCACTTTCCACAGTTGGATCCTACCTTGCGTCTGATGCTTCTGGGACAGACTTTTGCCTACAGAGAGCCTGAATTGAATTAATAGGTTGAGAATGTTATACTATTTTTAGTGGAGGGTAATTATGAGTGTATGTGTTTGTAAAGAGGTAGAAATCATTTACAATTTTCTTTACCACATTGTAAAATGCAGCGGGCGAGGAACAAGTTTACAGATCCTTAATGTGAACCACAGTATCGAACTTGAAGTTTCACACGTCCTCTAGTCACATCACAACGGTAGCTTAGGCACCACATTTATTTATCGGTTTGTTTCAAGTCTTTCACATCCATATCATCCTAAATGTGTATTTTTTTGTTGTTGTTATTGTATGAGCGTAGAGTGTGTAGGAGGCGTTACAGAAGGAGCCAGCAAGAAGAAAAGGAGTCAGCGTAAGGTTTTGAAAAGGTCATGGGTGGGAGGCAAGTTGTCAGAAGTTGCTCAAGCAAAAGGCATAAACAAGGGTGAATCAACAGTTATTTATTTATATTTTGTATTTCTTTCTTTTACTTGTTGTTACTACTTTAACCTGCCCTCAGCGGATATGCCTGAGATATTGAAGAAGCAGATGGCCTCTCCTATGGACAGGGATAGACTGGCCATCAGTACTACTGGGACAACTCCTTGTGTGTTGCTCTCTCCGTGGGCTGTGCTGTCAGCCACAAGCTGTCTGTTATGTTTCAGCTTGAGATTGTGTTCAGTTTCTAGTGTTTTTATAGAGTAAAGCCAAGCAAAATGACACCTTTTATTGGCTAACTAGAAAGATTACAATATGCAAGCTTTCGAGGCAACTCAGGCCCCTTCTTCAGGCAAGATGTAATCACAGTGTTTTTGTTAAATCTGAAACATTATTTTCCATGTATTTTTGTGTCTACTGTTGGTTTGGCTTGTTAGGTTGTAATTATGTATTTTCCCTTTAAATGTACATTCATTCCTTCTGTGGGTGATACCCCAGGAGGCAGGGCCACCTTGAAGTCACCACTGATTATTTAACACGAGGTAAAGAAGATCTGAGACACTGATGCATTGACGTCATCTGGAGTCGTTTGTAGTAAAGTGAGGTCTGTGGCTCATTGCCTTTTAAAATAAATAATCGCTGCACTCGCAGCTTAAAGAGGGTCATGGTAATGTGGCTGGAGCGGTTCTCAGTCGCAATGTGGTGCGGGCATTTCCTCACTTAAGTGCACAGGTGAGGAATCGTCCATGTCCATAATTGATGCTGGGAGCTGCTAATCGCCACACCTGTGCCACGTCCCCACGTATAAAATGAGAAGCGCGAGTGTGAGTGGGGAAAAATGGGGGCCAAAAGGAACGAGAAAAGGAACAGAGGTTAAAAGGCGGCTGAAGAGCAGTCTTGGTGAGGATGATCTGGCCACCTAGAGGGGAAAGGCAGCACGAACAGGGGCCCCACAAAGGAGTGTAGGTTGTTGCACTCTAGGGGCCGGTTCGCCCAACTGATCATTGGTGTGGAAGTGGTGCGAGCATGGCGGATGACCTCCCCTGGGATCCAAGCTACGACTGCATGAAGGATGATGGGAAGAGTGCCGACCTCGGACAGTCTAGCTGAGCTGTGAGGAGGCAGCCAAGACGGGCGTCAGGGGATGAAATTCGTGCCTGCTGAGTCTCCTCTGGCTATGCGAGTTATGGGTGAGCCGGGGAGATGAAGAAGGAGGTGGGCTGAGATCTGAAGGAGCCAGTGACTGCATTTTTAATCTTTGTTTTTAATGGATTTATTTATTGTATTTTTATCCCCCACTATTCACTTGTTTATATGGATTTATTTATGGATTTTTTGAGCACTGCACCGTGGACGCTGTTTTTGGTTTTATTTTGATACTTTTAAATAAAAGCACGGAACACTTTTTACACCATCCCCTTGCTCCACGTGTGGTTTGTCCCCATCTGTCAGCTTGTTTGGTCATAACTATCGACGGTGTTGGGTTCGAGAAGCTCCCAAATGTGAAGAGGGAGCATGGAGAGGACCCGAATCGTTGCTTCATTTGTATGTAATGTTTTGTCTTTGGCATTAATGTTTGTTTTTATATTTTCAGTGGGTCAAATGTTTACACACACAGTCACCAAGTCCGTTTAAAATGACACAAATTGATGTCATGACCTTAAGAAGCCTGGGAATGACAAAATGTCTTAACTGAATGAAGTGGAAGTGCACCTACTGTATAACTGCATTTAAGGGCCAACCTATAGAGCCAGTGCCTCGTTGCCTATTGACACCATGGGAAAATCCAAACAGCTCAGCCAAGATCTCAGAAGACAAACTTTGGACTTCTACATGTCCAGTTTCTCCTTAGGAGCAACTTCCAAACAACTGCATGCAAATACAAATATCTAGAGACCACACAGACACTGCATCACTCAATTAACTCCAAGGCATGAACAAAACTGGTTGAGAAAAGAACCCCAAGGTACCAAAAAAAGAACTGATGAAGGAGTTGGAGGCATTTGGCTCCAAAGTATCTACATCCATCATTAAGAGTGTCCTCCATTGCCATGGATGGAACAGCCATCATGCAAGAAAGAAGACCCTACTCCAAGACCAACGGACTGAAGTTCTGCATGAGGTCACCAGGACAAAGACCTGACCTTTTAGAAGAGTGTTCTGTGGTCAAATGAAACAAAAACTGAACTGTTTGGCCATGATGATCAGCACTATGTATGGAGGAAGAAGGGTGTGGGGCTTTTAAGCCAAAGAACATTTATCCCAACTGTGAGGTATGGGGATGGCAGCATCATATAGTCAGGATAAAGGGACTGAGGCACATCAGGAAATAGGTGGGATCATGAGAGAGGAGGATTATCTAGACATTCTGAAGCAACACCTCGAGATTTCAATCAGAAAGTAAAAATTTTGGTGGAAAATTTGACTTTCAGTATGACAAGGATGCTAAGCACACCTCCAAAGGAGGAGAGCGGAGAGGTTAGGAGCATGCACTGCTACAGCACATTGCTGCACTCACCACATGACAAACCATATTAGTATCCTAGATTAGGACCTGAGTGCCAGCCATGCAATGGGTGACACCTCAGCACCACACTAGTTCAGATGGAATAGAACTGTGTAAGGTTTTTTTTTACGGTGGGGTAACAAAATAGCTTAAAGACAGAGTGAATGTATTGAAGCGGCCATCACAAAGCCCAGACATGAGTATAGAAGACAATTTATGGGCTGAACTGAAAAAGCGAGTCCAAGCAAGGAGGCCTACAAATCAAACTGACTTACTGTCAGGAGGAATGGGCAAAAATTCCTCCCACGTACTGTAAGAAGATTATGGAAGGTGACCCTAAGTGTTTGATTCAAGTTAAGGAATTTAAAAGCAATGTCACCAAGTATGAAGAAAGTGTAGGCAGACGTATGATGCAAAATCTGATATAGTAAAGGCTGAAATAAGCTATTAATTTGACATTGCCACTTATAGAGATAAGGTAGATACCCAAGTTAACCTGGGGAATGATATGGTGACATGAAGTTGGTGGAGGTGTGAAAGTCTTCAGCATTGGTCGATGTGAGCTTTTGGCCTCAATTGTTGGTCAGAAAAATTGATGAATAGATGACTGGAAAGTTGTGTGTCGGATGTTTGTTGTTAAATAGCAAAGCACACCCATGTGCGACATTTTGGTGACTGTTTTGTCTTGGCAGACTTCTATATTACTCTACTTCCCCCTTTTGTATTCTTTGATGTGTAGCCTTTTTCAGAATGCCTCAAATCCATTAGACTTACCACTGTGTATAAGGTACTGTACTTTATAACTTCTACATTTATAACCTCAGGCAATTATATAGAGTAAAAGACAAGCAGGAGTTAAGTTTACTTGTAACTTTAAATATTGTATTATTGATAATATTTGTAAAATAATAACGATAAGCAAAGTACATTGTGAATATTGGCAACCATGTGGTGTAGTGGGTCAACATCTCACGTCAAAAAGGCCACTTGTTAAATAAATAATTGCCACACTCGCAGCTTAGAGGTGGGACGTGGTATGTGTGGCCGAGCGGTTCCTGGGTGATGCGTGATGCGGATGGTCCTCACTTAAGTGCACAGGTGAGGAGTCGTCCGCATCCGTAACTGGCGCCGGGAGCTTCTAATTGCCACATCTGATTCATATCCCTGTAATAAATAGAAGCATGCGGTGGCTAGGAAGGGAAAAAAAGAAAAGGAAAAGACAAATAGAGGTTGCAGGAGAAGAAGGCTGGAAGCAGGTAGAGGAAAGCCGGTGCAGGAGAGCGAGAGCGAGCTGTGCAGCTGGGCAGTGAGCCTGGGTGTTTGGCCGGCACCCCGGGAGCAGTAGATTATGTTCGCTCCTGCTGAGCAATGTAGTGAGGAGCGGGAGTGACCGGAAGGAGGATGGCTCGCTGCATATGGCCAAGAAGGCAGCGGGAGTCGAGACTTGGGATGTGAAAGCCCCAGCGTGAGCGCCCTGGTTGCTCGGGAGCCCAAGTCATGGTTTGGTGAAGCCTACTGGAGCCAGGGATCGGTGAGGTGAACAGACCAGCAGGAGAAGGTAGAAAGCAGGTCAGCTGCAGGTAGGGTGGCTCCCCTGGTGCATAGCCTGGGCGGGAGAAGAAGGGGAGTCACCAGTAAAAGAAAGGCACCGGATTTTTTTTAGAAAGACTGTTTCCAGCCATTATTTTAACCTCGGGTTTTAAAGGATTTTTTTTTTTTCTAATGAATTTTAACCTCCAGAATTTCACCTCTGTTTTAATGAATTATTTATTTAATGACGTATATTTAAAGCACTGCACTATTTATTTGAACACTGTTTTGTTTTGTTGGTTTTAATAAAAGCACTTTGCTCTTTTTGTACCATCCCCTTGCTTTGCTGTGTTTCGAGTTCAAGAGCTCCCAGAAGCTGAATGGGAGCATGGAATAGAACCCGCATCATCACAAACCATACAACCTGATAAATGGTGATGTGTAGTTTCAGGCAGCACACAGACTTGCTAGTTACTGAAAATGTCTCTAGTTAAGGCCTCATTTTTAGTCAGCGTTCTTCAGAACAGGCCGCATGCCTGTCTCAATATGGCTGCTGAGCTGTGCTTCTCAGTGTAGTCTTCTTTTCACTCTATGGTGTGTGTGTGAGAGAGAAGGAGGGGCAAAGCAACCGACTTTCTACATTCTCTGGTCAAATCCTATGGCCTGTAGAACATCGTTGGGCAGAATGGCCTCTGATTCCAAACCAAACAGCCAACGTTAGAGCAATGGAATTCTGGCGTGAGACAAATCCCCCAGTCACTGGCTTATTTTCACACCTGCCCCCAAAAAACATTTCTTGAGTGAAGCTTGCCAGTTAGATAGTTTGGCTTTCCTGTGGGGTTGATTGAGAGAGTCCTGCAGAGAACCACTTGCCAAACTGGTTAGAGGCACTTCGTCCTACCCTGTCATGAAATTCACTTCCTGACTCAGTGCTAATGACTCTTAGATTAGACATGAAAGCATATCAATGAAATAAAACCCTAATATTACATTTGCTTTATCTGACTTACAAATAAAGAGAGGGAGAGGTTAGGAGCACACACTGATACAGAGCATTGCCACACCTGCCACATGACAAACCAACTCAGGATCCCAGATTAGAACCCGAGTGCAGCCATGCGATGGGTGACACCTCTGTACCACACTAGTTCAGATGGTGTGGAACAGTGTGAGGCTTTTTATGGTGGCTGCAATGCCAGTTCTGCCATCAACCCCCAGGTTTTTCCCTGCAGGTTGAGGGCCTTCATGCAGAACTGGATGCAGACTAACGTCATACCCAGGAGGGAGCAATTGCAGGTTAAGGGCCCAACGAAGTAGTCACTTTTGGCATTTACGGGATTCGAACCGGCAACCTTCTGATTAACAGAGCAAATCATTAGCCTCAGAACCACCACTACAAAATAAAATACAATACATACAATAATTACAAATAAAGACATACAACATATTTATCAACTTGTATACAAAATTTCAGATCACAGCAGTGACTAAAGCTCTTGTAAAAGTGAGGATACTTTTATTGCACTGAAGTGACCCAGAGGAATTTTTCTCTAACCTTACACACATTTAATGCCTAAGAAAATGCTTTTTTTTTTAAACATAACATTATTATATTATTTCATGTATGGGAAGTGGTGGCCCCCAAAGTGCAAATGATTTAGGGCCCTGGAGCGTCTGAATCCACCACTGTTAAACTGATGTCTTTTTAGAAGAGAATAATTTCCATTACATGGATGTCTACAAAGCAGCAATAAATCTTTTTTCATTATACTGGAGCACCAATGAGGGAACTCTTGTTTGTCTCTTGAATTAAAAAAACAATAATAATAATCATAACAATAATAGTGTTAAATAATAAACTCCAGCTGGGGGACACGGCAAACTTTGCATTACGGTATGTTCAGTTCCTGAATTGCAAGATGCTATAAATGTATTTTACGACATTTTCTGCCAGAATAAAGTTGGACATTAGAGGTCAGGCACCAACCTCATTTTGCATTCTAATTTGGAGAGCTGCCTGAGCTTCCAGTTTTGATAAAACTGAAAATTGCTGGACCACTTCTTTTAGTGCGCACTGCATGGCTAATTACTGTTCATGGAAGTTCTGCTGGCTATTGATAAAGCCAATAACAAGTGCTTCTGAGATCAGGTTATTAGCTTTGAGTATTACACACGCTGAGGTGATTACAGAAATGCTGACTGGAATCAAACACACGATTATATGTGAAAGACGAGATGGTATTGGAACATCATTACAGCTAACAATGCTTCTTTTTCGTTGAATATGCTCTAGAAGATATATTGGGAAACACAAGTTAATGACTGTTTCCATCTGTAAGCCAACAATGGATTTATTGGGCAGCATATCTGGTGTGAGTGTAACCTCCATTTGCAAAAAGACTAAGCTGAAAGAAGTCACTTCATCCTGCTTTTGTTAGCCTGGTCACATACATAAGTTTGTGGAAGCCCAAAGCTTTTTTCACTTTTTTAGTTCTTACACAGCAGCAGTCCATTGTTTTTAGTCTATTTAAAACAGAATAGAATAGACTATATTATCATTGCAAAATGTAAGGCGAAATTTAGTGGTGCCTCCCAGAAAAACATAAATTCGAACATAGACATAAGTGGAATAATATTTATACTACACTAAATATCATATTAATACTTCTACTATTTGCTTATAATGATAACACCACCTCTTTCTTCTACAAGGATTGATTTAACCATGAAAATGCAGCACAACAGCACTTTCATTATTATACATTTAAAAAAAGGATAGATAGATAGATAGATAGATAGATAGATAGATAGATAGATAGATAGATAGATAGATAGATAGATAGACAGACAGATAGATAGATAGATAGATAGATAGATAGATAGATAGATAGATAGATAGATAGATAGATAGATAGATAGATAGATAGATAGATAGATAGAAAAGGCACTATATAATAGATAGATAGATAGATAGATAGATAGATAGATAGATAGATAGATAGATAGATAGATAGATAGATAGATAGATAGATAGATAGATAGATAGATAGATAAAAAGGCACTATATAATAGATAGATAGATAGATAGATAGATAGATAGATAGATAGATAGATAGATAGATAGATAGATAGATAGATAGATAGATAGATAGATAGATAGATAGATAGATAGATAGATAGAAAAGGCACTATATAATAGAATAGATAGATAGATAGATAGATAGATAGATAGATAGATAGATAGATAGATAGATAGATAGATAGATAGATAGATAGATAGATAGATAGATAGATAGAAAAGGCACTATATAATAGATAGATAGATAGATAGATAGATAGATAGATAGATAGATAGATAGATAGATAGATAGATAGATAGATAGATAGATAGAAAAGGCACTATATAATAGAATAGATAGATAGATAGATAGATAGATAGATAGATAGATAGATAGATAGATAGATAGATAGATAGATAGATAGATAGATATTTTATCATAATCTTTCTCAAATATGCTTTAAAATATTTATTTAAAACGCATTTGATATATATATATATATATATATATATATATATATATATATATATATATATATATAAATATATACATATATATTTATGTACAGTATATATTGTGGCGGATTGCTGGGACCCTTGCCAGGCTGGGATGCCTGGAGAATAGAAGGTCCAGGAGAAAGGCAATATCTCTCCCGTGATGCAATAGTGCAGCTCCTACTGGATTACATTGGGGTCATGGGATTGGAGCTTGGAAGCGCAACCTTGTTGGGGCCCGTGGCCACCACCAGGGGGTGCCTAGATGATCCCGGAACCACGAACTGCTGCACTTTTCGGCACACCAGGAAGTGCTGCTGGAAATTTGTCAGAATGCACCTGGAGCATAACTGGGTGTGACATAAAAGAGGCCGCCTCACTCCATTCTGGGAGCCGGAGTCGGGAGACAGTGGACGGAGCTTGCAGGAGAGGAGTGGAGGTGACAGAGAAGAGAAGAAAAGAGAAAGAAAGAGAGAGAGAGAAGAAGAAAGGACTGTGAGCTTATTGTATATATGTATTTATATATCTATATATATAAAATTCTTTACGCGTTTGAAACGGAAATTACGTATGACTACAGAGGAACAGGAAAAACATTCTTAATAAACAAGATTCTTGCCGAGAGAGCAAATGGTGACATAGCTCTGGCTGTAGTGTCATGGGGAATCGCTTCTACATTATTAGATGGAGGCCGTACAGCACATTCGGCATTGCAATTACCATTAAACCTCGCTCACGACGAAAATCCAATTTGCAACATACGCAAGGGCTCTGGAAAGGCAAAAGTCTTGCAACATTCAAAGATAATAGTTTGGGATGAGTGCACCATGGCACATAAAAGAGCTTATGAAGCCTTGAACCGAACAGTGCAAGATCTCAGAGATCCTACCAAAATAATGGGAGGCACTGATGTTTTATTCGCAGGAGATTTTTCGTCAAACATTACCAGTTATTCCACGAGGGACACCAGCAGATGAACTCAACGTGTGTTTAATCCATGCTTCTCCCACGGTCAGTTATATGTCACGTGTTCTCGGGTAGATACACAAAAAATGTATACATTTATGCACGTAATGGGCAAACAAAAATGTAGTATACCCGAAAGCACTGCAGTAGTACGCAACGTATCTTTACTTCTTAAATGTTAATGTATTACTGTTTAATAATTTATACGGTTCTTATATGTTGTTCAAATTCTTTTATGAAAATACCAGTAACGGCGCATTCATAGTATTCATCCTCTTTCTCTGTACGTTTACCATTCGTTTGCTCAGAGGTTGATGTGCTTGCTGGTTCCTGAGCAGCTCTTCTTTACTCCACCCTAACGGCCCGCTGCTTCTCTTTCGTCTGCATCTTTTCACGTTAAAACTGATTAAGTTAGTTTTTGTGTTGCAATTACTTAGTACGTTTTTTTTAACCTTTCACTTAATCTGGCACTTAAGTCTTCAATCTGCCTCAAGAATGATTAGAGAAGGTGGTAGGGAATGAGAACGGCGCCGTGCGCGTCCGCCACACGGCCGCCCTGCTGCGCGCTGCCAAGAGTTGATTCCACAATAAAATAAAATAAAGATAAAAAGAGTAATAAAATCATCACCCTGAAAGCGGATAGTAGACGTCACATAGTATATGTGTACCAAATTTCAAGTCAATAGATGAAACGGTTTGCGAGCTACAGGTGATTTAAAATCCTGAACAGACAAATGAACAGCCACGGTAGTGTATTATAGAAGAAGATTTTACTATTTAATAATTTATATTTATATGCAATGTTCTTCTTATATATTACTTCATATTCTCTTCATATTCTTATCATCCTCATGATAATGATGTTAATAATGTTGTTTAAATTGATTTCTATGTTATTGTAAGTGCTCTTTATTTGTTGAAAAATAAAATTGGCAATTAATAAACTTATTTTATAAATACTACATTTAATTTTTTTCCCTTGCACTCAGTGAGCGAAGCCACTGTGTAATCAGCTAGTATATATATATATATATATATATATATATATATATAGGGTGAGTCAAAATTATGTTAACACTAATGGATTATTTTTATCTCAACCACACCTTTGCAGGTCGATGGATAGGTCATGGTGGACCATTGCCATGGCCTCCACACTCACCTGATTTGACACCCTGTGATTTGTGGTTATGGGGTATGGTGAAGGAGCACACGTATAGCAGGAAAGTTTGTGATATCAATGACCTGAAGGACAGAATACGGACTGTGGTATCATCTATTCCCCACAAAATGTGTTTCCAGGCTTTAAATGGTACTGTTACTCATTGGTTTTTGTGTGTTGAACATGATGGCAAACAGGTTGAGACATTCTTGAGAATCATCTTGCATATATGAAGTAGGTTTTGTGAATAAATTGTTTTTGGCATACAAATGTTTACATAATTTTGACTCACACTATATATATTGTAGCAGTAGAGGCGTTGCTCCACCTCTTGAACCCTCAGGTACCACTCCAAACACCAGGTGAAAGTATAAGACTCTTTTATTGTACTATTGTACAGTGCACCAAGCACCCTCCACTCCACACTACTCATATAACTATCACAAATACACAATACTCTCTCCTCCTTCTCCCAGATACTTAGACACCCTACCTCCCAGCTCAGCTCAGTGTCTGGGCTTTCCCAGAGTCCTTTTATACACCCTGACCCTGAGGTGTTCCTGCCCAACAGTCCACAATTCCTTATTCCTTCCGGGTCAGGGTAAACAGTCCTTATCTTCAACCTGGAAGCACGTCATCTCTCCTGCTCACGTGACCAGGACGTACTTCCAGGTTATAGGGAAAATATGAGTCCATGAGCCTCCCTACAGCGACTCCTGGTGGTCCCCAAGGTATCCAGCAGGGCTATGTATAAAAACTACATAGTCCATGAGGCCCTGCTGGAACTCGGGGCACGTCCATGCTGTTGGGAGAGCTCCTCCTGGCGGCCTGGGGGTGAGGGCCGGAATAGGAAGCCGGCAATCCACCACAATATATATATATATATATATATATATATATATATATATATAATTGTTACATGTACAGAGTACAGTGCAGTTCTTACTTAATGGGCTAATCAACATGCAACATGTTGGACTGGCATCTCGGCAGGGATGGATGAGAGTCCCTTACCAGGACACCAACATAGCCTGACCAGCCTGGATAGTATTCCATTTCCATGTTTTTAGGCCAAAATGAATGAGGGACAGTGGAAGACTGCATGCTATGCTCATAGTATGCTGGTGACAGTGGGTGGCAGCATCCCTTCTGAACACCCGCAGAGGAACATGGAAGTTGCAGTTCCATAGGGATGCTTTGTTGAGTACAATGGGTGCCACTAGCAGGAGCTATTGGGAGGTGAATCCCCTGTTTAGGGAGGTTACTGCATGATCTGGCAGTGCCTCCTGGGCACAATGGTGTGACAGGTGTGCTGTCAGGGTGCAAAATGACGTTCTGCAGGCTCCACCATTAGACTTTTTAGTTGTCTAAAGCTTTCCCACAGATGCCTCAGCAGTTCAGTGTAATAATGTTGCTGATTAACAGTCTTTTCACGTGGAAATTATTTATCGACAAGTCTGTCAATTTGCAAAAACGCGATCACTGTTGCCTTGATGTTTGATATGAAAGGATGTGCTTTTTTGGCTTGGAAAAAAAAGGCCAAAATCACAAGCATGGTTGTATAATAAACATCAGAAATAGGCATTTAATCAACCCAGCACAATGCCATTTGGCATACTGATTAAAAAGACTGTAGGCTTACGATAACTAGTGACATAATAATAATAATAATAATAAATTACATTTCTATAGCGCATAGTCGATAACTACACCCTACTCCCATTCTATTGATTGATTTAAGAAATGTTTGGGTCCCTACTCATACACTGGACCCGTGCTGAACCATTCTGTTTTATTTGTTGTGTTATTTAATAAGAACGGCCACTTTAGATGGCCTTTCTTGGTGTAAAGCTCTCTGAGACGAATAGAAATGGGGAGCTCTGTCAAGCGTATTGTGTTTTCTTATAGCTGGAAGTTTTTTTCTAATCAGAACCAAAGCGTATTGTCCAAGAAACATTCATTAAAGTATAACTCCAAAGTGTGCAGTCTGTCACACATGTGCACCTTGGGGATGGCTTAGAGGCTCTGGTCGTGGTAATTTTTCACCAATCCACAGGGTGACACTGCATTGTAACTCCTCTTCTCTTCCTCCCTCTACAGATCTGGATGACTGACAACCTCACCACCTCTGACATCACTTCTTGTGTCCGTCCCCCTGGATCTGCCTCTTCCAGCCTGGCTGGCATTTAACCGGAAGTGTCGCCATCTTGGATGGTCTGATCTGAGACTTAAGTAATTAGTGATGTTTCATTTGTGCTGAAAAGCTGCATTTATTTTTCCTTGCTGTGTCACTCCAACTCTTTATCTCAGTCCTCTTTAACAATTCATAAGATTAAGTGTAAAATCACAATAAAATATGAAATAAATAAATATAATAATCTCTGAATTATCGTACACAGGAGCCTCATTACACTGACAAGACGTCATCTGAAGGCACCAGCTAAGTCCTTGACTTTCCATTGAGTAAACATGAATTGCCGGTGCCAAGCTGTGTTGATTGCACCATGTCAGCATGAGACAGCAAGAGGAAGAGAATGGGATTAAGTGAAGGTGCTGGCAGCAGTGGTGATGGGGGGGTCGAGTCTTGGAGTTAAATTGTTATTTTCCCTTCCGTCTCTTACAGCAGTTAAAGTAAAGGTCAAGTGTGAGATGAAAGCAGAGAGCACTTGAAAAGTTCCTGGCATCGTCCTTTAAGACTCAGCAGCTCACCTCAGAGACTGCAGGGGAAACATAAAGAAGCAAAAAAAAAGAACAAGAAGCTTGTCTGCTAGATACGATTTAGTAGGTGTGCACCGAAAAGTCATTCCAAAGGCACACGGAGATTGTAGCAACTAAATTACCTTTTTTTTGTATTTCATGCTAGTATATCACACATATTATTGAAACGTCAGACAAAAGAGGAAAGTTAATTCAGAAATGCAGTGTATATTAGAGAACATTACCTAGCAGAGTTACTGTACCTTCTGTGATCCTTTCCTTGGCATGACACAAATGAGCCAATAAATTCTACAGGAAGCCTTCTGTCTTTCTGTTCCTGTCACATATGGTGTGGTGGTGCACAGTTTCAAAGTTTCTCAGCTAAGAATGAATTCTCAATCCATTTCCACAATAGTCATGTTAGGACCATTTATCACCACACGGCAGAAACACAAATCATTTTTCCGTATGTACAGCCCCCTCTTCAGGATTGGGTAGTTATATTCGGGCCTTTCATTGCCATTTTCAAACTGATCTTGCCCCTGTTTGTGACTTCTTTCGATGACTTGAAGTGTTGTAATGTCATGGCCTCTTTCTGGGGCTCAGACCTTAGCCTTTCTTTTTTGTTTTGTTCTTATTCATTGTTTCTTTAATCTGTCCAAATTGTTTTAACCAGTTTGTATTCAAGCCAAATGATAATTTCCTTTTTTAGAATTAGTCCAACTTCAGAAGAATTGAGTTCCTCTCCTTTTCTCTGTGGCTCCTCTTCGCTGAAAATGTCCATTATAACTATAAATGAATCAAGGTTACAGTTTCTTATAATTAGGTCTTCTTTTTTAGTTAGTGTTTACAATATGTTTTTGGATGCAACCTTTTGTTTTTGATTATCTTCTTGATTGCTGTTCTGCCTAAGCTAGACAAAAAGAATTTTGAAAAGGACCAGAAGAGAAAGTGTAGTCAGAGGTACACAAAGTTTGTTTACCAGAAAACAATCCTATTTTTTGTTAAAATAAAAAGGAACAAAACAGAATTTGTAGTCAAAAGTAACAAAGATATGGGTCTTTTAACCCTAGAAAATACAAAGAAATAATTAAAAATTAGTTCATTTTTATCCAATCTTGTACAAATTAGAACTAAAAAGGACAATTCGTATATAGTCTTGTCGATGACATCATTGTCACGTTGTCCTGGTGAAATGCAGAAAACGTACCTAGTATAACCACAAGGGGGGCACAAACACAGCAATACAGCCCACAATATATGAATAAAATAAAGGATTGTATTCTCTCCCAAGACACTTCTTCACAAACCTCTTAGTAATAAACCATAATTATGCAATAAATGAATAATAAATCACAAATTCTTCCTCTTCCTACCCTCCACTGAGTGTTGCCCGCTGCCTCCCGACTCTGACTCAACTACGTAAGGCAGCGGGCTCCATTTTATGCTGGTCCTCAATATGATCTGGGGAGCACTTTCGGGCCATAAGGAAAATAGGGAGGCCCTTCCCCAACAGTGCCCTCTCTCGAACCCCATAGACCCTAAAAGGGCTGCACTTCCAGAGTCCATCTTCCAAGCACCCCTGCAGAAGTCCCAAATGGGTTCCTATATGAAGACCACTGCCACCTGGTGTAAGGATTATGGAGCTCTGACTCCCGACTCTCAGTTTCTGCTGTTCCCTCCATGAAGTTTCACCAGCCAGGTACAAAGTTATTTATTTGTTGTGCTGGCTGATCCTGCTGCATCGTGGCACTGGCCTCCCATGCAGGTAATGTATTTCTTCCCATCTTATCCGGAATGCCCATTCTCCACTACACAAGATAAAAAAAACATAAAATTAATAAAATAATAGTGTTATGTATTTGAAAGTTCCCAAGCATGTAAGTCCCGAACAGTTAGGAAAATGCCGACTAGAGGGGGGAAACCCCATCAGAAAACCCGGGATAGTAACATTTATTACACAAAAATGTCGGTTACACTGTAAAGCTCCAAAGAGCTCAAAAGGCATTTCCAAAAGTTCCAATTTGGACCCCAAGAGGCGAAGTGAAAAAAACAGAGCATAGGTTCAAAAATCCAGGTAATCACAAAAGCACAGAAAATCACAGTAATCACTCACCAACTCCCAAGCGCATTCAAAGTGAACTGCAAGGAACTGTGGGTCGCCCCTACCTTTTTAGGGCTGAGGGCAGTCTTGTGTGATGATGGGCAGAGGCTCTGCCTCTTAGGGAACTACCCACAGAACACTGAACACTACAGAATATGCATGGAACTTAGGAAATGAAACAATCAGTACTGTTAACATAAACAATTGACAAAATAGACATAAAAAACATTCATTAACCCCTGAAACACAACAAGTGGCATCTAATGTCCAAACAAAATGGTGTCAAAAATAACATAAAAAATAATGAATTCTTTAATAAAGCCTTTGGATAAAAATATTAATTGGGTTTGAAAACCCCAGAAAAGACATCCAGAAGACCATGATCACTTCAGGAAACTGCTTATAAAATTAAGAAGAATTCACTCATAATCAGTACATGCTAGTGTTTAAAGGGGTACTCCCCCCCAAAATTATATTTCCTACTATGATATTTACCTCTTGTAGTCTGTAGTGATGACTGAGAACATTTTTTAATCTCAAGTTTTCAACAGAGATAAATGTTTCTAATAGAACTGGTGTCTATAGACACGTTTCTGCTACAGGAACTTAATTTGCAGGAGCCAATGAGTTTCTGTACGATGCAGACCCTGAGCCACTAGTGGTCTCTGGTCCCTTTTGTGTGTTGGAATTATAACCTTTATTAAAAAAATGTGACATGCAAAGAAGAATGATGTGGTGTGAAGTGCAGAGCGATCGGAAGTTCCCACACATTATTGTGTAGAAGTGATTGCGACTTCACAGGGGAGATTATTGCTTCAATACAGCGTATGGCGTGGCACAGCGGGGATGTGGCGATGAAAAGTAATGCAGTGTAATGCACGGAGGACGCCCGTCCCTTATTGCATCAAAGCAATCTCAACTTCATGGGGTGCATGGCAAGTGATGTGGTGCAAAGTGTGGCACTCCATTTTCATTGATAACTCTCCAAACTCCAGACTACTAACAGAGTTTGTAAGATGGCACCGGTGCTTGTGATCAACCAATCAGCATAAGCCTCACCCACGATAGCTACTGGATGAATGAAAAGCACATATCATGGAGTAGGAGCTAAAAATAATACCAAGAACTACAAATGACCTGAGTTCATGTAATATGAATGCTACAAAAGTTTTTGAGTTTCATTGGCTTCTATTATATCAAACTTTTTTTTATCATTGTTCAGAATTAAATTATGAGATTAAATATTATCCTTGGCCATCACTAAAACTACATGAAGTAAGTAACATGTAAAAAAAATCTATAATTTTTGGGTGCAGCATTCTTTTAATGACATGGTGTAAATACTCTAAACCAGTGGTCCTCAATTTTTAAAGCAGAGGTCTCCAAATTCAGACCAGGGGTGTCCTGATTTGGTCTGATTGTGTTCTTTATTCTCTGTTTAATTTTCCTTCTTTGTGTAATTTAAATTATGTGTGCTATTTCTATTATGTTTATTTATGTGCCATTTATTTTATTGCATTAGAATGCAGTTTAGTTTTCTATGTATTGTTACGTGTTCACCAATGTTCTTTGTGCTTTGTGGATGAATCCCTAAGAGGCGGGGCCACCTGTCTGTGTGGAACCACCCCCTGCCCTATAAAGGCTAAGGAGACCCAGTCATCAAATGTGGTTCTTTTCCTCTTATATGCTTGATGTGGTGAGTTCGCTCATGTTTTATGATTTATTGTTTACTGGATGTTTGACCTTTGCTTTTTTTTTTCAACCACGATTATCAGATTCTTTTCTTGTTTGCTATAGGATTGCTTTTGGGCAAGTGCATTTTACTCCTTTTCGTGCTTGCTTGGATATTTGGGAATTAAAAAGAATTTCATAAAATAGATTATTTCTTTTTATAAAGATTCTTCTTCTGTCCTTAATTATAGAGCCAGAGGTTTATGGTTATTCTTTCCCTATAAGGGCATCTATACTAATAAAAGGCAAAACCCTCACTGACTCATTCATCACTAATTCTCCAACTTCCCGTGTAGGTAGAAGGTTGAAATCTGGCAGGCTCATTCCTTACAGCTTACTTACAAAAGTTAAGCAGGTTTCATTTTGAAATTCTATGCGTAACAGTCATAACGGTCGACAATGTCCACCATGTTAAACTTTCTTATTTATGGCCCTATCTTTTCAAAATTTGGTAGGCGGCTTCTCTGCACTAACCGAAACTGATGTACATACTTATTTCGGTGGTATGACACCACTGTTGGCCGCCATATTGAACTTTCCGACGGTCTTCGTTTCTTATGGGCCCATCTTCAAGAAATTTGGTACGTGGGTTCCCATCGCTAACTGAATCCTACTTACGTATATATATGCGTCCATAGATTGCAGCTCGGTCGCCGTGTGAGGTGGCATTGCATCCCCCATCCCCACGCCTCCCGCGTAGTTGGCTGCCTGCATATATAAGGCCGTCCGTCACTCCGGTCTCTTCATTCCCTTCCTTGCTTCGCCACGGTATTCACGTCTCCCTGCTGATAACTGCAGCCTTTTTATTTAATCCACAGCTTCTCCACTGTTTTATTGTTCGTTTATTACGATTATAGTTATTGTGTAGGTATTTCAGACTTAGTTTACATTGTTCAGGTACCCATTTCCTTTATCGTTCCAACCGTACCCCCATTAACATGTCTATCGAGGTGATCACCATCGATCAAAGAACTGTCACTTACCGAGTGGTTTCCATGCCCGGAGATGGTGACTGCCTTTTCCATTCTCTGTGTTACATATTGCACGGCCACATCAGGCTCACTTTTGATATCCGGAGGAACATTGTGTCTTATGTATTGAATGACTGGGACAGGTTCAAGGTGTGGACTGATGACGGTACAGGAGATAATTATACTACACAGGAGCACTAGAAGAGTGAAATGCTTAAGCCCTTCATCTATGGTTCTGCATGTGAGTTGATGGCTGCCACTGAATTGTTCGGTTGTCGCTTTCAAGTTTACCGAAATGGCCAAATATTTTACACCTTTGGACAACCGCCAATGCCTCTTAAACATCTTAGATTCACAGGTGACGATTTGAGTAGTGGACACTTTGATGTTTATGAATGTTTAAACTCTCAAAAGCTGGATGCGAAGTTATCAATGAAGCCGGTTGTATGCTTACAACGCTTGACAGATGCCGAATGTCACTTCAACACAACAAGTCCTGCAAATACTAACGTAATTGAAACAAACCATGAAACTCAAACCGATTATGACAGCAGCAATCCAAGCTGTGAGAAAACAGTAAAAAGGAGGCGTGTCAGACGTCGTGGTACATTTTCTGATGCAGCTTGACGGAAACAACTTTGTGACGCGGCCGCCAAACACTCGCAGAAAAATCCACAAGTTAATAGACACGTTGTCGCTAAATACTCACAGGCAAATCCACAAGTTAATAGAGACGCTGCCGCTAGTTACTCACAGGCAAATCCACAAGTTCATAAACATGCTGCCGCTAAATATTCGCAGGCAAATCCACAAGTTAATAGAGCTTCTGTTTCTAGGTACGATCCCAATAATGAAAAGTAGCTCATACGAAAACAACAGGTTTGGCTCAAAAAAGCCGATTGTGGATTTGCGTACGACCCAAATATAGATTATGAATCTGACAAAACAGTACACATTGGATCCATGGATGTTGACTGTGAGTATTGTCAAGCTCATAGGTGGAAATGTGAGTCCTTTACATAAGCTTCCTGACCTTCTTGAGGGCCTGTTAAATGGCGAACATCCTCAAAGTAAGCATTTCTTGAACAACATTCGAAAGTACAACAGCGCATTTCAAATGGCGTCATTTGGTGCTAACCAAATCGTTGAGGAAAATTTTATGCCTTCATTTAAAGTCCAGGGACAAGTGTATCACTTGATTGGCAGTCTTTTACCTATGCCGACTGAGGAACACAAATTATTGCAAATTTATTTCATCGGGGACAATGAAAAGGGAGCACAAATGCGGTGCACTGATGTTTCTGGAGTTAACACGCCCCTGGTGCAGCAATTACAAAAAATGCTGCATAATTGTAACATTTTTCTTCTTAATAAAAATTTTAAAGCAGTAATTCACCGCTGCGAAGTGCAGGTATTTTGCTAGTCTGTAATCTATGGTCAGTTTTGAGGGTCTGCTGCTCCTGAGCAAGCAGGTTAGACTTGGGAACGGTCTGGATTATGTGGCACCAGTGAGGATTCCGGCCTGCTCCCCAACCAGTATGGAGACCCCTGTGAAGACTTAGGAGGAGAACTCTGACATCATAACATGGGGTACCCCTGTTGCTGCAGGTTTTTATTCCAACCAGCTTCAAATTAGTGGCTTAGGCTTGTGTCTAATTGATTTAATTGTTTAATTAGCAGGGCCTTTTTCTTACTAATTAACACTCAAGTGAATAATTGTGAAGTAGTTGCTCCCCTTTAGCATTCTGTGTTTTTTGACTTGTGTCGCACTGCTTGCCACTAATTGTCAGTATTTGTATACAATTAAGGGAGCAAATTCCACTTAACATGGTAAATAAGAAAGAATGTAGTAAAGGAAACTTCCAGCTATGGTATAAAAAAAAATACAAATTAATGAATTTCTTCTAAATGTAAATATCATACTGGCACATTTTTCTGAATGCAAAACAAGAGAAGAAGAACCAACAGACCATTTAAAAGCGAAACTGACCCAGTGATTTGTGAAGCTGGTTGCAATGAAAATCTGAGCCTTCAAAGGCCGCCAGCGTTTTTTTCCATCATTAGGTCTTCTCCCAGTGTTGCTAGGGGTGTGGCTTCTGAGGTTGACACCCATGCATAATCAACACAATGTTTGCAAATCCTTATCCAATCTGCGGATTCCAAATCTCTGAAATATTCCAAGCTTATCCTTATACTCTTTTCTCGCGTCTACTTTCAGTTTTGACCTTTTAGTTGTCTCAACCACAAGCTTTGGTTTCTCTTTGCTTTATATTTACTTTTGTTTTTTACACACATCTCCCGGTTTCTGCCCAAAAGTTTGTCTGCCAGTTCCCTAACAGAACAAAACAGGCAGCCATAGTGGTCCTCCAGAACTGAACTTGAGAGCACCTCCATTTGGTAGATGTTATTCATGAAAATTTCCCGAAGCTTCTGAAAATTAGTTCTGGAAGTTTTGAAAACTGTGGATTCCAAGTACGTTAATGTTTCCTTTCTACCTTTTGATTTAAACTTTATTACCTTATATACTTGCATATAAGTCGGGTCTTGAAATCTAAAAAATCGATCATAAAATCAGACCCCGACTTATATGCCCACTCAAAAATGCGACACTTAAATTTTTTTTTACATCTTCTTGCCTCCGCCACTCCCTCCGTATCATCATCTCCGGCCTAATTTTCCACTGCAACATGTCATTTCCTGTCCGTCTGATATAAAAGTCCCCCTCGTTTCACTCAAAGATGTCTCATGAAAAGTCTGTTTGAATTACGGTGCAAAAGACAATTCCACTACCTACAGTATATGGGACAGTGTCCCAAACCTTTATATACTGTTCATACTCACGTATAAGTCGGGTCTTGAAACTTGAAAAATCGATCATAAAATCAGATCCCAACTTATACGCCCGTTCAAAAATGCAACATTTAATTTTTTTTTTTTTTACATCTTCTTGCCTCCTCCAATCTCGCACCAGTTTCTCAGATGCATAGAATTTTGTTGCAGCAGCGCAGTTACCAATTTCTTTCGCTACTTCAACGACTTTTAATTTAAAACCAGCTTCATATTTTCTTCTGATCATAGATAAAGGATGCTCTTACAATAAAGGTGTATGAGGGGGTGAGATACAAAAAACACAAATCAGTGCAAACGTCACTTCGGAATAGTTTGGGTGTTACAGTGTGGTCACGTTGGCACAATACATAGAAATAAAAAGGCGGTGTGCTCCGTGGTTACTCTCTCAGGTGGCCGTTAGCATATCATAATCTCTAGGACCAATTGCGTGAGTTTTCCGCATTCAACTTATACGACCAACATTATAAAATACCTGAAATTATACGGTAAAATCAAGTCCCGACTTATCTGCGGGAGAACTCAAATGCGAGTATATACGGTAATTTAACTTATTGTTAATTATTGTGTAATTTTCCAAGTCGCCCTTTTGTTTTGTGTAGGCATTGCCTTTTGTGTTGCATGATGATGGGTTATTAGGGGACATGCCCCAGAGGTCTGTTTATGTTATTAATAAAGTATCTATCTATCTATTGTGGCATGTGGCTGGGGGTGGCACCCAGCCGGGATGCCCAGGAAGACAGGAGGAGGGCTCATGCCTCTTCCATACCACGAGGGGGCGACCACCCTGGTTCCTTTGGGGGCCATGGGTACAGAGCTGGGAAGCTCAACCCTGTTGGGGCCTCATGGTCACTGCCGGGGGGCGCCCCCATGTCTGGAGAACCCTGGACCCTGGAAGTGCTGGGGGGAAGACGCGTGGGGACACCTGGAGTGCTTCCAGGTACGCAGCCGGCACTTCCGGCACACTAGGGCGTGTCGGTGGGAGATTGCCGGAACACACCTGGAGCACAGCTGGGTGCTTATAAAAGGGGCCGCCTCCCTTCACAGAGAGGCTGGAGTTGGGTGGAAAACGGACGAGGTCAGTGAAGAGAGAGAGAAGGAGGCGGTCCGAAGAGGGCATAGTGTGGTTGGCCTGGACTTTGGGGTAGTTTGGGGTTTTTGTGGCACTGAACTGTAAATATTAGTAGTGTAAATAAACATGTGGTGGTGAGTAAAACATGTGTGCTTGTCTGTGTCCGGGGCTCGTTCCACACTATCTATCTATCTATCTATCTATCTATCTATCTATCTATCTATCTATCTATCTATCTATCTATCTATCTATCTATCTATCTATCTATCTATCTATCTATCTATCTATCTATCTATCTATCTATCTATCTATCTATGTGACAACAGTTTATAAGCTGGCATGGCTTTCTTTTCCTTCCCTAAGATTGTGGATATTCAGACAAATCTTCACATGCATTCTGGTTTTCATTATTAACTCTTAAAGTTTGTCTCAGAACTTTGGACACTGATTCTTACTTAGGGCCGATTCACGGGTCTGCATTGACAGCAGCACTTCTCCAGTTTAGTTTAAAAATTCATTCAGAAATATATGGTAGCAAGCCAGAGACCAAATGTTAACATTACTAATCCATCCATCCATTTTCCAACCCGCTGAATCCAAACACAGGGTCACGGGGGTCTGCTGGAGCCAATCCCAGCCAATGCAGGGCACAAGGCAGGAACCAATCCTGGGCAGGGTGCCAACCCACCGCAGGACTATGCACACACAAACACACCCACACACCAAGCACACACTAGGGCCAATTTAGAATCGCCAATCCACCTAACCTGCATGTCTTTGGACTGTGGGAGGAAACCCACGCAGACACGGGGAGAACATGCAAACTCCGCTATATCCAAACTGGTGGAGCCAATCCCTGCCAGCACAGGGCACAAGGCAGGAACAAACCCCAGGCAGAGTGCCAGCCCAACACAGGACACACAAACACACACCCACACCATGCACCCACTAGGGACAATTTAGGATCGCCAATGCACCTAACCTGCATGTCTTTGGACTGTGGGAGGAAACCCACGCAGACACGGGGAGAACATGCAAACTCCACGCAGGGAGGACCCGGGAAGTGAACCCAGGTCCCCCGGTCTCCCAACTGTGAGGCAGCAGAGCTAACATTACTAATTAATAACATTAATTAATTAGATTGAAAACATTAGGGTGTTGTACTGTGTTAGCCATTATGAATTTAGTGAGAAGTAAAGCAAAATGACACCTTTTATTGGCTGACTAAAAAGATTACAATATGCAAGCTTTTGAGGCAACTCAGGCCCCTTCTTCGGGCAAGATGAAGGCCTGAAGAAGGGGCCTAAGTTGCTTTGAAAGCTTGCACATTGTAATCTTTATAGTTAGCCAATAAAAGGTGTCGTTTTGCTTGACTTCTCACTACAGTGATCCCTCGCTATATCGCGCTTCGCCTTTCGCAGCTTCACTCCATCGCGGATTTTATATGTAAGCATATTTAAATATATATCGCAGATTTTTCGCTGCTTCGCGGGTTTCTGAGGACAATGGGTCTTTTATTTTCTGGTACATGCTTCCTCAGGTGGTTTGCCCAGTTGATTTCATACAAGGGACGCTATTGGCAGATGGCTGAGAAGCTACCCAACTTACTTTCTCTCTCTCTCGCGCTGACGTAGGGGGGTGTGAGCAGGACGATAGGGACGTTACTACCTTCTGTGTACAGCTGCTTCCTGAAGGACATGCTGCACGGTGCTTCGCATACTTAAAAGCTCAAAGGGCACGTATTGATTTTTGACTTTGTTTTTCTCTATCTCTCTCTCTCTCCTTGCTCCTGACGGAGGGGGTGTGAGCTGCTGCCTTCAACAGCTTTGTACCGGCGGTGCTTCGCATACTTAAAACAGCCCTATTGATTTGTTTGCTTTTCTCTCTCTGACGCTCGCACTCCGTTAAAGAGGTAGATATGTTTGCATTCTTTTAATTGTGAGATGGAACTGTCATCTCTGTCTTGTCATGGAGCACAGTTTAAACTTTTGAAAAAGAGACAAATGTTTGTTTGCAGTGTTTGAATAACGTTCCTGTCTCTCTACAACCTCCTGTGTTTCTGCGCAAATCTGTGACCCAAGCATGACAATATAAAAATAACCATATAAACATATGGTTTCTACTTCGCTTATTTTCTTATTTTGCGGGTGGCTCTGGAACGCAACCCCCGCGATGGAGGAGGGATTACTGTACATTGAAAACATTAATAATTCTTAATAAAAAAATGAGAACAAGAAAGTTATCTTCTGTAAAGGATACCGAATGCCCGGCACCCAGAAGTAGGATAATACATTGGGCAAGAGGGCAGGAAACAACAACACTGGATAGGCATCACACACACACTCACACACACAATACCAAACACCCCAAGTTTCATGTCTTTGGAAAGAAAAAAAAATGTGGACATGAGTAGAACATGGCAACATCACGCTGTCAGCAACCATGCCAGGATTTGAATGCACTGATAACCAGAGCACCGCATTGAAGCTGAACTTTTCACATAAAATTGAAGTAAACAAATAATTTTTATCCAACGTTAACTGCAATGCATCCACATCTTCGAAAGAGAAACGGATCCTGGGACAAGGCAACACCCTCACCTGTAGACAGCGGGCCCCCCAGGCAGACATTGTAAACCTAACAGAAAGGACTTTAGGGATCCTTTTTTTTTTTTACTGCTGAGCCATTGCAAAATGGAATATAAATGCATTTGGTCTTTTACCTCTGGAGCTGTGAAGCAGTTAAAAATAAATATAACAAGCTATAAAATTACATAAAAGACAAAGCAGTTTGCAGCTTTGGTCATTATTAATTTGGGACCTTTAAATCCCCATTGCACCAAAACACACAGAAGCCTTACTCTAAAAAATGTTTCTTTAATGAGGCTCGATTTTAGTTCTCATATAGCAGCTCGGGGAAATAGAGAAATGTATATAATAATAAAAAAAAAACAGAAATTCAGACAGAGAGCTCTCCTGAACAGTCTCACATTACAAAAGGAAAAGATAACAAAGCAAAAGCCTGAATCGAAATTATCAAATGAATGCAAATGCGCTTCCAATTAGTTCAATGCGGGAAGTCTGGTTATTGCAGATTGGACTGGTGGTCAGGGCGCCCCACTGGGCTGATTCCGCTCACAGTGTTTCACTTTATAGGCAGATTTGATGAACTGATCCATTTTTGCCAACACAAGGAGTTGTTTTCAGAGGCATTCTAATGGAAGAATGTGTTACTCCAAATTGGAAAAGTTTTATTGGTTGCTCATGTCAGAAGCTGGCACCGTCTCCACACACACTGTGGGCAGAGTTACGTGTTATCTACGTCACGGCATCTGCTATGGGAATCCCTTTGAAAATGCAGCCTCTGGTATGGGAATGCATCGGGCTAACATGGATGGATTACTGCAGTGTTACCTAAACTGAACTTTGTTGTTAGAGGTTCATGGAAATCTGCTGTAAGATAAATAAAAAGGAGTCATATAAATAAAAACTGGTCCGAATATGGGTGTATGCATTCTGTTAGGGGCTGCTTCATGGCATGTGATTTATGCCAGTATGGGGCATAGAGCTTCATGACCAGTGTGGAAGATGAATGTTCTCTTCGTTCCCTTGTACTAATCCTTGTCTAAGGAGTTAAGCAGAAGTAAGCTTTAAAAACATGATTTGCTGAGCAAACAGAAAAAATATTTGTCAGAAGGACTCAAGGTCTAAGCTTCCACACTGAGACTGCCTTATCACGTTCTCCTTTTGTTTACATCTGAATGCCATAACACAGAGCCAAGGAATCAAGTTGCACAAGGAGCATTGAAGGGGCTCAAGGATTGTGTAAAATAAAGTGTTGACTGTTGCATTTGTTAATGAATATTAAATCACGCATTCTAGGGGTATAAAAACCTGCCCCACCCAATAAACAGTTGTTCAGAGAGCCCTGACGCTGTCATGTAATATTGATTGCCTGCTTTTCTGAAACCTGCTCACTGTGACTCCGAGTAAAATAATAAAGAGAACTAAAGAAATATTATCTGCCTGCTGTCAGCGTGCCTTTTTCGTCCACACCAGCTACTAGACATAGAATGTTTAGAAAATACAATAGACAGATGCATAAAAAAAGTGAGAGCACCAACTCCTGATTCTTGTCTCATGACATAACAATCTTAAACCTTATCATGGCAGCACGCAGCACAAGGCAGGATTGGCATGAGCCAGTCCATTGTAGGGCCCACTTACCTGCATACCCAGACTCAGACTCACATGGTGGACAATTTGGAATCACCACATCCCTCAAATGAGTCGAATGAGTGGTTGGTCACGGAGTCCCGAATGAGGCACATTACTTGCATTATGAGGGAGTGACGGTTACGGCACCACGCCCATGTGGCAAGATTTCTCGAGGGTGATCCGGCTCCAAAGATCCTCATTGTTAAGGACCCAATTGGCTGGAGCAGGCCAAGGGGACGCCCACATAACACCTGGTTGTGGGAGAGAGAAGGTGATTTCTGTGGGACTGGACTGCATGTCTGCCTGAGGAGTTGCCAACTGGGATCCTGAGCTGTTTCGTCATGTGGTGGGTGTGACAACACGCTGTAAACTAGTGTATGCTCCCCAACCTGACCTGACCTGAGCTGAGGCACATATTTGGAGCTTTAAGATTCATTTTACAGGACATGGACAACAGCCATGAATTCGATGAGCACATCTTTACATCTCCTCTTCTTTTACCCTCTAGTCATGTAGAAAGTTCCTCATAACTTCCCTTCAAATTTTAAATTATTAAAAAGAACTAAATTCCTAAAAAGACAAATATATATATATATGGTAAGGAGCACCACGTATATAATTAGAGTATTTAGAATTTCGAAGTCTTTTCAAAGATCAGTTTAGAACTAATTTATAAATGGCCAAACCGTTAGTCATATGGGTTCTAGAGACATCAGAGGTGGAATGGCCATTCCACATTGGGAGAAAGAGAGAAGGCATTAGAACACAGTGCCAACCCCAGGGTCAGTGGGTAGCTACCATCACCATATATGCCATGTGCATGCATATATATATATATATATATATATATATATATATATATATATATATATATATATATATATATACACACAGTGCATCCGGAAAGTACTCTCAGCGCATCACTTTTTCCACATTGTTATGTTACAGCCTTATTCCAAAATGGATTAAATTCATTTTTTTCCTCAGAATTCTACTCACAACACCCCATAATGACAACGTGAAAGATTTTTGCAAATTTATTAAAAATAAAAAAAATTGACAAATCACATGTACATAAGTATTCACAGCCTTTGCCATGAAGCTCAAAATTGAGCTCAGGTGCATCCTGCTTCCCCTGATAATCCTTGAGATGTTTCTGCAGCTTAACTGGAGTCCACCTCTGGTAAATTCAGTTGATTGGACATGATTTGGAAAGGCACACACCTGTCTATATAAGGTCCCACAGTTGACAGTTCATGTCAGAGCACAAACCAAGCATGAAGTCAAAGGAATTGTCTGTAGACCTCTGAGACAGGATTGTCTCGAGGCACAAATCTGGGGAAGGTTATAGAAAAATTTCTGCTGCATTGAAGGTCCCAGTGAGCACAGTGGCCTCCATCATCTGTAAGTAGAAGAAGTTCGAAACCACCAGGACTCTTCCTAGAGATGGTTGGCCATCTAAACTGAGAGATCGGGGGAGAAGGGCCTTAGTCAGGGAGGTGACCAAGAACCTGATGGTCACTCTGTCAGAGCTCCAGAGGTCCTCTGTGGAAAGAGGAGAAACTTCCAGAAGGACAACCATCTCTGCTGCAATCCACCAATCAGGCCTGTATGGTAGAGTGGCCAGACGGAAGCCACTCCTTAGTAAAAGGCACATGGCAGCCCGCCTAAAGTTTGCCAAAAGGCACCTAAGGACTCTCAGACCATGAGAAGAAAATTCTCTGGTCTGATGAGACAAACATTGAACTCTTTGATGTGAATGCCAGGCGTCACGTTTGGAGGAAACCAGTCACCGCTCATCACCAGGCCAATACCATCCCTACAGTGAGGCATGGTGGTGGCAGTATCATGCTGTGGGGATGTTTTTCAGCGGCAGGGACTGGGAGACTAGTCAGGATAAAGGGAAAGATGACTGCAGCAATGTACAGAGACATCCTGGATGAAAACCTGCTCCAGAGTGCTCTTGACCTCAGACTGGGACGACGGTTCATCTTTCAGCAGGACAACGACCCTAAGCACACAGCCAAGATATCAAAGGAATGGCTTCAGGACAACTCTGTGAATGTCCTTGAGTGGCCCAGCCAGAGCCCAGACTTGAATCCGATTGAACATCTCTGGAGAGATCTTAAAATGGCTGTGCACAGACGAAGTCAATGTACGTGTGTATGTATGTTCCAGCATCACATCCGAACGGCTAGAGCGATTTTCATGAAACTTGGTACACATGTTCCTCATTGGTTGACTAAAAATACTGTAGGGTGAAATCAACCCTAACCCACCCCATTCTGGGTAGGGTTGGGGTGATCTTGCGATCTTGTATGCATGTTATCATCCAGTTGACACTTGGAACGACCACCAGAGGGCGAACTGGAGGTGACTGCCAGCATTCTTTATGTTTGAGCGCCACCACCGCGCCCCTGTTGCTTTTGAAATAAAATAGAGTTGGCCGGTTCAGAGCTTACATACATACAAGACCGCAAGACAAGCACATTAGTGAGTCTTTTATTTTTATTTTTAAAGTTGTGTTTTTTTATTATATTTTTCTCAAACAATTAAAAAAAAACAAAACTTTATTTTCCTCCTGGGCAACGCTGGGTATTTCAGCTAGTTGAAATTAAAATCAAGACTGAAGAGAAGACGATTTGCTACGGTGTTATAAAACCAGGAAAAGAAATCACGGGAGACATGGTAACAAAAGACGAGTACTGGAAGCTTTTCCAGCTGAAGGGGAGTATTGTGACAGTGACTTCACTGGAATTACTTTCACTAGTGTAATAAAGTTTTCAAGGAATTTATGGACCCCCTGTTGTGTGTACAGTGATCCCTCGCTATATCGCACTTCGCCTTTCGCGACTTCACTCTATCGCGGATTTTATATGTAAGCATATTTAAATATATATCTAGGATTTTTTGCTGGTTCGCGGATTTCTGAGGACAATGGGTCTTTTAATTTCTGGTACATGCTTCCTCAGTTGGTTTGCCCAGTTGATTTCATACAAGGGACGCTATTGGCAGATGGCTGAGAAGCTACCCAACTTACTTTTCTCTGTCTCTCTTGCGCTGACTTTCTCTGATCCTGACGTAGGGGGTGTGAGCAGGGGGGCTGTTCGCACACCTAGACGATACGGACGCTCGTCTAAAAATGCTGAAAGATTATCTTCACGTTGCTACCTTCTGTGTGCAGCTGCTTCGTGAAGCGACATGCTGCACGGTGCTTCGCATACTTAAAAGCTCAAAGGGCACGTATTGATTTTTGACTTTGTTTTTCTCTATCTCTCTCTCTCTCCTTGCTCCTGACGGAGGGGGTGTGAGCTGCCGCCTTCAACAGCTTTGTACCGGCGGTGCTTCGCATACTTAAAAGCCAAACAGCCCTATTGATTTGTTTGCTTTCCTCTCTGTTTCTCACAGCCTGTGCTCCTGATGCGCACTCCTTTGAAGAGGAAGATATGTTTGCATTCTTTTAATTGTGAGACAGAACTGTCATCTCTGTCTTGTCATGGAGCACAGTTTAAACTTTTGAAAAAGAGACAAATGTTTGTTTGCAGTGTTTGAATAACGTTCCTGTCTCTCTACAACCTCCTGTGTTTCTGCGCAAATCTGTGACCCAAGCATGACAATATAAAAATAACCATATAAACATATAGCTTCTACTTCGCGGATTTTCTTATTTCGCGGGTGGCTCTGGAACGCAACCCCCGCGATGGAGGAGGGATTACTGTATTTATAAATATATACAGGGTTGGGCAAAAGTAGGTTTACAGTTGTGAACACGACAAACACAGAGTTTCTTCTTGTGTTGTTATTTATTTATTAATGATTGCAATATTTATGTGTATTAATATAGACAGGTATGTCTTTCCAAATCATGTCCAATCAACTGAATTTACCAGAGGTGGACTCCAGTTAAGCTGCAGAAACATCTCAAGGATGATCAGTGGAAACAGGATGCACCTGAGCTCAATTTTGAGCTTCATGGCAAAAACTGTGAATACTTACGGACATGTGGTTTCTCCATTTTTTTATTTTTAATAAATTTGCAAAAACCTTTCATGTTGTCATTATGGGGTGTTGTGAGTAGAATTCTGAGGAAAAAAATGAATTTAATCCATTTTGGAATAAGGCTGTAACATAACAATGTGGAAAAAGTGATGCGCTGTGAATACTTTCTGGATGCACTGTATATATATATATATATATATATATATACTAGCCAACCCGCGGCGTAGCATACGACTGTCGACTGTTGCAGGGCCTGCATCGGTGAAGCAGGTGAGATGCTAATGAAACAGAGGCACAGGGCTTATTGGTTTTTAAAGACTGCTTCCTTCATTGTGTTTTGAGAGGGAAACATCCAATTGTCCGTGGCTGACAATTGGAGGACCGCCGTCGCACGTTCATTCAGCGATTCACATCCGCGACAAACATGCCTCTTCTTACATGGTCCTGCCGCGTCCACCCTCGTTCTCAAAGCATACACACCGCCTGGTCATGTGCCCACTCGCAAGAGCAACTCACGGAGACCCGCCCACCAACTCTTAAGACCATGGCGTGTAAAACAGTTTGCGATGGTGGTGCATGCGTCATAACCGAAAGAATAATGAAAAGTCAACGTGGCTCAGAGGTGCATGTGGAGTCTAGCAGAGACGAACATGAATGACTCCCTGTGTTGTGAGGTGCTGTGTCCGAGGTGGTGGGCGTGGCTCGGCGAGTTGTCGTCATATCCAATGATGTCGTGTTTTGTGAGTTGCTGCGTCCGAGTTGGTTTGGTGTGGCTCTGCGAGTTTTCGTCGTATCCAATGGTCTTAGAGTTGGTGGCGTGGCTGTCTTGCGTGCTTTCCATGGGTGGCTACTTGCGTGCTTTCCATATTATCTATATATATATATATATATATATATATATATATATATATATATATATATATATAGATAGATAGATATAGATATAGATATAGATGTGAAAAAAAAGTCACTGGGAGCGGGGTCTGGAGATTACCACATGGTTATGATCATAATGACGTGGTGAATGCACCGTCTGCAGTTTTATGAGCGCCTCTGCTCCGGACGTTTTGTTTTTCCTGATGCTTACCTACAGATGCCTCAACAGTTCAGTGTCACGTTGCTGGTTAACATTCTGCTCACGGGAACTCTCTTTATTAACAAATCCATTAATGTCGAAAAACGGGATCATCATTTGGATCTTTGATGACCTGTAATGCTTTTGTATGTTTGTAAAACAAAAGGCCAAAGTCATTCTCGTGATTGTAGAGTAAGCGCCAACAATGCACATCGCGATCAGCTGAGCACAATGTCACTTGGCCGTCTGACTAATAACACTGTAAGCATACGATACCAAGCAGTATAGTTAATAACTTCACCCCCTGTTCAGGGAATTTTGTGATCTCCCTCTACGTTTACCTGTCAATCTACTCTCAATAACCCATAATGACAAAGTGAAAACATGTTTTTAGAAAGGTTAACAAATTTAGTAAAATGGAAATCTCGTACTCATATCAGCATTGAGACCCTTTGCTGCAGCACTCAGGTGCATTGTGTTTACTCTAATTATAACGAGATGTTTCTAAAAGTTGATTGGAGTCCACCAGTGGCAAACTGAATTGATTGGACGTCGTTTATAAAGGCACACGTGTACCCGTGTATGTAAGGTTGCACAATTCACACTGCATGTCAGGACAAAAACCAAGGAACTCTCTGTAGACCCCCATGATTAAACTGTGGTGAGGCACAGATCAGGGCAAGGGGATGCAACCATTTCTACAACTTTGAGAGTTCCCAGGAACACCGTGACCTCAATCATTGTGAAATGGAAGAAGTATGGAACCACTAGGACTCTTCCTAGAGTTGACTGTCCAGTCAAACTGAGTATCTGGACAAGAGAAACTCTGGTCAGGGAGGTCACCAGGATCACCAAAGAACACTCAAACAGAGTTTTGCAAGTCCTCTGCTGAGGTGGGAGAGACTGTTCAAAGGAGGATCATCAATCAACCATTTATAGTAGAGTGGCTACATGGGGGACACTCTCAGATTAAAGGCTTATGATGGCGTTTAAAAGGACTCTGGGAGCACAAGGATCAAGATTTTATAGTATTATGAGTGTTGTGATGTGAAAACTTGTATACAAGTTGATAAATATTTTGTATGTCTTTATTTGTAACGTAGACAAAGCAATGTAATATTAGTGTTACAGTATTGATAAGAGCAGCAATGCTTTGATGTTTAACTAACCCATAGTCTTTAGGACTGATGAATTTTATGAGAGAGTCATGGGAAGTGCCTCAAACCAGTTTGGCAAGTGATTCTCAGCAGGACTCTCTCAATCAACCCCTACAAGAAAGCCAGACTACCTAACTGGCAAGCAATAGCTCAACAATTGGTTTTGGGGGCAGGTGTGAAAGCTATTGTGTGCGCCCCATTGGTCTGAAGCGTGGCTGTTTGATATTGGTTTGAATTGGAGGCCATTCTATAGCATGACACCCTATTGGTGTAAGGATTTGGACAGAGAATGTATAAATTTGGTTGCTTTACCCCTCACCCTCACTCTTTTTCACACCATCATGATGAAGGAGAAGGGCGGCACAGTGGTGCAGTGGGTAGCGCTGCTTCCTCGCAGTTAGGAGACCCGGGTTCGCTTCCCGGGTCCTCCCTGTGTGGAGTTTGCATGTTCTCCCTGTGTCTGCATGGGTTTCCTCCGGGTACTCCGGTTTCCTCCCAAAGTCAAAAGACATGTAGGTTAGGTGCATTGTCTATTCTAATTTGTCCCTAGTGTGTAGTTGGTGTGTGTGTATATGCATGCCCTGCGGTGGGCTCGTGTCTTGCCCAGAGTTTGTTTCCTGCCTTGCGCCCTGTGTTGGTTGGGATTGGCTCCAGCAGACCCCCGTGACCCTGTAGTGAGGATATAGCAGGTTGGATAATGGATGGATGGATGATGAAGGAGCATCTCACACACCATGAACTGAAAAGAAGACCACACTGAGAAGCACAACTCGGCAGCCATATTAAGACAGGCCTGTTCTGAAGAAAGCTGACCACAAATGATGCCTTAACTCGAGACATAACTAACAAGTCTGTGTGCCACCTGAAACTACACATCAGCATGTATTAGGTTGTATGGTTGCCTATATTCAAATGTACTTTGTTTATTGTTATTATTTATGAATATTATCAATAATACATTATTTAAAGCTGTAACTTAAATCCTTCTTGTCTTTTACTCTATGTAATTGCCTGAGGTTATTGATGTAGAAGGTAAGGTAGGGAGAAGTTATAAAGTATAGTACCTTATAAACAGGGGTACGTCTATGGAATTTGAGGCATTCTGACAAAGGCTACACATTAAAGAACACAAAAACGGGAAAGTAGAGTAATACAGAACTCTACCGAGACAAAAAAAAAATCAAACTCTTTGGGCAGAACTCCAAGCACTACGCCTGCCCAAGACCAGGCACTGCTCACCACCTGCCAAATTGTAATCCCTATGGTGTAGTATGGTGTTGTGGGAGTGTTTCTGAGTGACAGGGAAACGGGTCAGAATCGAGAAGATGATGAATGAGCCAAATCCAGAGAGGTCCTTGAACAAAACCTGCTCCAGAGGGCACGTGACACAGAATGGAGCGATGGTTCACTTTTCAGCACAACAATGACTAGAAGCTTACAACCAAGACAATGCTGGAGTACCTTCAGGACAGGTCCTCGAATTGCACAGCCAAAGCCCAGACTTAACTGTCATAGAACATCTGCGAACAGGCCTGAGGATGGCAGTTTACAGACGCTTCCATTGCAATCTGAAGGAACTTAAGAGAATCTGCCAGGAAGAATGGAATATGGTGTGCCAAGCTTGTTGAGACCTACCCAAGAAGACTTGAAGCAGGAATTGCTGCCCAAGGGTCTAAATACTTCTATAAATGAAAGATTTCAGTTTTTGATTTTGAATAAATTTGCAAAAGTTCATGAAAACGTGTTTGTACTTTGTCATTATGGATTATTGAGTGTAGACTGGCAAATTTGTCCAGGCAAAACTGAATGTACAACACAATAAAGTGTGCAGAAAATGACAGGGTCTTAACACTTTCTGAATTCACTGTATATAAATTATTATTGATGGTATTTTTTATACTCATGGTCTTTCCTTTTGAGCATATTGTAACAGTTCAAAGAGACGTGAAAATATAATTATATTGATTGCTGTAAGATAAATTACTGCACGACCTTGAATCGAATGAAGTGTGTGTGAAAATGGATGGATGGCTCTAAGCTCATTTAGAGCCTCTTTGGCAAAGAAAACCAGAAGCCTATAAAGGCCCGAGGGCCTCAAGTTTGCAGTCGCTGATTTATGAGGCTTGCTGCCTATGCAAATACAGATATTTATATTAAAGGCACTTAGTCAATACGGCTGTTTTAAATGGAGTCATTCAATTAAGCAGATTATTGCCCAACTTAGTGATGTGTCAATATTAACTACTTTTCAATCTGAACTTTTGCTGTACGCCTCAAGAACAGACAAGTCTCGGAGGTTAAAGTGCCACCTTGAGAATTACTAACTATAGGACCTGAACTTGCATTGTGTTTGAAATGTTAATTACTTTTGGAACAGCTAAAGATAATTCATTATTTGGTCATTCTTGGATCCTTTTAAAAACTCATTTGTTAAACAAACTGTTGATTAATCTTCAATAAAATGGTATGGTGTGCAGGGATTTTCACATTTTTTCTTCTGAATTTGATTCTTCTTAACAGCAAATTCCAAGAGTTTACATCTGGGAAGAGAAATCTTAACCAATTAACACGACACAAGAGTAAAAGTGTTCGCTGCTTGTAGAATGACTAGTTGAAGTCTGAATCCTAGTGGTGTGCTTACTTTTCAAGTCATTTACCTTTTGCTCTCGTTTTCTTATCCAAAGAACAGACTTAATGATAACAGGCTAAGCTGGCTCAACCAGTCTAACAGTCTAAACCAGTGATTCTTAACCTTTTTTGAGTCACAGACCCCTTTTAAGAATCCGATGAAAGCTATGGACCCCCTTCCCCAGAAATATTCATTTCTTTCAATGGGAAACGATTGATTGGGACAAGGCAGGGCGCTGTATGGTGACTGCTATTTCTCTCGCGTGATGTTTCTCGTGTGACATTTTTCTCGCTGTTATTTTTCTCACGAGTATGTAACTCACGCGTTAGGCTTAGGTGAGATAAACACTTGCGAGAAAAATAACAGCGAGATACAGAACGCGCGAGAAAAATCACGTGAGAAAGTTCACTCGAGAAAAATCAACAGTACCGGGCTGTATAGTGAATATAAATGTTAATTTTTATCTGACCCTCACGGACCCCCTGAATCCCATCCAATGGACCCCTTAGGTTAAGAACTCCTAATCTAAAGCCATCTGTGTATAATAGCCTGCGCCAAGTGAGTCTCTGCCCGTTTCTAATACACCTCCTCTGGTTAAATACATTTTTAGAAAGCAAAAAGTCATGCTTTGGGTGCAGCTGTAATATGGAGACAGAATGTGATGTTATTCCACAGATGTTCTGCATTTTTATGAAGAAGGAGGCAAATTTTTAAAAAAACACTACCAGAAGAAAAGAGAGAAATAACTCTGAAATGGGCTGAGGTCAAAACCATAAAAAAGCAGCAAAGCTGAATCACCCAATACGATGTCACACATGTGCAACTAGGGGACAGCCGAATGGCCCGATCACGCGTGAAACCACAAGAAATGGGGACTTGGATTACGCCACTAATGCTCTCTTTTCCTTTACACCCACAGGAAAACAATGGAATAAAATGCCTTACCTCAAGAAACGGCTCTGATCTCCCCCGAAGAATAACGCCGTATTGCTCCATTAAGTTCATCGCACCTCCAGCTTACTCCTGATGTCATTTCCGTCCAGTCTCCAAACCCCGTCATTTCCGTCAGCCTATTTCCTGTTTTCATTATGCCTTCTCCATAAAAGCTCCAAGAACCCATACTCTGTTGTCAAATGTGTATTTATTGTGCAACCTTTGACTGTGGCAATTTGAACTCGAACCTACAGCCAGTATATGGGGAGGCTCTCCCAACTCTTTACCTGTCTTGTGTCTCTTTGTTTATTACAACGATAATCAAAATCGTAGTCTAAGGCCACTACATTTTCATTGACATACGTAAACATGACTTTCTGTTTTCACTTTTTGCCCACACTACCTGGATGTTTTAGATCCCCAGATCGGTATACTTCTGAAAATGCAGTCTCAGCGTTGTGGTGTGGTTGGGTGATAACACAGACTTTTGAAAACGCAGACTCGAATCAGATTCTGATTGGTTGATGCTTATTATGTGGCCCTTTCCTGATTGGATTCTTCTCATTACAACGTCTCAAGCTAATTCCCTTATTGGTCAGCCTTCATGAATGTAAACCATATTCCAACATAGCGGACACTAAGTAGCTGTCGTCCATGATGCCTGTTGTGTTGCTTACCGGTATGCATTGTAACAGTTGAGGTCTTTGTCCACCTCTTGAACCCTCAGGTACAACTCTGATGACCAGGTGAAAATATAAATATTCTTTATTTTACTATTATGTGCACAAAGCACTCTCCACACCACACTACTCATATAAATCACAAATACTTCTCTCAATACTACAATCCTCCTCACCCAGACACTTCGCCCTCCTACCTCCCAGCTCAGCTCAGTGTCTGGGCTTTCCCATAGTCCTTTTATATCCCCTGACCTGGAAATGGTTCCTGGCAAAACCCACAAGTCCGTTTCCTTCCGGGTCAGGGTAAACAGTCCTTTTCTTCACCCCAGGAGCACGTCGTTTCTTCTGGACACGTGATACTGACGCACTCCCGGGTTATAGGGCACACAAGAGCCCACTAGCCCCCTTACAGCGACTCCCGGTGGTCCCCAAGGTATCCAGCAGGGCTGTGTATACAAACTACAAAGTCCATGAGGCCCTGCTGGAACTCGGGGCACCATCATGCGGTCCGATGGGCTCCTCCTAGCGGCCTGAGGGTGGCGACCGGAGTCTGTAGCCGGTTGTCCATCACAGCATCTAAATCGTGTCTTGTACAGTTTGAATGTTGTCATAATTATGCAAACTAAAATCATTTACTGCTTTGTAATAAATCCTGTGGCCAGCAGCATTACCATTCCTTCAAGGATTTTTCCACCAATGCCAGTGTAGGCGAATGTCTACATCATATGTGTTGTTAGATTTTTAGTGTGGGCAGAAAAAAAAATCATAAATGATGCAAAATCGCATTTCATGACACTCTTCTGCTGAATCATTCGTTGGCTGGAAGTCCTCAGTGTTAGTGTGTCAGAGAGATGATGTGCAGCATTCTTCACAATGACACTCAGTTTTGTCTTCGATCTCACCTTCACCATTTCATCCAGGGGGTCCAGGGTGCATCCTATAACTAAGCTTGCCCAATTCTCTTAAAGTGATGTTTCCCAGCACTCCACACCAGAGAAAATCCCACTGGCCATCATAGAGTTGTAGAAGATGTGAAGGATGTCACTTTGCACATTAATGGAACGCAGTCTCCTGAGGAGAAACAGCCTGCTCTGCCTTTTCTTCAACAGTTCCTCTCTCTTCTGAGATCAGTTTAACCTGTCATTAATGTGGACCCCTAAGCACTTGTAGGAGGGCACCACCTCTACATCTACTTCTTGAATGGTGACCGGACATTGGTGTGGTGAAAGTCAATAAGCAGTTCCTTGGTATTTCCTGATGTTAAGTTGGAGACAATTCTCTTTGCACCAAGAAGCAGAGTTCTCCCCCTAACTTGTCTCCTCTGTCTCATCCCCCCCTTATCAATACACTCCATAAGTACAGATTCATCTGAGGATTTCTTCAGGTGACGTGACCAGCTGTTATACTGATAATCTGGATTAAGCCTCAGGATGAAGCAAGAGCCCAAATGTTGCCTTTGTGCAGTTTGCTGGCTGTGAGCTTCACTTCACAGTTAGGCCTACAGAATAAGGCATCTGACTGGCGTGATGTCACCGATGTCATTGGTAATTGTTAGCGCATTAAAGGATGTACTATATACACGCCCATATAAGTTGGGTCTTGAAACCCGAAAAAACGATCATAAAATCAGACCCGTTCAAAAATGTGACACAATTTTTTTTTTTTTACATCTTCTTGCCTCCTCCAATCTCTCATCAGTTTCTCAGACACATCGAAGTTTGTTGCAGCAGTGCAGTTACCAATTTCTTTCGCTACTTCAACGACTTTTAATTTAAAACCAGCTTCATATTTTCTTCTGATCGGACGCTCCATCGTAGATAAGGGATGCCCTTATGATAAAGGTGTATGAGGGTGTGAGATACAAAAAACACAAAACAGTGCAAACATCGGTTCAGAATAGTTCGGGTATTACTATGTGGTCACGTAGGCACAATACATAGAAAAAAAAGGCCATGTGCTCAGTGGTTACTCTCTCAGGTGGGCGTTAGCATATCGTAATCTCTTGGACCAATAACATGAGTTTTCCGCATTTGACTTATACGACCGACATTATAAAATACTAGAAATTATACAGTAAAATCAAGCCCTGAACTTAAACACGAGTATATATAGTACCTAGCAATGTTCTCTTTCTGAACTGCCATGCATACTGCTAGGTTGGCATGAATTATTGAACCGAGAAATAAGTCATGTTTCAAATACGGATAAGGATTTTTCTTTCTTTTTTTTTTTTAGAACTCCAAAATTTGGCAAAAAATAAGGAACTGTCCCATCTGGTCACCCTATGCTTAACACTTGACTATTAATTCATTTTGATTTCTGTGGAGTTTGCTCCCCTAATTGCATCCAGTTAATGATGAGCTCAGTAGACTCAAAGCCAACACTGAAAGGCTGCTGCTGCTTGCTAACTAACTGCAAAAATAACCGGAACATCTAGAAGAGCAGAGTGAAAATAATGAAGGTTTTAAAAGCTATGATAAAAAAAGCAGTCAATTATCTCGATTTAACATACATAAATGTTTGCTACTGTACATAGCAATAACAGCATAGCCACACGGTTTTGCAACTCGTGGACTGACACCAAAATATAGAAACTGGCTTAATGAAATCATTAATTAAGTAAATTGAAGTAATAAGTAAATCCAATTCAGACAGTGTTGGCCCCCAGGACGCTGTTCCAGACCCTTTTGCCAAAGGGGTAGCTCCTCCACCAACAGACACAGCTCAGACGTAGTTCTGAAGATCCCCTGTGGCACAGCAAAGCTGACATCCTTTTATTTCTTATTTGATTTAAATTCAAATTTCAAAGTGTTCTGTCTCTTTGCAAGGTCACTCCACACTAAAAATAGTTTTGCTGCAGAATGGAACGCTAGGTACCAGCATGGTCCACAGCTAAAGATGGGATATTTCAAAGCAGGTAATATTCAAAAGAAGAGAAATGAACTGAGCCAGTCTCAAGTAAATCAGTGAGAATTTCAGGAGGCGACTGAAATTTCAGAAGCCATCGCGGAGATTTCCTCACTTCAGATTTGCTTATTTTTGACATCCTTTGCCAGCCATGTGTGCTCCGCCGGGACGCCTGGTAAAGGGAAGGACTGGGAGAGGGCCAATATCTTCCCTGAGGCACAAGATGTCAGCCCCCCTGGATTACATCAGGGCCTGTGGCCACTGCCTGGGGGCACCTGGACGATCCCGGAGCCCTGGATGGCAGCACTTCCACCACACCAGGAAGTGCTGCTGGAAGAGGAACCAAAGGCACCTGGAGTGCATCCGGGTGCCCATGCACCACTTCTGCCACAACCATGAAGTGCTGCAGAATGGTCATCGGGGAGCACCTGGAGCACATCCAGGTGCAACATAAAAGGGGCCACCTCACTCCATTCAGGGAGCCTAAATTCAAGCACATTGCCATTTGATCTCCATTGACAGTAGAATGGGATATACTGTAGAGCTCAGTGACTTTAAACGTAGCACTGTCAAAGGAGGCCACCTCTGCTCTACTAGATCTTTTCTGGTCAACTGTAAGTGCTATTATTGTGATCTCAAAGCATCGATGACCAGCAACAACAACTCAGCCATGACTTGGTTGACCACTAAAACATTTAGAGTGGAGCTGCCAAGATCGCCTCTCCTCTGTGACATCACTTGCAGTAGAGTTCCAAACTGCCCCTGGAATCAGCTCCAGCACAGTAACAATACATTTGGGGGGGGCTGGGTTGGGGGGGGTTTGTAAATTGGGTTTCTGTGGCTGAGCAGCTGCACACAAGCCTAAGAACACAAAGTGCAATGCTAACCATTGGCTGGACTGATGTATAGCATTTTGCCATTGGACCCTGGAACAGCGGAAACACGTTCTCTGGAGTGAAGAATCCTGCTTCACTACCTCACACTCTGGTGGTGATGCCAGGAGAAAGCCAGCTTCTGGAGTGCATAGTGCCTACTGTAAGGTTTGGTGGAGAAGGGATGATGGTCTGAGGCTGTTTTTCAAGGTTTTCGCCAAGCCCCTTGGTTCTACTGAAGGGTACTCTTAATACATACAAAGACATTTTAGACATTTGTGCATGTCCAACTTTGTAGCAACAATTTGTGGAAGGTCCTTTTCTGTTCCACCATGGCAGCACCTCTGTGCACAAAGCCTTCTCCATACAGACATCAAGGAACTTATGTGACCTCAACCCTATTGAACAGCTCTGGGATGAATTGGAGTGCCAATTGCAAGCCAGGTCTCCTCATCCAGAAATAGCACCTGACCTCTTTTGGTTGAATGGGTACAGCCACATTCCGAAATCTTGTGGAAAGCCTTGTGACGGTGCGGGTCCTGCTCCATCTTTCGTTTTGGGGAGCCTCTCCAACACAACACCGTAACCGGATGAGCTGGTCTGATGGGGACAAATCAAACTGAGCAAGGGGATGGTGCAAAAAGTGCAAGTGCTTTTATTAACAACAATCAAAAAAAATATATATCAGTGTTCAAATAAAGTACAGTGCTCACAGTTTAATAAATAAATAATCTATAAAATGAGGTAAAAAAATCCAAATGTTTAAAACAAGGATAAAACACGAGAATATAGTACAGCAGTCACTGGGATCACAGCAGCCAAACATAGCTCCTTCCCAAGGTTTGCTCAGCTGAAGAGGCTTAAGCAGTCGCGGTCGTCTTGCTACTACCCCCCATCTTGGCTGCCTTAGCCAGACCGCTCGGGGTCGGTTGTCCTCCCGTCTTCCTTCTCGCACATGTAGTCGTCCCTAAGGAGGACTCCACCTCAATTAAACCCACTCCTCTCATTCAGTGGGCGCAATTCATCCCTCGAGCTCTGATTCTTCGCTCCACACGGGACCCCTGACCACGCTGACCTCTCTCTTTAAGCTGGTTGGCTGGCTTGCTTGTCCACTCTCACTGCCCCAATGCAGCACTCTCGCCTTTCTTCCTCTTTCTTTTTTTTTCACCTGATTTCCTGTGCCACCTCCGTGGGCGCAGCTCCTCAATCACACACCGCAGGAAGCCGATTAAGCAATTGAAAACAATCGCACCCTCACATGCAGGTGCGGCTCGCCCCAATTACCTGATCAGCTCCCCGCGGCTGCACAATCGGAGACTGACGTGGCCAAATGGATTATTTAAAAACTGGCCTTTCATTCAGAGCCACCGACCCGCTACATCACAAGAATTCACAGAAGAGGGGAGGTTATTATAGCCAAAAACGGGGGAAGCCAACTCTATGTGGATGTCTATGGCTTTGGAACGGGATGTCCAACAAGCTCATATAGGTGTGATGGTCAGATATCCACAAACTTTGGATCTCATAGTATGTGAAAGCCAATTGGGGAGACTATTCTTTAATCAAGTAGCTAACGCTAAGGTGAAAGTATCAGTGACAAAAAATGTCAGTTTTGGCTCTGCATTCACTTTTTTAGCTTAAGAAATACATCTTCAGAGTTACAATGATTATTACCAAGTAGTGATAAACAACATAAATCACACAAAATGAAATTATCTGTGAGATTTATACTTTCGCCTTGCAAAACATATTCATGAAATAAATTGCAGAATTTGCACCATTGGCGCATATATTTTCATCTTAATCACAAGCTTTTTCTCCATCAGCAAAAGAATGGCACAATTTATTCTGCCACAGAACATGGGAAGGAAAGTGTAGCTAGAAAGCATTGAAACTTGCCAGCACTTTGGAGGCGCTTCTCCGCACCAGTCCATTGGGCTAGCTGTGTGGCCACTTGTCAGCATGTGGAAGGATCCTGGCTTGGGCCCACTTCTGGGGTTGGACAAAGGGAGCACAGATGGCATTTCCTCTGACCCCAAATGAGCACCGCAAGATGGAGCCGGTGACGAGAACGTGTGGGCATGTAGTGTACGAGGTAGATGAGAGCGAGGGGAGTCCATGTTAATTTTCTAGTTTATGCTTATTTAATCTTTTTGTTGTTTATTAAATATACTTCTGTATGATATCTTTTTGGTTTGGCTTTGTTTGCATTATATTTATGTAATACTAGCCGTCCCCCGTGGCTCCACCTGCATAGTAGTGAAAAAGGAAGGCTCTGACCGGCTGCCCACTCCTGACATCACGCTTCCTACTCCCCTCGGCCCGCAGCCTCTGTCTCTGAATATATCACTCCTGCAAGCGAACTATGATTCTTAGCACAGTGAGAAAAGTCGCAAAATCAACAGGAATGTTCAAGTAAATTCTAGAAAAAAACCTGATCTAAATCTCTTAAGTAGTTCTCTCATTCACTAGCTAAGAGGAGGTAAGGAACACCCGGAGGCTGGTGCGTGAGTGAAGAGGACCCCACCCAGCTCCCTACTCCTGATGTCACGCTTCCCCCTCCCCTCAGCCCGCAGCCTCTGTCTCAGATTAGTGCAGTAATATGCTACTAGACTAGTGCAAATAAATCGCTCCTGCAAACGAACTATGATACTTACTGCGAGGACAGAAGTCACAAGATCAACCGGAATCTTCAAGCAAATTATAGAGAAAAAACCTGATCGAAATCAGTTAAGTAGTTCTCTCGTTCGCTAGCTAAGTGGAGGTAAGGAACTCCCGGAGGCTGGCGTGTGAGTGAAGAGGACCCCACCCAGCTCCCTACTCCTGATGTCACTCTTCCCCCTTCCCTCAGCCCGCAGCCTCTGTCTCAGATTAGTGTAGTAATATGCCACTTGACTAGCTCAAATAAATCGTTCCTGCAAGCAAACTATGATTCCTTACTACGATGACAGAAGTCGCAAAATCAACCGGAATCTTCAAGCAAATTATAGAAAAAAACCTGATCGAAATGTGTTAAGTAGTTCTCACGTTCGCTTACTGAGTGGAGGTAAGGAACAGCTGGAGGCTGGCGCGTGAGCCCCACTTCTCCTTGGCTCACTGTGTGTCTCTCAGATTCATGCAAATAAATCAGTACCGCAAGTGGACTATGAAACATAGTGCAATGAGAGAAGTCACAAAATCAACTGGAATGTTCAATCAAATTATAGAAAAAATCCCGATCTAGATCCATTAAATAGTTCTCTCGTGAAAAGCGGACATACAAACAGACAAACGTTGAATTTTATATGTATATATAGAGAGATTGAATTACTCGATCATTCTTTTTCAAACTTGTGGTATGTTACGTTTCTATGTTTGAGTTTGGCTTATCTGCCCTGCTTCCTGTACGTTGAGCCAAAGGGGGCAGGGCCACCTGATTAGGCAGGTGGAGTACTGTACCAGCCACTATTTAAATTGAAGGTTCAGCTGCTCTGATCATTGTATTTCCTAGTTTTTTAACCATTGCTTCTTTAAAGGTGCTGTTTCTAGATTGTGATTCTTGGATTTGATTGTCTTATTTTCCTGCCTTGCTTTTTGTGTCGCTTTTATAATTAATTCAAATATTGTCACGCATATGTATCTGAGGACCTCCTCGCAGGCTCAGTCGAAGTGTGTAGTAACCCACTGAGATGAGAGGAAGTGCACTAAGCTTGTCATTTGCTTCTTTCCCCACAGTGCCGAGAAGTCGCCCCGGTGAGGGCATCTGACCCCGCCCCTTCCGGTCCAGCCAACATAAAAGGAAGGCGACCCACTGGACGGAGCTCTGCTAGTAGCGACTGGAAACCTTGCAATTCTGCTTTTGTTTATTATCTGGCATTTGGGACAATGCCAAAGAGAGCTATTTTCTTCTGGTTTATGTTTTTTGGTCTGTCCACGGACAATAAAAGGGGTGACCCACTTGGCGCCTCAAACTTACTTTTTACTATGTGGAGACTTGCCATTCCCACACCCGGCCGCCAGATGTATATACATTAGCACTATTCTTACTTCTCAAAGGATTTTGCACAGACGGTAGGGAGCCACTTCAACCATCACCAGTGTACAGCATCAAAAAAAAAATAATAATAACTCCGACACGGGAAGAATGTTTAAGCGGGCAACAGAAAATGAGCAGCACTGGAATAGAACACAGGATGGAGGCTAAGCACTGCACCATCCCACACACATGTCGAAGAAATCAAAAATGGACTGGAATTCAGCAGATGCATTACCTGTTTTGTTAAAACATAAAACCTTTAGCTTAAATCAATGGCAAAATGATGATTTCTACTGTCATGACTCCCTGCAGAGACTGCCAAAATCAATTCCAGGCATTCAATTCCAGCTTTATTTTTCATTTCTTTTTATTTACCACACATTTTAAAACGCTTACATTAGACACAATAGAAGCTTTACACGTGTTGCCTGTAAAAGCGCTTTGAACACGATGAGTAACACCTTGTAATTCCCTGGGATTTAAAGAATGTAGGGAATATGCCTCCAGGGAAGAATACGGTGGAATTAATAATAAATAAAAAAAATAGAAGAATAAACTCATCTGTTTAATTGCATGCTTGCATTATTCCACTTGCATTACAAAAGCAGCCGCTTTTTGAATTGGCAATGATGAAAGTAGTTTTATCGATCTTGGCTATGGAAATACGCATGATGAAGTGATACAGAGACGGACAATGTCGGAAAAAAATGATAATGGCGGTGGGGGACTGACTCCCTTCAATGCAGTGCTTGAGTGCATTAGAGTGCTTGATTGGTCCGATCCTTTCTGGTAATTACTTTTTAAACTATTTGCAAAGATTTAGTTTATGAGGCCATTGACAATTGATTTTCTGTGAAGTATGTTTCTGGGAAATCAATGAGGTTTTATTATCGGACTGCAGCTCCCAGATCTGACATGGAATGGACTGAGAGCAGCAATATATATTGACATTCAGCATTGGCCAGCACTGTTGGCTAAATTTATGGCATGTTTTAATTACATGCATTGAGATGGCTGGTCCTTGGGCCACAAATCACGGAGAAGAAGGTGAGCGAATGAAGGCGGGGGGGTGAAGTGAGGCACACGGCACGTCTTTTGCTTGAACAGCTTGCCTGCCATTTTTTTATTTGTACCCACCCAAGAGCACTGCTGGACAGCAAATGAGTAAATAAGGAAGGCAACGTGTACACCCACACTACCGGGCAACAGTTTTAGAACACGTCCGTTTTCCCAGTTTTTAATGAGTTGAAATGCAAGGAATGACGTAAAATGGTGAAAAGGTAAGAAGTAAACTGCCAGAAGTTTAAATTTAAAGTTTAGGTTAGTAAGAAAACTGAAAAAAAATTAAATTTCAGAATATTGCAAATGGGCCTTCTTCAACTAAAAGGTGTGGCGGGCGGCCGGGTCCCATGCCTGGCCGGGACGCCCCTTCCACATATGTTACAGGGGAGCAACCATGGGCGTCTCACTACCTCCCCCGGGACGCTTGGTGGCAGCCTCCCTGGCTGACGATGGTGCCTCAGTTTCCCGCAGGGTTTCATGGGAGATGAACCCTGTGGGGATCTGTGATGGCCGCCAAGGGGTGCTGCATGGATCTCGGAGCCCACCTGGGTACCTCTACAATACCGCAAGGAGGTGCAATTAGCAACAGGTGATCAAGAACCTGGAGCACTTCCGGGTGGGTTATAAAAAGGGCCAGCATTCACCACTCAGGAGCCAGAATCGGGAGGAAGAGGACGAGGTTGCGTGGGAGGAGTGGTGGTGCCAAGGTGGAGAGAAAAGTGTTTGTGTGTTGGCTTTGTTTGGGACTGTGTTGTGGCCTGAGGGATTACGGGGAAGACGTGCCCTCCAGTTGAAGAAAAATAAAAAGTCTGTTGGTTTTTATACGTGCCTCTGCGTCAGTCTGTGCCGGGTCGGGCGCAGTATAGCGCCTTATTACAAAGGTTACAACCTGCAGGTAGACCTATGCGTCTTATGATCACTACTGCGTCTCACAAACGAATAACAGTTTTCACCACACCAGCTCCGTATGCCGTGACTCATTCATCACGATCTCTGTTTATTACCTACAGCGGTTTCGACTACCTTCAGTTACATTTGTCTTACAATTACCGGAAAAAAGGCAACTGATTTCGACACAAAAATGAAGGTGATCAAGCAGTATGAGGAGGAAAGAAAAGCGAATGTGATCTCCTGTGACTTTAAGTTATCCCATTGTAACCGGTGTTATAATAATAATAATAATAATAAGTGAAGGATTCCACTTGACCATGTTGGTAAGTAACAACAGAGCAGTTTTATTGTCTATTTCTGAAGAAGACAGAGCTCTTGAACAAAAGGACCTAGACTTGAGCCAAAGTCTGCTACCAACAGAACATGCCATGGGCATCCAGTGGTGCCCAGAAACAAACAGTTTCAAATTTAAGATAAACTTACTAAACAAGCCCGCTACAAGGCATGGCATTCTGTCAGTTGTTGTTTAGAATAGGTCCCATTGCTAGCAGGGACTGAAAGACAAAATCTACATGAAAATGGGATAGGCATACAGTTTTCTGACCGTTTAGAAAAGGCCAACTCAAATTCTACTTGTCCTCTAGCGCCATCAGTTGATCGGCTTTGGAAATCAGCATGTAACACTCAACCGTGACTTTTCAAAAGATGCATCATGAAAGCTTTATATTTCACATACAGCACTGCAAAGAGCACACAGATTATACTGAAATGTCACAGCGTTTTCACTAATGTCACTACAGAGATGAATGGTTTGAGGTAGCTGGGTGTTTACAGCAGCTTTTCTTTAAGATTCTTCAAATTTTGCATTCATAATGAGACAGGCGGCACCAAGTCTTGCACTGCTTAGTCAAAAAAACATAGCATGACCAGGGTTAACGGTGACATAAACACTTTTTTTATCAAGCTGTTAATGTCAAATTGCAACATAGACAGAAAACATCTCCAGCAACTCAGTGTGTTTCCCTAAATAGCCTCTAGGTGGCACTGACTCTATGACTCTTCTATACACCCGTCCATTTTTCTCACCCCAATTAAGCAGCCTAGTGGCAACCCCTTTTGTTCAAGATCAAACATTTTTAGAGCTATAAAGGCCAAATTCATAACAATCTTCTTTCCTGTTATTTTCTTGAGTGATATACACACCAAGAAACTGAATACAGTGGAACCTCGGTTTGCAAGCATAATTCGTTTCGGAAATGTGCTCGCAGTCCAAAGCACTCGTATATCAAAGTGAATTTCCCCATAAGAAATAATGGAAACTCGGATGATTTGTTCCACAACCCAAAACTATCCATATAAAAATGATTAGTACAAAATATAAAGTAAAAATACATACAACAAATTAACCTGCACTTTACCTTTGAAAAGAATCATGGCTGGTGTGAGTGAGTTTCTAAACTCTTGTGGGATTGCACCCAATGGGACGACACGCGTAAGAGCGTCCCAAAGCAATCGCAGTCTCCCATCTCTGTAACAGTTCGCCGTAAAAGCGAATCTGAAAAGATCGCGGACATGCTATAAGCGCCTGCCATCGACGGGTGATACAAGGAACAAGGAACATTATAAATGCTCAGGGCCCTGACTGCTGTGTCTGTGTATAGGAGAGCGGCAGATCACACTACAATAAATAACCGCGCTGTTGCTGTTTCAAGCTGAATAAAGCTGGTGTTGCTAAAATACTGAGACTCAGCTTCGTGTTTTAGGGTGCAAGACAGGGACTCGCACATCACAGCAAACACACACGAGCGCGCACACACAGTCACAATGGTAATGCTGCAGTAAACAGTATACTCTCGTACGGATGTTGACTATATGAGTGAGGCACGGCGACTCAGACGGAGAATCGGAGACGATTGCCCACAATCCCGCAGCGAGAGAGAGAGAAGAACCATCAGCTCAGTTGTGATCATATGACGCAGACAAAGCGTATACATACTACTCGTACTGCAAGACCTCGCTCGTTTATCAAGTCAAAATTTATTAAAAACTTTTGCTTGTCTTGCAAAACACTCGTAAACCAAGTTACTCGCAAACCGAGGTTCCACTGTATTTCGAAATCTTTAAATAGTGAATACAAAAAGTAAAGAGTTTAGTGTCCAGCTAACAAATCGGAGATGTAAACAAGAGTTTACCCTTTGGGGAATGCTGTTGACAAGTAAGCGTAACTTTAGTCTTTATTTGAGTTCAAGTGCAGCTCGGTGAATATGGTGGTAGCCACTAGAGGGCATGTGTGAGTACAGTTTACATTACATTGCATCGACTGGCACAACTTTATTCTCACGTGTACTCAAAAAATATACAAAAACCTCATTCTGCGAGTTCTCCAGCAATAGACAAGAATACACAACGATAAACTGAAACACTAAGGTGAAAAAGAAATGCAAAAACAGAACAATATCTCTGTTTAGGGATAAAGACTAACAGCATTAGAAGAAACAAGAAAGACAATATAATGCTCGCCATTTTAATGTAACGACATGGAGTTTTGACAAACACAAATGCTCTAAACCAGTGTTACCAGGTTATTTTTTTTATATTTATTCAGCAACTGGACTCATTGTGCAATTCATAAACTTACTAACAGTGATAAATTACCATTTTATTTGAGATCTGATCCACTTACCCGACATTTAATTACAATTTCTTTTTTGTGATGATGCATCAATATGCTGTTTATTTTTATGATGTAATATTTAGTCTTGATTTAATTTTATATTTTTACATTTAGTTTTTATTTAATTTTATATCACAACATGTCATTATTCTTGCACTATATATTAAAATCTGCTGATAATTAATGTCTGGTTGCATTCCAATAGACACTATTTAGCTTTCTATTATAGACTAGCCAAAGAACCGGGCGTTGCTCATATAAATAAGCAAGGAATAAGTTCTTTAGGAAGTTTAACACGGCCATGGAAAGACCAAAAAGATGTACTCTAAGACAAAAGCTGTAATCTAGTGATGCCATGAAACGGTTGTCTAGTTAGTTGAGATGAAAATAGCATTCATACCTGTGGTCTTTGATGAGGTTGCACTTTAGCCGCTACAGACGTTATGTGGGCTGATGACGATTTTCTCCATCAGCCGTAGTGCAGTCCTGCTGGAAACTTTAAGGCTGCTGTTTTTTTGGGTTGCCAAACTCCCATTACAACCCCCTCTCTGCCAATGTGATAAACATCATTTTAAGTTGGACCAAATGGCAAGGCACTTGCAAAATTTTGTGAAAATTGGTTCAGCATGATTAGGAAACAAACAAACCAACATCCAAACGGTTCATAGAGATAACCAAAGTGTCTGTCTGTGCCAGTTTAATAGCCATTCTCTGGGTTCACTCATGCTGGCCAGTTGCCCCCGCTCCCCCCCCCCCCCCCACACACAAATTTTGGGGCATTGGATCAAAAATTTTTATGACTGGATCCCCTCCCTGACACCAACTTCCTTTAGCTGCCGTGTGTGACACACAAGAGGGTTGGTGACAAGGACACAGGAGTAAATTTTACAATACACCAAAATAACATTTAACTAACATTGAATTTACATTTATTTTTTTGCACGTTACATTGGTACACTATTTAATTAATATGTGGTTACATTACACTGGTATATTCTCATATCTTAAAATGGCACAAAGTTTAAATACCATTTCAGTTTATTCATGGAATACAGATGGTAACATTTACTTACCATTTCATTTTATAATGCAAATAAATATTCAGCTGTGCGTTCTTTTCCAATTCCGCCTTTATGACATTTAATTACAATTTCATTCCATATTATGATGCAATGGAACAATACTTGATTACAGTTTTATTTATTTTTAACATACAGGCACAAGAATTAACTGGGGTCTTATTTTGTATTGCGAGCCACTGGTCAGAATTTCACTTCATTCCATTTCAGGGGCTACCAGTAGCATTAGTTAACATTTCACTTTGTTTCATTAAATTTAATAATATAATGATGAAATGCCTGATTGTCGTTCCTTTAAAATTACAATATATATCTTTGCAGTATTAAATGACACAATCAATAGTAGCAATACTGAATTATTGGTGTGTTTTCATTGCAATACGCTCATAGGACTTTCATTTTACAGTATATTGGTATGCAAGGGCCCAGTACTCACCTGTTTATTTAATTTCACTTTTCTTAAAGATGTTTAGGTCCTGGTATCAAACAATGCACCAGTTCAACATTTAATTATTTAACTTTATGTTATTTCATTTAAGAATATAAGGGTGAAACATATAATTACCATTCATCTTACATTACAATAAAACAATTCAGAATGTAATTACAACATCATTTAATATCACGATGCACAGGCGTGCCTTTTAATTACTTGCATGTTTTGATTACAATACACCCAATCTGACATTTAATTACCATTTTATTTTATTTCACATTACACAGATATGGCCTTTAATTACTAATTTGTAAATTTTACAATACAATGATTGCCATTTCATTATATATCACCTTTAAGTAATGTGTTGTTTTTTTTTACCAGAACATACCCATAAAATAATTACCATTTCATCTTATATGTTGATACACAGGTGTGATGTTTAAATAACATTTTGTTTTTAATTACAATAGCAGCATTTACAATATGTAGCATTTAAATTTCATTTCATTTTATGTCACAATGCACATCTGAAACCATTACTTTATATGACGTATAAATACATTTTTAACTTTTATAATTATTTTTTTGTGTTCCTTTACTATAAAATGTGTCACATTTAATTACCAATTTACTTTATCTATATATATAAAATCCCTATGTTCGTCCAGGTGTCCGTGTGTGGGGGTGTTCTGATGAAGTGCGCATGTACGGGGCACGGTGCGACGTGCGATATTACTGTCAGAGAAAGTTAGAGGCGTTTTACGGAAATACAAACCAGTATTACTGCGAGAGGAAATTAAAGGTACACAATACAGTGACGCATATTACAGCCACATACAAGCCAGTATTACTGTCAGAGGAGATTAAAGGCATATTACCGACGCGCACGCCTGTATTACCGCCAGAGAAAATTAAAGGTATATTACGGACGTACAAGATGGTATCCTTCAATAAGGGCGTGCACAAAAGGGCGAGCCTCAAAAGGGCGACCTCAATTGGGCGCAGCGAATAAAGGCGCGCGTAAATAAAGATCTGCACCTTTGTTGCTCTTCATATATTCCAGAGTCATTTGAACTAAATTATCTACGAACACCTTTATTCGCCGCGCTCAATTGAGGTCGCCCTTTTGAAGCTCGCCTTTTTGCGCACACCCTTATTGAATAGAGCCGTACAAGACAGTATTACTGTCACAGAAAATTAAAGGGACACAATACACGGCGGCAGCCCACGAAGAACGGTCAGCTCAGCAAATAAACATCAACAAAAGAAAGGCTGAAAGAAAGAAAAATACGACCAACAAAAAGAATGAGGTCAAAGTCCCTTGCCATTTAATATAGACTGTTCCTACTAATGTTTATGCACTACTGTTCTAGCGCCCGTTATTGTAACGGGCTAAATGACTAGTATCATAATAAAAAGGGTACAATGCTAATTACTATTTTATTTTTTATAACAATCCACTGATGCCAAACATTTTCACATCATATCACCTAACCTCCAAACAAATTTCAGTTTTGGTTTCTGGACTACAAAAAAGACATAGCAGCACAAGAGAAAGTCCAGAAAAGAGCGACTAGGATGATTCTGGCACTAAGAGGTGTGAGCAATTGAAGGAGTTGAACCTTCACAGTTTAAGAATGGAATTAGTACCGAAGATCAGGCTGTTACTTTAAAATTAATTCTGCTCAAGAACACAAGGACACAGTTGGAAATGTGATAAGGAGAAACTTCACACAAATGTTAGGAAGTGCTTCTTCATACAGAAAACCACAAACACATGGAATAAGTTACCAAGCAGTGTGGTGGACAGCAGTGCATTAGGGACTGTCACATCTTGACTTGATGTTATTTTGGGCAATGTAGAAGAATAGGATGGACAGTTTTGTTGGGCTGAATGGTTTGCTCTTGTCACAGTTGTTCTAATGTTTAGTTCATTTTTACTTTCTCGTATACATAGTATAGAAAAAGTACAGGAATCATGAAAAAATTCGACCTCGAGTTTTAGATCTTCCTGAGTTCAAAAATACCATTTTTGAAATTATGTCTGTCTGTGTGTAAACATGATAACTAGAAAACAATTTGACATCAGTACACCTGCTTTACATCAAAAATAAGGAATCCTGTCAACCACTGGGCCACTTTAACGGAATACTTTTGCAAATTTTTAAGTAAATTATGCTTATAATTACATAGAGATGGTTCAAATTTAATATAGATGTTTATAATGATAAAAAGCAAATTACTCAGCCGGAAGAAGTATTTTATTTAAACAACCATCCAAATGTGGAAATGCAAATGTGTACACGATATTAAAAACTGTATTTAATATAACGTATATTCTTTGAATAACCATTATTAATTCTATTTTAATTTATACATGATCAGTGTAACAATAACATGTAAACATTGAACGTGCCATGTAAATATAAAGATGTATTGGGAACAATAAGCTACTACGTCCCCATCGTGTTCTTAGTAATACAATTTTATATTGTTTTTATTTCTGCCACCATTATCATAATTAAATGTAGTTAAATGCAGTTTTGCCTATAGCAATTTACTGCAACAAATATATAATACTAACACTTTTTCTATATTTTTAGGTGACTATAACTTTTTATTTTGCACGTAATTGAGGTAATGGATATGAAAAAATTCTACCACCGCTTTGAACCTCCCTGAGTTATTAAATATAATTTTAATATAAGGTTTGATTATAAATACAGATACATGATTGTGCATTGATATTATCAATTAGTTATGATGAGAAACAAAGAGACATGATTTTTGAGAAATATTGTGCAACTGGAAGGGGTTCTGATGACTTTTTCCTTTATCTCAGTATATGAGAAAGTCGAGAGGAGCTCACCCCCGATTTTTATATCATGATATTCTTTGGATTATGTAATTTAGATGTATGTTATATTCGGCTGATCTAACTATCTGTTTTCTGAATCCAAGATCAGATCTTTGGAAACTGAAGCTAATCCAGACAAAATTAGGAGCAGGATGGGGTACCCTGGATGGGGTACCATTCAATTGCAGGGCACACATACACACTCACACCTGCCATAAATGAAACAAACATACATGTCTTTGGAAACCATAACAACAAAGGAAGCAGATGTGGACTCAGGTGCTGACTCTATATTGTCAGTGATCAGGCCAGGATTCGAAGCATAATCCATGAGCATTGTGGTCAAAGTTAAGCACATCTTCGTTATGATCTGACTACATTTTGTCCTGGCAGTTCCTTGCTCTTAAAACTTGGTTTTAAAGACCAAGCAATGCATTGACTCATTTTTTTTTTTGCAAAATGTTTTGAAAGTTGATGAAAAAGAATTATATTCTCATGTGGAGTCACATTGTTTTCTTATGGGTGCTGCCATTTCTGTTGATGACTGCTTTGATGTTTTCCTAAGCATGCAGCATGTGACATTATCAATACAATCTCAGTATGCCATTGTAATTAAGATTCTAAGGAGTAACACAATAACAGTAGAAGATCAAGCCTTAAATTTAAGGGCCTAGAAGCATTGGAATGATCTGCCTGCTAATATGCAAGATGTCTGCTCAGTCTTAGCTTTTAAGTCCAGGCTGAAGACTCACCACTTTAGTCTGGCATACCCTGACTAGAGCTGCTAATTAGCTGTGGATACTGCATCTTTCTTAGCCATTTGCGTAGAAATGTAAGCATTACAGTAATTTAAACCATTACTGACCCTTATATCTTCTGTTCCTCTTTTCGGTACTGCCATATACTGTTCTTATGACACTAGAAATGTCATCTGAGATATGTCAATCCTTATGGAATCAAGGAATGCAGAGATTCTGCCATCAGAATGGACAGTCTGGCACACAGATTGACCAAGGCCTCCTGTGCTGTGACAGGGCCTGACTTTGTGTATTCTAACTGACTGTGGACCCCTTAGTGGTCTACTTTCCCCAATGATGCTGCTAACTGGAGTTTTTGTTTTGCTCTTCTCTGTTGTCAACTGACCATAGTTCATTGATTAATTATTGGACAGATATTGCTGATTTCCATGTATGTTAATCAGTTTCTACTTTGTTTTCTCTGTGTTTTAACAAATCTGTGTCTTTATGTATACTATTTCTGTATTTAGTAATTTGTAAAATATATACTTGTATTTTACTTGAGAAATTGTAACAGCACTCTGGAACTGCATTGAATTAAACTGAATCAATGCAACCGTTTAAAACTCAGGGTTGTGCATTTCATTATCATATGAGACTTTAAATTATTCCGAAGGAAAAACAAACATTTAGTGATCGTTCTTCTTCTTTTTTGTTTTGTTTATTTTGTTTTGTGTTATTTGACTGCGTTTAATGTTTGCTCAAGTCAGCTCTACTTTAGGCTGTGAAATCCTACCTTGTTTCTTGGCTTTGAATTTTTGCTCTAAACTTTGTTTATTTATTTCACAACTTCACGGTTACGACCTTTGGCTGCTTATTTTGACATTGCGACTTCTCCTGAGTTGCTTTCCTTTTAAAACTGTTACTGCATTGTGCAGTCAGTACGTGTTATGGAATGAAGTTTCCTCCTCAGTAAAAATGGATGAGGGCTTCAAAAGAAGCTAAGGAGAAGGCCAGAATCTTAGCTGGTCTTCCTAGCAGTGGTTCACCTCACTTTAGGCAGACCTCTACGGCACCTGTTGATTTCAGCTGGAGTAGATCCATAAACAGCTGTAAGTGTTGCAAAAAAAAAAGCAAAAGCCGCACAAGGAGGAGGGTCACCATGAACCTCCAGCTTGTGCACAAAAACAGTAACAAAGCATCTTTCTAAATCAAAGATTTAACACAAAAAAGGTAAATAAAGTACAAACACTCAACAGTGCAGGAACAGGCAAAAAAGAGACAACTGAATGGTAATCTAAAAGTCCCCATACATAGTTCAGTGATCAGAATCCTTGAAAATAAGTGAGAGATGAGAGATCTTCTTCTTCTTCTTCACCTTTTCCCACTTCTATGTCAGCTCAATGTACCTGATCAACTTTTTCCAAACAGCTTGGTGTTCTACCTCCTTCTTAGTCAAGCCTTTTTCCTTCAGATCTTCTTTGACTTTATCCATTCACTTCTGCTTTGGCCTCCCTAGTTGTCTCTTCCTCTTCTATTTCCATCACTCTTTTGCCCTCATATTCATTGTATCTCACCTCATCACATGTCCATACCACTTCAGCCTACTTTCCTGCACTTTCTTAGTCGTCTCTCCCACTTTTGTTGTACCTCTGATTGTCTCATTTCTTATTCTGTCCTTCTTTGTAACTTCACACATCCATCTCAACATTCTCATTTCTACCACATCCAATTTTTTTCTCCTGAGCTCACTTTACTGTTCCATCTCAACATTCTCATTTCTACCACATCCAATTTTTTTCTCCTGAGCTCACTTTACTGTCCATGTCTCATCTTTTTTGGTCTTACCATTTTCTTAAAAACATTGCCTTCAACGTAATTCTTCCATCACACATTACGTCTGATACCTTCTTTCAATTGTTCCAGCCACACTGCACTTTGTGGATTGTCTTTCCATTTAACTCTCCATCTTGGACTACCACTGATCCTAGATATTTACATTTATCCACGCTTTTCAATAGCTCTCCCTGCAGTCTAATTTATGAATTCTGATCATTATTAACCCTTAAATTTTCTGTCTTCTTTCTATTTATATTCCACCCACTGTCTTCCAAAGACTTTCTCAGTTCAAGCAACTTCCTGTCTTTTCTGACGCCACACAACACAAAGTCATCAGCAAAAAGCCTCCACCAGGGTAACTGCTCTTTTATCCCAGGACTCAACACATCCATAACCAGAACAAAGAGGTAAGGACTTCAAGAAGAACTCTGGGGCAAACCTCCTCTAATCAGGACTGTCTTACCAGGATCATAGGCCCCCGTTTTGAAAAATACATATGCAACAGTGGCCATTGTGCCCTGCCTCTTACTGGGATCTTGTCTGTTACCCTGTTACTGCTTTCAACCCGAGTCCTCACTCCCTCGTACTTATCCTGGACAATCCTCACATATTCCCCTGGTACTCCTTTCTCTCTCAGGCACCTCCAGACCTCTTGACGTGGCACCCGATCATAAGCCTTCATAAAGACATGAGAAATATGAATTCAAAATGAACAGAAATAATAATAAAACATCAAATAGGCATCACTTCAAACACATATACAGTACGCAGTAGACATGCTGCTGCCTGACTGTTGTAAGTTAAAACATAAACCTACTTAGTCATTCGTGTTTGTATGAGTCTCATAGCTCTCAATCAAAGTTCCTGGCAATTCAGTTCTATTCAGTTTCATTTTCATGGCGCCGCTCCCTGAGTGCAGCTTCAGAATGCTGTAAAAAGTTCAGAGGTAAATAGGCCTACAATTACCAATTTTACAAAATAATAATTATGTAATGAATACATATAACATACACTTGCAACTTTATGGATTTCATATTTAGTTCTATTTATGTGCCTTTTTTCCCTTTGTCACGGAAACAGCGGCCTAGAATTTGCAATGAGGGCTCGTGGAATAAGCAATCAATTAAAATCAATCTTAAAACTGCAATTTGGTTTCTGTGCTGGTGCGGCAGCTAGCATCCCTAGCAGATAAACAGGCTCATTCTAGATTTCAGAAACAGTGAAGTTTATTCCACAAAATTAATGAAAGAATAATGAGATTCCGCGCATTGAAAAAAGAAACACACAACTATTACAAATTGGACAAATAAGAGCGCCAATTCTCTTTCTTTTACAGAGCTGAGCCCTCCTGATGGGACTTTGAGTATTAATTAGTTTAAACTCGTGCATTTTTCCATTCTCCTTGTAGAATATCACTTTTTATCTCATGACCAAACGTACAGAGGGACTTGTTAGGATAAAAGATATCCCAGCATGAAACGGGGCTGCTCTTGAAGAGTCTGGGACTTAATAAAACTAACATTTCAATTCGGTGCTACAACTTGCCTCGGTTTGCTCCTGGGACAGCAGCAGGGGAACGCGTTGGCAGGTCTGGTCGAGTTTTATAGCTGCTGTGGCTCACAGCAGCTGTTAAAGGGACAGAGAGCTGTGATTTATCATATTGATGATTTTGACTTTGCCATGCATTCGGACGAAAATCCTAAATATTAAGGAGGTGTTGTGGTGTGAAATTTTGTATATAAGTTGATAAATATTTTGTATGTCTTTATTTGTAACTTAGACATTAGCGGTATATCATTGATAAGAACAGCAATGGTTTGATGGTTAAGAACGCCCCCCCCCCCCTCCCTTTTTTAGGACTGAGTCTTTGTAATTTTACAACAAGGTTGGGCAAAGTGCCTAAAACCAGTTTGGCAAGTGATTCTCTGCAGGATTCTCTCAATCAACCCCCCACAGGAAAGGCAGACTACCTGGCTGGCAAGAATCAGCTAAAAAGAACAACTGGTTTTGGGGCAGGTGTGAAAGGTATTGTGCGCCCCATTGGTCTGAAGTATGGCTGTTTGGGATTGGCCTGAGGCAGAAGCCATTGAGTACCACAACGCCCTATTGGCTGTAGGGTCTGGACACAGAGTCTATACATCTCTCTCAAACCAACTGATGAAGGAGCATCTCACACGCCATGAACCGAAATGGACAACACAATGAAGAGCATAGCTCGGCAGCCATACTGAGAGTCATGCGGCCTGTTCTGAAGAAAGCTGACCACAAATGAGGACTTAACTCGATACATTTTAAATAACTACAAGTGTGTGTGCCGCCTACAACTGTACACCAGCATTTCTCAGGTTGTACGGTTACCAATATTTGAATGTACTTTTCTTATTATTATCCATCCATCCATCCATTTTCCAAACCGCTGAATCCGAACACTGGGTCACCGGGGTCTGCTGGAGCCAATCACAGCCAACACAGGGCACAAGGCAGGAACCAATCCTGGGCAGGGCGCCAGCCCAACGCAGGACACAACCACACCCACACACCAAGCACACACTACGGCCAATTTAGAATTGCCAATCCACCTAACCTGCATGTCTTTGGACTGTGGGAGGAAACCGGAGCACCCAGAGGAAACCCATGCAGACACGGGGAGAACATGCAAACTCCACGCAGGGAGGACCCGGGAAGCGAACCTGGGTCTCCTAACTGCGTGGCAGCAGCACTACCACTGCGCCACCGTGCTGCCCCTTTCTTATTATTATTTATGAAAATTATCAATAATACACTATTTAAAGTGTAACTTAACTCGTGCTTGTCTTTTACTACACCTAATTGCCTGAGGTTATAAATGTAGAAGGGAAGGTGGGGAGAAGTTATATACTGCAATACCTTATAAACAGTGGTACGTCTGTCATTTTTGAGGCATTCTGACAAAGGCTACATAATAATACAAAAGGGGAAAGTAGAGTAATATAGAACTCTACCAAGACAAAACAGGAGGCAAATATTCTTAAAAAAGAAAATGAAAATAAAAACCTCTTTTATCATTTGGGATACTTCTCATCACATCTCATCTTCTCAAAACACTTGTTCTGGAGAAGGTCTTCACAGCAGCAGGCCAAGCCAGTCAGCCCAGACCTACCTGTCCCCAGCCACAGAGTCCAGATCTTTCTGCTGAATACCTTGATGCTTCCAAGCCAGCCTTCAGTGTGTCCAGAGTCTCCACCCAGTAGGACATCCCTGAGCAGTTCTAGAGGGAGCCACCTGGGGGGCATCCTTACGACATGCCAAAACCATCTCAATCAGCTCCTCTCGATCCCAAAGAGTGGCAGCTCTACTCTGAGGCTCTCCTGAATTTCTGGGCTTCTCACCCTATCACGTAGTGTCAGCCCAGCAACTCTGTTAAGTAACCTCTTTTCTGCTGCTTGTACGATCTCATTCTTTCAGCCATTCCTCACAACTCGTGACTACAGGCGAGGGCAGGGATGTAGATTGACCAGTAAATGAGAATTTTGTCTTTAGGCTCAGCTACCATTTCACCACCATGGATCCTGCTGAGCAGCTGCTGCCACATAAATCCCCTTGTGACTCTCACATTTCCCTTCTCCATCATTCATGAATGATATCCTGAGATACTTGAACTCCTCCACTAAGTGCAGTTGTTCTCCCCTCACCTGGAGCGAGAAATGCACACATTTCCAAGAAAGAATCATAACCTCAGGAGGTGTTGATCCTCACCCCATCCTCTTCATGCTCAACTACATGGTGAAGTTCACAGTCAGGTGAAGCAAAAAGGACAACATCATTTACATAAATCAACATCCCCAACTGAGCCCCCCACCTTAAACTTAAACTATTTGGGCACAGCTGTCACTACAGTTAAACAAGGAATGAAAAATATGCCAGATCAGCCCCGCTACCCCATATTCCTGCCACACCCTCCATATCACATACCAGGGGACACAGTCAACTGCCTTTTCCAAATCTACAAAATTAGGGTTAGACTGGGCCATCATACTCCCATGACTCCCCCAGTAACAGAACCAGGGAGAAAAGCTGGTCAACTGTTCCACAACGAAGATGGAATCCACATGGCTCCTCCGGTATCTTCGGCTCATCCATCGGATGGATTCATCTCTCCAGCACCCTTGCATGTGTCTTACCTGGAACCTGAGGAGTGGGACACTTCAGCATTTTATTCTACCCTTAACTTTCCCAAAACTGTCTTTAACTTTTGTATAGAGTTCCAGTTATCTACAAATCCCTGTTGAGCATTCTGGGTTTCTTTTTGAAGATTCTTGAATTAGAGCTCAGGCACTTTATGACACAACGACTTGATGAATGCTTCTCTCTACTTACGTTTAATGGAAGCTGTACCCTCCCGATATTGTGTTCTTGTTAGCGTGTGAATGTAATGCTGAAATATACTGTGTGCATATTCAATTATATAATAATAATAATAATAATAATAAGCTTAATTGGAAAGAGCCCCCCATCATTCTTGCTAACTAATACCTATGGCGATACTGTGAAGAATGTGCGCTCTCTTCAGGGTTGGTGTTGGGCGTCTCCAGGTTCTTTTGCTGTCCCACACAGCCCTTCACAACATTTGTCCACATTGTCTTATTTCATGTTTGAATAATCAACTGGCAAAAACTTTCATCTGAAAAGTTGTCATCTTAGTGATCATTCAACATGTGAGTGTGAGCTGAACTCCTAATGATTCCAAGGATTAATAAAATAACAGTGGGAGGTCAAGCTTTTATTTACAAGACCCCTACACTGAGGAATGGTCTGCCTGCTACTATAAGAGATGCCCCTTCGGTCTCAGCTTTTAAATCCCAGCTGAAGACTCACTACTTCAGTTTAGCACACCCTGACTAGAGCTGCTGATTAACTGTACAGACTGCATCTCTGTTGTTAGTCATTGGCACTAAAACATAAGTAACATCCATCCATCCATCCATTTTCCAACCCGCTGAATCCGAACACAGGGTCACAGGGGTCTGCTGGAGCCAATCCCAGCCAACACAGGGCGCAAGGCAGGGAACCAATCCCAGGCAGGGCACCGACCAACCGCAGGACACACACACAAACACCCACACACTAGGGCCAATTTAGAATCGCCAATCGACCTAACCTGCATGTCTTTGGACTGTGGGAGGAAACTGGAGTGCCCGGAGGAAACCCACGCAGACACGGGGAGAACATGCAAACTCCACGCAGGGAGGACCCGGGAAGCGAACCCGTGTCTCCTTACTGCGAGGCAGCAGCGCTTCCACTGCGCCATCATGCCGCCCCATAAGTAACATGATAGTTATAATTTGTTACTAACCCTCACCTATTCTGCTTCTCTTCTCTGTACTCAAATGAGGCACTTGGTGTCACGGCCCACCTGCCAAGTTGTTTTGCTTGCCTAAGGTAAAATCATCCCTGATGGAGGAATGCAGGAATCATCGGGTAGATGGGTCCTTTCATCAGATTGGCTGGCCAAGAGCTGACTCAGCTGTGGAATGGCCAATAGGGGGAGGCAGCTTGATGGCTGAGGTCTCCAGGACTCTGAACAAATCCAAATCATATTATGTGATATCATCTACTGTTAAATTCTGCTCTGTACTTGTAAAATTTTTATTTTTATACTGTATTGAGGATTTGTTCTGTTCTGTGTATTGTATTGTATTGTATTGACCCCTTTCTTTTTGACACCCGCTGCACGCCCAGCCTACCTGGAAAGGGGTCTCTTTTTGAACTGCCTTTCCCGAGGTTTCTTCCATTTTTTCCCTATAAGGGTTTTTTGGGAGTTTTTCCTTATCTTCTTAGTGAGTCAAGGATGGGGGGCTGTCAAGAGGCAGGGCCCATTAAAGCCTATCGCGGCACTTTTGGGCTATACAAAAATAAATTGTATTGTATTGTATAATTGTAATTACCTGAAATATGGTATATCTCTGTGTCTGAGGTGGTGTTTACTAAAGGCCAATGCTATGTAAAATAAATAAAAATAAATGACTTGTAAGGGTGCAGTCCACTTTGGGAATGTCAAGTCTCACTGAGAATACAGCTGCTCTAAAGGGAGGGAAGCTTATATTTGTTTCATTATTAAGACTATTAATGGTGGCGCTTCAAATTGAGTCTATAGAATGAAGCTCACATCCCAGCTAAAGCAGGTCAGCCTACCCTGCACTATATAGGCGGTTGCCTAAGGCACGTCTCCATGGTGATGGCACACAAATGCCAAGCTGGTCTACAACACGGCTGATTTATGCAGCTGCCTAGGATTTTTTTTTTTTTTTAGCAGGTGGCACACTGGCTATTTTGGAAAACCACACCCATATTTATATTGAGATGCCCTCTGCTTTTAAAAAGGGACCCCATGAAAAGGGCAGTAGTTACCCATTTATTTTAGCAAACAACATACAGAATTTACTTATGAAGGTGTCTCTGAAGTGTTAAAGTCAAAATAATTTTATGAAGATTAGAACAGGAAAGCTTTAAAGCTGTAATACCGGAATACCTTATTGTGCCTTAGATTTCAATACACAATGGGAGCTCTGAAACTTGTAAGTACATCATATGAGAAAGATCTAGAAGTCATAGTGGACTGGTCATTGACTACATCAAGGCAGCATTCAGAAGATATTAGCAAAATGTTAAGGCATATAGCATGATGTGTGCAGTACAAGTCAAAGGAGGTTAACTTGAGTTATATGACACACTAGCGAGGTCTCACCTGGAGTACTGTGTGCAGTTGTGGTCTCCATATTACAAAAATACATAGCAGAAATAGAGAACAATCAGAGGTTAACATCTAGGCTGACTCCGGGACTAAGAGGTATGAGCTATGAGTCTTAGTTTCCAGTTCAAGCAGAGTTTAAGAGTTGACATGATTGAAGTATCTGAATTAGGACATTGAATCCCAGCTGTTACTTTAAAATAAACTCTGCAACAAGAGCTCAGGTACAAAGTTACAATATTGTTAAGGGCAGACTTTATATAAATGTTAAAAAAAGGGTTTCATCATGTGAGGGACCACAGACTACAAAAAAGACATAGCAGCACTAGAGAAAGTCCAGACAAAAGTGACACTACTGAAAGAGCTGAACCTTTATAGTTTAAGAAATGGAGATTAACTGTGTTAAAAGCATCATACATTCAGCAACTGTATAGACACATCTTGAGTAAGATCAGAGGTGCTACTAAAAGTGCTACAAATGTTAGTGCTGAACGTTAATCAGGCAATGATATAGGCCGTACATAAGTGTCAGGCTCAAGCGTAATCCGGAAAACAGTATAGAGTCATCTTTTCGTAACCTCATAATGGCATCTCATAAGAAACCTTTTTCAGCAGCCCAGGTGTTGCACGATCTTGACAGTGATACGAGCAGTGATGTTGAGGAGCCTCTCATCAGCCGTGATGACAAAGTGAATCTGTCTTCAGGCAGTGAGACTAAAACAGACAGTGAAGATGAAAATCTGAAAATGATGCTCGCATTTGGGTTTCTTTTGACCCCGCTTCAAATAAACTGGCAATACCTCATTTTGAGTCTGTGGGACAGTCAGGAATAAAAGTGATGGTTGATAGCCAAGATCCATTTACTTACTTGAAGTTATTTCTTGATGATGATGTGATCGAAAGAATTGTTGTTGAGAAGAGCCGGGTAGATAACCGCACACCTAAGCAGTTTTCTCATTCGAAGATATGCCACACAAAAGACAAAATATATGGCATTAACATTACTCTTATTATTTTATTTATTAACATTATTATTATTTGTATACTTCTGACTCTGTACTTTTTGTGTCTTGCATGTTTTACATAAAATTCTCTACTGAAAAATAAAAGAAAATCACACAACTCATCTCCTATTACATTCTGACATTTAGCTAAGCTGTAAGATGTGTGTTGTGTGTGTTGTGGTTGTTCTGGTAGTACGATGCAAGCTTTACCAAATATAAAGACAAACTTGGTACAAGTGCACAGAAATGACAAAAAGACCCAAAAAGAATCCTAACTGGCCCTCCACAAAGTAGGCTTCACCTCAGGAGAATCTTAGTCTAAACAATATGGAGGCTTCCAGGCCTGTCAAGGCCTCAAAATGGAGAACAGGGTTTTAAAGTACAAAATTCACAAGAAATCGTGAAATATGACACGCAAGAGGGAGAACCGTGAAACTCTGACTTGTACAGAAACAAGTCCCACCAGAATCTTAATAAAAGAAGGATTTATTAACAAAAGAACACAAATAATAAAATGCTCAAAAATATCAAATGAGAAGACAAAAGGATTTGCCTAAAGGACAATTCACAGCAACCTAAATGCAGAAATGGGTGCAGATAAATCCACTGATGGGTGGCGAAGAGCATAGGGCTTTGCTGGCTTCCAGCTGTGCTGCGTCACCAGCTGTTCTCTACAAAGAGTACCGTATAAAATAAAGGTTGTTGTCCGGCATTAACGTCTCCAGAGACCCTCTACTTTTTTTATTGTTTTCGTTTTTTTGTTTTGACATTTTTTTTTACTTCTGGAAAAGCTTTTTACTGAACAAAACAATGACCAGCCTTTTGTTAATGGCTTCATTGTTGCAAATGATGATTAATTAGCGTCTGTCAAGAGGTACCAAGTGAAAGAGGGAAAAAGGAAAACAAAGCATGTGTTTCTGCAGCCGCTTTCTAAAAAGCCCACACATCTTGTCCTAAAATACTGATATCGCTCAGAATCCAGCACCTAAAAGCAGTTAGCTAATTACTTTTGTTAAAAAGGCAAGTGAAAATATGAAGAAAACCCAATCGTGACCCTGTAAGGCTCAGAAATAAGCAGGCGCACCGTGGAACGGAAATAACAATTAAACCGTCGTCAGTGTAGTCTTTTTATTTTAATGGAGGTGAAGCTCTTGCTTCTTCACTTCAATTACATTTTATGAATACAATTGTTTCGGCTGCCTGTCTTACCAGATTGCATAAGAAGAGGGTGATATTTGACAAATTCAATTAATATGTTTAAAACATCTAATTAAAAATGAAGGGACTTGTTTTTCCATTCATCGATTGAATGGGATGTATTGTGTTGTGCGTAAGAAGCGGATCGAGTGTAGTCATTTGTTTAGTAGCTTTCCATCAGACAGCCCCCAATTCAGCTTGGCATTTCCATCCATTCTTATTGAGTTGTGGGATCGCAGGGTGCCAGTCTAAAGTGCGGGCACACTTATGCACGCTGTGCCAATGTAGAGTCGTAAGTCTTAGGGGTTGGTGGAGGTAAATACGCACTGACGTGCTGAGAACATGCAAACGTCACACCGACAGGGACCACCCTGAGGTTCAAACCCTGCAAGGCAGCAGCAGCACTGTCCGCCATTCCACCATGCCCCCGTCCACACCTATACTAAAGCAAAAAGGACTCCAGTTGCCTTTGGAAGGTTGTCATCCACCTCCAAACAAATGAATAATTGCCTCTATTACTATTTAAATCACATTCTATTAATTAAAACGTGAAGAAAGCTATGAAGAACTTGCCATCTGTATGATGTATTATCAATGAAGAGGGTTGACTGAGCACGGCTTGGAAATTGATAGCTTGGACTAATAGCCTGAGATCTATGGAAAGAAATGATAAAGCAGCCCTGCTTCTAAAAATGTTTAATGTTTCACGTGAAAGATAAAAACAGAATTCCAGTAAAAAACTGGTTTATTTTCAAATCTTACCTTTAGGAGTGAAGATAAAGAGCATTGGGGGGGATTCTGACAAATATTTATACAGCCAAACCCATGTGTTGTTAAATTTCTTTCTGAATATTTTGATTCCTTCTTTTAAATTTACAGTATATAAACTGGAACCATGCAGTTGCCTGTTTCGGTGCCCACTGTGCTCATCCTTCCTACATTTCTGAAGATCTCCGCTAGGCTATCTTGATATGTCACATAGGTCAAAAATATTCCCACTGAAGGAATAGTCTTCCCAAAAATGATATTTTTTAAATATGTTTCTTACCCCATATAGTTTGTAGTGGAAGCAAAGACAAAATTTCATTTTATTTCTCATGGTGTGCGGACGTAGCAAAGATTCTATTAGAATGGGGCCTAATGGTTACCAGTGCCGAATAACAGCAAAGAATATCTAAAACCTCGGGTTATTCATGTCACATAATCCACACGTCATTCAGTCGTATGTAAACAACAGGCAAAACACGTCAAACTTTCTTAAACAGGAAAAATAAAAGTGCTTCACAAAGAGGAAGCTCCTTCACACTGGATTAGTCTTTTGAATTGATCACCTGCCTCTTCCCCTCACTCATTGGTCAACAGTCCTGTCTTCATTTCAACTTCCTCTGTGGTCATCTGCCCCTCTCTCAACAACACAGGGTGAGTCAAAATTATGTTAACACTAATGGCACTGCTATGGATAAACTTATATACAATTTTTGTGAACAATTCATGTGCCACATAAGGTACATGTGTTAAACATGATGGCGAACAGGTTGAGACATTCCTGTAAATCATCTTACACATCTGAAGTATGTTTTCTGTATAAATTGTTTCCGCCATTCAAATGTTAACATCATTTTGACTCACCCTGTATTAATAGGCAGACATGGTTCAGATCTTTTCACGTCATCCAGTTTGTATTTGCTCTGCTTTTACTGTTTGTTTAAACTAATCTGTATTTTTATGTACGTACATTACATGACTTTAATAATTGAATTTTCCCTCTGGACTTGTTACAGTGCTATAAGTGTGCAATACGAAAATAAACTGAATTAAACTGAAACTGAATACTGCACTGTGCACATTTATGTGGATACACTAAAGGTCTTCACTCTATTAATAAACCCCTTTTAGTCTAAGTTGATGCTCACGTGAAGATGTAGAAGTTTTTTTACAGAGTTCATACCTTTTTGGGACACCTCACACTGCCTGCAAATAATATTTTTCTTCTATAAAATAATCAATTTTGTTTTCAGTCCAAATGCTGCCTGCTGCAAACCAACAATTTGCTTTGATTGGGGGTTGTTTTTCCGGCAAATCTGTAAATAGATAACTGTGATAAACGGAAAGATCACTGGAGTCCCAAAGAAAAATTGGGGTGCTGCTAAGCTAAAGGGGCTTGTCATGAGGAGTTCCCTGATGTGGAGGTTTATCCCTGAATTGAGATGACCTCCTCTGAGAATGTCTTGGGTTTAAAGTATCCCAGTCCATAGTGGTGGAATCTCTGGGATGCTGGGGTTGAGTTCAGTTGGCCAAATGGGGTGGTTTCTCGGCACTGTAGATATAAAAATAGATGACATAGTTAGCGAATGCGCCCCTTCTCATCCTGGGGTGGTATTACACACCTTTGTAGAGTTTGGAGGGTGTTCCTCAGACACCCATGTGTGACAATACTTTTTGAAGACAGCAGAAGTACAAGAAAGATTCAAATTTAAGACTTAAATTTCTAAGTGAACATGTGAAAACAGTGGGATTGACTCATTCCTCTGGAGAAGCGAAGACTTGGAACAGAGAGAACTTAATGAGAGAATTCTTTGGCAGCCATCATCTTGTATTTATTAGCTTAATAACTTATTTCGAGCGATTAAAACATCATTCAAGCACAAACAGGAATAGAAACTCTAAAATGAACTAAACAGGAGGCACACTGTTGCTGGACGATCAAGATTATCAATTTGTTCCCAGTATGGCACACAAAGGCCCTTTGTTCCATATTTCTGTCTTGTCACTGAGGACTCTGCTTACCAGAAGACTAAAGTTTCCTTTTGGTTCAGCGGGAGCTTTCTTTTCCAATTTCTTCTGGCCATTTTTATAACTGATGGTGTTTTTCTTCTCTTTTTATACTGTGGGATTTGGGATGATGCCCCAGTCATCTTAAGGCCTTGTGCCTTTTGACCAATCCTGGTTAGGCATAACTTAAGTTCTTGAGTCTTCTACCGACTCAACATTTCACTCGCAGCTCTTGTCAAGAGCAAACTTGATTTTTATTCTGAAGACTCACAGCCTGTAGTTAACGCTTTTAGGACTGATTATTTTTTTCTTTCCCTTTGTCCCAGAGCTGAATTTTTTCCAAAAACCTCAGTTTTCTAAAAAGCACACAAAGCTATGGTTTCACACATCAATCAACAAAAAATATTAATTTATAACAAACATGGGGGCTCTTCCCCCTGCTCGCTTCACTCACCAACCCCTGGGTGGGCACTACACGTTAGCCACTTAGCGGATCTGCCCCTCGCATATGGGGAAGCGGATGTACAATTAAAACAGATTGTTAATTTCATGGGAATGATTACATAGGCATAATAGAACTAACTATTGTACATTACAGTGAGTAATTAACCATAGTAAAAAATAATAAAACATAATAAATTGAAAGAAAATTATGTTTCATGTTGCGTTAGAGGCATTCGTTGCGTTATACGTTTTCGTTTTTTTCGGCTTTGAAATTAACACACAAATACTTTTAAAGTTACACTTTTACTGTGAAACTTCAATAAAAAACAATTTTTTGAATTAACTTTTCGTCAATATTGCATTGAATTTTGATTCCGTGATTGGACGTACATTGTGACTACACAACGTATAACTGCCCGTGAGTGAATATAATTTCTTTCTCTCTAATACATAAACCAACTTTTTCAAATGTTTGTCCCTGTGATTTGTTTATTTTCATAGCAAAAGCTATTCTAACGGGAAACTGTAAACATTTTAATACGAATGGCATATCTAGATCGCGGAAGATGTACTACATTACCTTTCTTGTCGCCTGTTAAAATTTTACGTCATTGCCGTTTAACTGACCGTCTATTTTCGCGTTAATTTGTTTGACTTGTATAACTGCCCGTGAGTGAAGACCGGACGGTGTTAACGATTTGTAGATATTCTATGGGATATTGTAAGTTGATGTTTTCATCTTCCACACCATCACCACCAACTGTTTCAGCTTAGTCTATTGATACACATTTAACCAATTTGCAGTGTAACCAATCGGCAATTTTCACGTTAATTCATTTGACTTCATCATTTCTCAGTGCTAGGATTGCCCATGTACTCATTTCTTCTGTTGATAACTCTTCAGGAAGAAATTCATTAATAAGGTTTTGGCATAGTAAGTCTTCTTTTATTGGGAACTTATAGTGAGGAAAACGTATAAAAATTTATAAGAGCTGAGAGCTCAGGAACTGTGTCTGACAAAAGCATTCACACGAATGAGAGGTGAGAGGACCGTGGGCATGGTTGTAAATGGTTGAGTGGAGGGCGGAACTTGACAAAATCTCTTGACAATAGTCTCATCTCGCGGGACTTGAAAAAAATCTCTTGGAAAAAGTCTCATCTGAAGATTTTCTTTTATAATAGAGAGATGTCATTGTTTTGTATGTTGTAGGCACCTCTGCACTATGTGAAGACACATACATGTTACATGGTATGGTCCTGTAGAGTATGGTAATGTTTAAAGCCCAAAATTGTGTTTACTTCCATGTCGCACTGCTTGTAATATGTGTTGCACTTCTGTCTCTTTTTCAGTTGCCTGTTGCGGCACACAACATAATCAGGTGTTGTGTACAGCAACAGCTACATAAAACTTTGCAAAAGCATGTATCTGTCACGTGACATAACCTGCCCAAAGCCACCAGTGCCAGAGCCAGTGCTCGCTAAATGTTATAGCACCAGTCCAGTCCCATTTCTGTTGGCAATGGCACGTAAACTTTCATCTTGTCTTTTGTTGTGGGCTTCCGCTTTGAAAAATGAGAAAACGGTGCCGGCTCACCACGGCAATCAAAACATTGCTTGGCGTACCTGTTTGTCTCGTCAGACATTAGCTGAAAGGCAACCTCAAGAAAGAACAGCCTGAAGTAGCCCAGTGACTGGTGATCCATTAAGTCCACCACCAAGCCGCTCCATCTTGTGAAGTCCAGTAGCTAGCTTGCCTCTCACGGATCAATGTCTGGGTAATTCCTCCCAGGCGAACCTTGACGTAGACATGTCAGCTGTGTGAAAGTGCTCAGATAGGGACTGATCAGCAGCTGAGCGATCATCTGAGCCAGTACCTCATTCTCCTGATCACTCGCATCAAAGTCTGAAAAGTCATCGTCTGACTCAGCGATAATACAAAAAAGGCGTCAACTGAGTATGTTGTTTTGCGCATTTGCTTTGCTCTCTCACCAGCTGTTGATACCATTTTTGCCATTGTTTGCTCTTCGCTACTCACACACACAGAGGGATTAGACGTGAAGTCAACGAGTCTAACATTCCTCTTAGCAAAGAAAGTCTACCTATAATGTGAAGACAAGTTTTGTCAATGTTCACAGTTGATTATTGTCCTTTACCCTTGATAGCCCTCAGGGCTACTTGTCCACATTTGCCCTAAAAAAGTTAATAAGCATGCTAGAAACCTTCAAGTTCATAGTTTATATTGGGTTTGTCTTGGAGAGTAGAACTGGTTGCAAGAAAAGCTTTCCTTCTGACCAGTGAAAGGTTAACTCACTACAAAAGATATGTCTTAATATAACAGTAAGGTATGAAAGAAATCACACCAGACACTAAACATCTTATCCAGGGCAGAGTTGTAAGACAGCTGGACCCAATTCCATCAATCACCAAACAATCCCTGGACAGAACACCAGTCCTTCGCAGGGAGAACACACACACAGGTCAATTTAGCAACACCACTTAACACCACCTAACCTGTGTGTCTCTGGGAGGTAACTGGTGCACCCAGGAGGAAACCCATACATGCACAAGGAGAACATGTGAACTCCACACAGGGAACACCAGGATGTCATCCCTGAGGCAGTAGTGCCACCATAGCACAGACAATTGTTTAAAGGTCCATCCTCATGTCCCCTTGTGAGAGAACAATTCTGCCCACTATCTACTTAGCAATTGAACAAGAACACCATAGTTATATCAAATTTAAAACATTAACTAAAGAACAAATAATAAAAGACTATTTATATGGAGATTATTGAGGGAACATAAAGTAACAAAATGGTAACTGTTGTAATATGGAGACAGAAACATGGCAAAAGTGTAAGGCCTCCATGATACCCCTCAAATCAGGCCAGGACCTCCACCAGCCTGCCCAGATAAGGCTCACCACAATTCAGCCAGCCCCTAACTGCTATCCTTTAGAAGTTTAAAATATATCTTAATGCAGAGAGAAGAACCATCAACCTCTGGCTTCACTTGACAAGTCCAACACAAGAGGCTTTGTAATTCATTAAGAAGAAGAAATCCAAGAAGCACAAAATAAGAAAAAATGGGTAACAAAGACAATCCAATGAACTGAGCAAAAAAAAAAAATCCACCAAACCAGAGAATCGAAAGAAGACAACACTTACAGAATTAACACCAAACCACACTCAATGGCAACCTGAATTAAGCCATTTTATCCACCAGAGTATACAGATGGAGGGAGGTCCCTCGGGTGTGATGTCATGTTGGCTCTGCCTCTTAAAGAACTTATAGAATGGCTGAAAGTTTAAAGATATACTACAACAATACTAAACAAGAAACAAACCTAACAGAAATTACATAAACACTTGAAAATTAATAATTAAAAAATAATGAAAACAAAAATAAAATGGGAAATAGATGTAAGCCCAGAGTGTAACATAACAACAACAGAAAAGCAACACTGGGTTCTGTACAGGTTGCTGTCCTAACTGCCAATTGAAATGGCTTAGTCGCATTCCCACCTGCATATCATGTTTGCTCTGCTCACCTCTGGACTCTAAAGCTGTGGTTATCAACTCCAGTCCTCCGGGACCCCGCCAATGGCTGCATGTTTTTATTCTAACCAATTTCACATTCAGTGCACTATTCTTACTCAATTCCTGAGTGACTTTTTTGTTTCGTTGTTCTTTATTTCACCTTATATACTTTCTTACAGTATATTAGGAATTTGTTAGTTTTCGCATACCGCTTGGGGTCAGAGTAATTACTCCCATGGAGTAATTGCATGTTAAGGACATTGCTCAGGGGCCCAGCAGAGTAGGATCTCTTTTGGCAGTAACAGGGATTCGATCCGGCAACCTTCCAGATACTGGCGCAGATCCTTAGCCTCAGAGCCACCACTACGCCCGACTTGTACACACATAAACATGCACTGTACTGGCATCATCCAGGTTCCTTCATATTCATATTCATATTCATATATACATGGTCCCATAACTCTCGGGGTAATCAATTACACAGGAAGGTCAAATAAAGTGACCAATGAGTGTAAATTTAGTATGACGGAGTAATAAATATGAGATTATTAAGCATTACAATTAAATCAGTTGTAAATGATCTCATTATCTATATGTTGACCTCAGACAGCACCGTTAAAGCACAGCGTCCATCGACGTCTCTCCACTGCAGTGTTTCCAGCTTGTCAGATATGCGGTGCCTTTTTTCTGAGACTGGTTTCACATCACACAAGGCAAGGAGCAAAAAAAAAAATCTCAATACAGCAAAAATTTACATTACATTACTGCGGTCTTATGTAAAGACTGCATTACAGTTTGTGCTGAGAAGACATTTCTGACGCAGGAACCAGGAAACCTAAATGCATCACTTTATCTGTTATTTGTTAATTCAGAGATTCAAGTCTACGGCACACATACTTTGGGAAATGATGCTGGAGAAAATAAAGCACAATATATTTTTAAAACAGCGATGCTTTCAGTAGAATGAGGCTAGATATTCTAGGTAACACTTCTTGTGGGAGTAATTTACAGTACATTATTTGATTTTAGTAAAAAATGTCCACTTTAGGGAGATAAAGATGTAATGGATTCAGAAAAGGAGTGCTACTGACTTGATCGTCCTTCTGACAGGTTCTCCCATTAGCAAAGGACTTCTGAAGCTCTGCAAGAGTGACTGTTGGGTTCTTGGTCACCTCCCTGACCCAGGTCCTTCTTAGCCAGTATGAAATGATTAGACTCGACAGACTCCAAAAGGTTTGGGGCAGCCACCCATGTATAATTTCCCTGGCTGTAAATGGGTTTTGGAAATACCACTGATGTGCACCGGTTGGAGTCTGTAACTGAACTGTTGAAAGGCTGAGAATATGGCAGCTTTAAATGCCAAGACCAGAGGTGATGTCATAGACCGGAAGTGATGTGCTTCTGGGCACCAGAAGCGGAAGTGACATCTTCAAGGTCGAATCAGATAGGTTTTCCCGTTTTTGGTCTGCGGAGACAAAAGAAGAAGGTTTAGCGCACCCCGCCACCCCCTGGCCTGGCGAGAAATTACCTTCACTTGGACCATACAGCTCCCTCCTAATCGCACGTGTGTGATACCAGTTACTCATTTTGGTCTGATGGCTTACTCTAGGGAGAGTCCTGGTGGTTCAAATCGTCTTCCATTTCACAATTATTGAGGCCATTGTGCTCCTGGGAACACTCAAAGCTTTAGAAATGGTTTTATCCCCTTGCCCTGATCAATGCCACACCACAATGGGATCGCAGAGGTCTACAGAGAGTCCCTTGGACTTCATGGCTTGGGTTTTTGCCCTGATTTGCAGTGTGAATTTTCCCGTCCCGTCAGTTTAGTTTCGTTTCCTGCAGGTGGACTCCAACCAAATTCTTGATACATCTCAAGGAGAATAAAAGGAAGCAGGAAGCACCTGAGCACAATATGGAGTACCACAGCAAAGGCTCAGAATACTGACAGGAATGAGAGATTTCAGTTTTGCTTTTCAATACATTTGTAAACTTTTCTGAAAACATGTTGTAACGTTTCTAAACTTTTTGGTTTGTCGTCCTGTTGTAAGATTTCTAAACTCTTTTGGGACTCCATCCAACAGGACGACGTGCTGAAGAGCATCCCGAAGCACGATCGCCATGCCTGTGGAAGATAGCCTATCCATTGCCGGGGCAACCCAGCGCCACAGCGGCTCCAGCAAAAGCAAATCCGAGCCAAGCGCAGTCGCGCTACAAGTGCCTGCCAATGATGGGTGATGCAAGGAGCATTATAAATGCAGGAAATGGGATTACTTGGACACTAACATGACCACGACCCTGCCTGATTGCTGTGTCTGTGTATAGGAGAGTGGTTGACCCCGCTACAATAAATATCCATGCTGTTCCTGTTTCAAGCAGAATAAAGTTGTTTTTTGCTAAAGTACGGAGACTCAGCCTCGTGTTTTGGGGTGCAAGACAGGGACTCACACGTCACATGAGCATTGGAAAGGCGCTATATAAATAAAATGTATTATTATTATTATTACATGGTATCACTGGGAGCCTGCAGTTGCCCCAGCAATGGCTATTGTTAATTATACATACCGTATATAAGCATTACCAGCAATTCAAAGAGTTGTTATTGTTAAATACATCTATTTCTCTGCTTTAAACTCACTTAGATCATTTTTAATGGTGTTACCAGATCACCGGTGATGTGTACCTAACACATAACCCTCTTTGGTTCTTTTGTAAATGGCCACCCAACCCTGACACAGACACAAGTCATGCCACTCAACACACCTTTATTATCATGAGGAAGCCCTTTTCTTTCACTCCCCACTGCACCACAGTTCCCAAGCACCAAAATACAATATACAGTGCCTTCTTTTCTTTCTTTTCTCTTCCTTGTTTTGCCTCCACTCCTCCTCGAGCAAGCGTTGTCCTCCTCCTCTCGACTCTGGCTTCCTGAGTAGTGGCAGCTGGCTCCCTTCACATGGCACCCAGAAGTGCTCCAAGTGTCTGGTGATCTTCTTCTGGCAGCACCTCCAGGTGTGGTGGAAGTGCTGCACCAAAGGGCTCAACCGATCCTGCAATGCACCCTGGTGGTGACCACAGAATCCAACAGGTCTGTGGCAAACTCCAACTCCAAGTGGAGCTTTGTGGGAATCCGAGGCACTGCTGTAACCCCGGGGGCTGACATCTAGCATTCTGGGGGAGGCAGTGCTTGGGCTACTGGTTGTCTCTTACAATGGGCATAGGAAGAAATGTCGATACCAGCTATGTTATCTGTAACCTCTTACTAATTTCACTGTCCTTATTGTAGCCCATGTATTCAAACCTAGGGACTTCTAATGGCAGCCTACTCACTGACTGAGACTGCCTTTGACTTTCACTCCTTTACTTCAACCCAGTTTAACAGCAATAACAGATTTTATAAAGCATTGTTTGTGCCCTAAGGTAATGCAGCTAGACAAGTAATGGTAAATCTAGCACTCTGCGATGGTGGTAATCAACAACTGGACAAAGACCTTGAGATGAAACTTTTAATTAAACATTATATTCATTTACATAATAACTAAGTGCAACAAATATAAACAATTTCAAATTAATTATATAACTTGGTTGGGTTCATGCAGTCTTTGTTTAGTGCCAGGAGACATGCCCAGACTGTTCAGTTCTTTAGATTATATTGTATGATATGTATCCTTAAATCAAAAGGTGAAAAGAAAGATTTCTCACCAGAGATAGAGCACCTTGAAAAGTATCTAGCAGCTAAGTAAATAGCAAGCTCCATTTAAATGCTCTGTGGCTTCTCTCAAAGTTAAAAAAACAAAAACAAAACAATAATAACGGAACTAAAACTACACTGAAAACTCTTAATGAAGAAAGGTTCTAATAAAAGACAGACAATATCTCACCTCTTCTTGCTCAAAGTGAGAATCTGGTTCTTTTCTTCCAGAAGAGGTGGCAGATCCTCGAAAAACACAGTCAAGCCATCACCCAAGTTCACGGTCGATTCCCATGTAAATCAAAAGCTAAACTAAGCTGTAACCAGACTGGCTATATGTTGCCTTTCAGCTTTCACAGAATACTCTTCACTCTTGTCCAGTGTAAAAGAATGAGTCTCAACACATTGGAAAGTTTTGGAGCAGCCACCCGTATATTGTCTCTGGCTGCAAAAAGAGCTTCGAAATTGGCACTGATGTGCATATGTAGAGTTATAGAATGAACTGATGGTTAATTGAAAAGATGGCGGCTTTATAAGCCAAAACTGGAAGTGATGTCATCTAGGGCCGGAACCAAAAGTGACGTCTTTCTAGGCGCCAGAACCGGAAATGACGTCAGTCTGGGCATCGGAACCAGAAGTGACATCGTTGATGTTGAAACAGGCAGGTTTTCCAGTATTTTGTCTACAGAGATAACAGAGGTAGGTTTAGTGCACCCCGCCACCCTCTGGCCTGGTGGGTAATTACCTTTACTTAGTCCACTCAGCTCTCTCCTAATCACACGTGTGTGACACCCTGGCCCTGTCCATTTTACCTGAAATCTGTAGAGTGAAAAGGTTAAAGCATCTCCCATGCAATCATTCTATACAATTGAAATCTTTCAAGGTTTAGAGTTGTGGTGAAGTGAGTAAAGGGTCCATGGTACTGCATGTTTGTCTTTAAAATAAAAACAGTGCGGCTCAGGTTGGTGGGCATTGGAGTACTGCTGCAGTGAGGTTAAGATGGCTCCAGGGTGTGGATGAGGAAATTGCATGACCGTGAATTCATATGCAGACACAATCAGTTCAGCTAGCTTCCTCATTAACGCTCTGTGGGTCACCATCAAGGCACCTACACCCACAATAGAATAAAGGAGCACACATAGGATAGAAGGAAGATTGATGAAAAAAGAAAAAGAAGGAACATTGAGAAAGTAGGGGGAAAAGAAAAGAGAGAGAGGAAAGAATCAGTGGACAGCTAGTGCAGTAAGAAGGTAGTGAAGTAGTCAGGGGAAAACCGGTGTTGGAGCTGCATGTGAGGTGTAACTGTTGTGGAGAGGATCGCCTGTACTATCGAGGGGCTTTTAGGGATCCCATGGGCACTGAGGCAAATGGAAGACAGAGTCAAGCTCAGTGCATCATGGAGTACACTGAGGGATGGTAACTGGAATGGGAATCAAGGAGGTGATCCTAGGAATAAAGCAGACACTGATGCATAGGAAAGATGGAGTCAGACTAAATGCATCCAGGTGGACACCAAGGGATGGTGGCCAGGACAGGACTCAAGGAGGACCACTTTTGCTAGGTTCTTGGCCCCACCAAGCATGCTGGGAAATTGCATGAGGAATTTGACATGAGAACATTGGTGAGAGAACACTGGGAAGGAACCTAATGCCAGTTATGACTTTGGGTTTACCCTTGATTTTAATGGGGTATAGTAGAACCCCATTTATCCAAGGTAATGTGGAGCAATGCTACCTCAGATAACTGAAACCTTGTAGAAAATGGATGGCCGTGGTAATTTCAGATTAAACATTACAAATGTGTACGATTATATCAATTTAAATGGTACAGTATCACTTTCAAGCCTTTTCTCGTACCTCTGTGAATTTAATGTTCCTTGTTTCTTTCCTGCAATGTTCTGCAGTTGCCTCAGCATCAACATGTCAGCAGGTGTAGTGTCTCTCTGCTATTCAGTTTGCGAAAGTGCTGTCTTCAATGACATTTAGAATATATGAGAAATCTTGTGTGTCCTCATCGTTGTATAAACACAAGAATCCTAAGTGAACGAAACAGTTGGGCACGTATACACAGTCAATGCTGGTGACAAACTGCACCCTGCTCGCTTCACTTGCCAACCCCCGTGCGGGCCGTACACGCTAGTCATTTCCCGGATCTGCCGCTTGCGACGAATCATGCTGTACTTTTGGATCAACACGAATATCAACTTTGTCTTTGATATCTCCATTTTTCGAAACTAGTATTGCTGACAGTTCGTCACATGTTGGTTTATTATATATGTGAGTGTGATCTTTCGGAATCATATATAAATTCAAGCAAACTTCTTTGTCCATGTTTTTCAGAAAAAATTTGTGTAAAGTTCAATACTTTTGGACATATGGATTTGTATCCATTATTGGCTGCAGAATTTCTAATATGTCCGATCATTTAACTGTTTTGTTTCTATGTTGCATCTCTTCTCCGTGATCATAAATACAAACCTGACCGAATTGTGGTTTCTTTGAAATTAAACTTGTAGTAGTTTTTATAGTTGCGGGACCACAGATACTCATAGCATATGGTCCTGAATCATGTAAATCTACATTTTAAGCATTGAATGATGTGAACGCGAACATATTATTGTAGAATTGGATATTTTGCCTATAGTGTGTGTGGATTTCACATTCTCCAAATAACAAATCTTTTATTTCTCGCGGATGCGCCTCTTCATTGGGAAGAAACACTACTTTTCCCTGATGGAAACATGAATTAGACAATCTACAAGTCTCCGACTTAAACTTTAAAAAAGAACAATATCTACATACTTTTGTCATATCACCTATGCCCATATATTCAATCTCTTTTCGTTGTCCCATTATTTCACCGAGTAATAATTTCCATTTGTTAGCGCTAATGTGATCTTTACTATCAGTTTTTTGAGACTTTTGAATTTTAGTACTTTCATAATCTCTAACCTGCTCTGCATGTGTATCGCACATGGGGGTTGGTGAGCGAAGCGTGCAGGGGGCAGAGCCTCCTAGTCTTGAATTAAAATGAGGAAAACATAAATATTTATAAGAGCTGAGAGCACAGGAAATGTGTCTGACAATAGCATTCACACGAATGAGAGGTGAGTGGACCATCGGCGTGATTAAATCTCATCTCTTGGCACAAAGTCTTGTCTCACTGGACTTGAAATTATCTCTCTGAAAAGTCTCATCTTGTCCCAGGATTTTTTTATGTAATAGAGAGACTTTTGCAATGCAATATTTATTGGACGCGGTCTGTTTTGAATAAAAGCACTAAGCACCTTTGCACCACTTTGGCTTGTTTGAGTCCATCTCGGTTCATGACTATCGATGACGAGGTTTATGGAGGTAATGCCAGCTGAGGACTACCCAGGCATCACACTCAGCTCCAGTGCTCTGAACCCAATGTGTCTGTGTGGATTGTGCATATGAGCTTCTTTCAAAATCCTAAAGACACGTGTTTCAAGTTCACTGGAGGCTGGGGAGCAGAACTGAAGAATTCATGAATGGGTCAGTGTTGAGTACTCATTTTGATGCATCGTTGCTGCCACATTTGACTGTGATGTATTTTGTTGCTTGATTGGTTTCCTAAATAAAAGTATAATAAGGAAAGTGGATGCATGTCCAGAAATGGACTGGTGTGCCATCCAGGTTTGGTTCAAGCATTGCACCAGATGCTACTGGAATAGGTTATGGCTCCTTATGAAAATAGGGAAAAGGCCCACCAACAGGCAGATTAAAGTGAAATCCACAGCAGTGCTAGCAAGCTACGCCAGACTTGAACTTTTGTGTTTTCTCTTTCTTGACCCCTTTCGACACACAGTGTTATTGGTATTTTCTCATGGAAGCATCAATATTCATGTGATCATTGTGGTATAAATCCAAAGTGCTCCTCAAGTCAGAACAGTTATAATCATTTTCACTCTTCTTGTAATTGAACAGCAGCTATAAAAGTCACCATCAGATAAAATGGTAAAGCCGCGCCTGACTTGTAAAGCGACTGCTGACAACATTTCAGCAGATTGACTCGGGGGAGAGTTTCTCATTAAATCCAGTCAAGCGACTTTCGCTGGAGTCTGCTGGGAATGACCGACGGATTTGTTTGTCTCTTTATCTGCTTTTTTAATGGAAGGGCGTATAGGAGGTGCAGTGAACTTGTAAGCACAATGCATATATCTGTCAGGGTCAGAGAAAAGCATACAATGAAAGATGTGGCCACTGCTGTTCACTGAGGATATACGCGGAAAGTTGGCCGCTCTTTCTACAGGACACTTGAATGATGAGAATTTGGTGAGGAATGAAAGCATGGACAGTGCTATCCCTGAAGTGAAAGGACATAAGCGAAAGATCTAAGAAGAGTGGAGGTCTGGCTTTGTCCGAGATCCTCGTTTCACATTCTCTTTCCCTTCAAGTGTAGACTGTGCATCTCTTGTTTAATTGTCTGGTACTTTTCTATTATTGTGATGCAAGGTTAAGATAAGGGAATGGTTGAGGGGTAAAGTAATCTAATAACTATTTTAACATTAGGGATTTAGTCAATTGGGGTTGAGATAAGGGTAAGGGATGGGATAACACATACAATAATTAACTTAAGGGGCTTAAAAACAATGGGGTTAAGATAAGAGAATGGGGTGGAAGACAATGGGGGTGGCCCCACTGATTTGCATCACTATAATTGAAAAGTATCAATTGTCCCTTTTATGACTTCATATGCAGCATGTTTTTGACCTCTTTTCACAGCTCATGAACATACACCTCTCCATTATCAATTTCATTTAATCCTCTATATGGTGACATTCCATTCACGTGAAGGCCGTCATCAGTCTTCTTATGTTCAGAGTGGTAACCTTACTTAGGCTCTACTAAGAATTTTCACCTTAACTCGCTTCAGTCCTCCCTCATTCTTGAGATGAAACCTTCAGCTATCGTCGTTCAGTTGATGGTCAGTTATGATGACATCATAGGAACATAAGAAATTTGGCAAACAATTGGAGATCATTCATGTCCATCAAGTGGGTTGTCGCAATATCTCCTCCAGATTCTTCTCAAAGGTTGTTAAGGTTTTCACTCCAACGACATGCCTTGGTAGTTTTAAGTAAAGAAGAGACTCCCGGCTTCAGTCCTAAATGCACTCCCCCTTAATTTTCATTAGTGTCCTGGAATGAGTGATTCACCCTTAAGCTGAAAGAATTCTGCTTGATCAGTGCCTTTGAGAATTTTGAAGACATGTACGCCTTTGTTCAATATTAAACAGAAGAATAGGATACACCCAAAAGTCTTGGGTTACATCTGGATGAACATCACAGGACAGTCACACATGGAACCATCCCTCAATGGACACAACAGTCTTTTCAATTCTGTCGTGATGGCGTTTTCTCAAGTGGGCTCTTGCGGTAGGATTGTTTGTTTTGGTTATATCTTTGTTCTGTCTTTTACTTCCGAGTCCATTTTGCCCCTTCAGTTTTTCTGTGGATCTAGTTTTGTTTGTTCTCATGGTTTCGACCCTTAGTTGCCCTCAATCACATTTTCTGTTTTTGTTGATCATTTCCTTGTATTTTTTTAGTGCTCAAAATAATTCTTGAGCACATTCAAATCTCATTTTTGTGTTCGATTTCTAAGTCACATTTTCATTTGGATGGAAATGTTATTGGTACTCCTGATGCTGACCCTTGCTAGTTTAATGGAAAAACATTCATCTCTTGGGCCCTTTTCTTTGCCTTTGTGTCATAATGTAGTGGAGAGTAAATAACTGGCATTATCAACATCATTATTTTGTTGATTGTCTTTATTTCTAAATTAGTCTTTAAATTTGAACACTGTTTAAGCTAGTTCTTGGTTGGATACATTTATGAAGACTTTTGGATGCAGGTGGCCCCTAGCTGAAATTCCAAAGGAGGACCTGACAGGCCAGCTAGCCTGGGAGAATACAGGTGGACAAGACGAAAGGATATGGTGCTGATGGGCAGCTGGACTTGGGGGTCTGAGTGTGCCTGAGAGAGTTGATGCAGTACAGCCCCCCTGGGTTAAGAGGTGTGCCAAGAAGTCAAAGATACCCTTAAGTTAAGGCTGGAACAGACATTTCATCTCCCACTCCAGCTCTGCATCTTTACTGTTCCTTCTGTCCAGGCAGAACAGGTATAAAAACAAGCCATTTTCTTGTTCAAAACTCACAATACTGAACTGTCCTTTAATCAATAAAATAACAATATGGACTGAATAAAAGAACTCAGAATGTGAGCTAAGAGGGATTAACCTGCCAGCAATAAAGACACCCGAGTAGACAGCCGGCACTTAGAAAAGCTGCTCCTTTTGACCTTATCTGAACGGGTCTACTCAGACTTTTTAACTCCGGACTCTTTTTATCCCATTTTCAACACATTCTGTGTATATTTTTAAACAACTGCTATAGATTGATTTTAAATTCTATATCTTTCCTGACTTGAATCTTGTATCTTTTAGATCATACTTTTAGAATCACAAACAAATTGTTCATTAATTAGGCACGGGGCATTCAATATTGGAATGGACAAACAGCCCGAGGAAGGCAAACACTTGTTGATTTTTCTTGTTAACTTGAAGTAAAGTTAGGCCTTTAAATTTGGGTGCATGCTGGGGAGATCAGGAGGGAGGGAAGGGCAGCAGGCAGAGCAGAGCAGGAGAGAGAAAAGCAAGGAGAGCCGAGAAGTAGAAGAGCGCAAAGAAACTGACAAGGACCTCTACGGACTGAACACCAATCTGAAGCAACTCTACACCGAGACATTAAAAGACTCGTCTACCATTACCTTAATTTTCTGCATATCTATTTTTAATAAGACTTTTTTTTAAAAATATGTTTCTTAACCTTTGTCTCTTTTCAAATACATTTCTTACTTTTGCTATTATTGGTTTTACTCTGTTTTTATTAATATTGCTTTATAATAATATCAATTTTAAGCAGTTTGATTGGGTCAAGGTATAGTGATAAGAGCACCTGGTGCAGGTGATTGCCATATTCCTGCAGGGGTTGTCATCGTCTTCAGTACAATGCAGTGTGGTGAGCGGGCACCTGCTTTGGTGATTGGCACAGCTCAGGCCTGAAGACAACCAGTTTGGTCTTCTTGTACACAGCTAGTAAGTCTCCCTGCTTGAGGCAGCTGTCCACGTGCAGGTGAGGGTCTACACGTGGGGCACCATAAAGCAGATATCTGAAATCCCTATAAATAATACAGTTAACAGTAACTGTGAACCAAAATAACAAACACAGGAATCTTTATAATTATACATTCAAGGTTGTAGAAGAAGAATGTTGTACTCTGTGTGTTTTGTAACTGAATTTCAAAAGCATTGCTTGTAACCCTGCCAAGTAAGAAAGCCTGATTTATGAACTGACAACAAATATGTTACGCAAGGGCTTAGGAAAGTGGTTTCTATATGATTCAAACTGCCTTTTCTGTTAAGTTCCTCAAAGTGAAATGGCTCAGGGAAAAAGGTTACAAGGCTGCAAAGTTCAAGACGTCTGACCTGTGATCAGTCTTGGGGACATAGATAATGCTTAGCTCAGACATATTGCTCAACTTTGAAATTTTGATGATAAGGATGTTTTTCTGTCTCACCAATCATGAGATTAAGGGTTATTTAAGCACCCCCCAAGCTGTCGTTCAGGGTTCAGACGAGCCCTTTGGCGGTGGACTGCGCTCTCTGAATGCTTGCTTCCTGTGACTCCAGCTTCTTATAACAATAAAGAGAAGTAACGGGGAAAACCGCCTGCTGTCAAGTCTGCATTTATTTCGACCACAAGGTACAGTAATGAGAGCACCTGGTGTAGGTGACTGCCAATACTGATGCGCTCTGCAAGAAAGGACAGAGCCGGTTATACTACCTTAGAAGGCTGGCGTCCTTCAACATCTGCAATAAGATGCTGCAGATGTTCTATCAGACAGTTGTGGCGAGCGCCCTCTTCTACGCGGTGGTGTGCTGGGGAGGCAGCATTAAGAAGAAAGACGCCTCATGCCTGGACAAACTGGTGAGGAAGGCAAGCTCTATTGTTGGCATGGAGCTGGACAGTTTAACATCTGTGGCAGAGCGAAGGGCGCTCAGCAGGCTCCTATCAATTATGGAGAATCCACTGCATCCACTTAATAGTATCATCTCCAGACAGAAGAGCAGCTTCAGCGACAGACTGCTGTCACTGTCCTGCTCCACTGACAGATTGAGGAGATCGTTCCTCCCCCAAACTATGCGACTCTTTAATTCCACCCGGGGGGGTAAACGTTAACATTTAACATTATACATAGTTATTGTCTGTTTTTCACCTACATTATTATCATTCTTTAATTTAATATTATTTATTGTATCAGTATGCTGCTGCGGAAGAATGTGAATTTCCCATTGGGATTAATAAAGTATCTATCTATCTATCTATCTATCTATCTATCTATCTATCTATCTATCTATCTATCTATCTATCTATCTATCTATCTATCTATCTATCTATCTATCTATCTATCTATCTATCTATCTATCTATCTATCTATCTATATTTCTACAGGGGTTAGCAGCTAAGAAAAAGACGCTTTCAGCAGTGACAGTGTGGTGAGTGGGCACCTGCTTTGGTGATTGGCACAGGGGTAGCTTAACCGTTTGCTCTGCTTATGCTAAGCTAGTAAGTCCTTTTGCTTATAGCAGCTGTCCATGTGCAGATAGGACTTTACACGTGGGGCACTATAAAGCATCTATATTAAGGCAAACCTCCACAACAATGCAGAGGCCTTACAGGAGAAGTGACCACACTGGACCAGAGACCAAATCAACATTCTAAGACAGAGAGCCACCTGGTAGTACAGTAAGTAAATTGTAAGCAAGATACTAGTCAGGTTCTATTATTTTGCCAACATTTTGATATTTTGAGCACAATTGCAACCCTTAAATTAATCTATGAACAACAAGGGTAACTTTTTCCCTGCCTGTTCTGGTACTCTGTCTAATTGCCTGGGGTTACAGATGTAAAAGAAAAGGGGGCTAAATTTAACTACAATAGAAGCCAATCCTGGAAGTGACCGGGTGGGTCAGTATAAACATACAAGGGCTATAGATGGCATTTAGGGTTTTTGGTTCACGTCTACATTGAGAAAAGACTGAAAGGAAAAATAGAGTCACCCTAGGATCCGACCACGACAAAACTTCAGCCACTTGCAGAACTGTTATAAACTCACAATGTCTTCCATTTGACATCATTTTTTATTTATAATTAGCATTTAAAAATTTTGTGGTCAGTTTCCATGGGAATAGCCATGTCTTTATGATAATAATAATAATAATAATAATAATAATAATAATAATAATAATAATAATAATAATCTTCTTATATAATACGCTACCATGGCCGTATGTTTGTCCGTCCAGGATTTTAAATCACCTGAAGCTCGCAAGCCGTTTGACTTATTGACCTAAAATTTGGTACACATATACTATGTGACCTTTACTGTTTGCTTTCGGGGTGATGATTGACCTGCAAGGTTATTTCTCTTTTTATTTTATTTTATTGCAGAATCAATGCATGACTACAGGTGCAGTTCTTATCCCTACCACCTTCGCCATCACTTTCTCTAACTCTTCATATCTTAAATCATTTTTGAGGCAGATTGAAGACTTAAGTGCCAGCTTAAGTGAAAAATTATGAGGAAAACATACTAAGTAATTGCAACACAAACACTGACTTTATCAGTTTTAATGCGAAAAGATGCTGACAGAAGAAGAGAAGAAGCGGGCTGCTAGGGTGGAGAAAAGAAGAGCTGCTCAGGAAGCAACAAGCGCATCAACCTCTGAGCAAACGAATGATAAATGTACAGAGGAAGAGGAGGAAAACTAGGAATGCTCAAGTGAAGTGTATTCACACGTTATCGTGCAGTGCACCGTTACTGATAATAATAAAAATACATTTAATGCCCATCGGTGTTCTGTTGAGTGACATCAACGTCAGTATAAAGGATGGTGACTTGGCGTTTCGACTGGGCTCTACTTTGGGAGTTGGAAAGAACCCAAAGAACATAAAAACCATCCTCATATTGCTGGAGAGAATGCACAAACTTCACAGAGACGATAGCAGGACCAGGATTTGGGCTTAGCACTATGGATCAGTGGGGCAGCAGTGCCAACTAGTGCATCACTATGCCAACCTGCTTATAATGAAGCTGCCCAGAAGAGGATCTCCTTCATTCTTAGTTTAATATGTATACAGTTCATCATTCTGATTTTCCCAAACTCTACAATAATTATCTATGGAGCTTCCATACATTTTCTGTCAATGCATTCTTATGTGTCTTTGCTTTAAGACTCGATCTCTAGAGTAAACTTTGTCCTGTTGACAGATGAACAGCAATGCCCATGTGCCAATGCTGTCATCACATTAATTTTGTTGTTAATCCATAAAAGATATCATCTTTTTTCCTCCATTTCAGTTGGAGTCAAAATGAGCATTATCCTAAGAACTAGTCCTCAGATAGGGAAATAAACTCAAAACCCTTGAACAAATGTAATGGAGATACACTCAGATTCAGTTCAATTCCCAAGAGTGGCACAAAATCAACATTGGTTTGATCCCATTTACTAAGCAAAACCGATTACCATCATGAAATATAATTAAGCCAGGGGAGCCCTTGCAGAATGTTGCATATTTAAGAGATACAATCCAAGCTTTGAGTCCTTAGGAACTGAATTTTTCTGCTATTTCTGAATTGGCGACAAAGTTAATCGGCAAATTATTGTGAACAGTTCTGGAAGAATTCTTACACTGGATTCACAAAGTATTCACAACACTTCATTCTGGCACGGTTTATTGTGTTGAAGATTTAGTGTTAAATGGAAAACAAAATTGCAATTTTTATGTATTTATCCATACTCAATAACCCATAGAGACGAAGTGAAACAAGTTTTCAGACTTGTTTGCAAATTAATGCAAAATTAAAAACTGATCTCTCATTCATAGAAGTATTCAGACTCGGTAATTCAGTACTTTGTAGAAACCCCCTTTGTCAACAATTACAGCTTCAGGTCTTCTCAGGTAAGTTTCTACAAACTTTGCTCACCTGCATTTTGGACTGTTTATCCAATTCTTCCTGTCAGATCATCTTAAACTCAGTTAGATTGGAGGAGAAGCGTCTGTAAGCTGCCATCTTCAGGTTTCTCCGTAGATGTTCTATGGGGTTTAAGCCTGGGCTTTGGCTGAACCACCTCAAGGACAATCAGAGACTTGTCCTGAAGCCATTCTAGCTTGGGTCATTGTTGTGTTGAAAGGTGAGCCGTTGCCATATTCTGATGTCACTTGCATTCTGGAGAAGATTTTTCTTCAAGAGCTTCTCTGTATTTGGCCTCATTCATCCTCCCCTCAATTCTGACCAGTCCCCTTGTCCCTGACACTGAGAAGCGCCCCCATGGCATGATGCTGCCTTCCATGCTTCACCATAGAAATGGTATTAGGCAAGTGAAGAGCAGTGCCTGGTTTTCACCAGTCATAGTGCTTGGAGTTTTACCCAAAGAGTTAATTTTTTATCTCTTTGGTCCATAGAACCTTTTCCCTTGTGCCCTTAAAGCCCTGTGGCAGCAGTGGCTTCCATCTATCCATCATAACCACATGACTGATAAAGGCTGCTGAGATGGTCACCCTTCCTGGGTCCTTCCACCTCAGTAGACGACTTCTTGGTCACCTCCCTGGCCATGGCCCTTCTTGCCCGTTCTTGACCAGATGCTCAACTCTAGAAAGAGTCCTGGAGGTTCCAAACGTCTTCCATTTTACAATTACTGGGGCCACTGTGCTCCTTGGAACAGTCAAAGCTGCTAGAATTGGGTTGTCCCCTTGCCCTGATCAATGCTTCACCACAATTTGATCACTGAGGTCTACAGTGGTTTATCACCTGACATGCAGTGTGAATTGTAGGAACTTATATGCACAGATAAATGTGTGCCTTTCTAATCAATTCAGTTTGTTGCAGGTGGAGTCCAATCAAGGTCTAGACACATATATTTATGTCATGTGTAAAAGAGAACACAGAAACAAGAAAAAGGTTTGGGCATCCACCCCATGTATTGTTGTTAGTCCTAGATGATAATTCTGTAGAGTAATTTTAAAAAACTGAGTCCAGAAAGGAACTGACTGGGGAAGGCAAGTGACTGGCTTTATGGGCGGTGGGAGAGAAGAGGTCAGCAGGAGGGTGTGGTCCCACCTCAGCAGAGGACTTCTGAAGCTCTATTAGAGTGACCATCGTGTTCTTGGTCACCTTCCTGGCCAAGACCCTTCTTGCCCATTTACTAAGTTTGACCAGATGGTCAACTCTAGAAAGAGTCCTGGTGGTTCCAAAAGTCTTCCATTTTACAATTACTGGGGCCACTGTGCTGCTCAGAACTCTCAAAGCTGCTAGAAATGGGTTGTCCCCTTGCCCTGATCAATGCTTTATCACAGTTTGATCAGTGAGGTCTGCAGAGAGTTTTTTGGACTTCATGGCTTGATTTATTACCTGACGTGAATTGTAGGAACTTATATGCACAGATTGACGTGTGCCTTTCTAAACAATCTAATCAATTCAGTTTCCACAGGTGGAGTCCAGTTAAGGTCTAGACACATTTATTTATGTCTCATGTAAATGAGAACACAGAAACAAGAAAAGGTTTGGGCATCCATCTTATATATTGTTAGTGCTGGACGATAGTCCTGTAGACTGAGTCCTGATTGGAACTGACTGGGGAAGGCAAGTGACTGGCTTTATGGGTGGTGGGAGGGAAGAGGAGGGTCCAACAGGGCACCGGCGTAAATTAGGTCAGCAGGAGGGCATGGTCTAGAGAGGGAAATCACCCTTTGGTGAAGACTTCTGAAGCTCTGTTAAGAGTGACTATTGTGTTCTTGGTTACCTCCCTGGCCAAGGTTCTTCTTGCCTAGTTAACCAGTTCAGCTGAATGGCCAGCTCTAGAAAGAGTTCTGGTGGCTTCAAACCTCTTCCATTTCACAATTACTGAGGCTACAATGCTGCTGGGAACACTCAAAGATTTAAAAATGGTTTGAACTCTCTTGCCCTGATCTATGCTTCACCACAATTTGATCACAGAGGTCTGTAAAACGTTCATTTTGTAGGGGGCTTTTTCTTTACCATAGTGAGGATTCTTCTTTCATTAGTAGTGGAGGTCTTTTTTCAGCCTACCAGTCCCTTTAACAGATACTGAGTTCACCAGTGTGTTTTTTCTTCTTCCAGACAGCTGATTCTAGTAATCGTACATTTTTACCGATGTCTCCAATAGTTTTATTCTTGGCTTTCAGCCTTATAATGGTTTCTTTGATTTTCACTGCCTCATGTTAAACAATGGCAACTACAGACTCTAATAAAAGATAGAAGCATGCCGAGGTATCTTATGGAGCAATGAAACCACCCACAAAAACATGTGACACCAATTGTCTTAAACATTTTGGTGCCCTGAAATGGGGGACCACATATTAAGAGTATTGTTATTTCTACATGGTGACTGAAATGTATGCAAATCCCATTAAATGAAAGTCTACAGTGGGCACTTGAATGACAATGTCTGAATTGCGTGATTTGGACTGTGGAGCAGAGGGTGTACATCAATGTCTTTGTCCCAGACATTATGGAGGGCACTGTGGTGCCTTTTCACCATCTGGCCGTTCACATGAACTCATCAGGGTGGTCAACTCATTTCTCTATTTTGTAATCACAGCCCACTAGCAGCAGGCAAAGAGTTGGCATCTTTTCACGTCTGCCTCGTGCAGAGCCCATTCACCCAAATACAGACACATTACAGATGACAAACAATGTCATGTAAAACCTTTGCAATGATGGAGGACATCAACACAGATATATCAGAAAGAGAACAATGGCACGGTGACAAAGGGGCAAGCGCAGCTCTGGAGTTCTGCTCAGGTGGTGTCCACCTTGGAGCCCATTTATTCATGTAGCGCCTCAGTGGGCTTTACTCCTCTAGTGTAAAGACATGACTTGTGAATGCTCATTCACTGATGGGACTGTGCTGGACTCGGGTGGCTCCTGCCGTGCACTGATTCTACCAAATTCAGCTGCAACTCTCACAAACCACAACTTGCATCAAGGATAGACAAATTGACCCCCTTCCCCAATATTTGTGCATACAGGAATTATTTTCTCTATACGGAGAATGACTAACTAATATTTTTTTTTATTGTAGGAATTACCATTTCAAGTAATAGGAATGCATAAGTAGAATCAAATGCAATTTTTGTGTATCATTTCAGTCACTAGATGGTGCTGCCAACAGCAACATCAGCAATGAATGCCATCATTTCTACTGTCGCTGGTCACCTCATGAAGCTGATACAGACGGCACAGAGCATCACTTTTAGCTTATTATTTGGTGAGAATCTCCTTTGTTTTCCTGTTTTTGTATTGAAGTCTACTGTGGTGATAGTTCACAGCTAAAATGTAAGAATTTTCCCATGGAGATGTTTATCCCTGGACTTTAAAAAGCTAAATAAAAATGTATAAATGAATTGACAACAACTGGTTTCAGGATCAGTTCACACATCAAGGGTGTTCTTCAAGTTTCCTGAATACACCAAAATAAAATTTAAGGGGGGTCATCTCAATTCCTTGCTCAAGATGGGTCAGGGCAAAAGGAATAAATAGATAAAGAGATCGGACTCATTTTTTGGCATGATGAGGGTAAGTCGTAAATGGAGGTAGAGAAAATAATGAGGGTGCCCTCAGTGCACCGTGATTTTTAGATCCACCTATCTAGTACCAGGTTGGACAACCTTTTTCTTCAAAAGCAGCCTGAAAAAGGAAGGAAGGAATGGAGGGTTGTAATGAATTTCATGCATTGTTTTCTGATCCTTGAAGACCACTGACATCACCTCTGTTCAGCCTCGACTCTAACCCCTTTTGGTCCTTGGACCCTTAAAGAGGAGGAGAGCAGAAAGCTGATGTCATTCAACCAAAAACCACTTAAATAAACAATATTTAGCTCAAAGGACTGTGTCCTTCCATTTTGTGTCTAAAATCCTACAACAATTTTTTCCAATTTTTCATCCGTGAAATGGGGATTCTCGGCTGAAACCCCCAACTCTTTTTATTTCTCTTGTTTTCCATTTAAAATTAGATGTATGATATATCCACATTAATAAAAGGATAAGTATTTGGGTGTCTGTCTGTGTTTCCATCTGGTTGCTATGTCTTTGTCATTCCTAAAGATGTCACATTGCAAACACTTTTAATAATAAAATGCATTGCATTTGTCATGCAACAGATGGTGCATCACAAACATTAACACTACTTTTACAAATCCCATATCAAATAGAGTATAACAGCGACATATGCTAAGAGATGGCACAGCACAAACATTTGTAGTAATGAATTTTACTACTTCATATATATTTATGATACGCCGCCTGTTGCATTTACAAATGCAATGCATTTTGTTACTAAAATGTTTGAGATTTGCCATCTTTTGGAGTTATAGTAATTGGAAGGCAAGAAAAGTGGATTTTCATCTCTGAACTTGGAAACCGATAAGAGATTTAATGATGATACTTCTACGTTAATTTCACACTTCCTGTTGAAACACTAAAACTCACATTTTTTTTGTAGGTCATAAACATATCTGAATATTAATGCACAAAAACTAATGCTAACCGGCTAACATGACCTCAACATGAGTTATGACTATGACATTCTGCATATCGAGACTCAGAGTATCCTTGCCATTTGGGTACATTTTCCAGAAGGGGCCCTGCTAATTTCCGCATGACACTGCATCGCATTTTGCACTGTCGTGGTATTGTCATGAATTATGAATTGCCACTTTTTTAATAGATTATATTGTTATATTTTGATAAAGTCTGCATGCAATAATTTAGCAGAATACTGTAATGAGAAAATCCGGTGTATGTTAACATTATTATTTTTTTTTTTTTCATGCACAGGTTTATACAGTCCACACATACCAGTAACAGCATTTGACGTCACCAACACCTCATGGGGTTGGTCAGCCCTCGGCCCCGCACACCCCTAAGGCCGCCTCTGTGTGTGTGACACCATCTACTGATCCATTACATTCAGACTAGTTTGGTGCTGATGTGTCACCTGTTGCATGACTGCACTCGGGTCCTAATTTGGGATCCTGAGGTGGTTTGTCGTATGGGGGGGTGCAGCAATGCACAGTATCAGTGTCTGCTCCGAACTTCAAAAAGAAAATAAAACAATCTGCTTCTATTACACTATTTTCTGTGTTGTTTTCATGTGATGATTTGTCTCTCTCCACCTCGTCACTTTGCTTTTCTTTGTGCAGCTTTGTCCGGGTGTTGACCACTTGTTGGTTGACCTGAAGCAATTAAGTGTGTACGCAAAATGAAAGCTGAAGGAATGAGAGCTCTTTCTCGACGTTTATGCTGTTTGCTTACCCATAATCCAGCTGGATAACATTGGGAGAATAGCCTTGTGGTGCATGCAATCAGCATGTGTGTTTTTGAACTTCAAAACTGCCAAATATCGTTAAATAGACATTGTTTTATTTAGAACATTAGAACAATCTGGACGAGAACAGGCCATTCAGACCAACAAAGCTCGCCAGTCCATCCACTGAATTCTTCTAAAATAACATCAAGTCGAGTTTTGAAAGTCCCTAAAGTCCTACTGTCTACCACACTACTTGGTCATTTATTCAATGTGTCTGTGGTTCTTTGTGTAAAGAAAAACTTCCTAATGTTTGTGCGAAATTTACCCTCAACAAGTTTCCAGCTGTGTCCCCGTGTTCTTGATGAACTCATTTTAAACTCACAGTCTTGATCCACTGGACTAATTCCCATCTTAATTTTAAACACTTAAATCATGTCACCTCTTAATCTTCTTTCGCTTAAACTGTAAAGGCTCAGCTCTTTTAATCTTTCCTCATAATTCAACCCCTGTAGCCCGGGAATCAGCCTAGTTGCTCTTCTCTGCACTAGTTGTGTTTCATGAAGTCTACGATACAGATGTTTTTTCCACAAGTGCTGAAGGAAAGGGGGTGGTGGACAGAAGTGTTGAGAAGAAAGCTCATGTTTACTTGCAGTACCGAAAATACCAACCTGCTGGTGCCTTACCATTTTAAAGTTAGAAATTATTCATGAGAACCTTTTGTTATGTTGTTTCTGACCTCTTTTCCTGATCCTTAGACTTTTATAACTTTTGAAAGATAGGATGGACTTTCGGTTTTGATCTTTGCGTGTCTCCTGACGTTTCTCTTCTGCTCACCTCCATTATTTGCAATAGTTTGTCCATCCATCCATTATGCAACCCGCTATATCCTAACTACAGGGTCACAGGGGTCTGTTGGAGCCAATCCCAGGAAACAAACCCCGGGCAGGGCGCCAGCCCACCTCAGTGTAATAGATTATCCCTCTGGAAAACTATGACAGTGACTAGAAATCTCATAATGTGAGATTTGCATAAGAGAATAAACTTAACACAACATTCTCAAAACTATTTAATCCAATTCAGGGTCCAGTGGCCTGGGGTGATTTTTGTAGCACTGGTTGCAAGGAAGGCACCAAACCTGACATCAGTCCATTGCAGGAGGATACACATGTCAAACATAATACAATATATTCAATGTATCTGCACATTTGTTTTCTGTTCTGCAAAATTAACCTCCGCATTTATGTTCTTGTTTATCATGGCACTTAAGAGTAGCAAAATGTTGTATCAGAACATTAGCACAATCCAGACAAGAAGAGGCCATTCAGCCCAACAGAACTCTCCAGTCTTCTTAATTGCTCCTAAAATAACATCAAGCTGTGTTTTGAAAGAACAGTCTGGACGACAGCAGGCCATTCAGCCCTACAAACCTTGTCAGTCCCATCCACTAAATCCTTCTAAAATAACATCAAGTTGAGTTTTGAAAGAACTATCTAAACGCCAACAGGCCATTATTTCCAACAAAACTCTCCAGTTCACTTAATTGCTCCTAAAATAACATCAAGTCGAGTTTTGAAAGAACAATCTAAATGAGAACAGACCATTCTGTCCAACACAGCTTGCTGGTCCTGTCCACTGAATTCTTCTAAAATAACATCAAGTCGAGTTTTGAAAGAACAATCTAAATGAGAACAGGCCATTCATCCCAATAGACCTTGTCAGTTCTATCTACTTAATCCTTCTAAAATAACATCAAGTCAAGTTTTGAAAGAACTATCTAGACGCTAACAGGCCATTCTATCCAACAAAACTCTCCAGTCCACTTAATTGCTCCTCAAATAACATCAAGTTGAGTTTTGAAGAAACAGTCTAAATGAGAACAGGCCATTCAGCCCAACAAACCTCATCAGTCCTATCTACTTAATCCTTCTAAAATAACATCAAGTCGAGTTTTGAAAGTCCCCGATGTCCTACTGTCTACCACACTACTTGGTCACTTATTCCATATGTTTATGGTTCTTTGCGTAAAGAAAAACTTCCAAATGTTTGTGCAAAATGTACATTTAACAAGTTTCCATCTGTGCCTCTGTGTTCTTGACGAACTCATTTTAAAGTAACTATCTTGATCAACTGGACTAATTCCTTTCATAATTTTGAACACTTCAGTCAGGTCTCCTCTTCATCTTGCTTCTTTGTTTTGTTGTTACTTGTGGACCCCATTAGGGTATGGCCCCTGGCAAATGCCCCTACTAGCCTACTTTAGAAATGGTTAGAGATGAAAATGTGAGGGAAGTTGGGTAGGTAGGTCACTTTGAGAAGTTTCTAATGAAAATAGTATGCTGCTGGAAGGATCAGAACAGCTCAAAAGATGCAAATACATTGCCAATGTACAGATGCATAAATGTCACAGTCTCTTGTGATTTCCATAGATTAAGTACTGCCTAGGTTAAGTTAATTCCGAAATAAGTGAGCATCGTGTATAGGGACAGCAGATAAAAGCTTCTCTTGTATCCATTTGCTTAATAAATGTTAAATTGATGATAATTCATGTTGGCTGTTGCACAGAGCAAAGCATACAAAGAAGATTTAGAACAAAGTTGCCTTCCCTCGGCTTACCATGCAGGTGTAGTTTCATGGACCTCTGCCAGTTCCCAATATTGTATTGTTTGGATGTTGGCCGCCCAGTAATAGAATTGAAGGTTAGGTGTTGCCATAGCGCTTGTCTAATTGACGCTCCCCGGTTAACCTAACACGCATGTCTTAGGGGAAGCGCTTGGAAAACTGGAGCACTGGGATGAAAATTCAAGCATATGGGTTGCACAACTGTGCGTCGACTTTCACATAATGGCCAACTTATGCTCTAAAGCACCTGGCATATACATCATTATTATCCTACTAACGGTCAGAAGCACACTCATTATGTAAATCTGCGTTCACATTTGCAAATGAACATGCTTCACTCTGTACTCAAATCACCCAAAAATTATAGTAATCAGTAGCCAAAGATATGTACTGATACTTCATGCATAAAAACATGCAAAGGATATACCAAAATTGAATATGTGAAGAGGAAACAACCAAATGTCAATGAAATCAGCGCACCTTTATTAACTTCTCTATGAACCCCCACAACCCCCCCCCACTCCCGATCAATGCCTGTTTACCGACTGCCATAGACGTCTGAAGATCTCCACGCGTAAGAACTCCATTCTGGCTGAACTGCATGATGCGCTTACTCTATTTTCGTTTGCCATTTCACTGATTGTCACACTTCAATTGCCTCTGATGAGCTCATTGATTTTCTTCTTTGCTCGGGAGAGGCGGTCGGTAGGCAACGGAGCTGATCGGTGATGTCCATGTTCTTGTCTTCGAAGTGCTTCTCCCATTATCGACTGCTAGAACCCATGCCGGCATTTCAATATGCACGTTGAAATCATGCGTGAAATTCAGCCGTCGAGATTTCCTCCTTCACAAGACATTCACACACTGCACATTGTCGAGATTACATTCGACAACTGATATTTGCAATCTCGTGCGTTGCCGCATTTCTTCTTGGTAAACGTCGATAGGTTCACTACCTTTGGGATTGTCAGATAGTTAAGGATGGGTTGCTGCACTGTAGCAGACCTCTCAGTGCATCTCTTTGTGCTTTGTCCCAGTTTTAAGTTTAGTGCCTATAGGAAGTATTCACCACTTAGAAGCTTTCACATTTTATTATTATGCAACTTTGAATTCACTGTCATTTTAATTTGTTTCTGTAGCACTGGTCAACCAAAAATAACTCTATAACATCACAGTGAAAACAGATCTCTGCAAACTGGTCAAAAATAATTACAAAATGAAAACACAAAATAATTGATTGCATAAATATGCAGTCCCTTCAAGTCAGGATTTTGTCGATGCACCTCTGGCAGCCATGACAGCCTTGAGTTGTGTGCACGGGTGTCTATCAGCTCAGTACATCTGGACACTGCGTGGGGATTGTGAGTAAGCAGCCAGCCCCAAGTTCTCTATTAAAACGAGATCTGGACTCTGCTCGGCCACTCCAGCACATTCACATTGTTGTTTTGAAGCCATTCCTGGGCAGTTTTGGCTTTATGTTTGGGGTTGTTGTCTTGCTGGGAGAACAAATCTTCTGCCACGGTGTAGGTTTCTAGTTGGTTTTCCTCCAGGGCTTCGTCATGTTATGCTGCATTCATTTTACCCTCACAATAGCCTTCCAGGGCCTGCTGCAGAGAAACATCCTCACAGCATGACGCTGCCACCACAATGCTGCATGGTGCGTTTTTAAAAATGTGCAGTGCTTGGCTTATGCCAAACAAGGCATTGACGCTGATGACCCAAAAAAAATTCCTTCTGGTCTCATTAGACCACAGAACCTTCTTCAAGTTGACGTCAACAACGGCAACAATTTATTTTTTGTATATTCCAAAATCACACAAGGAATGTCCTAATGGGCTTTATTGACAAGACTTGACTTCAGAGTCCCCCATGTACCTCCTGGCAAACTCTAGCTGAGATGTCCAGTGTGTTTGTCATCTTTGCCACTCTCCCACAAAGCTGCGATTGGTGAAGCACCCGGTCTAAAACACTGTAGCTTGTAACTTATTCAGAGTTCTTACAGGTTTCTTGGTGGTCTCCCACATTTGTCTCCAGGCAGATGTACAACTGTGTCATACTCTTCCCAATTCTTAATGATTAATTTATCTGGACTTCAAGGAATATTCAGTGACTTGGATATTTTTTGTCTCCATCTCTGACTTGTACTTTGCAATCACCTCTTTTACAGAGCTGCCTGGAGTGTTCTTGGTACAGTAAGTCAAGGGGCGCGTGATGTGGACACAATGAGAGGAACCTCCCCCGTCCTCAAAAGCACACCATAGACAGAGTGGGGTGCCACTCTGGTAAGTCAAGGAGGTCGCTGTGGACACCACAGGGGAATCCCCTCGCCTGATCTTCAAAATCTGTTCATACTGAAAGCACGCTAAAGATACAGAGGTCTGCCATTTATGTAATTGAAGTGGTGCGCACTCAGGATCTTTCCGATCCCCTCAACCCCCATAATAATAATAATAATATGTTTGCTTTATATAGCGCCTTTTCCATGCTCAAAGTACTTCACAGATATTTAGAGGAATACTGTAGGAAAAACTGTACAAAGATCACATTACTTTATTCTACTTCTACTTTGTAGAAAAATAGCCCTATAAAACTAAACAGACTGAGGAGATAATTCCACCCCCAAACTATGCGACTCTTCAATTCCACCCGAGGGGGTAAACGTTAACATTATTCAAAGTTGTTGTCTGTTTTTACCTGCATTTTTATTACTCTTTAATTTAATGTTGTTTTTTGTATCAGTATGCTGCTGCTGGAGTATGTGAATTTCCCCTTGGGATTAATAAAGTATCTATCTATCTATCTATCTATCTATCTATCTATCTATCTATCTATCTATCTATCTATCTATCTATCTATCTATCTATCTATCTATCTATCTATCTATCTATCTATCTATCTATCTATCTATCTATCATATAGTGCCTTTCACATCTATCTATCTATCTATCTATCTATCTATCTATCTATCTATCTATCTATCTATCTATCTATCTATCATATAGTGCCTTTCACATCTATCTATCTATCTATCTATCTATCTATCTATCTATCTATCTATCTATCTATCTATCTATCTATCTATCTATCTATCTATCTATCTATCTATCTATCTATCTATCATATAGTGCCTTTCAAATCTATCTATCTATCTATCTATCTATCTATCTATCTATCTATCTATCTATCTATCTATCTATCTATCTATCTATCTATCTATCTATCTATCTATCTATCTATCTATCTATCTATTGCCTTTCATATCTATTTTTCTATCTATCTTTCTTTCTAAATTTAAACCTACAGCACAATAAGTATGCAGAAAGTATCCACTGTACATTCCTATTTTATTTGACATGTATTATACATCACTATTTTATACATCACTATAACATTGGAAAGCTTCATTTTTACGGACTGTTGAAAGTATAATGGTTTACATCTAAGAGATAAATGTCAGACAGGCTTTGACATGCTAGGAAGATGGCAGCCTGTTCCAGTCCCAGACTCTCAGTCCAATCAAGTGTTAGAAGCGTGAGACGTTGTGAGCTCTTCCAGCTATTTTATACAAACTGTGGGGCACACTTTGAACACCTAATTAAGCTCATCAACTGATCGATTCAAACTGTCCTGAGGGTAAATGTGGGGCAAGCTTTGTGGCTATTCAGGAAATTATATGATGTTTAATGTGTAAAAAAAAATCATTCTGCTGCTGCTGCTGCTGGGCTTGTCTACGATGATGGGATCCAGCCATCCCAGTTCCAGGCCACCTAACTGAAAGCGAAGGACACGGGGACCCAGTGCCTCTCCTAGCAGTATAAAGAAGGAGCAAACCCTGGATGGGGGAGAAGTTCAATGTAGGAAACACTCCCATACACCAACCAGCTTTAAAGTCCCCGGTTAACCCGTCATGCATGTCTTTGAGGTGTGGGAGGACAACTGGATTACTTGAAGAAAAACTGTCAGAGCCAAAGAGGGAACATGCAGACTCCACATGGACAGATCACTTCAACATTTAAACTAACAAGTGCCTGTCCTTCTCTGACAAATCTTTCCAGGTCTGAGGCTTCTTCCTACAATTCATGACCAACAGCTCTTGTGAAAGATTTGTGTACCTCATGGTCCTCTGTGGCTACGGAGTGACCTCCCATGACGAGACCCACAGGAGACACAGGACTGTGCTTCACTGCTAACTCATTCCTCCACTTTGGGTTTCAATCTGTCTTAAAATGCAAATAAGAAGAAAAAGTCACTGAGGCCGTTTTTCTAATCTTCCCTTAAATCGATTAACACAAGACAATGTTCTTTTCTCAAAGTAAAACAACTCATGGAGAGAATTAAAAATCTTTTGCAGTAGGCAACTTAATAGTTTCTACTTAAAAATCAATAATACTTTCTACAGAGGAGACATTGATGTTTATATGCCTGCATCTTCTGTGGTTTCAGATTCAATTACTTAATGGAAAAGGTTTGCAGCACACTAACTAATAAGTTATTATTATTTATCCCAATCATCATCATCATCATCAACATAATTATTATTAGTAGTAGTAGTAGTAGTAATAGTATTATATGTGTGTCACAGTGATCAGTGACTGGTGCTAATGCTTCATGGACCCAGCATCCTTCGTCATCATCGGAGTGGCGTTTGCATGTTCTCCCCTTATAATCTTTTTCTTCGTTCCTGTTCCCCCAGAGACATGCAGGTCAGATTAAGCGATGACTCTAAACTGGCCCCTCTGTTTGTGGTTGTGTGTGTGAGTGAAGCACTCCATCCATGGCTGGTTGCTTCCTTGCACTCAGTCCTGCTCAGATTTTGGTGAACCCTAATCGAATTTAGCAGGTTTGAGACTCTTATTATAACATTTCTTAATATAACTAAGCATACATTATTGTTCATAATAATAACAAGAAAAAAAAGGATACTGTCATCATTATTATAAGATCACTAGGACAATCTTGACAAGAACCACGTCACTCAATCCAGCAAAGATCATCAATTATATTCCCATAATTTTCAAAATGTCAGATTGTGAAGGGTCCACCAAGTGCTACGATGTTCCAAATTACTAGGGGTGAGCTAAATGATTTGTGCGAAACAGAATTTGCAAAGTGTTTCGCATTGCAAGAATATTTGTGAAATAACTTGCACGTTGTTTTGAGCAAAATTCGTGCTTGGAAAAGTCTTCAGGGATTAATTGAACATGCATCTCTCTATCGATTGTTTTTTTTTAAATAAAAATCTCTAGTCAAAAAAACAAAAATCACTGCAATTGCACATTTTTTTAAAGTAGGATAAGGCAGTTGATAGGTAGCAGTATTGGGCAGGCAGTGGGTTCTTTGGCAAAGGTAATTACTGTTTACTGAGTTTTCCTGTATAGAAAATACAGTTATGTGCGTGCACAGCTGGTTCATTATGTTATGTGATCATGTAGAAAATGTGAAGCACGTCACTTTATTTTATACTCTGCTCCTCCTCGGTGATGTGAACAAGAAGCATAAATAAAACAGATTACGTGCATTACCCAGCCGCGGAGCAAAAACACAGGTAAACACAGACGGGTGAACAAGGCATCGGTGTGAAATATCAGTTGTTTTCAACCCAAAACAGACCTTTAAAACCCAGAAAAGTCTCTAGCATGCTTACAAAATTTCCCACAAAATTAACTGTCAGTTTTGCAAAACTGTATGCAAATTAAAACTTGCTTGTTTCGCTCATCACTACTTGGTAACTTATTCCATCCATCTATAGTTCTCTTTGAAAAGAAAAATGAATGCTTGTGTGTAGCTCATGCTTTGCCTGTTTAGTTTTCATTTGCGTCCCCCCATTCTTGCCGAAGAACTCGTTTTAGAATGACAATAAGTCGGCTTGTTTCTAAATAAATACACCACTCAATGCGGAGTATCTGTAGAAAGATGCGAAAACAAATACAGTCGAAGTGATGAAACTACTAATGGCAGAAATTGGGGCAGATGATCACAGCAGATTTAGCTGCAGGTTTTCCAACCTAAACACAGTTTCGTTTTCAGATGCCCTTGAGTCCTCATACATTAAAATAAAAGAAATCCAAAAAACTCAATTTACAAATGAGCATTGGATGTTTCCTACACCTGAATGCTACTATGATGCGCCTCCCTGGATGACAGAGCTTTGAATCCGTAAAATGTAGAGAAGCAGGTAGAAATAATGTCACTGGCATTCACCCCAATGAAACTGATGTAACAGCATCCACTTCTATAAACATTAACCATTGTTTCATTGACATTGTTTTGTGGTATAAATTATGGTTTAATCATGTTTAATAATTTACTCAAGGCTGATTGAATTGGAATGGTTATAGGCATAAAAGATCCACACTGTCTGTGCCTGCCCTGGGCTGAACACCTATCAAGTAAATGGTAGACTAATGAGTTTCAAGCAGCTGCGTCGCCAGCGGCTGGGATGCCCCATTTCTTTTAATGTGTTCCCAATGTGCTGCTCTAAATATGCTGAGCGAAACATATTAGAATAAATGGCTTAGCCATCCTTCACTTTTTCCTCCATTTAATATTGTCCGTCTTCTATTATTCCATTTGTCCTGGCAAATTATACAAATGTACAGTGAACGAGAAGGTCATTACAAAGCTGCCATAGTCTAGGAGAGTACTTTGGCACTCAGCTGCTTAGGTGGCTGGAGCACTGGCAATCTGGTTATTGGCAGTGACTATGTGCCACCACTGACAGAGGGCACTACACCCCAGGATATCCACCTGAGGACAAATCTATCTATCTATCTATCTATCTATCTATCTATCTATCTATCTATCTATCTATCTATCTATCTATCTATCTATCTATCTATCTATCTATCTATCTATCTATCTATCTATTATATAGTGCCTTTCACATCTATTTAGTATATAGTCCCTTTCCTATCTATCTATATCTATTATATAGTGCCTTTCATATCTATCTATTATATAGTGCCTTTCATATCTATCTAGTATATAGTCCCTTTCCTATCTATCTATCTATCTATCTATCTATCTATCTATCTATCTATCTATCTATCTATCTATCTATCTATCTATCTATCTATCTATCTATCTATCTATCTAAAATATTTTTTCCCATAAAAACAGAAAATCCAGGGCAGAAGGGGTTAAAATTAGAGTTTAAGAAATGCTTTTAAAATCTGAAACTTGTGTCTGATTAATGGTGAGGCCATGCTCAGTGGAAACATTACTTGCCGACTTTCTCTTTTTCTTCCTGATCAGCTCTGGAATAAATCGAGTGATTTTTGGTTATCCTTGGTTAAATGAGCATAACCCCAGAATTGACTGGAAGCAAAGGGAGATAATTGCATGGAGTGATAATTGTAAAATTTAATGCCTGCAGTCTATCCAGGCTGCATGAGTTCCCATGAACATAATCACTGTTGTCACTCATGTTATCTCCTCATGAAACTTACAAAAGTCTGAATGATTTATGAGGGTAAATCAAAACGTAAAGGCAAGTTGAAAATTATGTGGTAACCACAATGAATAGAAGATGACCCAATCCAACACATTCATGTGGCTTATGGGTAGTTTGAACATACATGGTGGCGCGCTCTACCATTAGTGTAGTTGAAGCCAAAGTCAAATGAACATTCACCATAGTGAATTTTCCTTGGGTAGAGAGAGTGAAACCTTCAAAATTGCCTTCATATTTTGATTTGTACTTGTGTTACCTCGTGTAACACCAAGAAGGAAGAAGTATATATGTCCATGACTGCTAGAGGGCACTCATCCAAACAAGACTCAAGACCAAGGAGTGATTTCAAAGATATTCTTATATTGCTCAATATGAGACCTTCAAAACAATTCACACTCTGAAATGAGTATGGCATTCTTACTTCATTTAGTCAGTGACTTTAGAACTTCAGAACAATTGTAAGGAGAACAAGCCATTCAGCTCAACAAGTTCGTCCATTCTGTTTACTTAGGTCAGCGTTTCTCAACCTTTAAGTATTTGCGACTTTCATAAGAGTTTTAATCGCGCCCCCCCTAACGTTTTTTTGAAACCCTAATAAAATGTATTCCTATATTTTTTGCTGCCGATACACCGCTACAAGTTTACAATTTTCCTACAAATAGCAAAATTATGCCACATATGGCAACATTCATGCCCCCTTTTTTGTTACTTCGTGCCCCCAGGTTTGAGAACCGCTGACTTAGGTTGTCCAAAATAACATCAAGTCAAGATTTAAAATGTCCCTAAAGTTCCGCTCTCCATCTCACTACTTGGTAACTTAATGTGTCCGAGGTTCTCTGTGTGAGAAGAAGATTTTTCTGGCATTTGTGCAAAATTCGTCTCTAACAAGCTTCTGTGTCCCCATATTGTTGTCACAGAATTTACTTTAAAGTAACAGCCTGGATCCACTCTTTTAATTCGGTAATTTTTAACTTTTTGATTACGTCACCTCTTAATCTTCACTTATTATCCAGAATGGTGATCAATACCGTTATGACTTACAGTTAGGTCCATAAATATTTGGACAGAGACAACTTTTTTCTAATTTTGGTTCTGTACATTACCACAATGAATTTTAAATGAAACAACTCAGATGCAGTTGAAGTGCAGACTTTCAGCTTTAATTCAGTGGGGTGAACAAAACGATTGCATAAAAATTTGAGTCAACTAAAGCATTAATTTAACACAATCCCTTCATTTCAGGGGCTCAAAAGTAATTGGACAAATTAAATAACTGGAAATAAAATGTTCATTTCTAATACTTGGTTGAATACCCTTTGCTGGCAATGACAGCCTGAAGTCCTGATCTCCTGGACATCACCAGATGCTGGGTTTCCTCCTTTTTAATGCTCTGCCAGGTCTTTACTGCAGCGGCTTTCAGTTGCTGTTTGTTTGTGGGCCTTTCTGTCTGAAGTTTAGTCTTCAATGACTGAAATGCCTGCTCAATTGGGTTAAGATCAGGTGACTAACTTGGCCATTCAAGAATTTTCCACTTCTTTGCTTTAATAAACTCCTGGGTTGCTTTGGCTGTATGTTTTGGGTCATTGTCCATCTGTATCATGAAACGCCGCCCAATCAATTTGACTGCATTTAGCTGGATTTGAGCAGACAGTATGTCTCTGAACACCTCAGAATTCATTCGGCTGCTTCTGTCCTGTGTCACATCATCAATAAACACTAGTATCCCAGTGCCACTGGCAGCCATGCACGCCCAAGCCATCACACTGCCTCCACTGTGTTTTACAGATGATGTGGTATGCTTTGGATAATGAGCTGTTCCACGCCTTCTCCATACTTTTTTCTTGCCATCATTCTGGTAGAGGTTGATCTTGGTTTCATGTGTCCAAAGAATGTTTTTCCAGAACTGTGCTGGCTTTTTTAGATGTTCTTTAGCAAAGTCCAATCTAACCTTTCTATTCTTGAGGCTTATGAGTGGCTTGCACCTTGCAGTGCACCCTCTGTATTTACTTTCATGCAGTCTTCTCTTTATGGTAGACTTGGATATCGATACGCCTACCCCCTGGAGAGTATTATTCACTTGGTTGGCTGTTGTGAAGGGGTTTCTCTTCACCATGGAAATGATTCTGCGATCATCCACCACTGTTGTCTTCCGTGGACGTCCAGGTCTTTTTGCGTTGCTGAGTTCACCAGTGCTTGCTTTCTTTCTCAGGATGTACCAAACTGTAGATTTTGCCACTCGTAATATTGTAGCAATTTCTCGGATGTGCTTTTTCTGTTTTCGCAGCTTAAGGATGGCTTCTTTCACCTGCATGGAGAGCTCCTTTGACCGCATGTTGTCTGTTCACAGCAAAATCTTCTACATGCAAGCACCACACCTCAAATCAACTCCAGGCCTTTTATCTGATAATTGATAATGACATAACGACGGACTTGTCCATGAAATAGCCTTTGAGTCAATTGTCCAATTACTTTTGAGCCTCTGAAATGAAGTGAATGTGTTCAAAAAACGCTTTAGTTGCCTCACATTTTTATGCAATCGTTTTGTTCACCCAACTAAATTAAAGCTGAAAGTCTGCACTTCAACTGCATCTGAGTTGTTTCATTTAAAATTCATTGTGGTAATGTACAGAACCAAAATTAGAAAAAAGTTGTTTCTGTCCAAATATTTATGGACCTAACTGTATAGTATCTATTGTATATACTCGCGTTTAAGTTCTCCCGCGGATAAGTTGGGGCTTGATTTTTCTGGTATTTTATAATGTCGGTTGTATAAGTCAAATGCGGAAAACTCCCGCTATTGGTCCAAGACATTTTGATATGCTAACGTCCACCTGAGCGAGTAACCACTGAGCACATGGCCTTTTCTTTTTCTATGTATTGTGCCTACGTGACCACACAGTCATACCCAAACTATTCCGAAGCGACATTTGCATTGATTTGTGTATCTCACACTATCGTACACCTTTATCATAAGAGCATTCCTTATCTACGATGGACCGTTCGATCAGAAGACAATATGAAGCTGTTAATTTAACATTTTATAATAACTTTGGTGAAATGGAAAGAAAAAAGAGGAAAATAAAACGTCTAGGAAAAAGAGATCCTAGAGAAAATAAATCTCAAGGGTCTACATCCTTTATTATTTGAAGAATACAAAGTCCTATGCCACATGTCCACCCAGCCCCATCTGGGCATTGACTGTTATTTTATTTAAGGAACTGACAATGTTGGTCAGCACATGTGAGTAAGGATTTCTCTGTACATTCTAAATGTGACAATAATGACATATAAACCCATAACTACTTTTGAAATCGGGGTGTTTGATAGAGCTAGAGTCACTATAGAAATATTGTCCTTGAAGCCAATGCCACCCTCCATAGGACAAGAGCACAGTGAAAGAAGAAAGAGAAAGAGTTAACAACAGATGATCACGCTAACAGCCACACATTTGATTCCACTTGAATAGCTACTACACAATTGCACACTGTAAATATCTAAAGCAGCTGTGCTAATCAAATTCCAAGCTGAAATTATTTGAACATTTTTAAACAATAGCCAATGATACTTAAAAGGTTATTTTAAAGTGCCTTTTCTAGTGACCGAGCAGTTTGCTGCAATGTCATACCTCCCATTAGGACAGACAGCAAATGCCGCAGTGGCCCGAGTGATACAGCAGGCAGGTAGTTAAAGCTGAACTTTATTTCTTCTCTTAATATGGAGTCTGGTCGTGGAGCCTCAGACTCATTCACATTCAGCACAAAGTGTGGTTTTACACTTTTAATGGGCCTCAAGTGAAGAATTCCTTCAAACCTGCTTTCTGTTCTCAGACATGTCATCAGATTCCCTGTATGAAAAATGTTGAGAGGGTGCTAATGTAGATTTGGCCGTACGGTACATAAGGTGATAATTCATCTGTCCATTCTCATACTGAGTCCAACTTAAACATCTGAAGGTGAATTCTGCAATCATTGCATGCAAGGTTTGCCAAGATGAAAGTATTTATTGTGAAATAATAGATCAGTAAAAAATAGTGTTAAAATAACATAATGCATTGTATGTGCCACTGCTTGCTTTGAACATCCAAGGAATGTTTGTTCTCACTGAATTCTGTAGGTGCACAGTCTATCCTCACTGGCTGAATCATGTTCTGGTATGGACCTGCTTGGCTCAAGATCATAAAACTCTTCTGAGGAGGGTGATGGTGGCACAGAATATGAATGGAACCTAGCTGCCTTCTCTTCAGGACAAATAAAACACTCACAGCCACAGAAAGGCAAATGGGTCAGTAAAGAAATCAGCCAACCTGCAAAGCCTTAGTCCTGTCAAATGGTACGGCAGTGCTGGCACTCACACCAGGGGATTCAGGAATAGTTTCTACCCACAGACGGTAAGAGATAGATAGATAGATAGATAGATAGATAGATAGATAGATAGATAGATAGATAGATAGATAGATAGATAGATAGATAGATAGATAGATAGATAGATAGATAGATAGATAGATAGATAGATAGATAGATAGATGGCCAGAACCCTTACCCGATGCCCTGAGTACCGACAAAGGGCAGTCCCCTTGGGTACAGCAGGGCCAAGGGTTATGAGCATGGACGCTCAACCCTGCTGGTGCCCATGGCTGCTGCCAGGTGGCACTTGGACATTTACAGGGCCCTATTTGACAGCACTTCCGCCCCACCTGGAAGCTCATTGGGCACCTGGACTCCTTCAGGGTGCCCTATAAAAGGAGCCAATCACCGCCACTCGGGAGGAAGTGGAAGCTCTTGAGGAGAATTGGAGGCAGAAGGACAGTGGCATCAGTTTGTGCTGGACTGTATTTAAATGAATAAATCATATGCTGTGTGGCAAAGTTATATCCTGCCTGTCTGTGTTGGTGTCAGGGCAGCTGTACACGCCCTGGGTGTCATAATAGATAGATAGAACTTTATTTCCAAAGCAATATTTGCAATAATAAATAATAAAAAACTTGATGTTAACATAAGACCTTTAACCTTAGAACACTGATAAGCACATCGATTCTTCTTTGGTTGCTACTGGGGGAGGCAGTTTACTTATAACCATATTAATGTTGTTCAGTGATATTTGTCTTCCGGCTTTAAAGCAATTTATCCATGATCTGACACCATTTGTGCCTTTCAGTGTTTTTATTCATGTGCTCTGACAGATAGGGTGTTTTCAGGGTGCAGGGGCTCTCAACCAACCAGAACACTCTGCCAATGAACATTCATTCTCAAACCATGGGGAGCAAATAATAAAAGACTAGACTGCTCCCTAGATTATGGATGAAATGACAAACTCCTAGACAAAATCTGTACTCCAGCAAGACAATAAAATTGTTTTCAAGTTTAGTTTGGAAGAAAACATTGAACCTAAAAACTTAGATAACGGTGACTTCCCATCAGCTCCAGCACACTCATGCTGCCTGATGGGAATTGTAGTCCACACATTGGCCAGAAACGATTTTCTAGTAGGAAAGTTCTATTAAAGTCCTAATTTACCTGGCAAACCATAAGAAATTATTCTTTTACAGGCAAGTGCAAATATTTACCAAGTTGTTTAGCGGCCATTGTTAGGATTGTTATGGGCATGTCATCACCAGTTGTGACCTGGGTATTGAAACACAACAAATATCAAAGATCTTCTGGGGTAATCTTTCCCTGTTCAAGGTGTGGAGTGAAAACAAATTCAATCGCTTGCAAAAATTATTTGTGCTTTGTTTTTTTTTTTCTTTTGGAGCTGTTAAGACAGAAGTTGCAATTGCATCATTTGTGACTTCCGCGCGTTTGCACATCCCAAGTGGGAATGTAAACATGGTAGCCCCTGTGAAAGCTGGTGTCTCAGCAACCAAGACTAATAGTTCTAAAGTCAAGAATGAAGAAGAAACACGTGAGCAAGAAAAGGAGCAAAAAGTTTGTTGTCATGTCTAAAAAAGATTTTTATGCTCTTAGTCAAAATAAATAGTACTATTTGTGCATGGAAGCTGCAATTCAAAAACTGCACAAAGCCACTATTGAGTGCAATGTACGAACACAAGCGCATATCAAGTTAGCATCGGTTAGTCGCTTACTGTTCATCGTGGTAATGTTAATGTTCACCTTCTCAATATTCTGAGGTGATTCATTTCAAGCAAATTCTTCTAATTAGCAAATTAAACCTATAAAGTGTTACTGTATTTCCTGATCGCAGCATACGTCACCACTTTGGATTGACATCCTAGTCTGAAGTCAGACAAACTCAGTCTTGAGAGACCAGGCCCGAGTTTGTGAGTAGGAATTCTGAGTTTGGGGCGCATTTTCTTTCTGTTTTCCAAGATGAAGATCAAAAATTACAAATTATGAGTTTTAGTATCTTGCTCTTCATTTTAGGCCTTGACACAAAGTTTTCCTTCATCACTTGATTTTGACACTATACTGTTTTCATGTCCTTCTCCCGGTTATTCCAAATCTCATTTGCCCTGAAAACATAACATAAGCAGAGCTGGGTTCTTGGAAATAATATTGTTGTTCTTCTTCTTTCTTTTCTTCTTCTTCTTTCTAATAAACTCTTCCCTATTTTATACAGACTTTTGCTGTAAACATAGGGTGGGGATTCTCTTGAAGATTCATTGGCAAGCCCTTTGGCACACCTAGGTGGACGTTCTCCATTAATGGCTGTTAGAAGTGACATCTCCTTCTTGGCTGATTCGCCCTTTTAGGCTCTCCCTTGCTCACTTGAATCAAAGGAGTGGATTTTCAGCTTCTTTAGTCAACCTCACTACATCGGAAAGACTGTTATGGGCTGTAGGGTCACTTCAGGAAAGTGTCAACCTCCAGATGATTCTGCTACTGATAAGCAAGAAGAACATGCTTGGGGGTGTCTGGAGTTTCTTGTTCTATCCCTTAAAGTTTCTTCATCTTCCTTGCCTTACCTCACCATTAGTGTGAATTGTGACAGCAATAAGCGCATGAGTATTGGCTTATTCAGCTGAAGTCAGCTGAAGTCATGGGTGACTGTCATCTCGTTCGCTATGTTGAATGTTTGTTAAGATGAAAACTGTGATACAGCAGCAAGTGGTTCAACAACTGCACACTGCAGAAATGATATGTACTTGTCAGCCATTTTCTTGCACAGAACTCTGAACAAATGACCGAGGGAGGTGACATCATTTTTCATTGCAGTGGGAGATGACAGCCGGTGCTGCTAGTTACGACGCCGCACATTTCAGTATTGTCAGGAATTTCTTGGCAATTCCAATATGCTCATTATTTTTGGTATGACCCTTGTTTCTGTCCGTCTCTCCATTTTGGTTAATTGGCTTTTCTTGGTGTAGGTCATGGGGGGCAAGGCAGTCATGCCAGTTAATTACAAGGAACTCTTTATGATCTCACACACATGCACACTCTCTCACACAGGTTCAATAGCCATCAATCAATGTAATGACTGTGAGTGTGAGAAAAGGGAGACGAGCGCCCGCCCACCTCCAAATCAAATGGGGTGCATCATGCTGAAGTGGCTCCTTCTTAAAAGTGAGAAACCTAATGGTCTCGATCAGTAATGGAATTGAAACGAGTAAGTTGTAGGTGATCTGCTTTAAATTCAAACACATCGGACAATAAACGATGAAAATAACATGGCAGGAGAGGAAAAATGTACAATGAATAAAAATAATCAGATTTGTACTGTTGTGATTTGCATTGATTAATTAAGCAGTATAAAGAAATGAAATTAAATGGCATAACACAGACAGCTTATGAACCATATGCGTTATGCAGAATAGCTAAAAAAATAAGAGCGATTATTAAAAAAATGGGAGCTGTCAATAAAATACATTAATTAGGTACTATAACCATTGCCAACTACTCAACAGCATGCATTTTACTATACTACATTAATTATTAATTAGTACATATAAATGAAAAAGCCATCTGGTGGCTCACGGCTTCAGAGTCTCAGCCCATCTCTGGTCAAAGTGGAATAGAGAGCATGGGCTCTCTGTGAGGTCTTCGAGTTTTGGTCCTCAAATGTGTGCGAGTGTGTGTGTGTGTGTGTGTGAATTTGCCCTTGAACCGCATAAGCAGATTTGAAAATGGGTGAGATTGTTTGAAAATAATAAATTACTATTAAAAACTAGAAAACATAGGTCACTTCCAGGTGCAGAGGTTGGAAACACTTAGAACTTTGTTTAAATACAATCATGGAGTTATTCTGCAGTCTCTTCTTCTTGTTTCACTTTGTGATGGATTGATGGGAGGTCCAGGGCTGCTTTCTGCAATGCAGTCGGTGCTACCAAGGATGGACTTGACTAATTCAATTATACAAGTTTGATAAAGGGCGGCACGGTGGCGCAGTTGTAGCGCTTCTGCCTCGCAGTTAGGAGACCCGGGTTCGCTTCCCGGGTCCTCCCTGCGTGGAGTTTGCATGTTCTACCCATGTCTGCGTGGGTTTCCTGCGGGCGCTCCGGTTTCCTCCCACAGTCCAAAGACATGCAGGTTAGGTGGATTGGCGATTCTAAATTGGCCCTAATGTGTGCTTGGTGTTTGTGTGTGTCCTGCGGTGGGTTGGCACCCTGCCCAGGATTGGTTCCTGCCTTGTGCCCTGTGTTGGCTGGGATTGGCTCCAGCAGACCCCCATGACCCTGTGTTCGGATTCAATGGGTTGGAAAATGGATGGATGGAAGTTTGATAAATCATTATTATTAGCATTATTAGTCCATTTGAGTTCATGCTATAATACAACAAATTAACTGGGTCCATTCCTTGGGCCTAGGGTTAGAATGAGTTGGAAGTCTATTTAATGGATTCATTGGCTATTATTATTATAATTATTATCCATCCATCCATTTTCCAACCCGCTGAATCCGAACACAGGGTCACGGGGGTCTGCTGGAGCCAATCCCAGCCAACACAGGGCACAAGGCAGGAACCAATCCCGAGCAAAGTGCCAACCCACCGCAGGACACACACAAACACACTCACACACCAAGCACACACTAGGGCCAATTTAGAATCACCAATCCACCTAACCTGCATGTCTTTGTACTGTGGGAGGAAACCGGAGTGTCCGGAGGAAACCCACGCAGACACGGGGAGAACATGCAAACTCCACGCAGGGAGGACCCGGGAAGCGAACCCGGGTCCCCAGGTCTCCCAACTGTGAGGCAGCAGCGCTACCCACTGCGCCACCGTGCCGCCCTACATATACATATATACATATATATACATATCTACATATACATATATATACATATATACATATATATATATATATACATATACACATCCACATATATATACATATATATATACACATATCAACATATATATATATACACATACATGTACACACATACATAAACACACACATATACATATACACATACATACATAGTGCGTTGTAACACGGGCTGTGATTGTTACATGGGAGGGAGACGACAAATCACAGCTTCCCGCTTTCTAATCGGGCCTGTGATTGGTGCTTTGACTGATGCCCAGATCCCACAGTATGTCCCCTTAGGAGAGGCGTTAGGCAAGTGTAATTGAATAGCGGTGCTGCAAGTTTAGCTTTACACCTGTTTTTAAGGTTTATTGACTGAAAGGGGCTTTCATGAAAAAAGTTAGGGCTTTGCTACAGGATACACCCTCCACAAGTTAAGGAAGTAAAAATAAAGGTATATATTACTGTTTTATTTAAACCTTTTAAGTTTGTATGCGGGCAGTATGGTGACGCAGTGAAAGGTGCAAGTTAGGAGACCCGGGTTCGCTTCCCTGTGTGGAGTTTGAATGTTCTCCCCGTGTCTGTCTGAGTTTCCTCCGGGTACTCCGGTTTCCTCCCACAGTCCAAAGACATGCAGGTTAGGTGCATTGGCGATTCTAAATTGTCCCTGGTGTGTGGGTGTGTGTGGGTGTGTGCGCCCTGTGGTGGGCTGGCACCTTGCCTGGGGTTTGTTTCCTGCCTTGTGCCCTGTGTTGGCAGGGATTGGCTCCTCTATTTAGGATATAGCGGGTTGGATAATGGATGGATGGACATTTGTATGCATAGCCCCATTTGCCTGTTTTCGTTTTTTTTCTTTCTTCAGTAATATTTCAGCAAACCCGGAGCTTGTCAGTTCAAATCCTGGTACTGACACCACTGTGTGACCCTGAGGAAGTCACTTCACCTGCCTGTGCTGCAAAAAACAAAAGTAATGTAACAAATTGTACCTCAGATGTTGCAAGTTGCTGGAATAAAGGCATAAGTCAAATAGATAAATATGTATTATACACATAGGAACTATTCATTTATTTTCAGTTAAGTCATCTGCAGCAAACCTTTATAAATGAGGGTTTCTCCTTTTTAGATAGTGCAAACTGTTTCTTCTTCATTGAGGTTTTCTCTTGGAGAGCTTTTTTCATTTCATTGAAAATTAAAGTAGCAGCTGCCAAAATATGTAGCTTTCTTATTAATTTTTCAACATTGTGTAAAATAACTTTATAAAGTAACATAAAAGGTTTAAATACTGGTTATCCTTTTACACTAAAATATTACTAAAGAGATACAAAAAAAGTAAAATGCATATGTTGTTTTTCTTTAAGGAGATTAAATATTACTGAAGAAATAAAAAAAAAAACTAAAACAGCCAAATGGGGCTATGCATACGAACTTAAAAGGTTTAAACAAAACAGAAATATATACCTTTATTTTTACTTCCTTAACTTGTGGATGGTGTATCCTGTAGCAAAGCCCTAACTTTTTTCGTGAAAGCCCGTTTCAGTCAATAAGTCTTAAAAACAGGTGTAAAGATATTGACAATAAGCTATGCAAACCCACCAAGACATGGAATCGTTTAAATCAAGGCGCGAGTCGAACAACACCATCCCATACTATTAGTTAACGATTAACACATTTCTATATGTATTGTAAGCATACAATACAACTGATAATATGTTGTGCTTATTTATCTGGTGTACCGACATTTTTGCGCGTTTAACGGCTGAAATCCAACGTGGTTTGTGCCCTTCAGAATGAAAACAGTTTGCATTTACCTTTTTAATAAAAGGCGAGCTTTTAAGCCTGAGAAATCACCCCGTAAATGCACACGTTTAATTGCACATGTGTTAATATGTATGCTTACACACTGTTTCTTCTTCATTGAGGTTTTCTCTAGCATGTAGATCGGGGTAATTACATTCACGGCATTCGTAGTCTGAATCACAATCTGATTGTATGGGTGGTTACCTACCAGGTAATGATTATGCTTGGCCAGCAAGTCAGCTAACATCAGCCACGGTGCCTTCAGTTGTGAGAAGCAGATCATAGAATGGTTGAAAATAGTTTACTGTCAAATAATGCAAAGAGTATGCGACACGTGTTTCGCCCTAATTCTTGGCTCATCAGGTGTACGCACTCACTGCACTCCCTTACGGGAATTGAACCTCTGACGTCAGCGCTAGAGGGGCTTCGCAGTGGTGAAGTATTGCTTTTAAATTTTAATTAAGAAGAAAAGAAAACCTTTTTAAATTGAGGGAAAATATACCAATAACAATTTGTTAAGGATCTGTTTTTTTGTGAAGCTGCTTTTACACAGCCTGTCCACTGTTTTATAAACGAACGCCATATAAAGCCGTCCTTTCTCCTTCACAGTCAGTTCACGTGATTACGTGTGAGGCATAATGACGCGATACGCAACCCCCGCAACCCCGCCTCCCACGGCCAGCGAGCTGCAGTCCATTACTGTATATGGACAAAAATGAGGTTCCAGTTATGACCGTTACGCTTTGAATTTTGAAATGAAACCTGCCTAACTTTTGTAGGTAAGCTGTAAGGAATGAGCCTGCCAAATTTCAGCCTTCCACCTACACGGGAATTTGGAGAATTAGTGATGAGTGAGTGAGTGAGTGAGTGAGTGAGTGAGTGAGTGAGTGAGTGAGTGAGTGAGTGAGTGAGTGAGTGAGTGAGTGAGTGAGTGAGTGAGTGTAGACATTCCTACACCCGACCACATGGGGCAGAACTACCTGTAAAGCATTCACCCTAACAGACCAGAAAAAACACTTGTGTAGACAAACAAAATCAAACTATGCATATTATTGAAACACACCTACAACTCACAAAATAAACACGCACAAATAAAATGCAGAAGTGCACAAAACTGACAGAAAAAATACACAGCTTGTGGAGAGTGGACAAGAGGAATGTTGTGCCCATTGTTGTGTCCACCATTGGTGTCATCCCAAATAGACAAACCTACAGACTTTACATGTAAACCAATACACATACAAATAAAAGTGCAGAACGCAGCCATTTTAAATACATGTCACATACTGAGGAAATTTCTTAACCTAAACACAAGTTCCTAAAACACTTACACGGATATCAACAGCAAAAACTGCCTAGGCCAGATATAGGCGGCAGCCACAGGACTATCCCAGAATATAGTTATAATAATAATAATAATAATACTGCGGTGGGCTGGCGCCCTGCCCGGGGTTTGTTTCCTGCCTTGCGCCCTGTGTTGGCTGGAATTGGCTCCAGCAGACCCCCGTGACCCTGTAGTTAGGATATAGTGGGTTGGATAATGGATGGATGGATGGATGGATAATAATAATAATAATAATAATAATAATAATAATAATAATAATAATTTCATTTGCTCCTACATTATTAATTTTTCTTATCATATTAGGAAGCTCTTTCAGATCTAAAGTGCATTCATTCAAATTAGCTGCTCAGACAGATTGACTGACTGACTGACAGACAGACAGACAGACAGACAGGCTATTTAAATAATCAGATCAGGAATAAAAACAAGCACAAATCTGCTTTATGATGATACACTCTACCTAATAATAGTGAAAGTATAACACATGCTCTCCTAATCTCTCCGTGCCTTTCATTCTCCTCACATGGACTACGCGGCTAGCTTTTGCAGCTCCTGCGCTGCTATTGATTTACAAAGCAAACCCACAGTGCCGTGATTCCACTCCGTGATCTCTCGGTGAGCCAAGTGTTTCTGTGTAATTTGCCACGTTTCTTAGCCTAAAGTATTCGAGCAGAGAAATGAAACGGATCGACTTGGGCTTGTGGCTGGTCTCAAAATCCAATATTTTTTATATGCAGATACTTTGACCGAGAAGGCAATCATGAAAGCGGTGGCAGCCACAGAATTGATTTGCTGTAGCATCAGTCAGCATTCACAGTCTGCTTCACAAGCAATATTTTAATATATAAATATGGAACGGGAAGAGAGACTGTAGAATGAGTAACGTGAATGGCAAAGCCTGACATTTTCACGTGAAACATACAAAGTGAAAAAAACGTAACGGTTTGAGGTTTCCTGTGTGTTGCTGATACCTTAGCATCTGTTGGGATGTGCAATCAGCTAATCCACTTATTTCATTACAGCCACTTGTCATCCAATTGTCCATTCATCTATCAATTTGGTTTCTGAGCTCCAGTTTTAGGGTTGTGATTGTTCAGCACCTTTGCTGGCAGAATGGAGTGCCAGGAATTAAACAACTCTGGAAGGGACTGAGGCCATTTAGGGCCGGTATCCTTCAATTATTATAAAACAGATGTACAGTACAGTGGATTCTGAAAGTATTCAGACCCCTTCACTTTCTGCGTACTTTATTGCGTTGTAGATTTCATTTTAAACGGATACATTTGCCATATTTACCTATCAGTCTACACTCAATAACTCATAATGACAAAGTGAAAGCATGTTCTCAGAAAGGTCTGCAAAATTATTAAAAACCAATTACTGATGTCTCCCATTCAGTTGAGTACTGATAGTACTGTTAATTCAGTACTTTCTAGAAGCCTTGTCAGCAGCATTTACAGCTTTGATTCTTCTTGGGTAAGTCTCCATAAGCTCTTCACGCCTTTATTTGGGAAGGTTATCCAAGTACTCCTGGCAGATCTTCTCAGGCTCCTTTACATTAGATGGGAAGCATCTGTAAGCTGCTCAGGTCTCTCCACACATGAGCCTTAGATCTAGGCTTTGGCTGGGCCACTCAGGGACCATCAGAGAGTAGTCTCGAAGCCAGTCCAGTGTTGTCTTCACTGTATGCTTTGGGTCATTAACACACTGAAAGGTCGCATGTACTGTACTCTGGGACAGGTTTCCTATAAGGATCTCTCTGCATGTGGCTGCATTCTATCTTCCCACATTTCGACTTACTCTACCTGTCCCTGCTTCTGAGAAGCACCTCCATTTCATGATGCTGCCACCACCAGGTTTCACCACAGAGATGGTATTTGGCAGATGATAAGCAAGGCCTGGACATCTTGCTTGGAGCTCGGCCCAAAGAGTTCAATTTTTGCCTCATCAGACTAGAGAATCTCTGACTTTATGGTCTCAAGGCTGATGCCTTTTATGCAAGAATGGCATCCGTGAAGACATACTACCATAAACACCTCACTGGTAGAGTGCTGCAGAGATGGTCCTCTCCCAGGATGATGCTGTCACCACCGTGGTTCACCATAGGGATGGTATTAGGCAATGCTTGGTCTTTGCCAGTCATAGTGCCTGGAGTTTTGCCCAAAGAGTTGTCTCTTCAGTCCAAAGAACCTTTTCCCTTGTTCTCTCAGAGTCCTGTAAATGCCATTTGGAAACAGTGGCTTCCTTCTAACCACTCTACCATAAACACTTGATTGATGAAGACTGCTGAGATTGTCACCCTTCCAAAAGTTTCTCCGATCTTTATAGGGGACTTATGAAGCTCTGTTAGAGTCACCATTGAGTTCTCTGTCACTTCCCTTCTGGTTATTCAGTTTGACCGAAAGAGTCCTGGTGGTTCCAAACGTCTTCTGTTTTACAAGATGTTGAGACCACTGTGCTCCTCGGAACACTCAAAGCTGTTAGAATTGGGTTGTCCCCTTGCCCTGATCAATTCTTCATCACAATTTGATCACTGAAGTCGACAGAGCGTTTTTTTGGACTTCATGGCTTGGTTTACCTGACATGCAGTGTGAATTGTAGGAACTTATATGCACAGATTGACGTGTGCCTTTCTAAACAATCTAATCAATTCAGATTGTCACAGGTGGAGTCCAGTCAAGGTCTAGACACATTTTTTATGGCACATGTAAAAGAGAACACAGAAACAAGAAAAAGGTCTGGGCATCCACCACCGTATATTGTCTTTAGTCCAAGACGATAGTTCTGTAGAGTAGTCTCAAAAGACTGTGTCCAGAATGGAACTGACTGGGGAAAGCAAGTGACTGGCTTTATGGGCGGTGGAAGGGAAGTGGAGGTCGCCGTGTTGACGTGGAGACCGGGGTTTGCATCCCGGGGTGGAGTTTGTGTGTTCTCCGAGTCTCTGTGTGGGCTTCTTCTGGGTGCTCTGGTTTATTCCAACAGTCCAAAGACATGCAGATTAGATAAACTAGTGATCCTAAATGGCCCTAGTGTGTGCTTGGTGTGCAGATGTGTGTGTGTGCACTGCAATGAACAGGTGCTCTGTCCAGTGTTTGGTCTAGCCTTGCACCCTATGCTAGCTAGGATAGGCTCCAGCAGACCCCTGCAACCCTATTCAGGACTAAGTCGGTTATAAAAGAACTGACTGTTGATTCCAGGGTTCTTGAGCTAAAACTGGAAGTACCGTGAGAAACGAAGACATCAGACCTGGACAACTGCAGAGCCAGCTCTCCCACAAATCCATACACATCAAATGAACACATTTTTTAAAATGATGTTGCTTATTTCTACATGTCATAAAACCACAATGCATGGGTGCAAGAGGCCAGAATCATCTGGAAGGCAGAAATCAGCCTAAGGAATGGTGGGTGCCTGACAGGACTCTTCACGCACACTCACACGGGGCCAGATCACAACTGACAAAGAACCACTTGTGGACGTCATTGCAGTGTGAGAGGAAAACCCTAATGCCAGAAGAGAGATCACTCTATTTTCTAAATAAGATATTTAAATGCACATTTAAAACAGCTAATATGTGCCGTATTGCACTTAATACGTAAATGACTTCTGAAAAGCATTCCAAACTAGACTCAGTGGCCCCAGGTGCTTAATGGACTAAATTATACAACACCGCTGCGTACGAATAAATTGTCATGCTTTGCTGAAGTCTAAATTACTTGCATCCTTCACCAGTGGAGATGGGCTCTGTAGGGAGCTGCTGAAGTGAAGACTCTGCAAACTCTGAGAGGGACTCCAGTCGCTGCGCCCTGACTGTAAAAAGAGAACAGGAGGTCATTAGCGCCGTTATAATTGGGATGATGTTTATTCTGAATTTCCTTAAAATAATGATAGGCACTACTTTCAACTCCAGCACACTCATTGAAAAGAAAGGAAAGTGGAAAAATTGGCCACGGTATATAAGATGTGACTAATGGCCGCCAACCTCCTAGTTCATTTTCATAGACTGCATTAAGTGTTAGTTTGCATTGTGAAATGAATAGACCTTGACACCAAAAGGAGGTTTGGGCAGCCACCCGTATTCTTGAATAAGGCTGTAATAACGAAGATTTGGTAATAGAGATGTGTACAGGTTGAGTAGAACAGAACTAAGTACAAGTGGAGGATGACTGACTTTTAAAACAGGTTGGCGGAAGTGACATCATCTGGGGTCAGAAACTAGAATGAACATTCTTGGGGCCAGAACCGGAAGTGACATCTGGGGCTGGGACTGGAAGTAACATTGTTGGGGGCCAGAGCTGCAAGTGACATTCTTGGTGCGTGGAACTGGAAGCGACGTTGTTGGAATCGGGCAGAATTTCCCTTCTCTGGTCTGCAGAGTTTCAAGAGAAAGGTTTATTGCACCATGCTACGCCCTGGCCTGGTGTGAAATTACCTTCTTTTGGTCCTTCGAGCTTTCTCCTATTAACACTTGTGTGACAGCATGTATTCACCCTGTCTGTATGGGGTATCCTCCCAGTCTTCTTGTCTTCTTCCCAGATGCCAAGATTGTGTGTTTGGTTATTAAGTGATGTGTCAGCTAAACCAAGGAACTGGTTATTGACATTCACTGGTTTGAAGATCCTCTATGTCCGGTCAGTATTCAGGGAGTGGATGCAGAGGGGGTCCACCCCTACAATACTGATTCTCTGTGCAAGAGAGGACAGAGCCGGCTATACTTCCTTAGAAGACTGACGTCCTTCAACATCTGAAATAAGATGCTGCAGATGTTCTATCAGACGGTTGTGGCGAGCGTCCCCTTCTACGTGGTGGTGTGCTGGGGAGGCAGCATAAAGAAGAAGGACGTCTCACGCCTGGACAAACTGGTGAGAAGGCAGGCTCTATTGTAGGCATGGAGCTGGACAGTTTAACATCTGTGGCGGAGCGACAGGCGCTCAGCAGGCTCCTATCGATTATGGAGAATCCACTGCATCCACTAAACAGGATCATCTCCAGACAGAGGAGCAGCTTCAGCGACAGACTGCTGTCAATGTTCTGCTCCACTGACACACTGAGGAGATCGTTCCTCCCCCAAACTATGCGACTCTTCAATTCCACCCGGGGGTGGGGGGTAAACGTTAACATTATTCAAAGTTATTGTCTGTTTTTACCTGCATTTTTATTACTCTTTAATTTAATATTTTTTTGTATCAGTAAGCTGCTGCTGGAGTATGTGAATCCCCTTGGGATTAATAAAGTATCTATCTATCTATCTATCTATCTATCTATCTATCTATCTATCTATCTATCTATCTATCTATCTATCTATCTATCTATCTATCTATCTATCTATCTATCTATCTATCTATCTATCTATCTATCTATCTATCTATCTATCTATCATATAGTGCCTTTTCTATTTATTTATCTAGACATGCCTAGTGTGCACATAGGCATCTCATTAGAAGTTCAAGAATTAAAAGTGGATAGGACTGGTGGGCTTTGTTGGGCTGAATGTCCCGTTCTCGTCCAGATTGTTGTAATGTTTTAATGGCCTTGTGCCTGATGCGGACATTGTCAAGGGAATAGGTTTGAAAATGGATGGGTGGAAGGTGTACAGAGGTGCAGTGATTTAGTCATAGAATAAAATAAAAAATATACACTGAACAGTATATAGAGACAACAACAAAGCTGCTTGAAAGAGATTGTTCAGAAAAGCTAAATCGGTAGCATTATTGAAAGTTAAGAAAAAAAAAGAAACAAACAAAGACAGTCATTTAAATCGATTATGAGTCAAATAAAGAATTAGTATTACAGCCGGTCGTAATAAAGATTAATTGCAGAAAGTCAGTGCCCACCCTTGCTGTTTTCCTGTTTCTTTTGGTTTTACGCAGAAAAATCGATAATGTAACATATTTTCTGTAGGTCACTAGGTGGACGAGTCTGTTTTAAGGAATGATGGAAGGAGCCTCCCCAAATTCATCAGTCATTCATATCTTTAGCATTAAATCATCCATCGCATGTGATTAAACTAACGTTATGCAGTGCCTAATTTGTGACATTACTCCGCTCAGTCTAAATTAGAACCTCAGAGGGACATTTAATGCGTGATAAGTTTATAGCAGAAAGATTGGTTGCCCACAATTTATTTATCAGTTTATAATGGGCCACCTTCACCATGGAAATTAATAACATTTTATAATCTACAATAAAACAGCCTGTTAATTTAAATTTATTGTTTGATTAAGATACTAGAAGATGCTCAAAACTATAATGCGACTGAAGAAAGATCCACATCATGGTGTAAAACCAAGAAGTAATGCATAGTGTTAATGTTCACTGTGGAAAATGAAACCAGAAGCTTGAAAGCTGTGCAGTTGAACATAAAGCGAGTTATTAACAAAAATAAATGAATGTGCAGAGGAAACCTTTATCATACATTGCATCCAACAAACTATCTACCAATTGTTCCTTTTTAAACTTGCTAAATGTGATTACAAAGTCATGGGGCTGGAGTTTACTACAACACATTACAGAAGTACTAGAGACATTTGGTAAATGAAAGCAGGCCATTCTGTCCTTCAACATATCCAAAACTTTTACCTTTTCGGCAATCGTTAGCATCTTCCGTTGGCGCTTGGGCACAGCCCCTGAAGCAGTAGCAGGAGCAGATCATTTTGGAGCCATAACGAAGGGCTTGACTATGCACAAAGATAAAAACAAAAGATCACAAAAGTTAACTCTTTACACAGTGAAACACGTTGATGCTGAATGAGCGAGACAAGACTTCCTGCTTAACGCAGCGGAATCGAATTCTGCGCTCCGTCGCTGAGCCAATCAGCACACAGAAACTTAACTGCGTGCTCTGATTGGGTAGCTTCTCAGCCATCCACCAATAGCGTCCCTTGTATAAAATCAACTGGGCAAGCCCACTGAGGAAGCATGCACCAGAAGTAAAAAGATCCATTGTGCGCATAAACCCGCGAAGCAGCAAAAAATCTGTGTTATATATTTAGATATGCTTACATATAAAATCTGCAATAGAGTGAAGCCGCAAAAGTCGAAGCGCGATATAGCGAGGGATTACTGTACTCCAGAATCAGCTGCCAGGAGCAAACTCACCAATGCAAAAAAAAAAACCTATAAAAGGAGGTGAAATTCCTTGAAACAGACATAGAAAATGGGGGAAAAAAATGAAAAATAAAACTAAATCATAACATTATTGATACCTTTGAGACATGTGAGGACCTTACTTAGGTCACTATGCATGTCACATATCGATCTTCTTAGTTTGGCTTATAGCATCAGTTCTGTGGATCTCATCATAAATTATAATGAGCCTGCATACAGGAATGAGGCAACAGAAGTGGTCAAAACATGCCATCTAAATAATCTAGAATTAAAAGTCTAGAAGACCAAAGATACAATGGTGGCTTTGAAGGGTGAAAAATTATCACTCTTTTCTTTATACGCCAATGGCCACATTGTGGAAGTAGTGGAGAATTTAAAGTTCCAGGAAGCCACCATTAACAGCTCTCTGACATGGAAGGTCAACACATCCATTATGGTTATGATAACTGTTATGACAGGTTATGGTTATGACTGTTTTGTCCTGAAGCAGTTAGAGACATTCTGAGTGTGACAGGAAACAATGACCATATTATACAAGACTAGAACTGAAAGCGTTTTGACCTTCTCCTTGAGGGTTTCATATGGTAATCTCCCTAACGAGGATCGGATACAGTTATGGAGACTGGTGTGTACTGCTTCTAAAGCCCTCGTTTATCATCTGCCATCTTGGAGTCACTCTATTGTTCCATCTAAAGGATCTTCAGTGACAAAGCTGCACTTGCTCACCCTCTGGTAGATGGATGCCTCAGGATAGTCAAACCAGGACTGCCAGAGTTCAAAATAGTACTCTTTTAAAAAATGTTAGGTACACAAACTTAAAATATTAAAATTTGAGACATTAGCAGTCATCTACAACAATTTAATGGGTATGTTTATGTGCACTTTGTTGAATTAGTTGTTTGATTATCGTTGTCCTTAAGGTGTGTGTTTGTACGGAAGTTGTATTTGGATGAGTTTCACCAAATCAAATTCCACTCAACTGGAATTGTTATGATGAAAAGGCTAAAGTTTATTTAATATACGGTACGGTACACATCATGAAATCTGCAGGCCAATTCCAAATATGTTTCTGAATGTAAATATAAATTATGACTCATGAGAAACAAAGTACAAGCAGATGACCTTCATAGTCTGAGGGACTTGACTTCAGTTTTGCTTTTAACAAAGATGGGAGTGTCATGTAACTTATTTTCAGTAGCGTAGCGTGGGTGTCAGCCGCCCGGGGTGGAGGAACATTCTGCCGCCCCCTTATTTAGATATGGTTCAAATTTTTACAAGATATTATTATTATTTATTGTGAAATTTTGCCGCCCCCTAAAAGTGCCACTCGGGGCGGGGCGCCCCTGCTGCCCCCACTACGCTACGCCACTGCTTATTTTTTCACCCGGTTTAGGAAATAACCTTGTCTGTGTGAATATTCTTTTTAAGTCCATGACGGTTATTTATGAATGATCTGGTTTCCTTCTCTATTTTAATAAAGTGTATATTAAGGTTACCTGGTGACTATACACTGGCACTGTATGAGTACATTTTATATATAAACGTCTACGTGTGGAAGTGTGTCTGTCTGTCCGGGCCGTAAGTGAGAGAAAGTAAGTGTTCTTAGCCGCTAATACACAAGCGATGCGAGAACATCAGCAAAACGAATCCTCCTAGGAGAAATGCCCAGAGTAGTTCCTTTCAATTACCTGACATCTCCACATTTCAATTTTTTTCTGAAGATTTCAATAGTTTCTAGGACCCCGTGCTTTTTACAGCACAGGCTTACACAACTAGTTTATAATAACAATGACTACAATTTAAGAAGAGCTGTGAAAGATGCTAAATAGCCATATGGGGAAAAATGTGAAAGTGTAATTTGAGCAGTCCGTTCCCAAGGGCAGGTGACAAGTTGTACGGACAATAACGGACATCAAAGTGACTACCCCCACCGATGTAAGTGACACCCGTCCGGTAGACGAGCTTAATACTTGCTATGCCAGCTTGGATGTGAATGCCGCTAACACCGGGCAGCAGTAGAACAACACATCTATGATTGGAGTTCCACCCAGTAAGGAAACAGCACTCACGACACAAGGACAGCTTTCAGAAAAGTGAACACCAAGGAGGCATCAGATCGAGATGGCACTTCATTTGAAAGATTTGTGCCGATCAGCTTGCAACAGCGTTCACAGTTAAGACGTAATTATTTTTTTAATCCAGTCTGTCATACCATGTTGGACTATCTTACAAACAGACCTCAGTATGTGCGTCTCGGGAACTGCAGGTCTGACATTGTGGTCTGCAACACAGGAGTGCCGCAGGGCACTGTACTTTCTCCGGTCCTGTTCAGCCTATGTACATTGGACTTCCAATACAACTCGGAGTCCTGTCATGTGCAAAAGTTCGCTGATGACACTGCTATCGTGGCTGCATCAGGAGTGGCCAGGAGTAGGAGTATAGGAACCTCATCAAGGACTTTGTTAAATGGTGCGACTCAAACCACCTACACCTGAACACCAGCAAAACCAAGGAGCTGGTGGTGGATTTTAGGAGGCCCAGGCCCATCATGGATCCCGTAATCATCAGAGGTGACTGTGTGGAGAGGGTGCAAACCTATAAATACCTGGGAGTGCAGCTGGATGATAAATTGGACTGGACTGTCAATACTGATGTTCTGTGTAAGAGAGGACAGAGCCGACTATACTTCCTTAGAAGACTGGAATCCATCAACATCTGCAATAAGATGCTGCAGATGTTCTATCAGATGGTTGTGGCGAGTGCCCTCTTCTACGCCGTGGTGTGATGAGGAGGCAGCATTAAGAAGAAGGACGCCTCACACCTGGACAAACTGGTGAGGAAGACAGGCTCTATTGTTGGCATGGAGCTGGACAGTTTGACATCCATGGCAGAGCGACGTGGGCTCAGCAGGCTCCTGTCAATCATGGAGAATCCACTGCATCCACTAAACGGTGTCATCTCCAGACAGAGGAGCAGCTTCAGCGACAGACTGCTGTCACTGTCCTGCTCCACTGACAGACTGAGAAGATCGTTCCTCCCCCAAACTATGCGACTCTTCAATTCCACCTGTGGGGGTAAACGTTAACATTTTTCAAAGTTATTGTCTGTTTTTACCTGCATTTTTATTACTCTTTAATTTAATATTGTTTTTGTATCAGTATGCTGCTTCTGGAGTATGTGAATTTCCCCTTGGGATTAATAAAGTATCTATCTATCTATCTATCTATCTATCTATCTATCTATCTATCTATCTATCTATCTATCTATCTATCTATCTATCTATCTATCTATCTATCTATCTATCTATCTATCTATCTACCTGTCTGTCTGTCTGTCTGTCTGTCTGTCTGTCTGTCTGTCTGTCTGTCTGTCTGTCTGTCTATCTATCTATCTAAAACAGCAGAACAATCTAGATGGGAACAGACCGTTCAGACCAACCAAGCTCACCAGTACTATCCACTTAAGTCTTCCAAAGTAACATCAAGTCGAACTTTGAAGACCCCTAAAGTCCTACAGTTACTACTGGACAACTTATTCTTTCCGTTTATGCTTTCCTGTGTGAACAAAAATTCCCTAAAGTTTGTGCAAAACTTTCCCTTAGCAAGTTTGCAACTGTATCCCCATGTTCTTCTTGAACTCATTTTAAAGTAACAGTCTGGGTCCACTGGACTAATTATAAAAGTTCTACAGCTGTCCCTGTACCTTAGAAACCACGTCTAACCTACCAGAATGACTGTCGTCTAGTTGCACTAACACCTATAGTAATGAAGTGTGTCAAGAATTACATACAGTATGTCCTCAGTGGCCAAAGAAGTAGATCTATTAAAGTTCACAAGTCTCTCCAGCAAATCCACAGATAACCCAGCATACAGGATCAAGTTAGTGACCCACCTAGACAATAAGAGAGGGATTTATGTTTATAGACTAAAGCTCAACATTTACAACAGTAAACCCCTCAATGCGCGTTCCCAAACTGGGGAATCTGTGTCTGAATGCTTCACTGTGCAGCTCGGTTTTGAACTTCTTGATGGGCAAACTCCAGGTGGTTTGATTCAGTGATCACATTTCATTATCTCATACCTTCAACAGAGGGGCTCCACAGGGATGTGTTCTGAGTCCATGGCTGTGCTTCTTCTACGTATAGGACTGCATGGATGCATTTGATTTTATTTGATTTTAAGTGTATTTAACAATTAAACCTCTTGGCAGCAAAGCATTGGGAGCAAGGCAAGAACCAACCCTAGATGCTACATGGGCTCCTTATACAGCATATGAACTCCTCTACATACCCTTATAGTGGGCCAAATTTGAGACGAACCTAATGAATCTAACACATGTCTTTGGGATTTTAGATGAAAACTGGAGAACATGGAGAAAAATCCAATGGGGGAAAATATATCAAACTTCACAAGCCCAAGACTCCAGTGCTGTAAGACAGGTGGGCCACCATGAAACTGGACCATCTGACATACAGGACTGCAAGGTTCCCCTTCAGTCAGTGGAATCAGTTAAGTTGTTTCTTTGTCGGATTCCTTAACTGATCAACTTTTCCTCTTTATCCTATTCAAACAAAGTACCCAAAATGTCTACCTTTATTTTAGCCGTGTGTTTATTCGTATGAAATAAGTGGATGAAACAAATGAATCACTTAGGGTCCTAAGAGCAATCTGATGTTATCCTCTGAATTATTTGAATTCCAATAATAGCCAGCGCTTATTAAGTGCTTTTCACCGTACTTTTCAATCCCTGCAGAATTAAAAGTTTTTCTCAGCCTGGTGGAGGGAAAAAAACAGGGAACATTTATGCAGGGAGCGGACTTCTCTGCATAAAATATGACCCAAACTGCGGTATGTAATAGCAACAAAGGGCCTGGCTGAATCGGAAACGTGGATTAGGGAATTTAGAAGCTAGAAAAAGCTTCATTCAGGCACTTATAAGAACGCTCTTCTGGCTAACTTTATATAAGAGATGTATTATCTGCTCAATGGCTTCAGAAAAAAGGGTTCAATTCCTTCAAACCCTCTGGGGGCCCAGTAAGCAGGCATGGAAACATTTACTTAAGTAGAATAAAAAAAAAACTAAAGAGTCTGTGAAGTTAAATAAATTCAAAAAGTCCATTGAAAGTGTCCCTTTTATTCAGTCCTCTAAACAGATAATGTGGTGATGCTACCACTTGAAAGCTCCAAAGTTTGAATGCCAACTTCACTGAATGGGCACGCAGAGCTTACCCATTTGGTACTAATGGTCACAATCAGAGAATCAAAATTGCAAAAGTCAAAAGCTCCAAACTCCAAACAGTAAAAATGTGAAAAAAGTACAAAAATGCAAGTTTTCAAAAATTTTATAAATTAAAACAGACAGCAGAAAATATGTAACTAAAGGGCTACCAAATGTAAATCAAAAAGCCAAATCCAGAAAGTTCAAAGCAGAACAAGAAATACAAAAAACAAAATACACAAGGAAAACTTTAAAAAATCAAAGACAACCTACAAACTTACAAAGGGGAATTGAATACACACTGCTAAAGCAGCTAATGCCACTGCAAAGGAGCTGTGGAAACAAGTGTCTTAAATCGGGATCTTAGGTTATTCCTGACTGCACACCATAAAGTCCTAAACAAGCAATATTGGGGAAAGGGGACAAATATTAAATGAAACATTAAGAGAGGACAGAAACAAAAAAGCAGAGGCAGACAACAAAAACAGCAAAAGACAAAAAAAGTCTAGAAAAACAGTGTGGGAAAGATGCTGAGAATGAAATGACACAAACGAATGACCAAAAGGAGCCTTCTGCCCCAATACAGGTTCAAGTTCAATGTCTGTAAATGAGTACAGTATTAATGTCTTATAAATGGAACTGTCACATAAGAAGTACCATTATCAGCATTCAACACTATGAATAAACATATGCCCCTTGCAATTGGGGAAACATTTCCAGTCATTCAAAGATTTTAAAATGTTTACATAAATTAACAGCCTCCATCCATGAAGCCCATCACGTCAATCATTAATAGCAAGTCAGGAACAACACGTGGACAAGGTGCCAGTCCATCACGAGATGAACACACATGCACACTCAGGCCAATTTAATAACAAAAATCCACCTACTCTGAATGTCCTTGGACCATGGGGAAAAATAAAAACAGAGCACCCAAAAGCAAACCCATGTGGACACAAGAGTAACATCTCACTGAGAGCACAGCACTGCACATACAGCGCTACAGCAAAATTCACACTCCTTTCTTCTCTCTTTGTCATCTGCCTCCACTCCTCCTCCTGGCAAGCTTTGTCCCTCTTCCTCCCGACTCTGGCTCTCTGAATGGAGTGAGGCGGCTCCTTTTATGTTGGCCCTGGGAGTGTTCCACCCGGCTCATTAATTGGACCCGGAATCACACCCAGGTGTGGGGAACACCCAGTGTAGGGCTCTGCAGCGCCCCCTGGCGGCCCCCAAACTCCAACTCTCAGTGTGCCATGGTCTATCTATCTATCTATCTATCTATCTATCTATCTATCTATCTATCTATCTATCTATCTATCTATCTATCTATCTATCTATCATATAGTGCCTTTCATTTCTATCTATCTATCTATCTATCTATCTATCTATCTATCTATCTATCTATCTATCTATCTATCTATCTATCTATCTATCTATCATATAGTGCCTTTCATTTCTATCTATCTATCTATCTATCTATCTATCTATCTATCTATCTATCTATCTATCTATCTATCTATCTATCTATCTATCTATCTATCTATCTATCTATCTATCTATCTATCTATCATATAGTGCCTTTCATTTCTATCTATCTATCTATCTATCTATCTATCTATCTATCTATCTATCTATCTATCTATCTATCTATCTATCTATCATATAGTGCCTTTCATTTCTATCTATCTATCTATCTATCTATCTATCTATCTATCTATCTATCTATCTATCTATCTATCTATCTATCTATCTATCTATCTATCTATCATATAGTGCCTTTCATTTCTATCTATCTATCTATCTATCTATCTATCTATCTATCTATCTATCTATCTATCTATCTATCTATCTATCTATCATATAGTGTCTTTCATTTCTATCTATCTATCTATCTATCTATCTATCTATCTATCTATCTATCTATCTATCTATCTATCTATCTATCTATCTATCATATAGTGCCTTTCATTTCTATCTATCTATCTATCTATCTATCTATCTATCTATCTATCTATCTATCTATCTATCTATCTATCTATCTATCTATCTATCTATCATATAGTTCCTTTCATTTCTATCTATCTATCTATCTATCTATCTATCTATCTATCTATCTATCTATCTATCTATCTATCTATCTATCTATCTATCTATCTATCATATAGTGCCTTTCATATCTATCTATCTATCTATCTATCTATCTATCTATCTATCTATCTATCTATCTATCTATCTATCTATCTATCTATCTATCTATCTATCATATAGTGCCTTTTGTTTCTATCTATCTATCTATCTATCTATCTATCTATCTATCTATCTATCTATCTATCTATCTATCATATAGTGCCTTTCATATCTATCTATCTATCTATCTATCTATCTATCTATCTATCTATCTATCTATCTATCTATCTATCTATCTATCTATCTATCATATAGTGCCTTTCATTTCTATCTATCTATCTATCTATCTATCTATCTATCTATCTATCTATCTATCTATCTATCTATCTATCTATCTATCTATCTATCATATAGTGCCTTTCATTTCTATCTATCTATCTATCTATCTATCTATCTATCTATCTATCTATCTATCTATCTATCTATCTATCTATCTATCTATCTATCTATCTATCTATCTATCTATCTATCTATCTATCTATCTAATGTGTACCATATATGTGGTTTTTCTCCAGATGCCTTTTCCCAACAGCATATGTTCTCAACACATCTATGACGGGCGACAGCATTTGATTTTTACAGCGTTTGCTGTTTTTGCAGTCCATGTGGACACTGGGGGGCACTTATCTGTTTAATTGTCTTCTCCATGAAGGTTGCAATCTTTTTGAAATTTCAGTTACTCCAATGATGTTGTTGCCTATTTTAATTTTCAGTATGGCTAAGAGGCCTGTTACAGATTTAGCTGATAGCGGCTCTGCGTTCATTTTATTCATTGATGGTTTACATACAGATGTGGCAGCTCTGTAGTTTCCCACTCAAGCCTCCCCTTTCCTTTTTTCTTTCCCCTTAATGGCTGTTGTGTTGTGCCTTCACGGCAACAAGCAGCTGCTTGTGCTGATTAAACACATTCCTGTGGGACCAGACCGTAAGAAGAGCAACAGATAAATAAAAATATTTATTATGGGGATGAGATTGCTGAGGTGGTGTTATTGGGAATGAGTCTGGCGAGCTGAAGCAGCCAACGTGTTAAGTCAGATAAAGTCTGGTCAGCCAGCCAGCCGACCTTTCTGGAAAGCTAACTACCAAATAGCAGTATCTATGAATATGC